>NC_091793.1:87500000-88205000 GCF_041296235.1 Equus asinus
CGAGAAAAAAAACAACAAGGTTAAAGAGACAAGGGCTTTTCACGTGTAATACCTCTGCTGCACATCTCGTTCACTGTTTACCATCCCTCAGAAATTGTAACTGTCAGAATTAGTCCTAATTGCAGATGCGAAAGCTGCCATTATAATAAAAACAGAGGCAGTGCAGGCATTAAATGTAGCAGCCTAATTTGTGAGACTACAGAAAAGGTAGAGTAAATGAATATTTCATTACTTTAATTACCAGGGACTACTCTTTTCTTGCTGTCTTATGATAAGTGTTGCTGTAACTAGCAACAGCAAACATCCACTAAAACATAAAGTGCAATAATCGTCCTGCTGTCAGGATCACCGCTTTAAAATACGAGCTGGGAAAAAATATAATGGTTTATCTATTTCTTAGAGATTGCAGAAGTAGAAGATGGAAATTCATTTAATGTCAGGGGAAAAACACACACACACACACACAAAGGCACCAGTAAACAGGTTTTAGTCAGAGAATAATGGCTCCAAGAGAGAGAAGGAAAAAAAATCGGTTGGCTATACATTTGAAATGTTAGCCCTAAAAGAATGCTGGAAAGTGAAAAGGAGGAGGTAACAGTGTTTGGATTTTTTAAGGCAAAATTTTGTTTTGTGTTGCACAACGTCACTGCTTGAACATTAGAAAATAAAACTCCAGCGACTGGGGGAAAGACAAGAGGAAAGCAAGTGGTTTTCAAATGATTAAGCAAAGGTGGAAAAAGTTCAAGTTGGCAAAAGTTTAGAAGCTCAGTCCAGTTCCATTTAAAAAAGACCAGATAAAGCCTGCCAGAAAAAGGACTTTGCCTGCAGTTTCAGAGGACTGATTCATGAGATTTTGGGGAGTATCAATAATTACTCACCACTGACACCTCGAAAGGCCCTGGGCATCTCTCTATAAATGTCCATTTCAGGTAAAGGGGCAGAGGGAGGTGGGAGATGGTCTGAGAGTTGGGGGTGTGGTTGAAGAGGTTGTTGAGACTGGTTGAAGCCAGCCTGTGTCTGCATTTATCACTTTGTCCCAGAGGAGGTGTTTGTTCAACATAGCAGTTTGACAGCACAAAAACACTGTGGCCAGAAGCCCTATCAAAGAACCTACTGACACATATCATTTGTGGTCTTGGTTTCACAGGGCAAGGCTACCTCACACTTTATCGCACAAGTATAAAACTCCACACATTTCTAAGTGTTCAGTATAGTTTAATCCCCTCCCCTTTTTTCTTTTAAATATTATAAACAGTACTTTAAAATACCATCTTTATTCAGGACTCCTGAATGCTGTTTTAAAAACCATAATAATTTGCAATCAATTTAGCATAATCTGTGTTAAGGTTGGCAATATTGAAGGAAAACGAGGGAAAGCAGTTTAAAAGCACAAAGCTTGTAATTTATCCTAAATAATACACTTAAAGCTTAGATTAATAGGTGCAAGTAAGTTTTCTAAGAGTCATGTGGCATAGGGAACACTTCTTTTTTGCTTACAATAAATTCTACTAAACAGGAGTCTACATTAATCCTCCACCTCTACTATTCTTGTTTAAATGTATTTCATTCACAAGCTATATGGCTGTGAAAGTTAAAGAGAAGGTCCAGAGCTGGGGTCCAGAGTGTATTTGTGAGTGTGTGCATATGGAATGTGTGCATATGGGCTGTATTTAGTTTTCAAATTCCCCTCAGCGGAGCAAAGGTGATGGGAAATCTTTAGAGGACAACCATTCTGCTTAGACTTTTCCCTCTTAATGGGTCTATTTATTATGAAAACACAGTTTACTGAGTTCTTTATATATAAACCTCACCTCTTAAAACTGAGAAATCTCATGATGTGAAACACTTCCATTGATGTGCTTTGTGTCTAAAATAGAAACTTACGTACTTCCAAGAATAGGCAAATTGCAAAGTTTCTTTGATTACGGTTACTCAGATATACAAGACAATATAAAAACAATTTAAACTAAGAAACAGTGAAAGCTCTATACTACATTTACAGATCACTTGGGCACTGAATTCCTTGAAATTTACTCATCTGTTTAAGGGAGAGAAAAAATTCTCAGATCTTAAATAGCGTGATATCTTAATCTGTTGATCTAATTTTGATTACTTATTTGTGGGAGGGAGTCTCTATCTTCTTGTCAGGAGTACCTTTCTTTCCTAGAATTGATTATAAAAAGAAACATGAAACAGTATATAAATCACAAAAATCACTATATTGTCATATTAGCAATGCAACTATTAAAGAGGAATCCATTCTACTTTTTTCACACAGAATATGTTTTGCCTTTTTGTCACGGGAAATCATTAATGAAAATTACCTATTGCCAAAGGACTGCAGTCATTTACCTCTATCACCTGAGATTATTTTAAAATGTTTCCACCTTCTCACTGTGATTTAAAAGTACACCTTCACACATTTGCTGTCATGATAAATAAAGCTAGGTGAACTGACCAGTTCTGTGTTTATTGTTTGCTTGAAAGAATATCTTCATATAAATAGAGTTTAAAATTTAAACTTTAAAATATTCACATTCAGAATTAGGTCTCTTCCAGTTTAAAGCAGAGTGTGTGTGGGTTTAAGTTAAACTAACACACAGCAACCAAGAAAAATGAACAACTAAAAATGGACTCATACAATAGAACATGACATTTAATCCCATAGATTAGAGGAATAGCTATCTGGAGTCTTAATTCTATAGTAATTTTTTTTTTTTTAAAGAAAGAAAGGTAACTTAAATATGTATACTAACATGTATGCATTGTCACTTAATTCTAACAATTACTTCAAATCTCATCCCCTCAGCTCAGTAATAGAACTGAATTTGTAAAAATATCATGAATCATTATGATGATTACATTTCTTCAGTTGAAAAATGAAAGCAAAGTTCAACCAGATCCTTCTCGAAACGTTTGCTCCCCTTACAACCCTTACGTGTTCCCACTGCTGGCTCTTCCAAAGTCTGGTTTTCAGAAGCCCACATTCATTTCTAACCAAGATTGCAGCCTCCACTGTAATGTGCATGGCTTCATTAGCTATCATACTTTCTTGGGTCACACATACACAATATCTGATGAGACATTGATCATCTTCCTTCTCTTTCCTCTTTTTAGCTGCTCTTAACTTTCCTGTCAGGAGCGTGAAAAAATATGCGCAGTTACTGTTGCTGAGGGGAGACAAAGTTTAACTTCTGGGTTGGCAATCGGAGAATAATTCATGAGCAGATTTCTAGCAAATGATATGATTTGCTAAATTTTGGTCTTTGATTTATATTTATGTACTCCTGCTACTGCTAAGGTTTTGCCAACCTCAATTAGATCATGAATGAGATCATTTTAATTCAGCCCCCAAACTGTGACCTGACCATGGTCTGAAAGTGTTCAAAAAGTGATTTTAAGCCTTCCTTTGATTTGAAAAGGAATACTGCATGCTTGGTCGTTCATACAAATAACATAAAACTTAATTATTGGATGATTTGGCAGAGGACCTTCTTGCCAAACAACAGTCAATGCCAGCTACTGTGATGCTGGCGATGCCCGGGCCCCGGAGTGCACAGCCCCCTGTATACAGCATTTGTTCATTGTGTCTCAGGGCAAGATGCTCTCAAAGAGGATTCACGGATCTTGGAGGCAGGGTGCAACACGCAGGGTATACCGTATTTATAACTCCAGTTAAAAAATGCTGTCTCACCTAGAAGGGAAGTAGATCCGCGCTGTCAAATCACCAGGAGGCTGTGACAAAGGGAGCTTGCAGCCTGACACACGGTGTAACAACATAGCAAACACCTTTAATTCTGTCATGTCTCATACCCTTTACTTTCTCACACATTCGTGGCTGCTCAAACGTTGACACCTACACTCTTTTTCGAAACTAAATAAGGCAATCTTATTTAAGCCCAAATGCAACACCTGTAAAGTTATTCTTGTGCCCAGCAAAAAATAACCATTAACTCCTTCCTCTTATAAATGCCTCTCTGCTTGCTTTGGAAAGTCTCAAGTTGGTAACACGGGCCTGAGGCCCTGACTCTGGGGTTCACATGACCTCCCAAGCTCCGAAAGACAGGCAAGATGTCCCCCTCCAAAAGATGCGAGAGCTGAGATAACGTCACTGTCAGAACTGGCCGCTTACAGCTTTTCGAGTTGAAGCCTCTTTCTTCATCACAAACTTCTGGTGTCTTTTATAGTAAGGAGAGAGGCCCCAGCTGCTTCATTCCCTCTAGCTACCATAGTCTAATATTTTAAAAGCTGGAAATGAAAATAGCTTTTCTAAAGATATTTCCTGGAATTTTTAATGTGCTGCCTTGATTCCTTTTTTTTTCTTTGCCAATTATAAACCACCATTTGGAGGGCTTATGAGCAATGTAAGTCCACCTCATCTAATTAAACCACATTGTTTTAAAAGCTTGAACAGTTTTCATGTCTACAAGACTTGTCTGAATAATAAACGGCTAGAGCCAGAATTCTCAGTGTCTTTGAAGAGCCAGGATTTTATCTGCTGGGTGCAAAGGGCCAGGCACTCAAAGAGTTAAAGAGTGCTCCTGCATTGCTGGGTAGGTTAATATCACAGCTGCCTGGTAAAGCATTATCCCCATACCTCACTTAACAAAAGCCTCCTTTTGCAAACAGACTCCCACTTTCCCCCCAAGTGTCCAAAGGTGTTTACTGAAGTAAATCTGCCTAAATCCTTCATTGCTTGGGTCATGGGGGTGGCTAGGCGGGGTGGAAGGTGTAGGGCTAATCTCTTTTTGTAAATTCTGTAAATCTTCTGGGAAAAAGAAAAAAATTCAGGAATCTGTGTCACATGCTCATGTACAACTTCTAATATCTCTGCTAGTTTTGCTCTTATAAGTGAAATCTACCACAATGGCTATCGGAAAAGTCCCCGTTTCCAATTACACACTGCTGTTTGATGAGACTGCACTTCCAAAGTTGCATGTGTGTGTGTGCGTGTGTGCACGCGCATGCACGCGCACATTATATGCTTAATCTAATTGTTGAAAAAAAAACTGTTGGTATCTTAAAAGTGGTTTCAGAAAGGAAAGAAAAAAAAAAGACAAGACAGTTTAGGAGCAAGATAATGTAGCTGAAAAGTTGTCACGAGAGGTTTCTGCTCTTGCTGTGGTCTCAGTCCAATACCATTAACTGCATGTTACTTTTGCACGTTGAAAATGGAGGCAAATAACACACTAAAACCTGACAGGTCCGCTTGCGAGGGTTTAAACAGTTCCCAGTAAGAAGGAGCCCTTTAGGCATAAACTTTCTCTCTCAAGAGAACGTGAATACCACCAACCCCTCCCTACAAATCTTGAAGCATCCAGTTTGAGATACAAAAAGGCTGTCATCTCACAAATGTTAAACATACTAAAAAAATCTGAAAAAAAAGTATGGAGAAGGTGTGAAAAACGTGGCACTTTACAGCCCTCAAAGCTTTTTAAAATAGAACAACTTTTCCCCCTAAAATTCTTTTCAGAGAATTTTTTTTTTCTTTTTGGCTCATTTGAGAGTTTCTTTCTTGGCTTTTTTCCCCTTTCATTTGAAAATATGAATTATCATAAAAAGTCAGGGGAAAAAATGGGAAAGTCTTTTCCAGTTTTCCTGAAGATTTATCAGTGTGTTCAGGCTGGGTGTAAGCACCTCTCCCTTTTTCTCTGGGCCAGACACCCATCACTGAGACCAGACCAGGGCCTCCGGAGACTTTATCCTGTCTCTCCTCCTGAGCAGGCTCCAGCTCCCCCCACCACCCCAGTGCCCTCACCTCCCTGGTCTGATGATAAACAATGAGAGTGAAGCCAAATAGTAGGCAGCACTCAAAAGTGGGAAGTCCACACACCTGACCCCAAGTCTAGTAGGCTTCTGGGGGAGAATCTGATCCCTCCCTGACACTTTTTACCTCAAGTGTTGAGCGGGTGGCCATGAATAGTACAGACATGCCATCTTGTAACACTATATGCCTGTCAGGAGGGACAGGGCCTGGTTGAGCATCAACTATATAAGGCTGGTAACTAGGGAAAGCCCAACAAACAGCCACAAACACCTAAGTTATTTTACTCAGCTACTACCCTCTGCTTCTCTTCTCTCTCTCTCCCTCTCTCTCTCTCTCTTTCTTTTCATCTTGGCTTTCTGTGGCAGAATGCAAATGGAGCCTGCCGGCGGTGAAAGGGCTGAATTGTGATTAAGAAGAAGAAGAGCTCCTTTCTTTGTTCTCCCCTCAGGGGATGTTTACTGGGAGAGACACAGCGGATCAGATATGAAAGGCATTCAGGTCAGCATTGATGTGAGCGAAAGTGAAATCATACCTAAGGCATTCAAAAGACCGCCGTGTCAGGGGTTCAGCTAACGGTGCAGCTACTGTGTGTGTCTTCCCGGAGAGGCACCAATCTTTTCACAGACTGGTGATTTTTTCCTCCTTAATTTACTACAAAATTATAAAAGTTATATCCCCCTGTTTACCTCCCACCAGATGACATAAGAGTTAGTATTTTCTCTCCTTCTGGACCACACGCGAAATCAGACCAACTTCTAATAACTGTATTACCTAAATGAACCAGCAAGGCACCATCTGAACTGTGAAATCTTTTTTTTAAAGCAGGTGTATTCATGTGTGCTCCATATATGCATAATACGCAGGGGGAAAATGAGTGAAGAGAAAAACCCCCAAACACACGTATGGATGACTTTTCCTATCACCTTCCTCAGAGGAAATGCAAGACAACACACACACACACACACACACACACACACACAGCATAAAAACAGTACAGAACACCTTAAAATGAAATTCTTTATTTACTTTGTAACTACTAGTTACACTTTTCCTGAGAGCGTTCTCTGTGACATGACTGTCACCCAAGATAAAAGTATTTGGCACATAGCTATTAAAGCAAAGACTTCCATAGACTGTACTGATTATTATTGCTTTCCTTCTAAAAAATGTTTGATGAAGAAATACTTGGATCTTACTTTTCAAAAGTTTACACTCCCCACAGCCCAAATAGTCATTCAATAGGTTTTCCAAGTGGTAAGCTGATGGTGTTGGCATAAACAGAGCTATGTAAATATATACAAAATTCACAAATCACAGCAAACATACAAATAATGAGGAGGTGCCTAGATGTGTCAAAGCTTAAAAATGAAAAGGAAAATCACATTTCATCTTCTGATTGCTAAAGAAAGAAAAGAAATAGGGAGGGGGGGATAGGGCTGTATTTATTGGTTTTAAATCATCCTTCCCTCTGCTCTGAATTATTTTTTTCAACCTTCGCATCTTGGCTAAAAAGCATATTTGGGCTTACGTTAACATCTGCTTTTGTGGTGACATTTAATTCTGTATATTTTCAACTAGTGTTTCTGCATCACAGATTTTCCTCCTTTATCTCTTTGCTCTAAAAAGACAACCAAAGAGCAATCAAAAAGGTGTCTGACTTGGCCATTCAGACAATTGCCCCCTTGTGGGAATGCGGGAATGAATGGTACAGTGGACACCCCAGCACCATTGACGTTATAAACATGTAAATGAAACACATTAGGGCAGACAATCAATTGTCTGTGAGCATTGCGAACCTGCACTCCCTCTCTCTGTGACAGGCACAAAATAGTGTCTACCTTGGGAAGCCACGGTGCTGGAGAGGAAAAGGACAAAGAGTTCTCTTTCACACAGAAGAAAATGCACCTTAAAAGCCTTAGAAGAATGCAGATGACAAAAACTGTTGCAAGGAAAAGAATCTCCCACATCTTGGAAGAAACCCGGCACTGCTAGAGAGCTAGCAACACCCTCCTTTCCTACCTTCAGGGCAGACACACATTTTTCCCAGGAAATATTCTTAATACAGCATTAGGGTCTTTGATAACCTCTTGGAATTTTCTTTAGTTTGAGCAAATTAAGCAAGGGAGAAAGGAAGCATCTGAAACATAGGACATGGCAGTTCAGTGGGGAACTTTAATCTTGGCTTTATTCATATTTGGAAATAAACGCTTAAAGACGTGAATTTGTTTTTATTTGTCAACAGAGAAACAATGTAAAGTTTAAAATCCTTAGCCCACCCTCAGCCCTGGTGGAGCGTCACGCTCTGGATGCCAGCAGGCTAGTGGTTCTGCGACGAAGGAAGGCATGTTTCTACCCCAACTGACTTAGTTTTTCCAAACCGAGATAAAACAAATAGATCAGTCTAGATACATAGCCCCCAGCCTTGTGTGTGTGCAGCGTGACAAAACTTGCAGAAGATCTCCACAGAGAGAAAAGGATGGAGATGGATATCTTTGGAGCACCCTTAGAACTGGTACCTGCCACCCAAACTGCCCCTGAGTGCTTTGAGAGGCAGCAAAACAGGCTCTCGATAAGCTCATCAACTTTATAAAGAAAGCTGCTTGCAAAAGATTTCCACACTTGCAAAGATAACCAAGCCTGAACCCACTGTAATCCGAAGGGAACTTTCCTGCCTCAGCGTGGACTGAGGGGCTCAGACTCACGGCTGCCCCATCCCAACTTCACCTCTCAGAGAGGAGAGCCAGGAGCCACATCCTTAAGAAGGGGCTGAATGCATCTTTTCCTTTTTGTTTAAGCATCTCTGAAAGGAGAGCAACTTCTCTGGCCCCCACAGCCTCGAAGCATCCCCACCAGCACCCCCACTCCCTTTAAGGATGTGGTAGAAGTGAGGGCTTATCTTAAACAGGACAATCATTTCTGCTCATCTGACTGTTTCTCTCGTAGAATCCAAAGCCCTGAAAACATCCAACTTTATCCCTTTTCTTCACCACTGAAAACCAGAGACCAAAGGCGTTTGTAAAAATCTCCCCCACTTTCCAAACAATCCTCAACCTTTTAACTGAAACTTTGAAGGAAAATCAAATTTAACTTTTCATTCTTTCTTCCATTTCCTCCCCCCCCCAATCCACTCCTAATTCAGTTTTCATTTAAAAGACAACTTCATTCACTTTTCTGAAACAAGCAGTTTCCGGATTTGATTTTTGTTATAACGTGCATGTGTATGTGCAATTTTTCAGAGGCTGATGCTGGAAGATGGTGGGCTGGGGAGGCAGGCCTATATTCCCAGGCTCTGCAGGAGGCAAGAGGGAAGCCGCAGCATCTCCAGGAGCCGATGCCTGAATCAGGGGCTAAAGCAACAAACTTTGCAAGTTACAACCGGGCTGAGCCAGTGGCAGGCAGGAGCCGGGCATCTCCCGCTCCGAGCGCTCATTTCTGACTCGAAGGCTATGTGGAGATAGTGGGGTATAATCAGGGGAATGGAAGAGGGGGGCTGGGTTTTCCCCCTCCTCTCCAGCTTCAGTGAAAGTGTTACCAAGTGAGTCAGGCGACTGAAGATCATCTGACTGAACTTTCTTGAAACTGACACACATTCTTGTCTGCCGGCAACTTGCTTTCTGCCTCCTTCCCCCTCACCCCTCTCCTCCTTTCCTTCTGCACATCTTATTTTCTGGGAAGAGATTTCATCCTTTCCATGTGGGGGAAAGGAGACTGCTCGCTATGGATTAACTTGGCCCTGGCCCTGTCTTTGCCAGACATCTTGCTAGCCTGAGAATCTTGAAGGCTGTATTTTAGATTCTTGTTTCTCTCCTTTCACATTTGTTTTCCTCGAACTGCCTCCTTCTCCTTTGCTTTTTAATAATTGTATACAGCATAGTCTTCGAACCCACGTTCTTGACTAGCTTTTCAAACACACACACACTGCTTTACGCGTTTTATCTCCTTGTCGCCTTAGTCTATATATACACTGTTGACTTCATTAAAATTATATAAAGTGCCATTCTAGTTTCCTGGATGACCACTTTTTTTTTTTCTTGCAGCTTCTACTTCCATGATTAGTATTGCCATTATTCCTTTCCAGGAATTTCTATATGATTTTGATAAGCATCATCATATTTAGTGTTATCAGCAAAGACACAAGCTCAAAAGTGACATCTTTTCCATGAATCCAGGAAAGAAGAAAAATCCACTCAGTTCGGATAAATCCTGGCAATTCCCAAAGGGAAAGGCATTGGATACGTGCTTGATGAGAAAGAAAATGAAAAAGGGGGAGAAGAAACTCTTCTACCTGCTTCTTAAAACCAGGACATTGCTCAGTGATATTAAAACCAAAG
Source organism: Equus asinus (assembly GCF_041296235.1). Classification (NCBI taxonomy): domain Eukaryota; kingdom Metazoa; phylum Chordata; class Mammalia; order Perissodactyla; family Equidae; genus Equus; species Equus asinus. The sequence continues at coordinate 87,510,099 of NC_091793.1, forward strand.
AAAAATACTGACAAATAACCAACGTGCAGCACGTTTTTTCCAAAGATTATTTGGAAAAAGAGACAGGTAGCAGTCAAAGTTAGAGAAGCTGTAAGCGATGGATAGGCTTGCCGTTAAGTGTGCAGACTCTGGGCTAAATGCCTTAAAATGTGCAATTCAACTTTCCATTTCGGAGTGTTGAGGCTTCTCCCAAGTTAGTGGCTGGGCGGAGGGGGAAGTGGTTGCAGTGTCCATGGCTGAGCACCTCCCCAGCGCTCCGTTTCACCTGCGAAGCCCCCAGCCGGCCTCCCTCTCTGCCAGGCCCCCCTGCCCAGGTTTCCCAGGAAGCCTGGAGCCCTCCATTTCCCCAGACCTGGGCTCCGGCCTGACCTCTCTGCCGGGGCCAGGCTGGTCCTCGGTGGCAAAATCCCGAAGGGGGTGGGAGGAGGCAGGCAAGAAGAAACAAGCGTCCTAAATAGTCTCTCCTGCAAAAGAACACTTCTGGGAACCTTGCTTTAAATCTCATTCTCTTTTCTCTCAAAAAATGACTGTTTAACATAAAAACAAAAATGCCTCCATGACACAAAGCTTTTGTTATCCAGTTGATCAGCAACGTGCTTTATATACTTGTAAGAGGGGGAAAAAAAGCCCCACAACAGACATTGATTTTAGAAAATCAATAACCAACATTTAATAAAAGGAACAGAGGAAACACAAGAGAGGAGAGGGGGACATTAGGTGTAATTTTAGTGTCTACTAAATTACCCAGAGATGGGGAAGGGGAGGTCTCCTGTGTAAGGACCACCTTAAATAATGCCAGACACCAGAGTGAAGAAAAAATTAAATTAAGAGAGAAAGAGAGAGAGAGAAAGACAGAGAGAGAGACAGAGAGATAGAGAGACAGAGAGAGAGAGGGAGAGAGACTGACTTAAAAGAGGCAGCCTGAACTGGATCTTGGGGAAGCAGCTCGGAATATATTATTGTACTTGTTTTTTTGTAATACTAAGCCAAGCCAATAGATCAAAGGCAGCACAAAGGGAAAAGGCAGGATAACGTAACGAACAGTTTCTGACTAAAATTCCTCTATCACTCCCCCATATGGCTCGACACCTCCACCACAACAAGCAAAAGACACACACACACACACACACGCACACACACGCACAAAACCTAGAGAGAGACAGAGAGACACAGAGAGAGAAGCATCACTTGTCTCTAATCAAAATTCTCTCGTCTTTGTGTTTTCCTCCCTCCAGCACCCCACACTGCGCCCCCAGCCGCCCCCTCCCCGCGCCGCGCAGCTCCGGGGCAGGCCAGGGGCGCGCGCGATTGTCTTCTCTGGAAGAAAGTTGCTCCAAGTGGGCCCGGGCGCTCCCCGCGAGCCGAGGGCTGGGCTTGCGGGAGGCCGGAGGCCGGGCTGGCGCCGCGTCCCCGCGGCCAGCTCGGGAGCGTCAACGCGGCCCCGCGCCGGGTGATCGGGCTCAGAGCGAGGGGAACGAGAAGTTTCCTTTCCCAGTCTGAGCTGGCGCTAGTTCGCTTGTTTGTTTTGGGGGGTTGGTTTTTCTTTTTAAACTCAGTATCCTCCGTCAGCTCCCCCTCGGCACCCTCTCTTGTCCCCAGCTCTCTCCCCTCCCCCAGGCGCCTTCTGCGCTCTTGCCAATCACTTTTCTCTTTTATTCCCACGATTTTGTTTGGGGGTAATACCTAGGGGGTCGGTCTCTCTTTCTCTCTCTCTCCCTGTCCCTTCTCCGCCTCTCTCCAAGATGGACCTACTCAACTGTCACCCCTTTAATCGCCCACTGCTGGTCCGTATGGCCCCCTCGCACCCCCATCTCCTTCCTCCTTCCTGACTCAGCCTGGATAACGGGCTCCTCCTGACCATGCAGAAACTGCCCAGAAAAAGTCTCCTTGCGCTTTTCGACTCCGCCAGACCCCGGCGTTGGGCCAGAGCCCGCCGGAGAGGACCCGCCCGCCCCGGAGCCCGCACAGACCCCGCCGGACCCCGCGCGGGGCCGGCCGAGTCCCTCCCACCCCGGGGGCCGGGCGCGCCCGGCCGGGCCCCGCTGCCCGCGGACCGTTACTTGGCGTACGGGGAGGCGGCCGGGCGACTACGGCAAGAAACTTTAAGCCCGGCGGAGGCGCAGCCCCGGGCCCCCTCTCCCGCCCTCGCAGTTCCTCTGCCACCCCCGCCCCCGCCCCGGGATCCTGCACGACCTGGCGCCGGGGCCCCCGCCCTGCCCTCGCCGGACGCTCCCGCAGCCTGGCCGGGGACCCGGCGGGCCCGGCGTTCGCGGAGCGGGAGGCGGAGGCGGAGGGAGGGCGGAGGCGGGGGCACGAGGGGCGGCAGGGGTGGGGGCGCGGGGCCCCGGCCGGACCCCCGCGCTCGGAGCCCCCCGGCGCCCGACGCTCACTTTGCCCGGCACTTCCCCAACTCCCCCCGGTCCAGTGGCCGCGCGCGCCGGGCTCCGGCGCCGGCCGCGGAGGGAGGCTCGCCCGCGAGCCCTGGGCGCCGCCGCCGCCGCCGCCTCGGTTCCTTTTCCCTTTCCCCCTCCTTCTCCCTGGGTCTCGAGCCCCGGAGTGGCCCGGAAAAGTTTGGTTCGGGCCGCTTCTTACCGTTTTTCCTCCTGGGATTGGCTTGTTTGCGCCTCTTGCACCGGGGGCCATCCGCCATGATCGGCTGCTTCATTGATAAGAGCGGATCAGATGGCAGTTCGCATGGACTCGGCGCCCTGCTTCGGCAGCACGCAGGCTCGATCTAGCAACCAAACACAGCGACAATGTGGGCATCGCCCGCGCCCATTGAAACGCGCGCGGGCCGCCCAGGGGAGCCGGGCCAGGGCCCCGGCGAGCACCCATCCGCGCCCCCCAACGCCAAAGCGAAACTTCGGCGGCCCCCTCCCCGCCCCCCACCCGAGCCTTGGCCCCAAGGCGCTTTGTGTTTGTTACTGTTTGGTGTGTTGCACCCGCGAGGGGATCAGAGAGACAAGAATTACATCTTCAAAATGAGTCATAACTCCTGACCGTATGAGGGAATGCACACGGCGGTACAGTAAGGCTGCTTGACTCAGGGTTAGGCGGACCCTTTCCTCCGAAAAGTCCTCAGCCCGGCTCGAGAACTTGGGGTGAGGCGAGGCTTTCTTTCGCTCTCATCTTGTCTCACCCCCCGCCACCCCATTCCCCAGAGGAAACAAACAAACAAACAAACAAACAACACGAAACAGCCCCCGGATGAAGCACACTCGGGCAAATTGATAATAGTAATTATAGGAAGCCCACTCGCCCGCGCCCCCTCCCCTCCCCTTTTGGAGTTTATCGAGGCACTGTCTCTTCCTCCCCCCACACCCCCGCCCCCAAATTAAGATTTCCCGTTTCACGCCGCAATAAGAAATATAATTATAAGCCTCTTTGGACACTGTCCCTCCCCCCCCACCTCCGCCACTTTGACAATATTTACTTAAGTATTTCCCCCCACCTCACTCATACACATGCTCCCCCACACTGGTTCCCTTAAATAGTTCCAGTAGAAAAAAATTTTTCCCCTCAAGAAAGGAAAGAGAAAGTCCAACCGCTACGGCAATACTTTTAAGCTCTACTAAATGATCGTATCCTTTCTGGCTTCGAAACTTTTGTACCTAAAAATCGAGTGAGGCGCTGCATTTTTTTCAGCTGAAACTGTCAAAACTTGGAGAAGGGGAACCTCCGAGGCAGGCAGGAGAGGAGGAGAATCCCGAAACTCGGTGGAGGTTGGGAAGATGCTGCGCCTCGAGGATTAGTTTAAACAGGGGGCTATAAAAGATGTAACAGATGCAAACTGTAACACAAGGGCCATTAACCCTTTCTCTGCCGAGCACACTCAGTCCCCACGCCCCGTACCTATTGTCTCCTGTGCTAGAAGCCTAGCAGAAAACCTGGAAAGTGAGTATCAGTTTCCACACATTTGCTGAGGGGGGGGGGGGGCGGCGAGAGATGGGGAAGTGGATGATTTAGAAAGCACCTTGAATTTAACCTAGGCAGAGTGGGAGACTTAATTTAATTCAAGTTTGACACATTTTGTCATTTCTTGGCTCTCCTATTGATTTGAAATTGTTGGGGAAAAATCCTGAAATAAAGAAATGGTCACACAAGTGTCTGGGATGAAACAGCTGGCCTGTCTGTATTCATGCTGAGACTTACACACGATTGCATATAAATACATGTTTAATAAAGTAAGCTGCTAGTTTTATGAGCATGTGTGTGTGAGGGAGAGACAGGGCATTTGTGCTGTAAACTTTATCTTTGCCTGTTATTTCTACCTCTGGAGTTAGTAATCTTGCCTTCATCATTATAGGGGGAGCATGTAAAATATGTGAGTAGGTGGGAGATAAACACATTCATGTTAGCGGGGCTTACCACTGCTCCTGGGAACTCCTGCTATCTCTCTACTTTTCAGTGCCAAAGTATGGAATGGGGGTACGTGTGTGTATGTGTCTCCTGTTAAATCCATGTCTATATCACTTTGCCATTTAAAATACAATTTCAAAAGTTATCCTTAATTTGAAACCTTGATATTCTGACAGCAGTTTTCTTCCCAGCTCTAGTGACCCCCCCCCCCAATTTGGTGAACGACTCAAGTTCCATGAGGACTTTCACTTCTTTATTTATCATCACAGAAGTGAGGTGTTACTTCACATACACACACACACAAAGAATGAAATAAAGAAATGAAACTCGCTAAGCAGACAAAAACAGACAACTTTCTGCTTAGAAAACAGCCTTCTCTGGTGGGAGAGGATGGACTGCCATATCTAAGAGAAAGACTTGCCCCCGAATTTAGTAGTTTTGTATAGATCAAGTTTTGTATTTATTAACAGGTATTTGCCAAGTTTTAATTGCTGAATACAATGAATTGGAACTAGGTACGAAAATAGAGCAGAATCTCTCCCCTTGAAGAGTTTTATTCCAACCATATAGTTCTCAATAAAACTTTTCCTAGGCTGGGTAGCAAAAGGCACCTTTGGTTACCTGAATGGACAGGTACAGGGCAAATTATTTGGGGGAGGAAAAAAGGAGAGAAAAGGAAGGAAAGCGGGCGGGAGTGCGAGAGAAATCAAAGAAGTCACTCTTGGGAAAAGCTTGCCACAAAGGAGCTAAACCCACCTGAAATTCCTACCCACAGACACTCCTTCTCACTTCAGACTCACATCCCCACTTAAAAGGATAAAATCATAAAAGGAGGGTGGAGGATGACCATACCAAAAAGGAATAAAAAGAGAGAAAGGGGGGGAAAAAACCTACCTGCGAAGTCTTGTTTGTAGTTTTGGCCAGAAATGGTGAGAAGAAAAAGCATGAAGAAGCCGCGAAGTGTGGGGGAGAAAAAGGTGGAAGCGAAGAAACAGCTCCCGGAGCAAACTGTACAAAACCTCGCCAAGAGTGTCGGGAGACAGGACCGTTATTCCTGCGGAGCAGGTTAGAACTGATCTCTTTTCGGCCACTCCAGGAAACACAAACCTGGGGACGGACTGACGTGTTACGCCTCTTCTAATGACATTTTTTTCTTTTTCTTTTCTGTAAGAGAGACCCTGAAACACGCGCCACCTATCTTTGTGGGGAGGGATAATTGAAGCGCCCTGAGCGTGAGCATCATGTGAAAACGTGATCGCCAAGTTTCTCTCTGGGAAAGGATCTGGGATAGATTATACCTTGAAGTCTCCGCAAACGCTTTAGTGGAAGAAATGAAATTCCACCTCCCTCCCTTCCTCTCTCCCTCCCTCTCGCCTCCCTCCCTCCCTTCTCCACGCCCCCCCAACCCCCCCCCCCAACCCCCCCGTCAAGCCTTTGGCATCATTATCCTCATCACTAAATCCTACAGAGTACTGGGCGGAAAACGGTGCACACCATTCACAGAACTGGAGAACTCTAAGGGGCGAAAGTTAAAGGGAAAGCTCCCAGGTCCTCAATCCAGATCGCCTCTTCTTACGCAGATATCTCTAATGACCAGATTTGAGATGCACATTGAGTTGTGTGTATTTCTCAGCACGGCTTCTGGAACTAAATTCTTTGCCCTTTCTCTCAATTTTCTTTTTTTCCTTTTAGATGCCAAAGCCAGAAAAAAAAAAAAATGCTGCATGTGAACTGCATCTTGGGGCGGGTGTGTTGGGGGGTGTGTGTGTGATGAATTTCTGGATTGGATCCCAATACTAAAAAAGTAGTTTGGCATTTTTAAAAAGGGTCTCTAAGTAAATTACCATAGAGCGCTGGGTTGACCGATCTCTGAATCCCTCTACATCTCACGCAGACCTCACTACAAAGTGAGGGAGTGTACGTAGGGAGGCAAGAGGAAAAGGAGGAAGGCCATAGAGAAACTTAGCAGGGAAGGAAGAGCATGATATTAAACGGCATGGGGTCTAAGTTTTGGAGTATATATTTTTTGATGTTGCAATTAAAGTAAAATTAAAAAAGAAAAGACTCCACCTTTGCTCTGAAGGGATTGGTTATGTAAATATGGAAGGGATTTCCTGGAGAATACAGCTTTCTACTGTATGGTTAATTAAATAATCACTCAAAAGCTTCCAACGTGACGCTTCTGTCGTAATCCAATCAGGTTACATAGGTCCTAAACAAGAAAGATATTTTCCACATCTGGAAGTCAGCAATTTAGCAAGTACTGCACATTATTAACCAATTCAGAGCCCACTTCCCAGGGGAATTTTTTTTGAAGTTTAAGTGTTCTTAACCAATGCTCTGCTGTTTTGTTAATCAAAAAGCTGGTTTACACTGCACATAATTGGAACTAATATAGAAGTAAATAAAGACAGCCAAATTTGAGGATGCTGAGCAGAGGCATTTATCGGAAAAGGAAGAAATCTCTTAGCCTCCAATGGTTCAGGCTCAATTTCTTAAAAGACTTTGAGGCTTTTTTTTTTTTTTTTTTTTTTTTAAAGAGTGAAAGTGCTTGAGAACCTCAGAGCACAAACTTCCAGTGCCACAGCCTTTGGGCTCCCTTGCAAAGGTAAAGGTGGAGGCGTGAAGAGGACTAAAGAACAGCCTCGTGCCAATTTTTCTGCTTTAATATTGTTAATATGTTACAGCCCTCTGTTTTCAGTCTGATGAAATCTGAAACAAATAATACCCTGATCCAACACTAGACTTTTACTTATATTAAGATAAACTGCTTTGAACTGTGCTTTGAGTGTGTGCCTAAAGCAAGACTTTGAATGCAAGAGTCACTGGCAGTTGCACTCAAAGGAGGGAACAGTCACCACATGGATTGCCACATCCATACTCCCAGAGGTGCACGTCTTTGTATTTTGTATGTTTATTTTTTGAGGGGGGGCAATAGCCACCCAGGATGACCACAGCCAATTCTTATTGTAGGATGTAAGAAAGTAAATCTTCACAGTTGGTTACAGACTTTCTTCTTTCCTAACTTGAGTATTTATTACAATGAGAAGAGCTGGACAAATTAATCTCCCCCACCTCATTACAGATAAATTACCTATAGAAGAGGGGCATTCAATATGGTCAGTCTAAAAATTAATAATAAAAAAAGAAATTATAGCTTTCCAACATAGGTCAGACACATTCTAAATTTTAAGTTTTACATTTCTTTTAATATTACATATTTTTATTAAATACATGTATGACTTATCAAGTTCCTCCTCTGAGATTTATCTTTATTATTAATATATTTTCCCCCTTTTTTATTTAAAAAACTTAGAGTCCAGCTTTCTCTAGAAGTTTGCTTTTCAACCTTCCTCTCCCATTCCTGAGGAAGCAGCAGCCCACTGCATGGAATGATTCCAGGCAATACCCCACTCCAGGAGCCCAGACACATATTCACAAGCAAAACCTCAGGTCAAAGGCTCCAATCGAACGGCTAACAAATCACTTGTCTTTATTATGTATATTAATGTCAGGTTACCTAGGATTTGACTTAAAAAAAAAAAGACTTTTAAGTATTTCCATTAAAAACACCTAATCATCTGATTACTCTGGCTCAGTAATTGTTAAAGTGGCAAGAGGCAGCCCCAACACTTAGCACTGGGAGTTCCGACACGCAAGTATTTGATTTGGGGTAAAAAGGCAATCTTTCAGGTTCCCATCAAGGTGGGTATTTGGATGGTGGCACGGAAAGGGTCCCCGCAAATCGTGAGCGCGCCTGTAGGTTGCCCCCTGCCCTCCCTCCCCCCCCCCCCCGCCCCTGCCTGGCACGCCCCTGGCACTCCCCTCCCCATTTGACCGAGAGAGTTCCCACCAACGCAGAAGCGGTGAGATCGGAGGAAGCCGGAATATAAATTTGTTCCGAACACTCCCTTAGTCCGAAGGCCAGGTCGGGGACAATGGGGATCGTGGGATCAGCGGGATGCAGGAGAGCAGGACGCAGGGAAAAGTCGAGTGAGGACTGGGGGCTGCTGGCTTTCGGCTCCTCACACAGCAAAGCAAGTCCTGCAAATGAATCGCTGTTTCCCCGTCTGTCTTCCCTATTAATAATCCATTTCGAGATTAGCGCAGACGAAGGGGATTAAAACAACAGATACATGCAAATGTGAAATAATATTGCAATCGACATTGGAGGGAGGAAAATAATTGTTTAGGGTTCTTTTGAGTAAAACAAACTGCCTCCCTCAGGATTCCCTCTACCCAGGCAGGGTGAGAAGATGCACTTTTGTTTTCCAATTCCCTCCAGCCAGGACCTGGTGCCTGTCCCCCCCATTCACCTCTCAGTCTGTCAATTTCCTCAACTTTCACAACCTCTCCCCACGTCTCGCCTGCCCCCAGCTCCGCTTGCCGGCCCAGATGCCCGAAGAGATACAATGTTTCTGCCCTTGAACACGCAGGCTGTAGAAGGAATTCGAATTTGGCCACAGCTAATGATTTTTTTTAAAGCAAATTCTGTTTATTTTATACCATGTGGAGAAAATAAAAGAAGGAACCTTTTCTCGTTTTCAAGCGGAATTGATCTTTCATCTAGAAGAATTATTTCGACCTGATGGTGTTACGCAGGAGGTGGGCAACTTCTTTCAGAGTTGCAAGCAAAGGGTGATAAGGGGGACCCCTGGATTGGGTGTGTGTGGAAGGGGTGAGGGGCGGCAGGGGTCCAAGGCAAGCCAAACGGTTTTCTCACGTGCAAACTCGCAATCCAATCCATTCGGAGTTGAGCCTAGGATAGGAGGGGAAAGTCTATTAAAAAAAAAAAAATCAGGAGCATCTCTCTGAGAAGCCCTTTCAAACAAAATCAAAACAGGACCAGAGAACCTCAGACAGTCCCTAACATCCCTGCGGCGAGGCCCGCGGGCTGTGGAATCTCGCAAGTCACCTGGCCCCAGTAGGGCGGCCAGCTGAGGGGTTCATTTTATTTTATTTTATTTTATTTTATTTTATTTTATTTATGAAGTTAAGGCTGAATCTCGGCTTCAGTGCTTTTGCCAACGTCTCCATTGACAGGAACCGGCAAACTTCAGGACTTAAATGAGCGTCTTAATTTATTGATGCAAAACAGGTCTGCTTGTCGTCCCCAACTCTCGGCGCGCTCTGTCCCCCACACCCCCAGCTTCGGTCCCTCCATTTGATCTCAGGGTAAGGCCCCGCCGCACAGGCGAAGGAGCACGTTGGGGTGGGGGGAGTCGGCCCCCGCCCGCCAGCCCTCCCCCAGACCTGTCCGGGCCCGGGAACCCCGCGACCCCCGCCCCGCCGGCCGGTCAGCTGACCTGGCTCGCTCTCCTGCTCCCCGCCCGTCGCCCTGTTTCCGGTCCCCGGGGTCCGCGAGCTGCGCACGGAGAGGGAGCGGCTGCGGCCGGGAGGTGATGCTGGGGGCCGATTACCATGAGAAAAGCTGTGCCTGGAAAAGCCTCCTCTACGCCACCGTCAATCTCGCTAAGGGGGTGGGGGGTGGGGGGACGGAAAGGGGCCCTGTAGGAGTCACCAGAAAACTTGGAGTAAGTTGGATGCGACGCAGGCCCGAGGAGGTGGCTTTCGCCTCAACTTGGAAGGCTGGGCGTTCAGGGCGCGGACGCCAGCAGTCTCCCCAGAGAATTGAAAACCAAAATCTTTCCCTTCCTCCCTTCCTCCCTCCTTCCCTCCCTCTTGCCCTCCTTTCAGCCCTTCCTGCCCTTTATCCTTATTTTCTTGGAATTCTTTCCCAACTGCATTTCCTACATTCTCCTTTCTTTCTATCTGCTATCTCTCTTTTGCAATCTCTTGTTTTGTTTCTTAACATCGCGCCTTCTCCCTCGCGCTGATTCTTTTCTGTCTCTTTTATGTGTACAGATATATCATTTCGTTTTAATATGTAATTAATCTACCAGCAGGAGGTCAGGGACACCCTGACTAAAATAACTCCCTGGGTCATCAGAGACCAAGTTCACCAGGTGTCAGTGAAAAGTAAAAAACAAAATAAGAATAGTAAAAATAAATAGAAATCAATATTCCGGTGATCATAATGGCTTCATATTCAGAATTATCATATCAGCTTAAACTGACTCCCCCCCCCCCCCCCCCGCCCCAATGTAGTGTTCCTGGAAAAAATAGATAGTACTCCGTATAGGGAAATTCTTTAGAATGAAGGCAATGTGAAAAAATGTCTCGTTTACAGTGACGTTTTAGGAGTGCTTAACAGACTTCAGAAATTATAGTAGGTAACTTAAAGAAACTTAAACTGTGCTTTTTCTTTTAATGACTACTTGGAAAGTGTGAAAAACTCCAAGGCACCTCCCCCCACAACAAACATTGATCAATTCAGAGAGAAACGTCATGTCATATATATTGTACACGCTAAGCAAATTCACAACTTGAGTTGTTGGGTTGTTCTCTTAGCCTGGCCTCATTACTGAGCAGGTGAATGAACACCGGGCTGCATATGTCTTGAATGTGGCTATATTTTTTGTTTTCTGTATTTTTTTGTCTTGCATTCATTTTGGGCACATTTGTTGTTCTCTTATTAAAATTCAGTGTTTGCACTTGTTTACAATTTGTTTAGTTTGTCGAATTTTTAAAACTTGTTAGAAGTCAATTGAACATGTATATTAAGCCCTTCTTAGGCCAAGAAAAATAAAGATGCATTAGAAAGATGCCTTTTATGCTTCATAATTATTAATTGACATTTTATGATGAATAATTAATCATTTGAATAATTTTGGTATCTCTGATCTGAACACATATTTGCATCTCTAATGCTTGATTTTAGCCATGTTTTTAAAAAAAATTCATCCTTTCAGGATGAAGAAACAAAAGTAAGATTTTAATGTAAAATTTCTCTTCAGCACTTGTAAAAGTTTATTTATTGAGTTGTACTATTCTTTCTAGATATCCCTAAAGTTTCTTAACAATTTGTAAAACATTTATGTAGCAATCACATCCAAACATGTGACAAAACTACACAATTAATTAGGAAAAACAATACCCTATGTAAAATCAAGTCACTCTCCTCCCCAAGTGCAGAGATGTGCACTAATTATGCATCATTTTCTTATTAGAATTTGGTCATTGAAATTTATGGTTATGTCTGTTTATACAGGTCAAAAAGTAGAAAATTGAAGCAAATGACAAATAATTCAGATCTGGTAATTAAGATAATTTTTCATTTTTTACTTATTAATATACTTATTAATATATGGGCTGATTTAAAGTTAATTAGAAATGACTAAGCAAGCTATATCCCTGATATTTTTCTACCACTATGTCAATTAAAGTCCTAAGTATCTATTTTGAATACTAGCCCTACAGATTACTACCTGTGTGATTACAAGCAATTTACCCTAAGTTTTTTCCTTATCTACAATGTGGACACACTCATAGTGCCCATTCCTTAGCGTTTTGTTGAAAATTAAATAAAGTAATGCATGAAACTTCATGTTAGCTTTATTTTTATAATGAAAAGTTTAAAAAATAACATGGAACATGCAGATCAGTTAAAGACAGTATAAATTAATTTTGACTACTAAAAACAACTATTTACATTTTAGTATCATTCATAATTTTTCTATTGAGAATGAGTGCTGTCATTAAGTAAAGAAATAAAATGAAAAGTATCCTAAGATTTACGATTAATTTATGATTCTTTCGATCTGTTCAAAGGATGCGTAGTCACAGACGTGAAAATAAGTACAGCATTTCTTTATCCTGTTAGTTGGGCAGTCAACTTATTGTATTCAATATAGTCATAATTTGGTTATAAATATAAGACTTCTTTTAGCCCAAATGTATGAACTTGAAATTTTTCATGTTCTTTAGTAACATATTGTCTTTGAGTGTAAGGGTTAAATGTGCAAAAGCTCAGAAGCAGTCTTGAGTAAGATTTGTGAGAAAAAAAAGGGCAAACTTACAAATTTGGAGACCAGGAATTTGGCTGTCAGAGCACTGTTTGCTGTAAGACCATTCATAATGAACTGAGCATTCCCTTTTGGAATTGTAGTTATCCTGGGGTTTGCGCTAATTCCAAGTACCTATAGAGGGGAAGAAAATCAGTTTATTAAATGGAAAATGAAATTCCCTAGTCTCTTAAATGTCCACAAGGCCAGGTTTCCTTTTTGATGCAAAAGCTGAAAAATCAATGCAAATGCTAGGGGAAAAACTATTGTGATATTTAATCCCAATACCCTTAGCTTTTTGTTGTTGTTTTCTGTAAGACTCCTCAAAACACTTAAAGGGTCCCTTAATTGTTTCCTTTCTCAAAGGATCCATTCCTTGCTCCTTGCAGGTCAGAACTACCAAAAGGGCCATTTGGACATCAGCCTAGGGGCTCAGAGTGGCCTGTACCTTTTTATTTTTTCCTTTTTAAAGGGAAATGAGACTAGAAATTATTTGCACCTACAGATTATCTAGTGACCTGGAAATAATTTCATGCTGCTTTGTGGTCTTCTTTAATAGTTCTTATTCTGTGAAAAAGTCAAAATTGTAAACTTTGTACTCTACTCAGTTCTAATTTTGCACCATTCTAAGAGTGATTTTTTTTTTTTTTTGCAGAGTTGTTTTAGGTACTTAAATATAAAAATCTTACTTTCGAAAATTATCCTCTCCATGATAATCTCAACTGTGAAATAATAATAGCTAAGAAAAAAACCTACTTCTAGAAAGTGGCCCTGTTGCATAGTGGTTAAGTCTGGCATGCTCTGCTTTGGTGGCCTGGGTTTGCAGGTTTGAATCCCGGTCGTGGACCTATACCACTTGTCAAGCCATGCTGTGGCAGTGACCCACATACAAAATAGAGGAAGACTGGCATACATGTTAGCCCAGGGCTAATCTTCCTCACTGGAAAAATAAAAAAACCTGCTTCTCTAAGCCTGGTAGTTGTAGAAGTGACCCAGAGAGAATTGCTGCCTTTCCCTAGAATTCAAGTGTCTGCTTCTTTGTGGGCCTTTAAATCTTCCAGGTCTACCTTCATGGCTAACAGCATGTACATATGACATCCAACATTTTAATTTTCACGACACCCTTCTGAACCACTTGTGCCCACCCACTCTGTATACTGCATTGTGACCCAGTTCCGATCCTCCTGGATGATTCAGTTAGTACTTGTATGTCCACGTATGGCTTATATTGCCTTTTGGACCTAATGCTTAGGCTCATTTTTCCAGTTACAATATTGGCTCAGGTCGAATGCTCAGGTCAAATGCTTTCGCTAGGTTTGTTGCCTCTGGCTTCTCAGACAGAGTATGTTTCCTGGTTCGGTCTTCTCTCCAGGACCCTGACTTGGAAAAAGCTCCCGTGGGCAGACTCCTGCTAGCTCACCCTAGCCCCTGTGTTGGGCCCAAGCACAGGACAAGTTAGTGATGAAGGAGAGATAATGATACAGGCATATCTGGGAACTGTTTTTATTTCTTATACAATTTCTTTTATCATTTGTTGGCTGGGAACTGGACATCAGTGTATTTGATACTAGATTCTTCATATTCTCCTCAACGATAGCATATTATAGCAGCAAACATACAGGTTTTGGTATTAGATGAACTGGGTTTGATTTCCTACTTTGTGAGTACTAATTGTGTATTGAGGACAAGATATTAAACCCCTGTGAACTTAATTTTAAAAGAGAGAAAAAGCATACTTAAATTTAAGGTGGTTGTGGTGAAAAAATAAGACAAAGTAAAATGTCTGGTACAGGATAGGCATATCAATAAATAGGAATTCCTTCCCTTGAATTACCTAAAAAAATATGAATTATATTAAATTATAGAAAACCATATAGAGTGCATGTAGCATATATTTTTGGTGATGTTTATTTTATTTCATTGTAATTTAATTGTTTTATGATTTTATTAGGAATTATTTAATTCTTGCATTACACAAAAATTAATGCTTACTGATAACAAAGTTAGAAAAGTAACATGGAATTTCTCAATTTGTAGTAGAAAAGGTGTGATGTTCATGATGCACTAAGCATCATGATACTAACTTCTGAGATGATAAATGTACTTTACAATTTGATTATGTATTTCACACTTGCGTTTACAATTGTAAGGAAAAAATATTTTTCCACGTAGTTCTCCCTATATGACCTGGCCAAGGAGGAAGCTCTCTTGCAGCCAGTTTAGTGTGGTCAAGAAGTGTCAGATTCTATTTACTCAAGGTAAAAGGAAGAGGGTCTTAACACTGTTCAAAACTCTTTACCTACTTTTACCAAAGCTTCAGAGGCATGAAAGAATTAAGGAGTGGGTAGAAGGGATGGAGTAGCACTGAGAAAGTGGGCCTGCGTTATCTTCTTCCCATCCCAAGTTGAGTGCCGGAACATCTGTTTAAAACAACAAAAGGTAGGAATATGTAATAGTACAGACATTGCTTCACTCTTCTGCCTGCAAATTTGGGAGTAGGGTTGTGTCAGCAGGCCCTGGCACGATCTACTGTGTATGTGACTTTTCTACCCTATGCCCTAGAAAGGAGGGTGTCAGGGGAGGACTGGCCTGTGGACACAGGGAGCATATTGTTCCAATGGTTCTGCTACAGTGCAAACCAGGCTTCTTTCTTCCTCTCTGGAACTAAGTTTGCTACACATGCAAAAAAATCTGTTCCTATTAGGTTTTTCCTTGGCCATTGTGGAACTATAAGTATGGCTCCTGTGGCAAAGGGGTAATTTTTCTGGGTTGAGGGAAGCTGGCTTACCTGTTGTTTTTGGCACATGGCTAGCACCCTTCTAGACAAGAGGGACAGAACAAAGCTGAAAGTCCACAGAAAATACTTGGCCTTTTAAAAGAAGAAGGAAAAATTAAAATCTCATTCTTTTAAAGCTTAATTTATCTACTAAGTATTTGGAATTTCAGTTTAGAGACATCAGCATGATCCTGAGCTATATTATTACCTACTACCATTTAGCATTTATATGGGGTTGAAAAATTGCTTACAATAGTTTACTGTAGTCGTTCTGTAAAGGTGATCAATATTGAGTGCTTCTTTCATTGGGGAAGATTCTTGTGTAGTTGAGGGAAATGTTCAGAGTCAGGTGACATATGCCTGTGGATTCATTTGACATCACATTGGACTTTGAATTTGGGGCAAACTTTAATGCTTTTTATATTATTGGAGTGAAGTAGCATCACGTGGAAATTTTGTGACCTTTGTTTCATTTAGGATCTCTCAATAGGAATTTATTTGACGGAGGAAGGCGGGCTGTCACTGATGTAGCTTTCCCAATCCTCTGGAACAGTGCCTATTATATAGTAAATATTTGTTGTGTGGGGGGAATCTGCCATTCATTAAGAAGCTTTAAAGGGCTGTAAACTGATCTCCTATTTCACACTTGTAATGGTTTGAGATAAGAATGAGGATAGATGAGGGTAGAGGCAGGGACCGTGGACACTCACACCCACACAGTCTCCTTTTTATCAACTTATATACCTAATTACATTGTTTAACACAAACTGTCTTATTCCCCTTCTGCGTCAATTTTACACATGGCCTAAAAAAATGAAGAAGCAAATACAGAATTATGCGTATATATTTGTCTTTTTGTTAAATGGCTCTGATGAGTCTTTTCAGGGTTTATTTTTAAGTAAATATATTAAAATTAAATAAGAGATTTTCTCTGAAAAAGGAAAGAAATCATAAGGAGAAAATGGAGCGGACTAGTAAAAGTATAGTTTGCTTACAAGGCAAGTGTGAAGCCGTAATTTAGGATAAATGATCCCTTCACCCGCTAACACCACACAACAGCTAAAGAAAGAAAACAGAGAAGATGGGGAGTTTTGCTTTGTTTCTCCTTCTTCAAATAAATGGACAGTCTCCATCAGCTCCATCAGCTGGATGATGCTCCTGTCAGCAGCTTCATTTTTGTGTAAGACGGAAACTGGTTGCTCGACGTGTGGGCCCTATTTGCAAGGCTTTCTCCAATACCCTTCCCTCTCTCTTCTTCCCTCTGCTTCAGGCCCTATTTCTCAGGGCTCTCACCTCTTCTTATCTTTCTCTTGATGCTCTTTATTCAAAGGAAAAACTATCTTTCAAAGATAGCCTTATCCATAGTCTTCAACAGGGTTAGCTTTTAAAGGTATGATATTAACCCCCAGATCTGAAATTTCTGCTGTACTGCAGAAAATTGCCTGGAGGAAACAGAATGTTTACCTGAAGTATGTTATGCGGAAGGACAGCTCAATACCATTGCTGTATGTCCGGTGCCTAGCATAGAGCTTGATGCATGAAAGATGCTGAATAATGTCTGTTGAATGAATGAATGGATGCATGCATGAATGCTATATAAAAAAGCCAGACTTCAGACAACAGATGCCATTTGTCCTACACGGCAAATAAGAGTTAAAGGTATTAATGCAAGTGCAAAAATCATCTGTAGTCACAGACAGGATTCTGATATTATTTTTGAATTCTGAGTATTATATTTTATTTCCAAAATGAAATACCTAAATCATTTACCAAGCAATAGAGATATAACAGTTCCTCAGTCACTCACTTGCAAAGGAAATTTTCAATACAAATAAAGTCATACATATTTATACTAGGGTAATTCAAAATAACTTCCTCACATAAGCACTGCTACGTTCAAATAAAATCTTGCCAACACTTCTGAGTACATTGCTTTAAGAAAAAAAAATGCTCCCTGTAGCGTCCGAACTATTTAAAAATCTTGCCAGCTTCTTGAACATACATCAGTTATCTCTCTTCAAATCACTGACAAGAATTTAAAAACTGCTTCATCAGAACAACTGTTACCCTTTCTTATACTCTAGTTAGAACCTGATCTTCTAAAAAGGACCATATTTACAGTTTCTTTTGAAATTCTGAAACCATTTGGCTGATATGTTTTTGCTACATTTTCTTTTCCTGATTTAATTACTGGGGACATTTGCATGAAAACAGGATAGGGACATAAGATTTTTGTCTTACTTGTTCATCTGTTTCTGATGCTTATTCCACACCTGAGATCAGTATCTATTTTATTACAATTGGGAGGCCAGGAGCTGGATTGGAAATGATGAAAAAGTTGTTGGACGTGAAATAAACTTCAGAAATAGGGACTCTGGAGGCTAAGGGATTGGTGGATGAAATAATAATGAATTTTCTTCTAGGTTTCTTGTTTATGAGCAGTCATCATGTCAGTGACACATGCTGTTCTACTGAAAAGGTTAGAAAACCAGGAAATTATACAGAACTGGTGGATTGATGCTTCTCTGAGAAAACCATGCCCAGGCAGTTACTTCTGGCAATGAAGGTGCCGAGTCTAGGTCATGTGTGAACTCTAGAGGTGGCCACTGAAAGTTGGGAAGGAGATAAAAGCAAACACTTCACTCATTCTGACCCTTTCAGGTTTGCACATGGAGAGTCAGAAAAGACTATCGGGATGAATTCTAAGCAGCTTCACCTGGATTTCCTTGGCTATGTAGAAATGCACATGTTGAAAGCTGAAATAATAATCTTCTTCCAACTTTTCACTTTCTCCCATATTCTCCAGCTTGCTGAAGTGCACCACTATCTATCCAGTCCTCCAAGCTCAACCCTGGGTTGACCTTTGGCTCATTTCTTTTTCCTAACCTTAACCTCCATATTCAATCTCTCAGCAAGTGCTAATGATCTTACCTCCACAAGTTCCTCAAATGTGCTCAAATTCCCCAAATCCTCCACACTTACATCTCTACTCTATTTCAGCCATTCATCATCTCTTCCCTGGAAAACTATGCCTATCTCTTAACTGGATTTCCTGTTTCCGGTCTTTCCTCCCTCATATCTATTGTCCATACCATCACCAGAATGAGCGATGGATCTGAAACATATATCTGATTGTGTGACCGCTGAGCGTAAAAGCCATCAGCAGTTCCCCGTTACATACCAGCTGTGCTTCTCAAGCTCAGGTAAACTAAGGATGTAACCCTAAAGATGGGTGTTTTAATATTTATAAATATTGTTTTGAAGTAATAGTACTTCAGCTTCAACTTTGTGTCTCTTCCATAGTTTTGGTAAAATTGAGAATCCAGGAGCTGGTCATGTTAATCTTAATCCTGCCCATCCCCAGGGTTTGAGAACCCTAGTGTGAGAATCCTAGTGCCAAGGCGGTAAACCATAGGTTCTTTAGCAAAGGGCACGAGGCCCTCTTAGTTGGAAAATTTTCTCTTCTTCCTCCTCCCCTCCCACCACTCTTCAAATGGCACGTTACACTTTTGTACTACTATTTGTATTTTCCTCTGAGCAAACCCCACTGTTTCCAGTGTTAGGGCTTTTGCCTATGCTATTTACTCTACCGGGAATATTCTTTCCTACTCCTTTGATTTGGCTGACTTCTCTGTTCATTCTTTATCTCAGCTCACATGTCATCTCCTCTGGCAAGTCTGAGGCTGGCTCTTCTGTGTCTTCACACACTTAATACTCTGCACTGCAGCCATTCATTTATATGTCTTCTCTCAACTAGAATAAGGTGTGCACGAGGCCAGAGACACTGTCATTTTCATCTTTATACCCTGTTATGGGCTGAATGTTGTGTCCTCCAAAATTCATTTACGGAAGCCCTAAGCACCAATGTGACGGTGTTTGGAGGGGGCCTTTGGAGGTTTAGATGAGTTCAAGTGTGGGGCGCTCACGATGGATTTAGCATCCTTCTAAGAGGAACAGAGAGATTTGCTCTCTCCACGTGCATGCACCAAGGGAAGGCCATGTGAGCACACAGCAAGAAGCTGGCTGTCTACAAGCCAGGAAACCAGTTCTTACCAGGAGCTGAATCTACTGGCACCTTGATCTTCGACTTCCCAGAACTGTAAGAAATAAATGCCTACTGTTTAAGCCACTCAGTCTATAGTATTTTGTTATAACAGCCTAGGCTGAATAAGACAAACCCCTAACTCCCAGCAAGTATCTGACACATAGTGGACATTTAAGAGTACTTTTTGAACTGAATATGAATGTCACGGTACAAACTGATTTTCATCACTGCACAGAGAACTCCGAGCACATGCATGTAGCTGGAGGGAGGCTGTAGCCTTCCCACACTTCATAGGAATAGGAGGTCTAAAAGTTGGAAGTGTCTCATTGCATTATTTTTATTGAGGTCACATGGGTTTATAACATTATATAAATTTCAGGTCTACATCCTTATATTTCAACTTCTGTGTAGACTACACTGTGTTCACCACCAAATGTCTTGTTGCCGTCCGTCACCATACACATGTCCCTTTACCTTATCTCCCCTGCCACCGCTTTCCCGTCTGGTAACCACCAATCTGTTCTCTCTATCTATGTGTTTGTTTGTTTGTTTGTTTATCTTCCACACATGAGTGAAGTCACGTGGTAATTTTCTTTCTCTGTCTCACTTATTTTGCTGAGCATAATACCCTCCAAGTCCATCCATGTTTTGCAAATGGCCCAATTCATCTTCTTTTATGACTGAGTAGTATTCCATTGCATATATATATCCATTCATTCCTTGAAGGGCACTTGGGTTGCTTCCAAGTCTTGGCTACTGTGAATAATGCTGCAATGAACATGGGGGTGCATATATCTTTTTGAATTAGTGTTTTCATGTTCTTTGAATAAATACCCAGAAATGGAATAGCTGGATCATATGGTATTTGTATTGTTAATTTTTTGGCAAATGTCCATACTGTTTTCCATAGTGGCTGTACCAATTTACGTTTCCACCAGCAGTGTACAAGTATTCCCTTTTTTCCACATCCTCTTCTGCACTTATTATTTTTTGTCTTTTTAACAATAGCCATTCTAGGGCCGGCCCGATGGCTTAGTGGTTAAGTTCTCCCACTCTGCTTTGGCAGTCCGGGTGCGGATCTGCACACTGCTTACCAAGCCATGCTGTGGCAGGCATCCCACGTATAAAATAGAGGAAGATTGGCATGGATGTTAGCTCAGGGCTAATCTTCCTCAAAAACAAAAAGTCAATACTAAAAGAAAAATAGCTGTTCTGATGGGTGTGAGGTGATGTCTCATTGTAGTTTTGATTTGCATTTCCCTAATAATTAGTGATGTTGAACATCTTTTCATGTGCCTCTAGGCCATCTGTATACCTTCTTCGGAAAAATGTCTGTTCATATCCTCGGCCCACTTTTTGATCAGGTTGTTCATTTTTTGTTGTTGAGTTGTATGAGTTCTTTATATATTTTGGATATTAACCCCTTACTGGATATACGATTTGCAAATATTTTCTTCCAGTTGGTTTGTTGTCTTTTCATTTTGTTGATGGCTTCCTTTGCTGTACAGAAGCTTTTTAGTTTGATGTAGTCCCATTTGTTCATTTTTTCTTTGGTTCCCTTGCCTGAGGAGACGTGATATTCCAAAGGATGCTGCTAAGACTGATGTCAAAGAGCATACTGCCTATGTTTTCTTCTAGGAGTTTTATGGTTTCAGGTCTTACATTTAAGGGTTTAATCCATTTTGAGTTAATTTTTGTGTATCGTGAAAGGTAATGGTCTACTTTCATTCTTTTGCACATGGCTGTCCAGTTTTCCCAACACCATTTACTGAAGAGACTTTCCTTTCTCCATTGTATGTCCATGTATGGCTCCTTTGTTGAAAATTAGCTGTACTCATTGTATTTTTGAATAACTTGTATTTATTTTTGACATTCACTTACAAAAGTATTAAAATAAAAATACCTTTCACCTGTAAAACATTTTCAAATTTCAGAGCTTTTACACGTGTTGTTACACTTGATACTTACAATAAACTTTCAAGCTTGGCAGATATTCTTATGCCCAGTTTGGAAAAGTAGAAAATTAAGATTTTGATGGGGCAAGACAAAATAATCAAACCTGTTTTGGAATTCCCAAGTATGTTTCAGATATGGAAACATCTTTGTGAAACTGTTAAAGGGCAAATATTATTATTCTTATGTGACAGATGAGGAAATAAGGTGTTGAAAGGACTGACTCAGAGTCACATGGGACCACTGCCAAAGTAGAAATTGAACTCAGTGTCCTGTGACTCAGTTTAGGCTTGATATATACATGTACACATAAGTGTACATATTAGAAAGAAAGCCTTGGTTTTAGGAGAACAATGTGAAGGAGCTTTTTTTTTCTCTTCTTTTCCATAACTCATTTATCACTTGTCCTTCGTACTCAAAAACACCAAACAGTTGTTCAAGAGAGTCCTTTGGGAGCAAAATTGGAAAATTAATTTGGTTTATTTGAAATAGGAGAGTAGGGGCAGCAGAGACTGAACATTTAAAAATAACTTCTTCCTTTTGCCATAAAGTTATAAAATTCTTGGTTTTAAGTAAACATAATGAAATTTTCTGAATATATGTTACCTGGAATTTTCCAGAATTTTTATTCTGATAAATGTGATTCCAAGACAATGTATATTTTTTTATAGTTCTCTTGTTGAATGAAAATGTTGCTTCCAGTAAGAAGCTGTCTTTTACTTCTCTTTACTCAGAATTTTATAAAGCAAATTTAGCAGATACTTTTTTTTTTTTTAAAAGATTTTATTTTTCCTTTTTCTCCCAAAGCCCCCTGGTACATAGTTGTGTGTTTTTAGTTGTGGGTCCTTCTAGTTGTGGCATGTGGGACGCTGCCTCAACGTGGTTTGATGAGCAGTGCCATGTCCGCGCCCAGGATTCGAACCAGCAAAACCCTGGGTCGTCGAAGTGGAGCGCGCGAACTTACCACTTGGTCACCGGGCCAGCCCCAGCAGATACTCTTTTGAAGGGAGAGAAATTTCACATAAATTAAAATGGTAGATAAAAACATGTTATTTAATATATTTGTGGCTTAATTCACTCCTGAGAGGTCATTAATACAAAATAAATTCTGCATATATTATGAGGCAACAGCTGAATTCAAAGGTATTTATAAGCTTCCTCCTACCTACCCCTAGAAATTGTTTAAGCAGTTTTTCAAAATATGCTTCTATGCATAAATATGTTAAAGTATTTTAACATTTTAGTGCTGGCTAATGCATCATTATTATTAGCCAATTAAGAAATTCAAACACGTGATGGGGCACTTCATTCCCTAAACTAATGATTGCTTGACAGTTACACACATGTATCACGTATTTATTCATTCAGTGAATGCTTACTTATGCCCTCCTGTGTGTTGGGCACCATGCTGGGAATAAGGATACAACGATGATCAAGACAGACCTAATCCTTGCAGACTGGCAGGGAAGACAGACTGTGTGATGAATGCTATTGGGAGTGGAGAAGGCAGGCCCATCTAGCCAAATGATAGCTACAAAATAAAGTGAAGGCGAGAGTAGATCTTCCTAATGCACAAAAGGTCAGGTCCTTGAAATTCATCAACCAACACTGAAATTAGTCTAAATCACCTGTGACATGTTATAACCCTTCCAGGCTGGCCTAAAGGCATGCTGGGACCTCAGAGCAGGCTAAAAGGGAGAGGGGAGAAAGTCTAGTGTCAGAGATTTAGAAAGGGAGGCCAATATTCCGATGACAATAGCTAGAGGGCTTTGGTGTACGAAGCTCTGAAGAGGCTGACCTCAGCATCCAGGATTCATTCTGGTGGGCAGTAGCCCTTCTTGCTGAGTATGAGGCAGTGTGTCTTACTTTCTGCTTTGGTGATAATAGGACCCCAATCAGCTACTGGGTCTCATGCATAGGCTTTAGCCCCTGACAGGAGGACGTTAGACAGATTATCAGGGGAGCGGCCTCAAAATGGAGTCCAGACCAGGACACTCTTTCCAGGAGAGACCAAAATGCGAAATGGGCACACAACAGATAGAGTGAACACATCAGAAAGGATTTGAGTTTTGGGGGCTGCTCCTTCCTAGTCTTTCGGGTTCCTGGGTACTCCCTAGGTATGAAGCTCTGTGCAGTAGCCTCTCCCTTTTTCCTCAGTGCCTTCTTTCTCCCACCGCTGGCCTTCTCTCTATCATCTATTTATTTATATTCCAATACTATCTGTTAAGCCCAAATACTGAATAAGGCTTCTGTTTGCAGTAAGAATAATTAATGGTTTTTCCTTTCATTCTTTCTTCTCCTTCTCCCTAAGTCCTCCCCGTACATAGTTGTAAATTCCAGTTGTGAGTGCCTCTGGTTGTGCTATGTGGGACGCCGCCTCAGCATGGCTTGACTAGAGGTGATATGTCGGCGCCCAGGATGCGAACCAGTGTGAACTTAACCGCTGGCCATGGTGTCCGCCCCCAATTAATGGCTTTTGAATGTGGATTTGGCTTTTGTTGGGAGAACATTATTTTCAGTAATTGTCAGTTCATTAGAATGTAGTTAAGGCTTGGGTTTTCTCTGCAAAAGGTATGATACATGAAATTAAAACATATATAAATAAAAACCTCAGTATTTTGATTTATTTATTGACTCTAATGGTTATACACTTTTTTAACCTAAAACAAAAAAAGATAGCAAAACTATAAAGAAGTCTTTAATTAGTGAATATGTGACTCTTATTTCCTTAAGTATCTTTACTCTTTGCTTGAGATAACTAAGTTCCACACATGCATAGGTTGTTACCGTGTAGTGGATTAAGTCTTTAGAAATGGACCCAGGGCTGGCCTGGTGGTGCAGCGGTTAAGTGTGCACGATCCGCTTCGGCAGCCAAGGGTTTGCCGGTTCGGATCCTGGGTGTGGACTGGCACTTCTTGGCAAGCCATGCTGTGGTAGGCGTCCCACATATAAAGTAGAGGAAGATGGGTTCAGATGTTTGCTCAGGGCCAGCCTTCCTCAGCAAAAAGAGGAGGATTGGCAGGAGTTAGCTCAGGGCTAATCTTCCTCAAAAAAAAAGAAATGGACCCAACAGGTACAAGCTCATCATTGTTCATTGTTTGCTCAATTTTGTTTTTTTAAAAAATCACATTAAAAAATAGGACTTTATTTTTTGTTTGAATGTGAGTTCATTCTTATACTTATGTTCCCAGGTGTATTCTTTTGAAAGGCCGAACTAGGCAGCACAGGCTTTAACTCTACCACTGACCACTTGGGCAAGTGATTTTGGCCAAGTCACTTAACTTCTTTTTTTAAAGATTTTATTTTTCCTTTTTCTCCCCAAATTCCCCGGGTACATAGTTGTGTATTTTTAGCTGTGGGTCCTTCTAGTTGTGGCATGTGGGATACTGCCTCAGCATGGCTTGATGAGCCGTGCCACGTCCGTGCCCAGGATCCGAACTGGTGAAAACCCCAGCTGCTGAAGGAGAGCACACAAACTTAACCACTTGGCCACGGGGTCGGCCCCATCACTTAACTTCTTTGGGGTTGAGTTTCTACATCTCAAATATAAGAGAATAAAATATAAGAGAATATATTCTCTTATAAATATAAGAGAATAACACCAACCTAATAGGATCCTGATTTAGAGCAAATGGGACAGTGAGGATCCTTAATTGTAAGGTGCTAGTGCAAGTGTTTGGTATTTACATTCAGATGCAGTTTATGCCTGCATCGTATAAATTAAAATGAGAATGCATTCAAACCAGTCCCTGAGGCAAGAAATGTGAAATGGCAACTGCTAAAAGGGTCAGTGAAACTCTTGGCTTCTAACCAATACTGTGCAAAATCTTTCCTAACCACATATTTTAAAAGATGAGGAAAGATAAAGGAATGAAGAGAACTGCCCTTTTCCTCTAACCCTTAAAACATTTTCTCTCCCCAAATAGCTAGCTCAGCTATAGATGCTTGAGGCCTAACTCAGTCCTAAAGGTGGCCATTCAAAGGACTATTTAGAATGTTGTATTTATGAAAGTGAGGTGCCATGAACATGTACTCACATCAGACAGAGGTGGACATGATCAGAACAAGCTTGTTCACAAAGCTCTTCCCTCTCCTTGGCCATGAGTCACAAAAATCTGACGTCTCGACATAAAATGCTTCCTTAAACAAAAGTTGAAACTTTTGTGTGTGTGTATTTAGTATCTAAAGGAAGAATGAAATTGAGACACCAAACTCTTTCATTGACTCAAGTTTAGGGCCAAATTTTAATAACGCAGCTGTCCTGACGTGAGACACTAATGAGAACATAAGGAATTCCTGGATAGAAAAGGGATGGTTGGCCCAATGGCCTCTCTCCTTCAAGTTTATTGCAACACACCTCTCCATGTTGTCAGCATATCTTCCAACCCCTTTTGCCTACATAAACATGTCCAGCTGTCTCTTAAACTCATTTTTACTTTATGTTTCACTCAATGGACTTATTTGGTAATTTGCAGTATTTTCCATATGCTGGTGGATCTTTGGATGAAGTAGTCCTACATTATCACTGCTTCTTAGTTAATTACATGAACTATTTCAATAATAAAATATTTACATCAGACGTCATTAGAAATTTGGAAGAGGTCAACTGAGAAAACAAGTAACCCTACAATGAGTTTAAAAAGAAACAGCTATTCTTTTGCTAAGTTATGTCTTAATCTTTCTTAAAGATGTGAAGATGTTAAGTGGGGGTGATTAAGGCGGGTAAATATAAGAACTCTCTTTCTTTCACTATATTCGTCTCATTAACAAATTTCTTAGCAAGAAGAAAATGTTAAGCTCCACTGATGGAATAAAGAAAAGGATCCAATGTTTTATTTTGGTTGAGTTAAAGTCATATTCCATTAAATATTTTTATTTCCTTAATTATATCAATATTTCAGGCTAACATAAATTTGACTTGAATTATTAAAAAAATTGAATCGGTTCTCTGAATCAGCATAGAAGTGATTTTACATTAAAATTTTTTTTCAAAACTTTCCAAATGACTGAGGACCAACAGGCTTGGGGTGAATTCTTAGGTTGACCTGGGGACCTTCTACTTGGAAAATACACCTGAAAACTTCCTTTAAGATTTGACTGGAACTCATGGAAATAGAAATAACTAAAGGGTGCTAAGAAAAATTAATGAATAATTAGTATACAATTTAGCTGAATATTTTGCATTTTCATGTTTGAGTAGAACTGTTTTAAAACTATTTCCATATATGTGTGTTGATTTGATGTGTGTGTAGAGATCATACATCAGGTTTAGTCTTTTATTGACAAACACATAGGGTGTCCAACTCGACCCCGCTCACCGTGGCCCTTCCTAGTTTTAGCCTAAAAGTCCCAGTTCTTGCGAAATCCCTCAGCTCCAGGCAAACAGGTACTTCACAAACACACATGAAAAAATAAAAATAATCTGCTCCTGAGATTTGCTTGGCTTTTGGTCTGCATACTCTTCAGACTCTGGGAACCCAAAAAGCAAAGCGTTATGTCAGCATTAAGGGTTTTGCTCCCCTTATAACAGCCTACGTTCGAGTGTCAGTACCTTGGTGACTATGATGAAAGACGATCCATGTGATTTTTTCCTTTTCAATTGTTTCCAAGCTCAGATGCATGATGGTGTATAAAAAAAAAAAAGAGCTGGAAAATGCTTAAAAATTGAACCTATTTTCTTCTAAACTTTTCTCCCCCAAGTTGCTTGCTCTCCAGACACGCTGTAATATACCTCCTGAATACAGCACCTTGAATGATCTCCAATCTCTGAAGCGCACACCACATCCTATTGTCCAGATTATGGTAGGAATAAATTGTCTACATTGAGTTATTTTAATCTTGTGTGCCTGACAATTAGAGGAATTCTGTAAGTATTTTGCTAGTTTTAAATCTGTGGACTTTGACTTCTGAACTTTCTCAAGGAGGAGGTCTCAATACCGAACACGCCTGAGTCCACTCCTTAATGATTTTCAGCTTCAACGAAGCTGTTTACAGGATTCCTCTTCCTAACAACTGCCCGCCAAGCATTGTATAAAATAGCATTCTTCATGGTTAGATGATCCCATGGAAGTTGACCAAAAGATTTTAAACACACAGGAATGTAACCAGCCACTCCTTCAGAATTTCTACATTTTTCATATGCATGCTGCATCTCTGTGGTAGCACCTTGTTCTGTGTGCACGCGTGTGTGTGTGTGCGCGTGTCTGTAAACACATAATATTTAGCTACAGAACATGTCACAGATTTCTTCCCTGGTCACCATGCTGCATGACTGATCCATTTCATATGATGTGTTTAGTATGGTTCATTGCCCACTGGTCTTATTATTTAACAATTTGCATTAAATTGAATTTTCTATTTACAGGTGTAAATGGAAATTTTGGCTTCTGAGAATTTATTATTTACTAGCTAGAATGTTCTTGGTTGAATTAGCTCTGCCAATATTGGATTGCATATACCTGGAATAAAGTTTGAGATATTTAATTAGGAAATCATCATAATAGGAGCTTGGATTTTTTTTTTTTTTTTTTTTTTTTTGTGGCTAAGCTTGAGCTACCGAGGCCAGATCAGAGGAAATGATTTACCATAATTTTCTAGAGGTTTTTAAAAAACCATGTGTATTTCTGGATTGATCAGAGGAAGTTAAATTAGTGGCAATGTGTATAAGTTACTCAAAAGTTCAAAAAGCTTGAAACCTTTATCTTCTGCTATAACATCTTGTTGATAACTGGAAATTTCTCATTTTAAACTCTTGTCTTCCCACAGGCTCAGGGAACTGATGCTTATTGACTGCATACTGTTTGCAAGGCTCTGACTATATGCTTTACCTATCTTGCTTTGTTAAATCTTCAAAGTATCTTTTGATGTTGGCATTATGTTTATTCCCATTTGACAGGAAATGGATGCTTAAGAAAGATTACAAACTTACCTGTACACCTACCCAGTGAACGACAGAGCCACTCCGAAGCCTGCTTTCCAGGCCATTGCTATATCCTGGGTCAACTATTCTAAAGCCCATAGTGTTATTCTGTCACTTTCCCCATGTCCCAGCTCCTGTTCTCAACGTCTCAATATTTCAGAAGATGCTAACGCCATTCACTGCTTCCAGCTTTGGACATGATGTCCAGCCTTACCTTCCCTGTCTGACACAATCTTAGTTTTTTGTTTTTGTTGTTTTTCAGCCCCACCCGCGGAGTGGTCACCAACAGTCTTTATCCATACTGGATCTAGCAGAAATCTGGCCAAATTCTTAGGAAATTGTTTTTTAAAATATTTTTATTTTTTCTCTCTTTTTAAAACAGCTTTATTGAGATATAATTCACATACTGTATAATTGATCCATTGAAAGCATACAATGCAATGGTTTTTAGTATATTCACAGATATGTGCAACCATCACCACAATCAATTTTAGAATATTTTCATCACCACAAAGAGAAACACTGTACCCTTTAGCTATCACCCCACCCCCCCAACCCTCAGTATCCCTTAACCCTAATCAACCACTAATCTACTTTGTGTCTTTGTAGATTTGCCTATTCTGAAAATTTTATATAAATGGAATCACATAATACATGGTCTTTTGTAACCGGCTTCTTTCACTTAACATAATGTTTTCAAAGTTCATCCATGTTGTAACATGCATTAGTACTTCATTTCTTTTTACGGCTGAATAGTATTCCATTATATGGATATATCACCTTTTGTTTATCCGTTCATCTGTTGATGGACAATTGGGTTGTCTCCACCTTTTGGCGATTGTGAATAGTGTTGCTATGAACATTTGTGTACAAGGTTTTGTTTGAAGACATGTTTTGAATTCTTTTGGGTATATACCGCTGAGGGAAATTGCTGGGTCTCAATTTTATGTTTCACTTTTTAATAAATGCCACACTGTTTTCCACAACAGCTGTATTATTTTGTATTCCCGTGATCAATATATGATGGTTACAGTTTCTCTACATGCTTGTCAACACTTGTTATTTTCTGTTATGGTTCTTGTTGTTTTTTTTCTTTTTTTGGTTGTAGCCATCTTAGTGGGTGTCAAGTGGCCTAAGTAATTTTTAAGATCTTTTAAAGACTTTTCAAGAAAGCTTTATTCTTCCCCCTTTTGTGCTCCTAAGCACTGGTTTTCACTTCCCTTGAATTATTTGTCACCACATCCTGTAATCTCTTTCTCTCTCCTTCTTTGTCTCCTTATCCCTTTCTTGAAACCAGGATGGACAGCTGTGGGGGCAAGGAGTGTTAGGAACTAAGATTTCTTTATGATCGCCTCCATCATGCTAGGCACTGTGTAGCACTAACATATACATATTATCTCATTTAATTTTCATGAGACTAGTAAGAATAAGGGGTTATGGTCTTCATTTTACAGAAGAAGAAACTGAAACCAGAGACAATCTCCTGTCACCCAAACACTGAGCATAGAGCCTGCCTTCAAACCCAACTCTCTCTGAATCCAAAACCTGTGTCAATTTCACAACATGCCACAGTAGAAAAAAGGGTAATAAGGGGCATTACTACTCTTACTATTACTACTATCTACTATGACTACCTCCACTTATTGGATGCTTCCTGTGTGCCATACAGCATGACAGCTCCTTATTGGATACTATCTAATTTAATCATTTTAAGAATCTAGTGAGACAGATGTTATTATTTTAGAAAATGAAACAGTCACCCAGTCTGTTTTCTTTCACTGCATAAATTCTACCTTAGAACTATATGAAATACTGGTAAGAATCCATAGTAAATATAAGCAAAACCTTATAACTAGTATAGAAGATTTTTTTGATATGCTCTGACTTTATACTGATTTATGTGCTGTGATTTCAGATTTCCAGGATTTGTACTGGGCTGTTAAATATTGGGAAACCTCTGCATGGCCATGTTTTGGGGGAGGTGTACCTGGAAAAGAAGATGTATCAGATGACTTTAAACTTCAAGTAATTTCAATCAATGTATTTTCTCATTCTCAATATCCTGCTTTGATGTTTAACTCATTCTTCTTTCTTATGTCACGCTCTTCAATGCTCTTCATGCCTTTTTCAAGGTTTTTTTTGTTTTTGTTTTGTTAGTAGAGGCCTATGTTACCATTTGGCATATGTCTCCCTTGTCAGTGACATTTTGAAATTAAAAAAAATAATGCCTCCCTCGCATGCATCCATTCAGGTTGGCTGCTTGTAAGCTGCACCGTGCTCCAAAATGTGTCACCTTATTAAATTCTGCAAATTGTTCTGAACATTGTCTCTATAAATGTTTTGGAAGGGCTTTACTGTCAGGTCAGCTTTCTAAGGGCTGGAAATATGTCCAACCTGGCAGCCTTACCTTTATTTAAGAGCCAAAATACAAATAAGTAGATTACAAAGCAATCAATCAATACAGCACTGCAGAATGTTATGGTTGGCATTGACCTCAGAGTTCGGCACCCTCATTTTACAGATGAGTAAACTCATCCGTAAACTCTGCAGGGGATGGGGTCTTGCCTTGACTTA
Organism: Equus asinus; assembly: GCF_041296235.1. NCBI lineage: Eukaryota > Metazoa > Chordata > Mammalia > Perissodactyla > Equidae > Equus > Equus asinus. Next base: position 87,540,629 of record NC_091793.1, read on the forward strand.
GTTACAGACAGCTGGGTAGCCTTGGATGAGCTGCTGTGCCTCAGTTTCCTCATGTGAAAGAGAGGAGCTTTCCTTTTTTTAGGTAATCCCCCAGACATTTCCCACTTCAAGTTTCTATGGTGCCATGACAAATTTGTTATATTGTATTTGATACATTTCTAGTACTTAAAAAGCTTCGACTTTGCACAAAATATTGTTCTAATCTATTATGGGATTTCCCTATATATGCTTTGAAAATTGGGTACACTGTCAATTTATAGTTATTGGCAAAATCGTAACTTTTGTTCACTGTTGAAAGAATAAACAAATGAAGATCTTTTTCCCGTTCAGAGCATTTCTTCACTTTTTTCCATCCCTGGTTTGTTGTTGTAGGGTTGCTTGAAGATATTAGGTTACTGACCTTTGTTTTTCTTTCTACAAGAAGCTTTCACTAAAGTATTTTTTGGGGGGTCATTTAAGAAACAATGACACTCACATGCAAGTAATTAAATGGATATAAGGCAAGAAAAGAGTGGCACCAATTTGAATTGATGAATTTTCTTTCTTTCTGAAAACTTGTGGAGCCTAATCGGAAAGTTGTGTGCAAGAGAGCGCAGGCTTTCTGAGAATATTTCCTCTCTTACATTCCATGGAAGTCTCTGGGTGAGTGTGGCACTCCTGCAAGGCCTGGGCAGGCATGTTTGGCAAGCTTGGCAAACAATCTGATCTGATCTGATGCATGCTTTTCTACTCAACTGTAAAAAGCTATTTCATTCAGATATCACCTGCTATTCTTACGGCAAGTCTTTGGAACAGAGATCCTAAATGTGTCAAAGATGTGTAATGTATTTGTGATCGAAATAAATAGAGACTAGGGTGACTTAGCAAACTTGCTTTCACATGTGCTGGCCATCACGTGCAGAATTCTAAAGTAGGTTGTGTTAGCCTTCCCACTTTCAGTGCCTTTATGAATGTTATGTTTATATATCCTGGATTTTCCAGGGCAACCCTGGGTTGTAAATATTCTGTCCTGTTGTTCCCATAGGTACAATCAGACTTGTCAAGCTATGTGTCATGAGTTTTGGTTTGGAATATGTGGATGCCGCACGTCCATCAGAGCCTGTTTTTTCTGGCCTGATGCCTTTTGCTATTGCTCTACCATGCCCTACCCCTAGCCCACTTCCTGTTCTCATCAGAGGCTTGTTTCTGTTCCAGTCCACTTGCTCTCTCTGCCTAGTGTCTAGGGGGCAATGTGAACAGTAAACTAATCTGTGCTAATGCGCAAGCAGGAGAAAATCAGGGTCAGGAGAAGCTGAACCTCTAGAGTGTTCTGTCTCCTCCCAGGTAGCATAAGTGGCACTCTGGAAATAGTACCTTGGCTTCATTTACCTCTAAGACAAAGTCGTTCTCCGCTTGGTTGGTGGGAGCAGATTTCTTGGAGGAGGAAGTCTTCACTGCATTTCACTGCAAAGATGGCTTCCTACTCTGTCAATATCTTGGGCCAGCTTTGCATACTTGTCCCAGATACGATTAGGAGAGGAATAAAAAGCCAGCGTGCCAACTTTTCTTCTCTGCCCACGGTTGTCTCTTCTGTATGTGCACACTGCTCAAATGCTCTTTTTACAAAGTTAGAAAGCGAAATTGTTTTATGACAATATTTACTGAGACAGCAAGAGATATCTACACCTCTCTATTGTTAAATCCCTGTCCCCACCTAACCCTGAGCTTAAAAAAAAATTATTCTTTAATGAGAATACTAAATTTAACATTTGCAGAAAAACGTTTAGGATTATTTGAAATATTTGGTAGATTTCAAGCTCATTGCCTGCCATTTTCCTTTTAGCCTCACTTTGTTATTTCTGTTTATTTTATGTGATTTTACTCCATAAATGTATAAAGATTTCCGCTAACTTGCTTTTAAAATCTCTGCTTAACCACTTTTATTTGTATCACATTTTTTTTTTCTTATCTTGGTTTGGTACTTAGCTGTGATCAATTTCAGCTGAATCTCCTCTAATGAAGTAAAAAATAACTTCTCATTCCTCTGTGTTAAGCAGTTTACCTTTTAGAAATTCAATCAGCATTCCTTTTGGCAGTTTGTTTTATCTTAAAAAGCAACATTAGTACCTTGAGTTTTCAGTACTGAGAGCAGTTGCTGAAGCAGATGCTTTCAGTATCATGTATTATTTTTAATCATACAGGGTTAAGTCTCAGGAACAACCTCTTGAGATTGTTGGCTATTTAGGAAACTAGAAGAGCAAGCAAACACAATGATGTCTTTAGAAACAGGATACAAATTTAGCATCATTATTATCCTAATCAATATCTGAGTAATTAAGCTGCCTTATTATCAAATCGAGGCTTTCCTTACAGTCTATTATCAGTTTGTTTCTCCTGATCTTTTATGTCCACGTTCAGCTAATTTAATGCTAACATTGTAGGGTTGCCTGATCCCTTTTGTCAACTGTAATCTTCTAATAATTGTATTTAACTGAGGGCTTAGTATGTACTACACATATTAACTTCTCAATAAATCTGAAAGGTTGGTTTTATTATCCCCATTTTACAGATGGGAACATAGGTTTTGAGTGGGTAAATCATATTTTTTCAATCTCACAACCAGAGAGAATGAGGCTTAAATTCAAACCAAAGTCTGTCTGACTTGAAAACCCCCACTTCTAACCACTCTGCTATAGTACTTCCTGTTAATGAGGAATAAAGGTGTCTGTTATGTAAATCAGCATAGTCATTGACGATGGACTTCCTTCTTTTATACTGTAATATGCATATATGAAAGCATTTAATATTAGCCTTGTCTAGTTTTCTTTTTTTATTTAAAAAGTGCCAAAAAGTACATCATATATTCATAAAATCATGCAAAATAAGAAGTGAAAGACTTCCCCGTCCTTGCAAGGTCTTACACTCCTTGGTGAATGTACTTTCAAAGTTCTCCTAGGCGTATCTAGATGTAACTCTATAGATATTTCCTTTTTAATTTTTAAAGTCTTATCTTGAGGTTTATTACCAAAATTACTGTATCTTATCTCTTTCTGCTTGTGTAAGGAACATATAAAAATTTATTCCTCTGGAAAATACTGTATTTTCATTTTTTTCTTTTTTATAAAAATTTTGAGAGTCAGAGTCTGTAAGATGGGAATTACTCAGGTTTTAACATATTGATTTTCCTTTTTTCTTCTGATATTTGTCCATTGTTAGACTGTAGGAAGAGAAATTTAGCCAAATACTTAATATTTCATACTATTTTTTCTCTACATGGATGATTGGAGATTCTTAGAGATCTTTTCCTCTTTTAGATTGGAGACTTCCTTTAAAAACAGACATTTAACATAGGCTCTTTCAGGCTTCCACCCTCCGCTTGAAAAAGGGGGGTATTTTCATTATGAACAAGTGGGGGAGGCAAGGATGAAAAGGCTGAAGGAAAGGCAGTCATCATTGCAGAAGTTATAGGGGCACTTCCTGGGCTCCTTTGAATCAATCAGAGCTGATCTTAGATAAAACTGCATGGAAGGCAGAGCTTGCCTTCATCCTTTCCTTATCTAGGGCATTCTCCTTTCCTCCTTTGGGCTCCGCCTGAGGGCTATAAATCTGTTATATTTCCGGTTACATGCCAGGGCCTTTGTTTTCATGTCTATTTCTCTCTGCTGGACTGTAAACCATGCAAGCCAGGGACCTTGTCTTTGTATCCCAGTACTTACTTAGTGCTGCATTTATGGATGTAAGAAAAAGACAAACTCATATACAAGTGATTGAATGATGACAACGTTGGCTGTTTGGGGTCCCTAGAGTAAACGACACAGGGATTTGCAATAAGATATTAACATTAGTGTGAGAGGCAGGGTGTACTACTGGACAGAACACAGGTTTAGAGTCATTTCTCTATCAAACCCTCCACTTACTAGGAGTGTGATCTTTGCCAAGTTCTGAGGCTTTTGGCCTCAGCTGTCCCATCTGTGACGTGGGCATAATATCACTCATGGCCTGTGTTGCTGTAGAGATTCAGTGACAAAATGATGCAACATGCCTGGCCCTGATCTTCAGACTACGTAGACTGTATTTATTTCAATTTTAAAAAATATTTAGTTGTGGTAAAATATACATAACATAAAATTTACCACCTTAACCATTTTTAAGTATACAATTCAGTAGTGTTAAGTACATTCACACTGTTGTGCAACAAATCCATGGAACTCTTTTCTTCTTGCAAAACTGAAACTCTATACCCATTAAATTATAACTTCCCGTTGTCCCCACCCTGGCCCTGGGAACCACCATTCTACTTTCTGTCTCTATGAATTTGAATAGTTGAGGCACCTCATATAAGTGGAATCTTACAGCATTTGTCTTTTTGTGATTGGCTTATTTTACTTAGCATAATGTCCTCAAGGTTAATCCACATTATAGCATATGTCAGAATTTCCTTCCTTTTTAAGCCTGAATAATATTCCATTGTAAGTATATACCACATTTGGTTTATCATTCATTTACCCACTGACACTTGGATTACTTCCATCATTTGGCTATTATGAATAACGCTGGTATGATCATGGGTGTACAAATATCTTTTTGAGACCCTGCTTTCAATTCTTTTAGGTATATACCCAGAAGTGGAATTGTTGGGTCATATGGAAATTCTATTTTTAGTGTTTTGAGGAACTGCCCTACTGTTTTTCATAGTGACCACATCATTTTACATTCCCACCAGCAGTGCACGAGTGTTCCAATTTCTCCACATCCTCCTCAACACTTGTTATTTTCTTTTTTAGGTAGTATTTATCCTAATGGGTGTGAAGTCATATATTATTATGGTTTTGATGTGCATTCCCCTAATATCAGTTATGTTGAGTACGTTTTTATGTGCTTTTTGGTCATTTGTATATCTCCTTTGGAGAAATATCTATTCAAGTCTTTTGCAGACTACATAGACCTTAAATTAATAGCAATAGTAATATGACTATTATTACTATTACTGATCATTCATTAATTTGAGAATTACTTATGGGGCCTCATCCATGTCAAAGCCCACTCTAGGCATTAGTGATACAACAGAGGGAAATATAGACAAAAGTTCCTCCTTTCAAGGAGCTTATTTTCTAATAGAGGAGACATAAAAAATAAATAAGTAAATTATAGAACATATTAGGTAAATGTAATGGAAAAAACTAAAGTGGGGAGGGAGGATAGGAAGTGGGAAGGCATTGGAATTTTAGATAGATTATCTGGAAAGAGCCTCACCTAGAAAGTGCGTGGAACACTAAAGAAAGGGAGAGAGAGTGGGGCTGGCCCCGTGGCCGTGTGGTTAAGTTCGCGCGCTCCACTGCAAGCGGCCCAGTGTTTCGTTGGTTCTAATCCTGGGCTTGGACATGGCACCGCTCATCAAACCACGCTGAGGTGGCGTCCCACATGCCATGACTAGAAGGACCCACAACGAAGAATATACAACTATGTACCTGGGGGCTTTGGGGAGAAAAAGGGAAAAAAAAATCTTAAAAAAAATAAAAGAAAGGGAGAGAGAGGTAACAGTATCTGAGAGAACTTTCCATACAGTGGAAACAACCAGCACAAAGCCCCAGTGCAGAAATATGCCTGGTATATTTGAAGATAAGTGTCAATGCCATTGGGCTGGAGCCCAGTGAAAGGAAGGACTGAGGTAGGGGGGTGTGTGTGTGTGTGTTTGCATGCACACAAGCACACATGTGCCTGGTCAGGTAAAGTTTTGCAAGTAAGATTACTAGGCAAAATGTAGATGCCCAGTTATATCTTAATTTAAGATAAAGAATGCCAAAAATGTTAAGGTATAATTATGTTCTGAATATTGTATGAAACATACTTGTACTAAAAATTATGCATTTAACTGGGCTTTTATTATTTTGTTTGCTAAATCTGACAATGCTCCTTGTAGGCCATTGTAATGACTAGCTTTTACTCAGGGTTGGATGGGGAGTGGCACCATCTGATTTAGTTTTAACAAGGCCTCTTGCTGTTGGGTTGAGAATATACCCTCGGGAAGCAATGATGGAAGCAGAGAGACCAGTGAGGAGGCTGTTGAACTAATCCAAGCAAGAGATGCTGGTAGCTTGGACTAGAGTAGCAGCAGCAGAGGTGGAGACAGTGGTCAGATTTTGAAGGTCATTATCAATTTTATGTATGTTCTTCTCCTTCCAGGAATATGTCTATTTTAAAAGAGGATACCCAGAGCAGGCGATATTTTATCTAAAGGAACAAATCTTCATTTATCCAAAATAACATTTATTTACCATTTGCTATATGCCAGACAGTGTGCTGGTTGCACACAGCTAAATAAAAACCCAATCTTGTACTCAAGGAACTTGTAATGTAGCTGGGAGAATTCAGACCCTGTGCTGTCTGGGCAGGGGAAATACTCGAGGCAAGTATTCTTGGTGCCCTAGAAGCCATATCAAGTAGATGCCATCCATGATCTTATAAAGAGGGTGGCCATATAGTTTATCAACCTAACTGGGACACTTGTGAGACTGAAAGGGCACATTACTAATAATTACTCCAGACCAAGAGCTGAAAATCAAGACGGTCCCAGGCAAACTCAGATCTAAGATCTTTCTGCTTTTGAGGTCCAGTCCAATAGTTGTTTTGAATATAGGTGGTGGGAAAAGGGCATAACACATTACCAACTTTTAAACTTTTAGGTGAATTCCCATGTTTTACCTATTAACCACTAGAAAAAAAATTTATCTAAAAAAATTTGGAATAACATGCAGGCAAAATAAAGGAATATTGACCACAGAGCTAGATGTTTGTGTTAATTTGTTGGGTTGCCATAAATTATCTGGATGTGAATCTGTAATTGTACTTATAACAAATGTTCTGTTCACTGAGTCCCTGTGTAGAGAAAAAGCATGGTTAAATGAAATTTGACTTGACCTCTTATAAAGAGGATAGAGAAAGTTCCTTGTGCCTTTCTTTCCTTGGATAGTATTATTTCGACTCATCATCTTTTACTTGGTGAAAAGTGCTTATTATTCTTACTAAGTGACTTAAGGTTTTTAGACATCACTATTATGTTTAGACCAACGAGGCAAAAGCATGTGAAGGATTTATAGCTTTACTGCAAGTTTTACATCCTGGAGGGAAGGTATATGTAGACCTAACCTCATGGAAGGAGTTATTTTCTGCTACTGAATCAGGCCCGGGGGCTTTTTGGTCACTGCAATGAGAGTGCTAGTGCGTAAATGCGGACGCATTTTAGTGCACTATAACATGATTTTTAAAATGGTTCAATCAATTTACTGTTGTCATCACATCTCTTCCAATTTTCAAGTGCAAATTTGACACTATTGTTCTTATTAACAATTAAAAAAAAGTTTTACCCCTCAAGTTTTCATTATAAGGGATGCATTCTTGAAGTTATGGTTACATTAAAATTCCTACTACAAATGAAGCCAGCTAAAAATGTTTACCAACTTGAATTGAGCTCATCATGTTTTGTTTGCTGAATAGTGTTTTGTGATTTTACCAACATAAGAATGAGTCTCCAAACTATTTTTAAAAGTGGAGTTTTTACTCTAAAGAAGTGCTTGCCTCATTTTCTTCGTGCTACTCCAAACAAGATGTTGTTTATTACTTTGAAACACTATATGTAAACCCCAGGAATATGTTAAATATGATTGAAGTCTTGGCTGTCTTTAACAAATTGAAGTTTCCAGAAATTTAGCTGTGTTTAAAAACCAAAGCCATGTTTTCAGGAAAGATTTCTATTTCCAAATATGTGGTTGCCCAAACCTTTTATATTTTCATGTCAAATTCAGCTGCCAAATAACACACACTGTACCTTAGCTATAATAAAAAAACACACATAGACTTCAGATTTTAAAAAGCACTGCAAGAACAGCTATGATCACATTTCTTGAACTCACACTATTCATATGCATATAAGTGTGTTTTAGGGTGAGCCCTGGAAGGCACCAGTCACTTAGACCGGTACAAATTGACATGCACAGCACAAGATTGGCACTGTGTAACAGCCGATCTGGGAAAATACAGGAATTCCCACCCAGACCAAAATATGAGGTCAAGGAAGTCGCTTTTATAATAATAGTGGTTATCTGTTTAATGTGTGATCTGGCAGTGATATGATGTTGACCATAGGCAATTATGCATATTTCTAAACTGGTTGTGTGCAAGCCCAGAGTAAGAGAAATCCCCTAGTTTGTGATAAAAGGGTATTTATTGCCCTTTTATTTCCTTCATATGCTTTACTTAATCATTTATAAAAGACAAATTAATAGTGAATACCAATTTCACTTTGTGTTTTATTCGTAGTCATTCCTACACGTTTGGGATATCTATTAATATGTGCTCTTAATAGTTTTGGCACGAGTTCAATGTCAATGAATGAATGATGTACACCATTTTATAGTCTTCTTAAGGGATAATAATGTGGTTCAGTGACAGTGTGTCTTGATTTCTTTGGGGGCAGGGTACTCTGATATGAGTCATAAGGGATAGAAACCTATTATTTTTTCTCGGTTAGTACAATGATGCAAAATTTTTGTTCTATTACGGTGCATTTTCTTACAATGGAACTATCAGGTTTCATGTATAGGTTAATACCGAAGAAACTGGGTGATGACGTGAGACTGTTTTTCCTTTATTCTTTCAATGTGACTGAAAAGTCATATTCTATATTTTCATATCAATGACAATGTGATGACACAGCAAAGGAGTCATATTGGCTTGTTGCACACATCAAATGTAATCTTCTTTTCTTTGCAGGAAAATATGTTTATTTTGAACAAGAAAAAAAGAAATTTGAGCGTTTCAAGTAGCAGGAAGGCTATGCTGGAGAGGATAGTGATTGGCTCTTGTTTACCTACTCCATGGGCAGAACAAGGAGAAATGGGATTGAATTTTAGTAAAACAGGTTTAAATTAGCCGTGCAGAAGCACTCACATAAAACACCACAAAGGGTTGCAATTGTTGCCTTCTTTATTTCCAGTTCTTTCCACCCCGTCTGCTGTATTCACTAGGGCTCAGCACGGTGCCTGGCACGGAGAAGGTGCTCACCCAATACGAAATGAATAAAGAGAAAGACAGATTAGGGAGATGTTTCTAAAAGCCATAGCATTTGGTTCCAATGTAAGGTATTCATTTTAAGGTTTAATGGTGCCATTGTTTTTAGCAACATCTATGAGGAAACTGGAATTGTAAATATTGAAAAACCTCCCTGGAAATTTAAATTACAACAGTATGCCATATTTACCAACAGAGTTTCCAATTTTTCCTCAGACATTTTTTATTTAAAGTAGTACTGTGTCAAAGAGGTGAGGCTACCGTGTTGGGAGTGGTAGGCTGGGTGATGTCTGGCCCCAGCACAATTCACAACTGGTGGAGAACCTGGCTTTTAGCTGTGGTGGTGCCTTCAAAAAGGCTCTGAAGACTGAATAAGAGATGTTAAGAGGTATGCATTGTATCTATTTCTGAAGGATTTTTCCACTGAGTGATTTTTTTGTGTGTGAGTGAGAGGGAATGTGGTCAGTTATGTATTACTCCATTTAACATCCAGCTGGACTGCAAAAATGACTTTATTTGAAAGATGTAAAAAAACGCTTTACATAAGGAGCCAAGTGTAGCCACCAGACATTGAGGAGTTCTGAGAGCTGAGAGAAGGTATCTCTTCCATCTGCATGTGGGCCGCTTACCGAAAGAGAGGCCAGGACCAGATTCCAACCAGAGAACACTAGGCAGTATTGCACTGTGCCCAACCCTTTGGTTGGGTTTTTGGTGGCTCAGTCTCTAGAGACTTCTGTGCTGTGTCTCTGGTGAAGATGATATCTGGGGCTGATGTGGGCAGGGCTCTCTCATTCATTAGGAACCAAAGGTATTCTAGAGTTTACAAGTTTCATGGGCCTAGGAAAATATTGTAAGGCCTGTTATATTGATTGTAAATTTAAAAATCCAGATTAATAAATATGAGCAAAATGCAACATTATGTCAGCTTCATTCATTATCAAAGAGAGTATCATAAGTTGTTGCAGGGGCCGGGCCTGTGGCGCAGCGGTTAAGTTCATGTGCTCCACTTCAGCGGCCCAGGGTTTCACTGGTTCGGATCCTGGGTGTGGACATGGCACTGCTCGTCAGGCCACGTTGAGGCGGCATCCCACATGCCACAACTAGAATGATCTACAGCTAAAAAATATACAACTATGCACTCGGGGGATTTGGGGAGAAAAAGCAGAAGGAAAAAAAAAATTAAAAAACAAAAGTCGTTGTATTTGGAAACGGTTTTTAGGTTAAACATTCTCACTCTGCAAGTGTTCCCCTACATGTGTGATGATCATTTGGAAATCATAGTTGATTACAAATTTTGCATATTACTTGAGGCCTAATATTTCAGAAACAAAATTATAAAAATCCTTTCAAAATTTTTACAGCAAAATGATAGTATTTAATGTGGGATATGGGTACATTTTAATCTGTTTCATATAATTGGTCTCCAGAAGTAATGCGGTTTCCAGAGCATTTAAATAGCCTCAAGTCTGGGAGACTAAGTGGGAAAAAGTAAGAGATTAGGTATATTTTAAAGGGTGCTAAGAGAATATTACATAGATGCCTAGCAATATTTCCTTAGAAAGTGGAGTATCCAATGAGCCCTTTACTTTCAATGACATCTTTTATGGCAGACAGGTAACTTTGCAAGCGATGGGTCCAATCCTGAAGTACATACTACTTGTTAGCCAAACCGAATGAGGAAAAGGTGAGAATTTGACCTCGTGTAAATAACGCTGTGCAGTGTGTCTTGTGATGTGGGCTTTTATGTTAAAATTGGTTTAATCTGTACCGTCAGGACAAGCACTGATTGTTTTCCAGTTGACTACACTCCTTTGGCATAACTCGTGAGTTGGGGAAGGGAGATGACAACTCCAGTTTCAGTTAGAGGAGTTGTAAGTGAATGCATGGCTCTCTCTGGAATAGAGTTATTTCTTAGCATGCTCTGAACTTTGCTTGATAATGTGAAATGACTATTTTAAAATCTGTTTTATTCTTTATGTAACCACACTGTTTGCACATCAACAGATAAGAGTTCATGGGTGCCTCCATTTCAGGCTACTCCTAATTATGTTTTTAACATTCTAAAAGGGTTATATTTGTAATTTGGTGAGTCCTTCAGTGCAAGCCATTAAATGCTATTAATTAATATAGTTGTCTAGTATCTAGATAGAAGAAATTGCTCATTTTTTTATTTCATTATCTTGTATTCTTAACACATGTTTCTAACTATGACAAACAGGTGTACTTGTTTAATAATAGCTTTAAGGGCCATTTTATCAATGTGCACATATTTCAGAGGTGATGTTTCTATAGTGTTTTAGCTTTTACAACTTACTCCTTTTTTTTCTTTCACAGAATATTATGAAGTATTTGTTGCAAGTATTAGTTTCGTTCTTGGTAGATGAGGAAACCGAAGGCATGGACTATTGAAATGAATTGCAAGGCCACAGTCTTTAGTTCATCCCCAAGGAAGGGCTGCTCTCCAGATTTCCAGATGAACTCTCCCACAGCCTTTTACGAAAAAAGGCAGCGTGTAGCATTTTAGTCATTAATTCTCTAGCTCTACGCTCTTTCCTTGAGTTGCCCCAATTAAGAGTATCTTTAGGTAGAGGTGAACTCACAAGCTCCATTAGGAAGGGGCCTTGTGTGTCTTGTCCACCTGTATTTCCTGGGCACACAACCATAATAATTGCAAATAAATATTTGTTGACTCAGTGAGTAAGTGAATAAATGAATGGAAGTAATGGCTCCTAACAGAGGTTTGCCACTGGTAACTGGGGCTCTCTGTGAAGCTCAGGAACGGTGGGCATCTACCTGACCAATGCTGACACAACCTATGAGCACACCACTGTCAAAATGGCTCTCCTAGCCTGGCTTTGCCTGCTCTGCCCACTTCACTCATTCTCCTCGGGCCAACTTGACACCTGAATCTGCTGTAAAGGCCTCCAGTTTTGATCTGTTCCTCTGCATCAGAGGAGGTTAGGAAGCATGAATCCTGTTTGGATTGGATGAGATAAGTGGAGGGGGGCTAAATGCCTCCTAGGTGGAGATGGATTGGGCATTCTAGCAAAGGTGTTGCGGGAGGTTAGCATTAGTGTTGTCTTTGTACAGGACTTCCACACTGCTTCTGTGTGGCTTAGCATCCCTCCCGTTCAGGAAGATCCTCTGCTTCCTTCTGTGAGACAACTAGCATGCTGTCCCCAAAGAACTGCCATGAGTGAATCCTGCCTAGTGCAATGCTGCTGCTTTGCGTTAATGAACAGTGCAATAAACAGTCCTGTGCAATGCATTGCTCTGTGTGCCAGGAGCATATTGTTGAGGTTACTGTTCCCTGGTCTGTACCATGCCTTCCTGAGAAGGGCCACAGGGACAAATTTCTCTATGGTCTCATAACCAGCAATAATTGTGTCTCTCCTGAGCAAATGGCTTGTTCTTTGTTTTAGGGACACTGCAATTCACGTAATGGATCATGTTTCCCTCTTCGTGTAGCCTGTCTGAAAGCTCAGATTCAAATTTATAGCCTACCTCTGGCAAGTATATGACTTCCTTACAAGAAGTTTGTCTCTTTAATTTCAGTGTATTTTTCCCTTAGACTCATTCTATTCCCTTATTTTAAATTTGGCTTTATCTTACTGTATTGGATGCATTTTTTTGTTTGCTTAATACACCAACTTAAACCCTTTTGGCAAAACGGCGGGTATAAAGAAATAAAAATAAAGACCAGTGTGTTCATGCAACACCTTTATCTTTATTTTAGTTTTTTTATTCCCCAGGTCTTAATTTCACACCTTTTCCTCCTCTAATCTCGATATCAATCCACTGCTGTTTAGTGTCATAATTCCTTCTGGAATTGTTTTTTTTGGTAGAAATTTGAGCATCATATTAAAAGTAAGGCGTTAATAGCTGATTCCTGCAGCTACTTTCTAGCTATGTGAATTTAGCTAAATTACTTAATCGTTTTTATTTATAAGAAGAGTAAAAATATTTATTTTGTGAAGGTTGTGAGGATTATATACAATACTGTACGTAAAGTATCCAGTACCTTATTTGACACGTAGTAGTCTTTTGTTTAAAACAATCTTGTAAGTGGAAAATTACTGGACTTGGAGTTTTTGCTCATTAGCTTATGACCTTGGGCAAATCATTTTACTTCTTTGGACCACTTTTTCTCATACATAATTTTATGTCATGGTCTAGAGAGTCCTTAGGATTCTAGCTTCACTATTCTTGGATTCTAAGGCTGGCCCTGAGTAACATGTGAGAGTATGCCTTCACTCTATTTTCCCCAGGAATGGCATGAATATATTTGCCTGGGCATTGTGGTCTGGGGAAAGGGATCCGGATCTGAAGCAGGGAAATGAAAAGGCCCATTGTACTTGTCTGTATGTCCTTCATTGGTGTTGATTATGGTATGTACAAGGCTAGGAGTGGCTTCTTAAATACCCTGAATTGCTAGTGATTTTAGTCCTGAATTCAAGTGGATTTCAAAATGCACGCCCTTCTAGACGCTGCTTTCTGTAGTGAATGATCTGTAGCCCAGTTGCCTGGTGAATGCATGGAGAGGTAACAGTGGAACAAAGGGAGCTGCTGCTGCTGGTCAATGACCATGTTGGCCAATGACCACGTTTGGTGCAATCATGGAGTCAATCAAAACAAGCGTCTGTCTCCAAGATATGGCTTCTATTCAGGAACTATTAGGCAATTGGAGACCCCCAAAGCAAGAACTCATTTATCAAGAAGATAAATAAAATAATAGTTTGGAACTGATGATGTAGAAGAATAATCCACTGAAATGAGGCTACACTCGTAGCAATTCGTCAAGATGCAGGGGAGCTTTGTGGTTAAGAGCACAGCATTTTTTAGTGTGTGATTTTGGCCAACTTATTTAATCTCTCAAAGCCTCAGTTTCCTCATATCTCAGAGGGATATTGATATTCACCTCATATAGTTGTTCTAAGGAGATGGTATAAGGGCCGACATATATTAGTCATACGTAACTATTATTATTAAAACTATTAGTACTATTACAAACCTCAAATTCACACTGGATTTCAAAGTTTTGCTGCCCCTCATCTAATAAACTACGCAGGCTGTAAGAATAAACATGAAAACTCAACTGTTGGATGATCTATGATTGGAGTAGAGTGCATATACAGAGAAAAAAATTCTTATGAATTTTTAAATCAGTGCACCATGTCCACAGTTTTTTACCCTATTATTTTATCCCTGGGTTCTTACTTTAAAAAAGTATCCATCTCCTTTTGCTTTTGATTGATTTCATTCTGTGTATATGAGGTGGGATTATAAATTAAAGACAGTGGTTTGCATCAACTTTGCTCATTACTCCATAGTCCCATTTTGTCTGCTTCTTTTGAAGCTTCTGTCTCCTACATGTGGGATAAATATAAATTTGCTTAACTTGTTCAAAGAAAGTACTATGACCCTGAATCCTGAAAACTCTTTGTTTTGTAATATAACTTTAAAAAAATGGTAAAAATATTAACCAGAATAAAATGTTAAACAACAAAAAAATTAACCCTGAAAAAAGTGAGTGTTAAGATACTCTGGAACTGCTGATACAAAAATATAGAAACCACTGAAAACTGGTCTGGTTTGGGTTCAAGTATTTTTGTCTCAATGAGCTTCAACTTTTGCTTGGTTCACTGAAAATTCAGTGAAACTTTGAGATGCTAAATGGTAACAATGCGTGGTAGTGACAGCTTCAGAACAGAGCACCTGGGAGTGGTGGTTTTCTTGTGTTTCACTGTTTGAATCTTTCAGAAGAGAAGTGAAATTCTATGATCCGAGTTTCATTTATTTATTTAGTTTTGATCTGCATTTTCGTGAGCAATTTCTCCTGTCAAGTCATATGTTAGTCCATTTGGATTTGAAAACTTTATAGATAATTTTGCAGGCAGTATTTTCATGGAAAAGAAATTAGGACTAAAATCTAGGATTCTGACCGCCTAACACAAAAATCAGTGTATCCTTAATCCAGTTTTTAAAATATGTTCCATAATTATTCATTCATCATTGAACTAATGCACCTGTTTTTCAAGGAGTTTCACTACATTATTTTTTAAAAAATTAATTTTGGCAAAAAATAGTAACATAAAATTTGCCATCTTAACCATTTTAAGTGTGCAATTCTGTAGTGTAAAGTATATTCGTATTGTTGTGCAACAGAGTTCCAGAAGTTTTTTATCTTGCAAACCCCAAAATTGACACCCATTAAACAATAACTCCCATTTCCTCCTCACCCTAGTCCCTGCTCAATTCAGTTTTTAAGTGGGGTATGCTTATGTTTTGTGATTACAATTTGATGAGGGCAGAGACCATTTAAGTGAATTGCAAACTGTAGGGTACTGTGTCTTTATTTGAGAATATAAACGAATGGCAGGAATGAGTGCTCACAGTTGGCGTTCTTCTTATTCGTTAAACTGTCAAATACTACTGAATGGCACACCTGAAGTACTGGAATGGCAGGTATCGCTCATAGTTTTGAGTAGTAGGGTTTACAATTAAAATCAAAACCAGAAATGGAACAAGGCAGAAAGCCTTGACAATGAAGGAGGGAAACTTGAAGTAGGTAAATAATTGAGAGAAGTTGTGAAGTTATCTTCCATTGAGATCTTTAGAAAGGCAAATGTTCACTTCAGTATTGTGTTTTTGTTGAGGTACTACCCAGCGTCCCAAGGAATATGTTAACAGGTCCTGAGCTTGCCCCTTTCTTAGACTTTTCAAAGCTATGCTTAAGGGGTCTGGTGAGGCCACAGTACAAGGCAAAATTCAGGGGAGGGGATGATGAAATGTGGGTAGTGATATCTCAGAGCCTTCATTTGCTCAAATGAAAGCATTTTAAAAAGGCTCAGCTTCCTGGTTGGGAAATGAACATCACGGAAGAGGTTTAAATTCCTGATCGAGTGAGGTAGAGTTGTCCTCCACTTACTTAAAAAGTCAAGATGATGAGATGTCATCTTATTGGCTCCCTACCATCATCATCTTCATAGCTACCATGTACTAATATGATGAGTGAAATTTGTCATGATAATAACGATGATGATGGTGGTGATGTGACGTTAGTGATGAGAATAGCGGTCACCAGACTCATGGATGTTCCATCCTTCTATCAGATCTCTTGCCTGATATGTCCAAAATCTGGAAACTCAATGTTTGATGATACTCCTTAAGTCTCCACAGAATTAAATTTATAGACCTCATGACTTAGAGTCACTTAAGACTTGGTTCTAGTGTGTTTCAGGTACATTTTACATTAAACGTTTTTTGTGAGTCAATCTGGGAATTTAATTATCATTTATAAACTTGTCTCCCTGCTAAAAATGTATTTTGAGTCCAAAACAAATAAAGTAAAAATTTTTAGGAAATGACTCTTTTTAGGTAGGAAATTGTTTCAATTTTCTTGTAATTCTATATCAGCATTTAATGAAATATTTCAATTTGGTTTTGTAATGAAAGCTATAGCTTAATTTTAATCTTGGAGGAGAATAGTACGGTAGCAGAAAAATGAATACAATCGCATATATTAAGTTGTTGATATGTATTGGTCAAATTAATTAAGTACAAAGTCATTTATATTTAATCATTTGACTTTGAAATATAGGGTAAGAGTTTTTAAACTTCAATAGAATTTTATAATGATGCTTTTCTTATTTTGATATTAACATGAATTTTCGTGTCTCTGAACTCACATATTTTGCCTACACTGGGCTTATTCTGAGTGGTGGAGAGAGTTAAGCTAAAATTAAAAATGTATTTTTCAAGCAATCCATAAATTAGTTGATTCAAGCACAGCTAATGAAGTACAGATGGTGTTAAGACTACTTAGGTAGTGATGGCTATAGGAAAATGTGAAGGAGGAGAATAAGCAGTTTTAGTGAGCTATTTCACTAAACCTGGGGTGCCAACATGCTCCTGAGAGGTTTTTTTCTTTACGGTCCTTCCTATGGTGGAGTACATAGAGATAATCCCGGTATTAATAATAAAATGTCAGCACAGGAAGGAAAACCATGCGTTAATCTCTTATCTCATTCATTGCTTGAATTGAGCAGCTGATTTGGCCCCTAGGCCTGGGCTCTTTTCCTTTCTCAAAGCCCAATCTGATTCTCTCTCTCAGTTGATGGGGACTGCCTCCCTGGTTGGAGGAAGACCGTTTTCAAGACAAGGGAATATGAGTGGCTATACTCCTCTTCTAGGACTTACACTGGAGTTGATATGGTGAGCCTACGCTTTGGCCAGAAGAGTTGTGTACAATTTGGGGACATTAAACAATGTGGAAAGGTTCTAGGGAACAGTAGAAATGGCACTAGATTAGAACCCTAGGTACCATGTGGATAGGTTTAAGGAAACTGTAATCATTTCATCAATATTTACCAATAATACAATGTTTTCGTCTTGTTTAATCTTCACAAAACCTTATAAGGTAAATCTTTTGATTAATAACATTTTGAGGTTAAAAAACCAGAGATTTAGAGAAGTTAAATCATGTTCCTCAAGCTTACGCAGGTGGCAAAATAGACCTGGAATTCACCCGAAGATTGTCAGACCCCTCACAAAAATACGGCAATTATTCTGCTGGTGCTTGCTATGATGGCAGTGGGGATTTGAGACGTGGTTGCTGCTCCTCGGGTGACCATTTTGCCCAGTTATTTCCAATTAGTTAAATTTGAAGTTCTTTATAGTTCTTTTTGTTTTGCTTTCTTCCTCTTTTTCACCTCTGGTTATTTTCTTCCTACTTCTCATATCACTCTCAGATTGGAAGCAAAGGCCATGATTCTTGCCCATTCTCTCCCCTCACCACAAAACCTGGATTAATTAGGACAGATTGGCCAGAAATATGGTGACTAGTCAGTTTCTCTTTCTGTCTGCCTTAGCCTGGCTATCAGGATGAATTTAGATTAGGCGTACTCAAGGATATCCATGAGTAATAACTGTAAGCTTTGTCATAGATAACTGTATTGGATGTGCTTAAATGTACAACTCTGTTTTTCTATTATTATGTGATATTTCACGTTGACTTGTCAAACTGAAAAATACCCATATTGATTTTGCAGAAAGCTTCACATGTGAGAGAAATGCACTCAAAGACTCCTCACAAGTAGCTCTTTGGAGCATCAGATGTGAAATGGATCATTCCTCAATCTGTAATAGACCCTTCTGTGAAGCTCTTCAATCAAACCTGAGAATTCAAGGTGAAGTTGAGGGGAGGATGGGAAACCCCGACAGGGGGATTTGAGTGAACTAGCTGAGAAAGGAAGCTGGGGTATTTGCTGCCTTCTTTTTCAGTTCTTTTCTTGAGCATAGGAAGGCTGTCAATCAACGTGTGACCTTACACGCTGTGTGCATGTAATACCTAGGTCCTGCCAGACAAGCTGTAGAGGGAGTGTCACACGCAACTTTGATTTCTTTCCATTTGTCAGTTGTTCTGACAACCTTCAGGTAATTTTTAAAGTGGCTATTTTATACAGATTTATTATTAGAGTTTCTCTTTCCACCAAATTATTTATGTTGTTATATTTGATTGGATGAACTTTTTATCTTTTGAGAAAAGCAGAAATAATCTCTTAAAAACGTTAGTGATGGGGGCTGGCCCCGTGGCCGAGTGGTTAGGTTCACGCGCTTCGCTGCAGGCGGCCCAGTGTTTCGTTAGTTCGAATCCTGGGCGCGGACATGGCACTGCTCGTCAGACCACGCTGGGGCAGCGTCCCACATGCCACTACTAGAAGGACCCACAACGAAGAATATACAACTCTGTACCGGGGGGCTTTGGGGAGAAAAAGGAAAAAATAAAATCTTAAAAAAAAAAAAAAAGTTAGTGATGTATGATAACTACCTTAGTTAGAAAGAATTGTCATATTTTGTTAAGTAATGATCCTGGTAAGTACATCTTGTTTAAGAATCATGTTTGTAGATCATGTAATGACTTTTAATTAGTTTGTTCCCAGTAAAGCAATAAGACATAGTTACCCCTAGTAAGGAAAACAGCATTCAACTGCAATTAGTTTTTATGTCACATTTTTTATTTATTTGGGGGTACATTTTCAGTTGGGCATTTCTAGGTTAATTAGAAAAAAAACCTCTAGAATCTTCAGTGGGCTGTTTAGTTTGAAGAAGCAGTGAATCCCCACACCAAACTAAGCAATAAAAACTATGCTTTGGAATTTATGCTCAAAAACAGAATATGTTTGATAATAGTGTTTGATGCTCGAGCTGCCCTGAAATGATTGCTATCCCATAACTGTGTCATAGTTTTCCTAAGCCATAGAGACGGTGTTGTTTGTAAAGCTTGCATATTAGTATAATCTTAAGAGCATATTAATTGCCCGGGAGGTTTATATATTTGTTCTGTGCATGTGATTAAAGATCACGGCAGCTTATACAGCGTAATTTTAGAGACGGAGAAAATGACTATTGTAATCCTTGCTACTCTCCGTTTCCTCTACAGCAATGCCCTTACACCTTTCTTTCTCAGCGTTTTGTAGCATCCTAAACAGAAGGATATTGAAGGGAGCTGATGCTGCTTTGATCCTTGTGCTTGTTGTCAAAGCGCTTGGGATTGAAGAGACTGTTGGCTACAATTGACTGTGACAATTAGGAGATGATCAGAGCCCTAGAGTGGAGCACTTAAAGGGTAATTTACATGTCAGTTTGTCGAATAAAAAAAAAGATATTCAGCTAAGATTTTTTTTTTTTTTTTCCCTCAGAGCCTTGTAAACTGCAATTTGTGCTCTGGTAAGAAAAACCTGGCAGAGGAGTTAGGATAGCCATTACCATTTGAAAAGAAGCAATCATAGGGCCGCTGCTGAGCCCTTTGTCCACTCAAAATGCTGATTTGCAGGCAGTGAGTGAAAAAGTGGAACCATCACTAAATAAAACCTTGAGCTAGGTAACTGCCCCCCCCACCCTTGGTGGCTTTTTGATGTTGGTTAAAGGTGTTTTTTCAAAAATGTATCTTAAATCCTACACTTACTATCATTATAACATTGTTATTGGTCATGAATAAAAAAGTAACACAAGGAGGCATTGAGGAAGTGGTAGGTGGAACACACGCCAACAGTCAATTGAAAGGCTAAAGCAGGCTATCACTTGTATCTTATTCTTTTCCCTTTTGTACATCATCACAATTTTCCTCTAGTCATCCTTTGCACTATGCTATTTTCTCCCTACTGTATCAGTGTGCTCCTAGGTTTTTCTATTTTTATTTATACTCCAATTTTAAAGTGGGAACTGTATTTCTAACCTTCACATATTTAACCTATTTGGGTGCACTTGGCTAAAAAAGTAATATAGTTTCAGTCCATGATTTGCTATTCACATGTGGTCATCTCTATACTTTTCTGTTAGGTAATCCATATGTACAATTAAAAAAAAAATAAAGTTAGAAAGCTAAAAGAGGATAATTGCCGGTAAATATATGATGATAGCAGTTACATATCATCCATTTAATTGTCAAATAGAATAAGAACAATTAGTTATTTCAAAATTTTTTGAGTCTTTTTCCTTCCCTGGAAACCATTAATAATAATAATAACAACATAGTTGCAAGATTTTAATTTGGATAATTGTCTGAAAAAAAATTTAATACATCAGCACAACCATCCTGTCCAGACATATTTATATTTGGTATATGTATTTAATTCAGAGACACATGTTCACTTTCAATGGCAGATACACTTCACATTCTGTATTTTGGACATGGCTACGGTGAAGGGCGTTTGTAGAGAGGCAGCAGAGGATTAGAAATGAGTTTATCTCTATCCTAAAACATCTGCCTTTATTTATTTATTTATTATTTATTAAGAGCTAAGAGCATGCATGGCCTTCACAAGCCAGAGTCTCCAATAACCCATTGCTGCTCCTCCACGTCCCTCACATGGACATTGTGTGTTGGGTTTTAAGTCTGCCCTTCCGTTAAAGACGTTCACTACCTCCAAATAGGAGGGCCTTATTTCTCTTCATTTGCATCTAATACCTTAACAACAGCAAACTTTTTTTTTCAAAGGATGCCTTAGGAAAGGAATTGCATTCTACTTTTGGGGATTTCTGAAAATCACAATAATCAGTGTGCAGACTAGTTGAGAAAAGTCACTAATTCACAGACAGATATCAGCGCCTCCTCTGACAGCTTCCCAGGAAGGCCCTGAGCTTTTTCATGAAGTTTTTAAACTCTAGTTTTCCTTGTGTGCATGCCCCTTTGCAAAGAAGAACACGCAAGCAAAAAAAAAAAAAAAAAAATCAGAATGAATAAGTGAATGTGTTATTAGGTGCAAAGAGGATAATGAGAGATGGCGTCAGAGAAAGTCTGGGCTTCCTTACCGTGTGTCTGGAGAATGCAGGCGATGGTAAATCTGTATCAGAAATCAGGCACAGCAGGAGGTGTTCTTCTCCCAGGTAATGGGTAAATGATGAGCAGATGAGCCATCCTCGTATTGATTTAAGCATTTTGTTCCAGCCAGTCACAATTAACTTTGATTTGTTTTTACTTTCCTCTTATAGGTTTGCATTTAAAACACTCTTGGAGCACTAATTGTATAAAATTCTGGTAACCGCACATCCTCTTTTTAGAGAGGTAATGAGTGAATGAATGAAAAGGCAGGGATTATTTGCCATTCTAGGCGGGGATTGTCAGAAGATTTCTACTTGACTGAAATCGTTTTGGAAGGTGAGCTGGAACAAGAATCTTGCAACTGAAATGAAGTGACTCTGCATGTGGTTTTTGAATGTTTCTCTTTATCAAAGAATTCTGCAGAACTGTTCTGGGACTTACAATTTGATTTAAATTTTATTTGTAAGAGAATATTTAGGTGAATCATATGAAAACACTTTAAAGTATGCAGATTTGATTCTTAACAAGTAGATGGGAGTCTTTCGAAAGATCATTTGGAATTATTTGAAATGAGTTTTTCTATTACCATCACAGTATTTTTTCAATATACACGTTGCCATGTTGTGACAAAATAAATTATGGTAACACTTTGAAAAGTTTTTAGAAATATGCCCAGGGAAACAATATGTAAGTTGTTAGTTAATTCACATGTCAATTTATTGAAATGTTGCTGCTACTGAAAAGTCCTAGAACCTTTAGCATAACATTGCAGAATGCTTACTGTCTTCTTTTAATGAGCACCTCTTTGTACTTGTTTGGAGGTGGCCCTAGAGTTGCCAGATTTAGCCAATAAAAATAAAGAATTCCTGATGCCAGCCGTGTGACCTAGTGCCTAAGTTTGGAGTGCTCTGCTCAGTGGCCCAGGTTTGCTTCCTGGACGTGGACCTATGCCACTTGTTGGCAGCCATGATGTGATGGCGACCCACATACAAAATAGAGGAAGACTGGCACAGATGTTAGCTCCAGGCGAATCGTCCTCAACAAAATAAATAAATAATTCCTAGTTAAGTTTGAATTTCTGATGCATAACGAATAACTTTTTAGTGTAAGTATGTCCCATGCAATGTTTGCATTTTACCTGGCAACCTTGGGTGGCACTCTGATTGGACAGAAATTGCAACTGTGCATTGAATGACAATTTAATTTTTATGTTATAATTTGTCATTTATAAATCATTTTACCTTTCACTGTCAGATTTAGACAGGCCAGTGAGCTCACCCCCCTTCAGATAGGAACCGAAAAGTTTTTTCACTCATTAACGCTGAGTTTAATTTCCCCATCATGTTCCCAGGGCAAGCTGTGACTTGTCATTTCAAGTGTATAGTAGCTTCTGCCTGACTGTTATAATGGAGACATCAGAGAAGGTGGCTGAGGAGTCTGGCTTACTTACATTGATCAGGCTCTGACTGGAGTGTTTGGTAGTTACAGGGGTAGAGAACTGAATGGTGCAATGAGGACATATTATCTTTGTGATGCTTTTCCTTTTGTGGCAGTATTGTGACTACATAGGTAGCCGAGTTCAAAATCCTTGCAGTTCTGATCCTGGTAACATCTTCTGGGAAGTGAAAGATTTTATGTCCTTGTACTTTTACTTTATTTCATTTAACTCTGTTCACCATCATCTCATTACCATGAAAGAAGCTAAGCTAAAACATGCAGAAAACAGATATCTGATTTATCTTTTGGGGCCAGCATTAATTTTTGCTAGTATCATTTCTGTCATAGTCAGTTTGGACTGCTGTAACAAAGTACCACAGACTGCGTGGTTTATAAACAACAGAAATTTATTCCTCACAGTTCTGGAGGCTGAAAGTCTGGGATCAGGGTGCCAGTGTGGCCACAGCCTGGTGAGAGCCCTCTTCCAGGTTTTCAGATGGCTGTCTTCCTGCTGTGCCCTCACATGGTGGAGAGAGGAGAACTTTGGTCTCCTTGACCCTTCAAAAGGGCACTAATTCTATTTATGAGGGCCCCACCCTCATGACCTAATCCCCTCCCTGCCTCCTAATACCATCGCATTGGGGTTAGGATTTCAGCTTATGAATCTTGGGGTCACACAAACATTTAGTCCATAACAATTTCTCTCTGTCTTGATGCTTTTGATGGTCTGTCAGAAGGACTATTTGTGGCAGAAAAGTTTGGAGCCCTGTTTCCTGTCTCCTAAGCCCCCTTCTAATTTCAGCTGTAGCTTCAGTGGACAGTTTCTCATAAGCCCAGGCCTCCAGATCATTTTTTGAGTTTTCCCAATTCCTGCCTCAGAGCCTTCTGCAGAATCACAGAAGCCTGCTCAATGCTTCCTCAAGCTTACCAGGGAAATGTGTGGGGGAGTTAACACCCGCAAGGGCAGCCCTCAACTGATGGGAGACAGGAGCCTGTGGGTAAACGTTCC
This sequence comes from Equus asinus, assembly GCF_041296235.1. NCBI lineage: Eukaryota > Metazoa > Chordata > Mammalia > Perissodactyla > Equidae > Equus > Equus asinus. The sequence continues at coordinate 87,564,442 of NC_091793.1, forward strand.
AGACACCTATCTTTTAGACAAACAGTTGTGAGAGGCACTCGGCATGCTTCCCAGAGGTCCCACCTTCCACAGCAGGTACCGTCTTATGTACCCTTACATTATGTTATTTGGCTTTTCTGCCAATCCCACCTCCTTCTCTCCATTTCCTGACACCTATTTCTAGGGGTAACCAACATGTATCCAATTCCTTGCCTCAGGCTCTGCTTTCAGAGGAACCCCAGCTAAGACGCTCCTGAAGCTGCTTTCCTCCCAGCACCACAGTTCTCTCCTTGCTCTAGGTCTAGATATTTTGCATCCTTTGGTTCCATCAAAGTTTACTTTTCTTATTATCAGGGGAAGAAAGTTCTGCCACTGTATCTACTACTAAGACTGAATCACACTGCTTACCAAGCATATCATGCACATATGTGACACCTGAACTCTACTTGACAATAAAAGCCACTTTTTATCAAACACCCACTACATGTGAGGGCAGATGCTAAGGGATCCATGAATATTGTTTCATTTAGTCCTCAGTGTGTCACCAAGAATGAATCAGTATTTCTGTTTTACAGATGAAGAAACTAAGGCTCAGAAAGATTAAGGGATTTCTTTCAAGACCACAAAGCTAGTAAGTGGTAGAATAAGCATTGAGTTCTGATCTGTCTGACTCCACAGGCCATCCTTTTAACCGTTATACCATAGAGTCTACCATATACGGCTCTTAGAAGTTAAAATTTCTTACTAAAATACTAGTATGAGTAGCTAAAGAGATAAATGAGTAGAAAGTAGGGATGAGAGAGTTGGTTTCTATCAAATAAGGCAAACAGTTTTGTAAAAAATCTTCGCTCTTTTGCAAAGACCTGTGGCGCCAGCAAGATGGGCTAGTGTCACGATCTTCCTACTGCCGAGAAGCCCTGTAGCCACCAATGAAATCAAAAGGGCCATAATAAACACTACAAGAAAGCCCATTTGGGCACAGCCCTGAAGGTCAATCCTTTTGGAGATGCTTCTCATGCAAAGGGAGTTGTACTGGGAAAAGTAGGAGTTGAAGACAAACAACCAAATTCTGTCATCAGAAAGTGTCGTCAGTCCAGCAGCTCAAGAATGGCAAAAAAATCACAGTGTTTGTACCCAATGATGGTTGATTGACTTTTATTGAGAAAAATGATGAAATTCTGGTTGCTGGGTTTGGTTGCAAAGGTCATGCTGTTGGTGACATTCCTGGAGTCCCTTTAGGTTGTCAAAGTAGTCAATGTCTCTCCTTTGGCCTTATGTGAAGGCAAGAAGGAAAGACTAAGATCATAAGTTTAGATGGTGAAAACATGGTAGTAGTAAATTTTCATATGCCAAAAAAGAAGCAAAAAAACTTCCTATTTTAACTTATAACTGAGTACAAATTTTGAAGTATTTGTTCCATCACGAGACTTGGAGCTGCACAGATCCATGTCTTTTGGTTCATAGTGCCTTATACGTGATGGGACCTGATAAATATGCATTGAATGAATTAATTTGAGTATTGTAGATTATGGTTTAAATTGACTTCAATGAGCTCAAATTTTTAGTGATCCAAACAATTGGCTTTAGTATCTTTTAAGATGATTTATTACTTGAAAAACAGTTAAAATTCTAATAGTGTCATGTAATTTAAGCCAAAGTGTTTAGAACAGTGCAATAACACAGTTCTCAATGAAATATGGTGACTTCAGTTAATTTAAAACTATTGGAGGCAAAGAGGGGTGGAAAGATTCCATCTGATGTTACAGTAGGCACATAATTAGAGAGGTCTGCGAGTGCTAGAGTGCAAAGGGAAATGTAGTAAACATGAACTTCTCTGGAGCCAGGGAGAGGTTGCCCAGAAAAGCCACGAAAAGATCTAGTCTCCACCAGGAAAAGGCTGGAAAAGTTCGTGACCCTTCTTTACAACTTAGCTTGGGGGAAATGAGGACCTATGGCAGTTCTTCTCTGTCTGACTCTCTCTATCTTGACAAAATTTGTGTATTTCATGAATATTAGAATTTGGAACTCCTTAAGAACTGACTATATTTTGGGATCAATTCTATAAACCTAGCATCTTTATCTTATTGCATCCCTTGATGGAGAGAGAGAATTTTACCCCTGCAAATCTTCACTGCCTTTTCATTGATAGAACTTCAAATTTTCTTCTATTTGCCATGCAGTCAGGGATCCAACCATATGACAGTTTCTAAAATCTTCATGAGGTTGTTAGTTTTGAACAATAAAAAAGATGAGCATATGCCATGTCTATTTGTGCTTGCTGGTTACTATTGGTTTCTTGTGACAACTATAGTAACTGGTAGCCTCTCAAGAGGGAAAGCAGAAACTGCCAAAGTCCTAGTGCAATCATCACTGGCAGAATTAACTACTCCAATGAAAAATAACATCAGAGGTAACTAGGTTCTTTCCACAATCAGCAATGGGAGGTATGTAGCAAGCAAAAGTTGGTTTTGTTAATTGGCTTGCAAGACTGTAAAAGAAAAGTCTAATGTTCTCCCATTCAGCCTATTGTATGGGAATATTTTCAGACAGATTCAAGAGAAACTAGAGGAACCTCAACCTGGGTGTAAATGTCTAGAATTCTACTCGAAGAATATATATATATATTTTTTGAGGAAGATTAGTCCTGAGCTAACATCTACTGCCAGTAGTCCTCTTTTTGCTGAGGAAGACTGGCCCTGAGCTAACATCCGTGCCCATCTTCCTCTTTTTTATATGTGGGACGCCTGTCACAGCATGGCTTGACAAGCAGTGCATAGGTATGCACCCAGGATCCGAACCGTCGAATCCTGGGCCACCAAAGTGGAATGTGCGAACTTAACAGCTGTGCCACTGGGCGGGCCCCTCAAAGAATATTTTTCAAGTTCTTTGTACAAGAGAAACAAACTTCTCCTGCTTACAGATTAAGCTATTTTGATTGGCTGAATTTTAATGGACAATTTAAAATGTCAATAACATAAAAGAATATGATTATTATATGTTTAGTTATATACCAATTACTATGTCTGAATCCTAGTTAATATTAGGATATATGAATCAGTGCAGCTAATTAGGAATAAACATAAACCAGACAACTGACTCAGTTAGAAAAATTAGTCTCACATACACCTTTACATAACTAATGCTAGCAGTGGGAACAGACTGCATCAAGAATATTTCTTAGACCAAGTTTGGGAAAGTCCAGGGGATCTTCTCTCAAGATACCTAAAGCCATGTTTGATATTCACTCTCTCTATATTTAAGCTATCCTTTGGTTAACAGCACTCAACTAACTTAGAGGTGTGGGATAAATAAATTATAAAGATGTATGCTTGAACAAAGAAGTATTCAGTATCGTCATTAGGCAGACATTTTTGACTTTTAGCTGATGGAAGCATTCCCTTCTCCGTACTAATGCCAAACACTATTTGAGTCAGACTCTTTTTGATTCTTGGGGTCCAGAAAGACAGGATTGATGAACCCAAACCCTTTCATAGTAGAGAGAAATACACTTGCTTCTTACACATGATCACCTATACTTGTTGGCAGAATTGGGACTACTACCAGAATTTAGGGATAGAAGTGACAAGCCATGGATCCCCACCAGCTGCTATTCAGATATTAGTGAGCCCTTTGGAAAGCAGCCCAACATTCTTATGAGATAGCCATGCTTTCCCACCTTTAAACCTGGGGCTCAGGAAAATTGCTTCAATTCTCTTAAGTAAGGACGACTTTATTTGGGAATATTGGCCATTCTCTTCCTTTAGAAGCATATCAAGAAGATAAGAGTGGACTATCATGAACTTTAAGCTTTAAAAAGCTGTTCTTTTGACTAACTTGCAAGTTAATATTGACTTTGATGTAGAAAAGCTCTCCAGTTCTTCCTTGTATGAATGGTAAGTGGCATGGTCACGATTACAGAATGAGTGTTTTGTGTCTGGATCTCTGCTACAGAAGTAGCAGGGGCCAGACCAACATACAGGGACCTCATGTTTAAGCTGTACTTTGGTTAGTGGCACCCTTACATAACTTCTGCTCATCACCGGGGACCTGATTGTATCATCACGTATTAACTTATTTGACTAATATTCTCGTGATCTTAAAGAGGTGCTGACTTTACATCCAGGCAACAATTTAGGCACAGGTAGAATCTAGTGTATTAATTTTTTTTCACTTATTTTCTAAGTGCAATGTTCTCTAAACACTATATTATTACATACTATACTTAATATAGTACTTAGAGAATAAGTGGCTAATAACACAAAATTAGTCCACTATAACTAAATATTACAGACCTTGCAAACAGAATGGTCTGGTAGAATAAAGCAGGCCTCAGAAAACATGACTACCTGGCACACTCTAGTTATGTGTACTTAAATAGTTCTATTATTTCTCGGATCTCCTTTCCTTAATATTTTAAATAAAGGAATTGAGACAAATGATCCCTAATTTCTTCCCAGCTCTATGTTCTCGGCATTTGTTGAATGATGATTAAGAACATAATGACATAATAAGTGCTATAATTGGAAGGATATACTTTCATTTTTCTTGACTGTTTCAAAGTTTAATAAGTTTAATTTAGGTAGAATACTAACATTTTCTGTGGAACTTGAAGACTACATTAAGCCTTTGACTAAAACTTAGGTTTTTTGATGGATAGGCAAAACAATATTTAAGAATTAATAAAATGTTTTGGCCTTATTCACGTGTCAAAAATCCAGCAATAAAAATGAAGACTTGCTTTATTTAGGGAAGTATCACAGGCCTTTGTTAGTTCCAGGATGATAACAAGGTGTTAGAATCATAGGATACAGAACTGCCGATGTATGCTTGGTACATTGCCAGAAACTACAAGGTTGAAAGAACACGTCGATTTATGTATATTCGTAAGATTTTGTTATCCAGTCTCAGGCTATTTGGCCATTTGCTGGGATTCATATTCTGTTTCTAATTCTTAAGTTCTAATTCTTAGAATACAAATATGATTGACTAAAGGTTAGCTGTGGAATTCAGTATGTTATGAATACAGATGATAAGGTAAAATATCAGGAAACGTTAATTTGACTGAAACTAAGAAAAAATTAATTTTAATATGTCATGTATTATTTGGAACACAAAAAAACATACTTATTCATGAAGTCTGAAAATGTGTTCAGAATGTGTTAAATTATTAAACTATTAACTTTTATATTTCACATCCATAGCTTCTTTATTGTGTTACAATCTCGACATCTCTGAAGTGGGTCACTTATCAATATTTCACACCTGAAATGGCTAGTTAATATTATTTATGGTGGCAATAAGTTAAGATCTGATTATTTTGATATTGTCTATTGAGTAAAGTATACAATGTTATCAATAATGTTTTCTGGCAGTTAAATGCTTTAGATTATGTTTTTATAAATACATAACCTATACATATTGTGCCTTTCCATGTTCTCATAATTGATATTTATAACTATAAACTATTTATCATTATAATGTATCAACAATAAGGCAACAAGTGGTATTAATACCATGCTAAGTGTTTGTAATTTACAGAGGTCTAAATACCTAAGGGATCTCAAGTGGGGCCAATAGAAGGAAGAAAGGAGACATTCTAGACTCTAGATAGAAAACATTCAAAAATTGATTTGATATCAAATTTAAGGAGAAAACATGCCAATAAGAAAATTCATTTTTTCAGGATTTAATTCAGCATTTGTTACTTAATAGCATTTGTCATTTTCCAATTTTTCATATGTAGCAAATTAATTTCAGACCATTTTGCTCTTCCAAATGCTTTTGTGTATTGTGTTTCTTTTTTCATATTCTTTTTGGATAACATTTGAGAAAAAATAAGACTACAACAGTCATTGATTACAGTCAGGATGGAAGACAGTTGTAAGACCAAGGAACAGGTGGAGTATGTATGATGGGAATATTCACTTTTTGTGCCACCATTTTGTAGCTGCTCAAAAAAAATTTTTAGCAAATGGTGGATATTGTTTCTTTACAAAAAATGGTTCTGTACTGGATCCATCTGCGAAGTATAAACATGTCATCAGCACTCATTTCCCATCTCCAAAAAACATTCCCCATGTCCATATTTGATTTTCAAGTGCATCTGTGCACTGATGGAAACCCTCCCAACAGGCTGCCACACAATTGCAAAACCCACACATTTCTGTCTTTGAATCAAGCTTTCATGGGAGCCTGGCCTCCCCTGGGTATAAGCTTGTTTCGAAGTTGCAAAGGTCCTCCGGGTGACCCCAATAAAAAGAGCTTCAATGTCCGTGGTAAGGTTAAGTTACTCCTTTTAGGAAGATGGTTTGTCTATGAACTTTTTTCTACTTTGTCCCAAACATTTTTTTGTATCTTAGAATTTCTCTTTTTGTGCCCATGCTGTACTTACCTAATTATTAGCACTTGCACTATTGAGTTTCTCAATGACGAAGCTCACATTTAAGAAAGTGAAGATCTCGATATTAGTTTGATTATTCAGAAAGTTTAAGCAGAAAAACCAGAGAGTTCATCTCAGAAAGTTGAAAGGCAAGCATCCTGAATTCTATGAGTCCCTAACATTCTTGATAATCACATAACCTGAAAGAGTTTAAAATATCACTGAAACTTCATCACCACACGTTCCGAAGCGAACTCCTCGGTAAAGGAGGAAATTTTATTTTACCTCATTATTTTCTTTGTGCAGAACCAGAGTTACCTTCACTATAGAGCAATGGAGAAAGCCTTGGCTGTCATTTTTAATCAGGTTGTTTTAGGTAATTTTTGTTATGCCCCTCATTACTGAATTGTTTATCAATAGGTGCAGCAAGTGTCACTAGCTTTTCTCATCAAACCAGGTCTGACAAAGCAGCACAGTGCATGGGAAAGAGGCAGCTAGGTGAAACTAATGCCATAGATGTTTGATTCATTAGGAGCTTATTGTTAACGGGGATGTCTGATTGTAAAGGCTCAGTCAAGCAAAAGAGTGCAGAGTAATCAGTCGGATTTATAGTTTGCAGGGCTCAGAAAAAAATCAACATAAACCTTTGGATATAGCAGAAACAGAAAAATCCCCTTTGGGCAGCCCTAACCTGGAACCAGCCAAATAAGGTCATGCTACATGAAGGTTTCCTGTTAGGTGATGGGAGATAGAGGCGGATTAGAGCCATATGGCATGGCCTATCATACCTTCTGACTTAAGATAACAAAGCCAAGCTTTGTGCTTAGCTATTTTTGACTGACATCATCAATTTTATTTTATGTTGGTCACCTCCGGTAACAGGAAAAAATGGCCTAGGGTTGATAACACACGCTTTTTTTTCTTTTAGTATTAAGATGCCTAGAAGCTAGTTTTGTGCTGTTAAAAATTTCAAAGAATTAGTAGCTTGCTCTTCTATCACCCATCCTCCAGCAACTGTCAGCCCCCCTCCCCCTTGTTTTCAGTTTGTACCTTGCAAATGAGAGGCAGCCTTATTCAGAACCAGATGTAAGGCTCCTAGAGAATGAGCATAAGCTGGTGTACTTTAAGCCTAATGGGAAGTTTTATATGCAAGGGCCTTGAACTGATTAGTATAATTCCCTCTTTAATACAGCTGTCCCTCCAGATTAAGGTAAACCAAATGTTGCAATCAGAGATTAGTGTACCTTGCCAGTTATTAACATCCCCGGTGCTCAGCAAGCACGTCAGACGCTAATGCTGTGTATTTATTTGCCACTTCCCCACTGTAACTTGAACTTCTGCACCTGTCAAAGCATTCCAGTGAAGAGAGGGGCATTATTGGAAAGCAAAAGTTTTATACCTGTACACCTGTTTTGTTTTGTCACAGCTTTGCTTTTCTTTGGGCCTGCCAAGACTGCCAGGTGCTTTAATCTGCTACTCTCCTGGTTTTGTAAAGAAAGACTTTGTGTGCTAAATCGCATTTGTTACTTTCATATGCTTTCTTTTATGCAACTGGAGAGCTGCTCCTAAGCTGGTGGCATGCGTGCATGCACGTGTGTGTGCGTGTGTATGTGTGTGTTTTCTTTTACAAAAGAGGTAAAGGGTGAGGTTTCTTTCCCAGAAAACACACCTATATCTTCTGTGTTCCTCAGCTTCTGCAGTGTCCTAAGTCACAAGGTGGGACGCACAGCTGTAATATATTTGGCAGGATATCCTGCCTTCTTGCAACCCAGATGTCAAGAAATACAAAGTCCTGGCTATCAGAAAGATCTGGCTGGCTTTCTTTCCCTCCTCAGCCTCCACCAGGGGCCTGCTTGGACTCTAGGGCTGAATGTATACAAAAACACACTGAAGCAGCCTAGGACAGTAGCCCGGGTTGCGTTTTCAGAAACGTGGGTCTAGTCTTGGCGCTCACCAGTCCTTTTTCAACAGTGTGGCAGATGGGCCCGCTAGTCAGGGAAAATAATGGAAAATTTGAGGAAAAGATCTCACATTTGTTGAATAAAGTGCCTTTGTGATTTTTTTATCAGCATCTTTTCTTACTCAGAGATTGAGAATCAAAAACTGCTTTCTGTGAAAAAGGCATAGTTTGCTCAGTAACCACTAGGGTCATCTCGGGGTCCAATTTTTTTCATATGTGGGTTTAAAGCACGTAGCTGTGCCCTTACAGAGCAATCACCTGATGCCAGCGGCAGTTGGGCAACACCGGCCCCCCCTAAGTTTTGTCACAGACAGGAAGGAGCCACAGTTTTCTAGCTCACCCATGACATTGGGAGCAGTAACTAGTGCAGGTTGTTATCAGTGCTGGGGGAACATTTCTTTTGCTTGTCCTCCTTTCTCCCAACTCCATCTTGGTGTTTGCACGTTGATTGCCTGGTGCAGTCTCTACATATTATAGCTTAATTGCAGATTTTTTAAAAAGACAAAAATATGTTCATATCTTAGGAATTATGTCTTGCAGCCTACTAAATATGCTAATGCGGCACTAAGCAGGGATAAAGTTCTTGCCATACCCCCTAACAGTTGCGTGGAACCCGCTGCCAAGTGATTGTTAATTGTGAAGCACAAGCAGGCTTTGCAATCCATCTTAATTGTCATACTTACTTCAGGTTTCGTGATAAGGCTCGATGTTCTGTTTAAAGTGACAATGTTGACAAGGGGAAAGGGTGTGGGCCTGAGCCTGTGGTTCTGAAGGGGTTGCGTGCTCTGACCTGCCGAAGGTTGATATGGACGGTCTGTGAGGGGATTTTAGTTGTCATGGGGTCCCCAGGCGGTTGAATGGAGAGACTGTCTGTCCTGCTTTTTCCTGTTAGGATCCTGACACGTGGAGCATTGATGAACTCAGCACAACGTTGAATGGGAGCTTTTTGGCAGCTGAGACACTGGGGCTAAGCTGCAGGTCAGAGATAACACCAGTGCGGATCTCCTCCTGCACACAGTGACTAGCGCGCTTTCTTCCCTCCTGAGTGCAGGAAATGGCTCATGTTAAATACGTTCACTTTTCAGTTTTCCTTTCTTCTAAAATGGAGCTTGACAGATTGGGCTTTTCAGCTCCCCTTTTTTTCACCACCTCTGCTTTCTACCTCAGAAATACTCTTCAGGAAGCAGGAGTTAATCTTGGTGAGGAAACGATAAGGTGAGGCTTGATTTTCAGGGGAAAGCAGAAGGATATGGCTGCCTTGTTGCTGCACATAAACATAGAACTCCCCACCTTTGAGGCTTTTCCCTTCACTGCTCTTCAGTACAGACTAGAAGAGGAACAGAGTCAGAGTCTACTACCCCGACGGACGTCAGAGAGTACCACGCACGATTCTGAGGCATTAGAGCAGAGGAAGGGCACATTTAGGAGGCACTGCTGACTTGTAAAGAGGGGCTCTCCAGTACTTACGTGGCCCCCCACCCAAAGGGTGCGTGGCTGCTGACAGCAAAATGCTCTGCCTTGTTTTCCACGCAGCTGAGTTGTGCAGCTTTCCCAGAGGTGGAGAACAAAGAGACACTGGCCGCAAGAGTTACTTTAATAATCTTTTGCCAACATGCTGTATTCACAAAAGCGCTGTAGAAAAAATTCTATCTAGTTTTAGGATCTGACCTCACTTGGGCTGTCAAAGCTCTGTTTAAAGAAAAGCTATTTGAAATCGATTCTTGCATGGTATTGATTCGAGACTGTGAAACTAATAAATTGAAACCGCCCCAAACCAAGTCGCATTCTGACTTGGGGGGACGTGCGCATGGCCTCAGTGAGGTCTGAGTGGCTCCTTTTCTCTCTTTGAGTACTTGATGCCCTTTGAAGAAAAAGGGATGTGTGTGAGTATAAGGGGGTGTGTGTGTGTGTGTGTGTGAATGCACATATAGGTGGAGAGGATGGGATGGGGAAAGGGATACATGGTGGAGAGAAGGGCATGGGAATGAGGAAAGCTTTCTGGTCAAGGTTTGATACGCAACAGAAAATAAAAGGGTTGTGGGTGGAAGTGAGAGTAACAGTACAATCCTAGGGCTAACACCTTGGAGCAAGCAGGGTGATGCTGCCCTTTGATCTCTGTCACCTCTCACCAATTCCGGGCACCCTTTCTGTTTCATGAGGGCGCAGAGCAAAGCTGAGAGAGAGAGGGAGAGAGAGAGAATGAACGAGTGAGATGTATAAGAGCCAAATATGGTGAGTCAACAACCTTGAGGAGAATGATTTGGGTTTGGAACTCCATCAGAATTTGCTCTGATGTGAGGTAGTGGTCCCAGGGCTTCCATAATGAAACAATTTTCCAGTTCTCCCCATCCAATCATACTATGTCGCCTTCATCTTTGAATGATGGGACTAGGTTATTCCTAGACTTATTCTAGACACCTCTCTGGCTACCGCTGGTGGGGGACTTCCAAGGACCTTTGAATTTCCCCAAATTGAACTTTAGAAAGAGTAGCCAGAACTGAACAGCCTCAAGACCCAAAAGAAATAGTGGATGTCACGTGTTCAGTACAGTCACTGACACATAGTAGGTGCTGGGTAAATCCTCACTATTCCTCTTTGAAGAATGAAGCCAGTTGAATCTTCTGTTGAACACTTCCTTTGGCTGTGTTTTCAGTTGTAGCATTGCCTGAGGAAATTGGAGAGCTTGGAGGGGTTCCTATCCTGAATAGAAAGTTTAAGTTTGATTGTATTTTCTATGTGTTTGCTCCAGATCCTGTGTGAAAGTTTGAATTGACCTGAACCATTCTAATCCTAGATATATGTGGCTGATTGTCATTGCCATGAGGTCAGAGGGAGACAGCCGCCTATGCAATGTGATTTCAAGAACCTGGAAAACCCCATGTGTCCTCCAAGTGTCTCCCTCACTAACCATGGCACCTGGTAACATTCTTGATATTTCTGCTGGTAGAGCAATTTCTCTGAGTAAAAGCGTGTTTTCTTGATATCCCTCTTTATTGTGAGATTATGATACTTGCGAGAGGTCAACTTTTGTTAGGTGGATGATGTTGATTTCGTATTTACTGTCTCTGTAACAACTGGAAAGAGAGACACTGGATACAAATGGCAGCTTTGTTAAGAATAATACAACTCCTCAACCACAGAATGGGTCAAGGAGGTTACTAGGTTGGGGTTTGTATTCCCCCAGATAATTTTAGATCAAGACACATAGACAGCAAGAAAGCTTCTAGTCAGCTTTGTGGAATGAATAGAGCTTAATTTTGGGTCCTTTCTTCCTTTGTGACAAGACTTTTCATTTCTGATCACCCTGTGAGAGAAACTGCTTGTTCCCATATTGTCTTGGCTTATTCAGAATCCTTCCTTTTGAAGATGGTAGATTAGGGATTCTCAAACACTTTTCTACTCCAGAATGTATGTTCACACATTGGACACTTCCATGGGTATGCCTTAATTGTGGTACAATAGTCATTCTATTTCACCCTTTATTTTAAGTATGTCTCCTTTTCCTGACATTCTTTGACGTCCCCTTGGGAAGGCATACTCCTTTATCCTTGTTCACGTTCTCTGTCTTCACATCCCCCATGAGGGGTGCTGCCTGAAATGACACCCTAATTATAGGCGCTTTTTTCCCCCCCACAGTTTGTTCCTTTGCCCTTTCTCTGAGAGCCTTACTCCCTGGAAATATGTATAAGATGTGTGTATGTGTATACGTTGTGTACATGTGTGTGTTTATGCTCACACACATTTAAGTGGGTATATATATTTATTATTATTATTATTTTAACAAGAAAGAAGCCCAACCTATGTTTTTTGCAGTAGGTTTTAGGTTAATAGTTGTTTTAACAATGAAGACTGTTAAGTCACCAATGTACCTTCTCTTCTTTGTCTATATAATCTTAATCCTTTAAGTTTTCTTCATGGATCACATGATTTATATCCTTGGCTTTTTTCTTAGCTTAAAAAGTAAATGTATTATTTTCTTTCTGACTGCCTGAGTCTTACATACTTATTGTAGAATGTTTGGAAATACAGAAAATTATGGGTGAGAATAAATTCACCCATCGTTCCACCATCTACAGTTAACCATTGTTACAACTTGATTGTAGTTTTGTACCTCTTGATTTATTGTTTTAGGCATTGAGAATGCATGGGTCACTCTATAATTTTTAAATTGTTTTTCTCTTCCCTTTGCAGACTCTCAACTCTCCAAGCTCTCCCACTCCTTTCATGTTGATGGGTCCCAAGTGAGACTGATGTAGTTCTTTAGTCTCTAAAGCTGGATCTGACTCGTATTCTGGGAAGGTTAGCTCACAGCCTCTCCATACTATATTTTGAACTTCTTAATATGCATTTTCCTCCTCTGAATCAGTGACTTATTTTTTGATCTTTGTTAATGCTTCTTTTCAAGCTTGAAACAAAAGAAATTATCTAAAAATAACCAAAGACTGTTATCCAAGACTTTAAAGTTGCCTGAGCCAATAGGTTGACACCTTTGATCCTTAGGTAGAAAGTTACAGTTCTTTTGTTGGCTTTCTGCAAAAGGAGGAAGTGGGGGCAAATTACACAGTTGATGCTATTTTATGCATGAAGGAACCTGCTGTTGACAGCTAGTAAACAAGTTTCAACATTTTTTGGAGTAAAGTAGCTCATTCATTTAATATTTATTTATTGAGCTACCCTCTACTATGTGGCAGGCTCTGTCCTAGGCAGGGGGATTCAGGAGTAAATAAGACAGACCCAAATCCACCCTTGTGGGAGCTGACTACTTAAAAATAAAGTAGGTGACCTTTTTTGCTTTTGACTTAAATTCCCACTTGAAAAAGTAATTGCACTTCATTTTCTAAATTTGGAGTCAGTTTTGAAGTACATGGGAAAGAGCTGTATTATTACAATATTACTGTATCAAATAAGATCTTTCCTTCCAGAGACCTCTTTCATTTACTATTTTCCAAGTTCCAATTTTTCAGTAGGCGCAAAGGCAAACAAATGCAGTGGCAAGGACGAATTTTGATGAATTGAAATGAATGCCCTCGATTTTAGCACATGCTGTTTTGTTGAGGAGGGAGACTAAAAAAAACCAAGGAGGGATAAGAATGGGTATGTTCTTACAACTACTTTGAGGAGTAAATATGGGATGCACAATTGGGATAAGTCCTTTACTTTCGGATAGAGCTGAATAGTTTTGTATTTGAGATTATAGGTTTTCCCATTTAGTTAACTTCAACAGCGATGGAGAAATAACCGTTACTAGCTAAGCAGAGAAATAATGCATGAGGCATAATGATATAGGCCAAAATTTTATTTAATTCAAAAGTGTAATCCATGGAGGCTCTGCTGGATGTAAGGTCAATGAATGTATAAAGAAGTATGTAGAGATTAAGAAACAGAGCAGAAAATGTTTATCTCAGTGGTTTTATTACCCACTTATTTTAGTTGGAATATGTTTTAGGTAGTTTGTCAATCAGACATCAAGAGAGAGAAATTTTACACGTAGAATTGGACAATTTTTTTTTTTTTTATCAGAATCCCGGATATGCCACAGGCAGTTAGATTGTGATATGGAAATATTGAGAATTGAAATGGATGCTACATGAGAAATTATCCTGAATTCTTAAATTCATGGGTAAGAATGGAGTCTTTGTTACTTTTTTTGGAGGTTGATGAAAAAAGTATGTTTTATAACTCAACCGAGAAAAGAAGAGTGTGTATTGGAGACAAGAACTTGTACAGTTAAATAACTCAATCTGTGCGATACAGTATAGCTGCTGACTAGGGACTGAAGACACAGACTGTCAGATGGAAGGGTTGACCAAATTATTCACAAATGCTGGGAAACTCAAGAAGTAAGGAAAGAAAGAAAGGGAGAAGTGAAGGACAGGAAGGTGAACAAAGAGAAAAAAGTGAATGAACAGAGGAGAACTACAATGGATTGTATTAAGGCATAATTATCATGGAGTTTTGATACTAGCTCGTCACTAGGGAAAACTGATGCTCTTTACGCAGGGTTATATAATTTACGTCTATAATTATTTGGATATGGGATAATCTACGAACAAAGAATACAATAAAATTATGTCTACTGGAAACTGTAGGAAATCTTTTCTAGCTTAAGCGGTACTTTGTGAAGAAAGATATAGGGACTCTATAAGTTTATCTTTTAATCTAGTTTTTATCCCTATTTTAGCATGTTGTACTTACTTAAAAAAAAAAAGTAACCTACAACTGACCCTTGATTTAGTTTCAAATCCATACTCTTTCTCTTTATTTCTCCACTGGACTCTGTACTTATCATATCTCAAAGCCAGTCAAGATCTACCTGCTTCTTGAAGGTTTCCATCTTATGTGAGATGAGATATAATACTATTCATAAACCTATTGCCAAATATGTTTTTTATTATTTATTATGTTCTTTCTTGACATGTAAGATAGCAGAGATAGTGTCTTCACATTTAGAAAATGTGTACAAAACACACAGCATAATGTGCCGCATCTATGCTTTGTCCAATGAATATTAATTGATGTTGATGAGTGAGTACATGTCACTAACAAGAACCTCCTTCAGAGGCATGAAGATTTTTATGAGCTGGAATGATGCCTTGTTGTGGTCATTCCGTATGCTTAGGAAAACTGAAGAGAGAGTTTTTCTTTTTAAAAGCAGCATCACTAGTGAATTTAGCATGACATGTGCATTCCTTGTACTGATTATTCAAGAGTTTCTTAATTCAGAAAATTTTTAAAAAGTTAAAAATATAGACTATAATGTATATATATCTATATACACACAGAGTATATGTGCATACTGGGCAATAAGGAATTTAAAATAAGAAATGAAAAGATACTATTTCTACTTTAAGAGGAATCAATCTATTTGGGCAAAAGAAATGAAAATCTTTAAAATTGTTTATTTTATGTTCAGCATTCATTCATCAATAAATATTTATAAGATACCTACTAAATACAAGGATGAAGAAGGTGCCATTATATCCTCAGAAAGCTTTTAATCTGCTGGGTTAAAGACAACCACAATACAAAGTAGACTGTTATTTTTACAAGAGAGCCAAAAACGCTGGAATGAAAGTAACAAAAACATCTAACGTTGAAGAGTCCTTATTATGTGTCAGGCACTATATGATGTATTTCAGGTGTGTTGCCTCACTTAATCTTCACAACAACTTTGTGAGTTACAGGTACTCTTACTTCCTCCCTTCCTCCACATGCACTTTCCAGATGAAGCAGCAGAGAACTATACATATTAATAAGTTACCCAAGGTCACACAGCTAGGACATGGCAGAGGTGGGCCTGTGAACTGAGTCTGACCCCAGAGCTGGGATGTCAACCACTATACTCCACTGCCTCCTAGGGGATGGGGAGGGAGAAATCGCCTCTGATTGGGGAGGGGTCAAAAATGGTTTCTTGAAAAGCGGTGCCTTGATCTGGGTCTTAAAGGAAGGGCAGGACTGTGTGGCAGGTAAAGTATGGGGAGAGAATGCCAGGTAGAGAACAGTTGTGGAGGGGGCAGAACTCAGGCTTGGGTAACACAGAGCCTGGTGGGGCATTGGGAGTATACAAAGGATGCAGTTGAGAGGTGGGGCAGGCGGGGACTAAAAAGAGGAAGGCCGAGGAATCTGGTTAAATCCAGTAGGAGCTAAGTATAAAATAGAGGAAAAGATTTGTAATAAAAACTGAAAGAATGAACATTAGTAATGGGTAATCATTATGAGGAGAGTTTCAATCAGCAACGCCTTCTTAGAGGGACTGGATTTTAAACTAGGGTTTGAAATTGATGGGAATGGAGTAAAAAGCATGCCAGCAACCAAGAGTATCGTGATTTAAATAGGACACTAGAACCTAAGAAAAATGAGGAAAGCTCATATTTTCATACATTCAAGGACTGCTGAGGGGCAGATTGAATAAGTGAGTTTCCACCTCTCACACCTAGAAGAGGGGTCTAGAAGTATTTCCCCCATTAGCTCCATCTCAGTTAATGGCTTACCATCCACTCGGCTGTTTAGGTAAAAAACACGACAGCTATTTTGGCTCCCTTTTCTTCCTCTCACTCTGAGATATGTCCTGAATTTGCGCTGCTTTGATTCTTCACTAGACTCCCGAGAGAGCTGACACTCTGCTGTTTGCAAGCCTCCATCAGATCAAGTCACTTCCTTGTTTCATACCCTCCAAAGGCTGCCCATTGCATTTGGAATAAATTCCACCCTCCACGTCCCTCAATTTCTGGGCTTACCTTATTTTGCTTTGCATTATGCTTCAGCCTTCCCACCTCCTTTCTGTTCCTTGGACTCACCAGGCTCATTCTCACTGTAGAGCACTTTTGTTCTTTTTCTGTTTTTGTTTGACTGGCTCTCTCTTCCAGCAGAAAATCAGCTCAAATATCCTAGCCTTAGAGAGCCCTTCCCTGGATGACCAATTTGAAATGTTATGTCCATCACTGTTTTCTTTCCTCATTTGTTAAGAAGCAGGTCACTGTCTTCATATTTAGAAAATTTTATCCAAATTAGTCTTTATCCCTCTACTCAATTATATTTTCTTCATAGTTCTTACAATTTCCAGAAATTACTTAAAACAATATCTTTCTATTTCTGTCTCTCTCCAGGAAAGTTTTGGCTCCAGAGGACAGGACTTGGTTTTTCTTATCCAGGGACGCAAATTCAGTGCCCAGCAAAGAGCTGTGAGTGTAGCAGGTGCTCAATAAATCCTTGTTAAGCAGATAAAGAATGAATGAAAAGAGTGGGAGTGAGGATGGCTTGAGTAATGGGTGGAAGCTTATGTTTTATCCATTAAATGAAGTAGATTGTGGAATAAGTCATGTGGATAGTTTTTCTAATTATGTTTTCTATTTCAACAATTAACCAAGTTGCGTTCTTCTTTGCATACCAGCTTATTAATGGTGGGTAGGTGGACTAAAAGCCTTTTGTGTTGCAGGAGGAAAACAAGCCTGAGATTTAAAAGAAAAAAAAAGGTCTTAGTTAATCCACAGGGTGGGTGAGAGCTCGGCCAGAATGCTCTTTGGAATCCAGACAATTCATTGACAGTAACACTCGGGTACAAGTGTTGGGGAGGTCAGATGAGATGAGTTTGTGACATGTGCAGTCACTCTTGGTGTGTTTGATTTCCGACAGTATTTCGTGCTGACATTTCAATTTGAATGGGAAATGACCTCCTTGTTCCCGGTTCCTTTTCTAGCCAGTATAGGATTGCTCCTTCGATAAATATTGGTAGATTTTGTTCACCATGGTTCCCCAGGATCTTCACAGACAGAGTTTACACGTTTATTTTCTAGTAGAAATAGTGATTTCAAGGCAAGGAAGAGGGTGTAGGAACTATTTAATTTTACTTTTTAAAAGGAATACCTTCCTGGCAAATAAGCAAGTAAATAAGCAAGCCGGCTCAACAGCTTCCTTGGAAGAGTCAGCAGCGGCAGGTATGGGGGAATTCCTTTGGCCAGCCTTAGCTTCCCCATGCTTTTCTCACACTTGTGTTGGCACAGTTGGTGGAGTTTATTATTAGCGGTGTATCCTACAAGCCATTCATTCATGGAATATGGCCCTGGGGGAGGACTCTTCGTGTGAAAATAAAATTGTCCTTGTTTTTCATTCACTTGGGGGCATCTCACATAATGGAAGAACATCCTTAAATAGAAAGACCTCAATTCAGAAAAAAAGAATCAAAAGGTGAGGAGAGAGAGAGATGTTCTCAGTGGAATCAGCTTGAGCTGAAAAATTAAGATTTTGTTTTGTGCAATGCTAGTGCCTTGCCAGTCTCAAGCTGGCACTGTGGGCTCACTGGAGCTGCTGAGCCCGAGCCGAGGCAAGGAGACAGTTTGCTTCGATTGTATTGCTCAGCCTCACCGTGAGTCTCAATATGTGTTTGATTTTGTGTTTTAAAAATAAGGTGAATGATCTCAAAACGAAATCATTGCAGGCGATTTTGTTCCCTGCTTTTTCTAATGGACAATTAAAAAGCAATCCTGGTCCTATTCCAGAGATTTTCTCATTTCTTAGTGCGACTGTAATTTAGCACATATAATAGTGCGCTGGAATTATTAGATATTATCAGGTTTATTTGCGAAAATGTGTGACACACCTTCTTTGTATTCTTTTTGAGGAAATGTCCTGGAATGGGTTTTGTCCTAGTTCCTTTTTGTGCCTGTCATACGGTGTATGTTAGAATTTAAGTCCTTAGGAATAAGAATAGCATTTCTTTTTTTTGTGGGAAAGCGTAATGATTTTGAGCTTTGAGGAATTTCAATGGACTATTGTTGCCTTTTTTTTTTCACAACGCTCCTACCCACCAAGTCCCACTGTGACACACTTCCTACCCCCAATGGCAGATATTTATATTTCAAACTAAATGAAACTATAATAAATTTTCTTCTGAAAAATTTTTGGAATTTTGTCTTTGAGATCTATGAGGTAATTGGAGAAACCCCAGGCTATCAGAAAACCAGGGCTGGGAATCACTGCTTTCATGATTAGCACTTTGTAAGCCTTCAAAAATTATTAAAACCAGTATAGATTGTCTAATTTCTGGTGGGTGAATTCACTTTAGTATAATGTAATGTGTTAACAAATGTTCAGAGAGGACGTTGTGGATCCAGAAAGATGGCTTTTGCAGAAGGCTTTTATCCAAATTAATTCAAAGAATAACAGGAGTAGTTGTGTATCGGGGCAGAAAGAATAAGGTGACTCAATTAAATGATCGAGAAATCTCCAGGAAAAAAAAATGTTTCATGTCAACCCAATACCAACAATAGAATTCTCATTACTAAAATCAATAATCCTGTAATAAATGTGTAATAACTTCAAAAACAATTCTTTTATTAAATATTTTTGTATGATTGGCTATGCACCAAATATTGAAAGCAAATACTGCTTTTCTTTACTTTAAGGATGACCAAGTTCTCTTCTATGTCTCTAAAGAGAATCTCAAGTGAGCAGGGTCCAAAGGGTAATTTGCAAATAAATTCACCTGCTGAATTTGTGCCTAGACCTACTAGATTCACCTAATTCATTTTTGGCTTTTGCTGAGCTCTAGCCATGGTGTCATACTGAGAAATTCATGCCAAGTTCTCCTGGGTTGCTGGAATGTGAATAAGGAAGGGTAGCTCAAGCCCCAGGCTTTGGGTCCCCCTCAGTGGGGGTCTTTGGAGTTGGTCTCCGGCAGTGCCTGAAGAACCATCGTGTGGTCTGGCTAATTGGTACTGGTAGTCTGTTGCCATTTCATGAAGCCAGAAAAGCAGTGTGGTCCCTTTCCACATTCAGAGTTGAGCCCAACACACTAGTAGTCCTGGACTGAGAGAGTTCAGTTTCCGTCAATTTTGATACTATCACTTAGATCAGCTTTTAGAGGTAGATTAAGGACATTTCTGTAGTGTTCACAGATATACAATTCACAGACCTACAACTGTATATGCAGTTTGAAAAGAAATTTGCTTAAGTAAACAGGTAGATGGAGAGAGGATATGCTGTCCTGAAAACACTTCTGTTTTGTCATTTGGCAGGGATGTCTGGTTTGGGCTTCCTGAGTTTTTGCCTGGTGTTCTGCAGGGAAATTTGCATTCCAAAAGATAGGCCAGCCTGCCTTCCTGCTTCTGAAACCTCTAGAAGGTGCTCTGATATAATAGAGGATCCCCTCAGCCTGTTTCAAGAGATAATCCCCTACCACCTGGTTACTCCAGGTCATATCTGGTTAACACTCTAGGTGTCTTGCATATATTTTCCTTATAACTTTTTCTGAGAAATAAGGGCCCTACTTCCTTTAAAAGAGGAGGTCAAATATACCTCAATAAGGCTTAAAAAACAGAGAGAGAGAGTTTATCTAATGTTATTTGGAAAAGAATCTCCTTCGTTTTTTCTCTTTTGTGATACGCTCCATGATTTTTATTATTTTGGAGATTTTTTTTTAATTGCAGTAACATTGGTTTATAACATCATGTAAATTTCACGTGTACATCATTACCTTTTCATTTTTAACCTTTCCTTATCTTTAGTATCAAGCCCTACAGGTACAAACCCAAGCGAAGAACTGCTTCCCACCCACAGTGATGCTGTGCTCCTGAAGGTCCCAGCCTCTGCACACTTTTCCTTTCGTTCATTTTTTTCTCACTGTAGTTAAATTTTCATTCCTGTAGTTTACCTCTTAGCTCCACCTTATTTTTGTATTTATATCTCATATTTTAGGACTTGCTTGGAGTGCAAAATGTGTTGCAAACTTGAGAGAGAACAAAACTAGATAAGTTCATGAAAAATTGCCCTTTCTTTCCTATTCTAGAATTATTTAGAATGGGAGCAATGGAACTTTTTGGATCGGTCCTGTTCTGCTTTGGGCTACTTAGGCTTCTGGTATATGGCTCAGGTCATGGGCACCAGATGCCAATGGTACTAAGGTCAAGGGTTTGGTCCTCACTTGGGCTGGTTTGCTGCATACTTTTCCAATAGGTTGTATGGAGATTCAGTTCTGTCACTGCAGAAATGCTAATCATAAAGGGGATTGGTGAACGTATGAGTGACCAGGTGAATATCCAGCCCCATTCCTGCAAAAACAAAGTCTGTGCCCTACTGTCATTTTTGCATTTGGACAGAGCGTGCCACTTAAAACATGAGCTTGTTACTCAACCTCCCTGCCTCTCTGTTTCCTCATCTGTAGAATGGAGATAAGACGTGCTCCCTTTTTACCTCACCAGGACCTGTGAAGATTAGATAATGGCTGTAAAGTCAAAGGTATAAGCATTATCACAAACAAGGAGATTAGTCAACAAATGAAAAAAAATTTAAGGGACCCCCCCAAAGTGTATTGCTCAATACTTTTTGAATCAATATGAGCAGTTTGCAGTCCAATCCATTCTGTTTGGTTGAGCTGCAAAAAGTTAGGTGTGAATGTTTGACCTTTCTATTTATTTACAAGGTTAAAAAAGCTGTTTGATAATGAACATTTATACTAAGAAAAATAAAGTGGGCTTTGAATCTGAAACAGGTTTTATCTGAAAAACAAGGTGAAGGCGAAGGTCTCTAGGAACATGCGTGCCACTGAGGAGTATTTGCATACATTTGATCTGCGAGCATGCCTCAGTGACTTTCACAGTGTACCTTGGAGTTTAAGCTGTAGCAAAGAGCCACTGCCAGGGCTCGGCAGCAGAGTTCCTTCTCTCCAGCTTTATTGTGGCACACAGCGACAACTTCATTTTTAGAATTAAAAAAAAAAAGTCCTCTTCACTTAATTCAGACAGTGACCTGCAGGCCTCATTCCGACTGAAGGAGCCATTCAGAATACTTCCAGACAAAAGCAGGGCTTTTTCCTAGCAACCAGATCAAAGCCAAATCTCCCAGAATAGCTCGCTCCCAGGTTTCCTTTGGTGCATAGGTTCACAAGGATTCTAAGGCTCGTGGTATCCAGTTCAAACTCCTCTTTCAAACTGAAATGGAAAGGAAAACTCCTGAGGAATTCTCACAGACTCTGAAAACTGGTGAGCACTGCAAGTGCACTTAATCTTGGGAGAACACGGTGGTCATTTGGAGCATCCCTAACTTTGTTATCGCCTGCATCTGCATGTACATTCTGTCGGACTCCCACAGAATGAGGTCTCTGTTTCCTTTCTGCCAGTACCTAGTATCAGCTATGCCCAGGAGCCGGCTGATGAAGACTTCCTGTTTGTTTTGAGTCACTGTTAGAGTGATAAATATACTTTAGCTTTCTGCTTAGAGAGGAAAGAAACCAGCTGCCCTGAACTAAAGAGCAAAATGCAGAAATTCCACTGAATGGCCCTGTTATCATGGAGTTTTCAAGGGCAGCATCAAAATGAAAACTATAAGCCTTGGCAAAGTAAATAATTTCCATATTAAAGCATCTTGCTGCATGCATAGTCCTAAGTTGTTTGTCTTTAATCATTTAGGCGAACGATGCATTTTTCATTCTTCTAAGACTAACTCGGCAATGTTTAGAAATTTTTGAAAATGTAAAGTTACACTACAGAGTAATGGTGAGCTATATAAATAAACAATTACAGTTGTGGTTTTTTGATCTGACCACAAGCTTTTAATGCCATTTTTGCATGAACATATAATGCTTCTGGATAAACAGTAATGTTGACATTGTCAGTGGCATCCACTGTTGTATGGAGTCATTTACATACATGATTATTTGGATATAGAGTAACCCAAGAACAAAAGAATGCTATTAAAATTATTTAGAACAAGAACAACAGGAAATCCTTTATAGCTTAAATAGCACTTCTTAAATAAAGCTGTGGAGTTTTTGTGTTTTGATCTCATTTTTATCCTTTTGTTTTGAACAGGTCTTGGATTTGATGACTGGAGTGTCCTTTGAGTGGAATTTCTGTCTTAACTCTGCTCTGGAGGACAGCGAGTTTAGGAAGCCTTGCTGATCTGAATGTCTTGACCACTGCATTCTGGCTTCTGTCTTTTTTTTTACAGCTGAGGTTAGACTTAACTCTGGAAGTTGTGAATTGGAAAAGATGGCAGCAACTGGCACGTGCTTGGAGTGGGTAGGAATTGCTTATTTCCTCGCAGAGCTATGGGTTCTTAAAACAATTTCTAATAGCAGCAGCAGAAGAATTTACTAACAATCCATAGTGTCTTTTTTGTCCAGGATAAAGGAAATGTTTAATAAACAAATTCAAAATAAAGCTAGCGTTAACATTTTGTGCTGTCAAATTAGTGATGTGGATGTGGAGGCAGGGTGGTGTGCATTGGCCTTATGACAATCTATCTGGTCGTGTTTGTAAACTGAGACTTGAAAATGCACATGAATGATTTCTATCAAGAAAGTTCCCCAACACGTTGGAGTCAGTGGTTGGAACATCAAGACGGGGGCTTCCTGGGTGAGAGAATCACGGTGCTAAAGACTTGATGGAGGCTGGGTCCTTATCATTTAAAAGCTCACATTTAAAAAATTTGTGTGACATTGGCAACTCATAAAGGAGGATGTGCATTTAGAAATGCTCGACACATTAGCTACAACAAAGCCAAATATGTGTTCTCACTTTACTGACACAAGGAAGAAGAGAAAAAAACATTTTTGAACATGATTGAGGATGGAAGGATTCAAGTACTGAATAATATATTTTCTTTCATAATAGAGACCTGTATGGGTGTGAATTTAGACAGAATAGAATGAGAGAATGGCTGGATTTAGAGGAGAGGGAAGAAACTAGTGAAGCCAGCAGTTTCTGTGGGTAGCAAAGAAGGGTATAAAACAAATTTATGAGATAATTTTTATTTGCAAAGGTAGCCATGCCAGGGGACAATTTTAGTGGGTAAATTGGCCTCTGTACTTTAAGAAAGAGGTTAAAATTTGATAAAAATACATGAGATAGGGGTTTAGGTGAGGTTTTTTTGTAAAATCTATCATTTAAAGTAAATTGGAACTCTAATTGGGTGGGACCTATCACTTACCAAATATAAAAAAGGCGTGAAAAAACCACCCTTTACCTTCTTCAGTGCTATTGAATGTCAAATATCTGGTGCTGAAGTGAAACTATTATGGTCAAATTCACGCTACGCTTGTCAAGTCACCATTCTTCTCAGCAATAGTAATTGCTTAGATTGTTCAAGACTAGCTTTGGTTGTAAGGGCACATTTGTGATCCAGCCTTAAGGAATAAAAATCTGTAGGAATTCCACCTACTGATAGCCAGCGTCCATTTCTTCACGATTGAATAAGAACGTAAGAATCACACCTTATATTTGCGTATTATACTACAATTTACAAGATGCTTTCGCTTGCAACATCTTACACGATACTTGGTTGTAACTTATCCTCATTGTAAATGGGAACAGTGACAGTTTGTCTTCAGTCCTGTGCGAGTGGTGATGACTTGAGCAACGTGGTTCCTTTTAACGGGGCAGAAATATTCCTCACTCTGCCTAACAACATTTGCGGAGTGTCTTCGTATCAAACAGATGATGAAACCAGTATTTTTAAGTGTAGTAACTTGTGGAAAATTGAAACGAAAGTGTGTTCCATAGCAATTAACCCGATATCTCCTTGAGCTTATCATGACACCACATACGTGATCCCAGGAGTTTTAGACAGTTCTATTGAAGAAGGTGAAGAGTAGGCATGGAGAGTAAGGACTCTGGATATTTAGAATCATTTATTGTCTGCGTAAAGCATTTTAACAAAGAATGCATTTATTAGAAGAAATGGGGGCGGGAAGGGGGGATGTTTTTGTTTTTCGCACCTGTTTTCACACTTCTGAGGTGATAAGTCCAGCCCTCACAAAATAAAATGGCAGGTTTCACACTAAACCCACCCAGGCATATTCCTATGGTCTCCTAACTCATTTATTCTTTGAGAATAAAGAGATAACAAGATCTCTTGCGCAAACCAGTGGCTGAGAGAGGTCCCCTCCATCTTTGCTTTGCCCTCCTGTCTTCCAGATGTGTATGCCATCTTCTACATATCATGTATAGATCTCTAGAGCAATTTACTAGGTCTCCAATGGCTTTGGCTGTAGAACAACAATCTTCTTTGTCCTATTCTTAACCTTAATATTTAGTGAATTGGACATCTGAGTTCATGATTCTATCAACTGGGCTTATACACAGTTTCTATATGTCTTAGATTCTCTTGGCCACCATTTCTATCCTACTTCAGTCAAACTCGCAAACCTGATCTTCACCATTTTTCTCCAGCTCGGTAAATGCCAACCTCGTCTATATAGGTATGGAAAAGAAAAACTATAATTCATCTTTTATTCTTTATTACCTTTACCACCCTATATCCAATGCATCAGTAAATCTTATATTTTTGGTATCCTGAGTATATCTAGTACTTTCCCAAGAGCCACCATCATCTCTTGCCTTGATAGGCTAAGAGCCTGGACCTCATCTCTTTGCTGTATATTCTCTTACATTTTCTGTGTTATTTTCTACATATTACTTCCTGAGACTCTGTTTATTGATTTCCTTCCTTTGTGATTTTCTGACTCTGCTGCCCCTTACCACGATGTAAGTTCCAGGAGGGTAGAGAAATTGGATATAGGGTACACTCTGTAGCACATATAATTGTGCCTGCAACATTGTAGGCTCTCAATGAATATTTGTTAAATAAATTAATATTTTCCTACACAGACTGGAAATATTGGTCACAAAGAAGGTAAAAGAAATTCTTATGCTCACGAGATTAGTTAGTAAATCTTCAACAAGAACTTAGGTCTCTTGACTCTTAGTCTAAAGCTTTTGTACCATACTGTAGTGTTATAGTTATTATTGTGTAAGATTGTATGATATAGTCTTAAGGAATGCAGTCCACATGGCTCCACGCATGTACTGTGGGGCTGTCTGGAAAGTGAGGAAACTAATTAAAAGATCAGTAACTAAGTGGATGGTTAATGTCCAAGACAGACCTGTTGTACCCGATTCTACTCTTCAACAAAGTTTTAGTATACCATCTAGGGCAAGTAATTAGCTTTAAAGACCCCCAAAATTTTAACCTTCTGGATGATCATTCAATACTGTTTTAGTTGTAATGTCACCTTCAAATATAGAACCATTTAATTTTTAATGCAGTTCTTCCTTTTGTCTCTGAGAAGTATGTTTCTGCCTTGCTAGACATATGTTTCCTCCTGAACCTGTGTTTTGGATCTAATTTTTCTAGCCTCTTCTGAGGTCTTGTTTATTCAAACAATTGCAGCTCTTTTCTGCACCCCTAGCTCTTCCCTCTTCACTGCCTTCATTTGCACGGTAGTGCACAGGCTGCAGAACCTGTTGACCTCAGTTTGAACACGTTTTTTTCACTTACTAACTGTTTGACAGTGGGCAAATTACTTAATTTCTCTGAACCTTGATTTCCTCACCTATGAAATGGTAAGGAAGGGCAATTGTGTAGATTAATTAAGAAAACATATGTAAAGAATCCCTGACAGAGTATGCACAAAATGGTAGCTATGAATGTTATTATAAAGATAATCAGATTTTCCTTATCTGAAAAAAAGCATTAACATAAATGAAAACACCATCCCAAATTCTCTCAGCTCTATTATCCCTAAATAACCCTTCTGTGCTCATCATTTATATTCATGGCCAAAATTCTTGCAAAATATGCTTTATATTTATTCCCTTCCCTTCTCATAATACTGTTATATCTGAACAGACTGAGAAGTGTGTGCTGTCTAGTGTCAAATGTTACACTCTTGATTTTTCTATGCAAACTGTGGTTATTATTAGAGATTTTCTGTTTCTCATGTGTCTGTATTCTTTCATTGCATCATGAGTCCCAGTCCTTCAGGAGAATGAACAAAAGTTCACCAAGCCAAACTTGTGGCCCTAGAACAAGAATTTCTCCTAAATGTCCTACTGTGTTCCAAATATTATTGGAAGAACTATGGAGGCAACATGAAGCATTGAATACCCTAATTGGGAAGTGGGTTAACGGACAGAGTTTCAGTCAAGATGAACGTAATTAAGAATAAAGAGAAGTGTGCAATCGTTTAAGGGAGAGCAAAATAGAAATTTAGAGAGAGCTTAATTGCTAGTATAAGAATTGGGTCTCGTGAGGAGATTCTTTTCAGGGTGATGTGCCATTTTCTAGAGCTAACAGTGCTACTGGAAGCTGAGTCTGAAGGGGGAAACTCATAGGAAGTTAGTGGACAAGAGTGAGCCAGTCACCATAGCAAAGAAAAGTGAAAAGTGAACAGTCCTCTTAGCACTGCCAGAGAACTTTGTCATTGATTGGGTAGATCTGTCTCTGGAAAGAGACTTTATCCAAGGACCATGAGGGGCACTGGGCAGCTGACTCAGAGGGACAGTAAGGAATAACTTAATAGGTTTATTTACTTTCTTTCTTTAATTAAATGTCCTTCTGCTGCAAAGTAACCAGAGTTCTTGCAAGTGTAGTTTCCAAGTATCTACGGTTGGGCTAAAAACCAAAGACAGGGAAAGCTTCTAGAAATTCACCCAGCCTTATCTTGGACTTCCCAGCCTCTAGAACTGTGAGAAATAAACAGATGTTGTTTAAGCCAAAAAAAAAAGAAAAAGAAATTCACCCGGGTTCTCAGGACCACAAAAGTCTCTCGAAAAAGGAAGGTTACCCAAAAATAGAACTCAAACAGCATCCCAGGCTCTGCTCCAACCTACCGCTCTACCCTCGAATACTTAGTACCCTAGCTAGTCAAGCACAACCACCAGCTTCATGTTGACTCAACTCATACTTACTGAATAAAATAGCTACCACATCTTTTCTCCTAACAATGATCCTTTTTGAGAAGAGTTTCAAATATTTTATTTTAGTTGGAATACTACAAAAGGTCAGTTACTGAAAATTAAATTGGGTCAATCTTAATCAGACTAGGTTATCTCCAGGTTGTATGTGAAGCATCGTGGACAAGCCTCTGAAGTGTCTTGGTATATGATCCTTCAAGGGTTTCCCTTGCAACTAGGATGAGTTTGCTTGAATAGAGAATCTTTCTCTTTCTATTTTTTTTGTATTATATTTATCATCTTCTTATCTTCACTATGTGCCAAACAGTTTTCCATGGAATGATTTATTCTAATAATTAAAAGAAGGCAATATTCTTTTGGTAGATGACTGTTTTGTCTGTGTTATAAAATATAATTTGCTTTTTTTCTTTGTACCATTGTTCCAGGAAAGATTCATCTTTAATTAGTTTGAGGTGTACTGTGGCTTACCTTTGTCTCCAAGTAAAAGATTTTTCTTTTTCAAAATCAGATGAATTCTGAGTTGACAAGGTAAAAAATCTGCATCTGCAATAAGATTAAAAATGCTAAGATTTTCCATTAAGAAGTTGCTTTTAAGTTGCCATAATTTAGCACTTCAGGTACTGAACACCTATTAAAGAAATGCTAGTTTGCATTATGCTAAATGTAAATAAGATGATTCACTTTCTCCATCTCTTTCTCTATATTTATTTTTAATGCTGTTCTAAAGCAGGACCTGGACCAAATGAAATTAAAGTATTCTTTTGGTATGATTGCTCTAATATTTTTCAACAAGCTGAGTATGACTCACAGCCTATCCCCCTTTTATTAGTAATTAAACTGAGACACTGAAAAATTATGTAAATGCATAATAGCAGATTAAGTATCAAAGCTGTAGCCCACTGAACAACACTGCTATGTTTAAATTTGATACTTTCAATATTGTCCTCAAATAATTTAAATATTTAACATTATAGGATGGCAACACAAAAGTAGAGTAATTAAAAACAGTCATTGAATTTTATTTTCATTTTTGTTGGAGGGGGTTTTCACTTTGAATGGAAAAAAACATGACACAAATAATGTGCCTATACCCTTTTCTCTTTTTCTGCATTGACAAATGCTTCTGTAGCATGATGGAGGCCATTCTTCTTTATTAAAAAAAATCTGTTTTATTTTCCTCCTAACCAAACTCATTCATGTCCATTACAGAAAATTTAGGAAGTATAGATATATAAGGTAAAGAAAATTAGAAACCACCCAAAAATCCCAGTTAGAAAATAACCATTAGTAGTATTTTCGTTCACAGCCTTCCAAACATTTCATCTATGTACGTTATGTTATACACTTAAAAAAAGATTTAAAAAAGATGTAAATCCTACTTTAATTTTTAAATCTCTTTTCATGTAAGAATGTATATTGAATATATTTCAGTGTCGTTAAATATTCTTTCACAACACCCTTTATCTTGGCTGCACCATTATTTATTTAATCAATCCCCTATTGTTGAGCATTTAGGTTGTTTCCAATCTTTTCAAGATTGTAGATATGGTTGGCATAAATGTTCCATGCAGCCAAATATTTGTCCTTGTTCTTGATTATTCTCTTAAAACATGTTTCTAGAAGTAGAATTGCTGAATCAACAACATGTATGGATTTTTAACTTTTAGTTCATGTTAGTATCCTTTTGTTCAGAAAGATTACAGTAATTCACATTCTAATTTGGGTTTAGTTTATTATTTTGGTATTTTAAGCCTTACAGTTATTCTTCTTATGGCAACCAAACATACTGACTGTGTGGTGCTCTAAATTGGTAATAAGAGGGTAGAAAATAATTGGCTAAATTCTCCAATGTCCTGCTTATTTCAGTTATATTAATTTGGCATAATTCTTTTTCTTGTCTGCTTTTGGCCAGTCGTATCTGGATCCATCATACGTTTTACTATTCTTCTGCAAGATGCCTCAAATAAATTGAAGAAGGGAGCCTGTCAGTTGCAGTGTAATATGGTATATTAACACTCAATCCAAATTCAGGCAAATGTCATCCATTAATCATAGGCCAACATAAAAAGCAAGAATTGTGATGATATTAACCAGAAAAAGGTTCCGGGATAACTCTGAAGCAGGACCTGTAACCTATTCACCCAAGAGGCTATCATACAAATTAATGTGCTCCCCATTAAAACTGGCAAAGCTTCCGAAGATCAACCAAGTTTGCTGATCAAATGACATCGGTAGGAAGAAGGCCCAGACATAATTTCATGTTTTAATTTTCTTGTCTCTGCCAAGCTTTTTTTTTTTTCTCTGCAAATTTTACTAGATGGTATGTGGTAGAGATTAAGCATCATTTACATTTTTTAGATTCCAAATTAAAAAAACGAACATTGATACTCATATTTTTATTACTGTCTATTAGCCTGTCTATAAGTCATAAAGCCTATTCATGAGTCATGCACCAGCAGAGAAAAGCAATTAAAATATCAAATCTTCCCCCACTTCCACCCCTAAAAATGTTTCTAGCCTCAAAAAGGAACTTAGTTCTCGGCAATTTTAGCCTAAAATGCTTCCTCAGCTTTTCTTAGACTCTGGCCATCTCAAAATGCAAGTGAAGACAAAATTGTCCCGTAAGATTAATTTTTGGTGATTGAACTTATATCTTAAAAACTAAGCTGTTTCACTTCCTTTTGAAAGAACAAATTTCTTGAAGAAAGGTTTCCATTCCATGTTTGTAATCCTTAAAGTGCCTAACCTAATCTTTGGTATGTATTTGTGTGGAATGAATGAAAATGCCCTTTGTCCCCACAAAAGCAAGACAATATTATTACTGGCAACACATTATAGTGTGGAGAACACCTAGGGATCCAGGGGTCAGAATACCCAGCTTCTCCTTCCTGCCGCACCAGCCTACTAGCTGGGTCACCTTTGGCAAGTTAATAAATCTCTCTGAACTTTAGTTTTCATAGTTACAAAGTGACCATACAAATAGATTTTCTCCTTGGAGAACAGATCGTTTTGAAGATCAAGGGAAATGAATAATAGAACATCGTGTAATCTGATTAGTACATTTCAAATGAAAACTATTATTTGTATTATTATTACTGTTTTGAAGACATATATGACTGTCTTCTTTCCTGGAATTCTTATTTCCCAGTGTTGGAGCTGGAACTTGAAGTTAGGCTAACTTAAGTCAACCCTCTTTGTATGTACTGTTTTATTTTACCTTAAATTTTGTATCTAGAGATTTTTATCGGAAATGATATATATATATATTACTGTATTTAATTATTTTTCTCCTTCTTTCCTTTCTTCTTTTTTTAATTGAAGGATAACATACTCGCAGACCCAAATCGTAGGTGAAGAAGCCCATGTAAACAGCATCCTAATCGAGGGATCAGCACCCCAGAGGGTCCTCTCTTAGCTTTCGCAATCTGCTACCTCTCCCCACCCCAAGAAGACCAGGATCCCAGCTTCCAACACTTCCAAAACATTACTTAGTTTCCCACGACGTCATGCCCAAATGGAATGGAGTTAGGGCACCTACTAAGCTATGTGACATAGCAAGTTGCTTGAAGTCTCTTGGCTTCAATTCTCATCTTTACAAACAAGGAGGTTGAACCTTTAGTTTTTTTTCCAATCTCAACATTTAAAGATTCTCCTAAAGAACACTCTATCTAGGTTACTATCATTGTTGTACAACATCTTCTGTGGTTTGTTAGCTCAGGTGGGGCTTCGCAGAAGCCATATTTTAAATGAGAGGTGGCTAGTTAACTTCATCCTCTACCATGAACACAAACAAACCCCTGACCTCACCGGCTATGTTATAAACATGGTCCTGGAGGAGTCAGGGAGAGAGGACGCTGGGCTGAATAACTGCGGGAGCCCCATCTCTCCTACGACACTGGAAGGATTACCTGAAAGCAGTCTCCTCTGCTTGACACATTGGACAAAACCACATCACAAGAAGAGTGAAAAATTCTCTATAATTTGATTGTTTTAGATCCACCAGTCAGTTGTGGAATGAATATGGACTTCTGCCACTTAGTAATTAACATGTTGTTTGGGTAGCAATATTGACTTCTTAAAATGATAGGATTAAAATCTCCTTTTTTGCCTTAGTGATATATCTAGAAGGAACCTATAGTTCTATGACTTCTGTCCTCAGAAGCTGTGTGAGATGAGGAAGAACGAATTAGGATAACTTCCTCCAAAAGTCAAAAGAGTAAGCATTGCCACCTTCCTCCACAGTCTTGTGACACGTGCTCTGCCGTGGGTTGAGTTTTCTGTAGTTCTGAGGGTCTCATAGCATGAGGAATTTATTTAGATGCTTTCATTTTATTATCTTTCCTGAATGTTTTCTTCAAAGGGAAAGATCCATTTTTACAGCAGCCAAAGAGGTGAGTGAATGAGAACCTACTTGTCAATAGGCCCAGAACCCCAAGACACTATGGCCCTGATGGAAAGTACACAATCTCCAGTACGCAGGGGATGTATTACCCCGGTACTTTCTGCTCCAGGCCTCACCCAGGACTCACGTCTTTATCTGTAAGCCAAAGTAATCTCTTTCCCAAGATGCTCGTGTGGTGAGGTGAGAAATCAAATTTCTTTTCCTTGAGAAACACTGGACAGAACCACATGGCCTAAAGAGACAACAAGAACTTAATTGCTCCCAGTCATGATGATACCTCCAAGTACATTTGCAGTTCATGGTCATGACTGCCCAGGAGAGGGGGCATGGTCAGCCACAGGTTCACAATAAATTTTGTGCCACATCTTGCTCCAACTTTGGGAAAAGTGGGAGACACATTTCCTCCTCTGGACTGTTGTGGAATGTGACTTTCAGCTCCTTCCGCAGGGGAAACCCCTTATTCAACTCAAGATGGGCATTGTCTCCTCTGTAGCCTTGTTGGGTGAGCAGAATGCTTTCTGCTTACCTTTGAGAAAATTGCTTCAATACAATTACCCTCCCAACCAGCATTTCCCCCAGCTTCTCCAATGTCAAACAAGAAACCCAACCCCTAAATCTAAACACCAGACAAGTAGCTTGAAAAATGAAAATAAATTTTCAAATCCAAAAGCCGTGTGCTTCTGTGATTGAAAATCTTTTTCTCAGTGAGTGGGAGTTGCTTTCATCATTGCTGGTCATATGTTTTTGTTTTTCATTTCTGGTGAAGAAGTTTTCTAGGGTATTTTTCAAACTTTCCAGCTTAGCAAAGCGTTGGCTAAAATTGAAAAGAGAACTAGGCGTTGGGTTGGAGGCAGCGTTAGGTTTGTTCTTGTTGGGCTGGGGGGGCAGGTTGCTGACACAGCGAAAATAAGACAAAACATTTGAAACTTCTGGCTTTGTACTTCTCAAATGCCTCTTTTAGAAATCGCTTAAGTCGTTATTAACATCCACCACCCACCTTCCCTTTTTGGTCCTGACATTGGGTAATAATAGATAATGTTGACATATGTTCCCTGCTGGTCAGAAATACTATACTTCTGTGAAAGGTAACATTTTCAAGCTATGACAAAATGTATTTTACTTGGACAGAACATTAGTTATTGGACTAATCTCAGAATGTGGGCTGTGGGGTAAAAGTTTTAACATTTTAGTTGTGGGAGAAAGTTTGTTGGGAGAGTAAAAGCGTCAGTATGGGGTGTGTTTAGTTTTCACCATTTCTAGAGGTATTGGCTTGAAGTCAAACTCTTATGTCCTTAGGAATGTAAAGGAAACATTCCCAGTATGTATGAAGAACAGCTGTCCGTGGACACAGCAACTTTTAAAAATGATTATACCCAACTTTACTGCAGTATGGATTATGGAATCAAAAAATATTTTTCACTGTGTACCAAAGAATTCGGTTTTACGGGCCAGTTTTAAAGCTTTCACTGCGTGAGACATATGCTGAAGTTCTGTTGTTTGTTCTCCATGCGATGTACTGCACTCGGAAATATGTAACAGAAAAAAAAAAAAGAAAGGAAAAGAGAGAAAAAAAGCATGCAAATTCTTCTAATCAAATGTGGTCCTCAAAACTACTTTTGAAACTAATTTAGGGGATGAGTAAGGAAATGCCCCAGCTGGCTTCCATGCTACTGAAGTCTGAACAGCCCTTTGCAAAACTGGAAAAATTGATTTTGTTTTGAAGGCTCACACAGACTTGAATGTTGTGGAAGTTGGACAGAGTTTTTATTGAATCTGGTCCTTTGTGTTTTATGACAGTCTGAATGGGTGTTAAGATTCCATGAATAAATCTCTTGCCGTTTCTGAAATTTCTGATATAAACACGGGTTCTGTCAATTTGTTCTATGCACAAATGTCTTTCAGAATGTTAACAAACATGGCGTGCTGACGGGTGGGCTGGCCAATGGGAGAGAAGTCTGCCTTACTTGGTAGGACATATCAATGTGATTTTTCTTTTGTTTCTCAATACTGTGGCCATTGAGAAGAAGGGCCTGCTAGGAGGTGGGGTGGTGGTGGTGGAGAATGAGGACTTCATGACAAAGGAGAGTCAGTTTGGGTTGTTGGGGAAGTGGTGTTAATGGCCTTCTATTGAAAGTCTGGCCAAGACACCACATCAAGGGAATTGTGGGTTGGCCCTCAGGAAATGAATTCGTTATCTTCAATGCCTCAGGTGAATCACTGGGAGGAACATAGGTAGTGAAGGCAAGAATATATTTTAAAATTATAGCCTTCCTATGTTGCTCATCAGTTTGTGATTTTTGAGTGTCCTTTAAATGCATGTCAAATTAATAATACCCTAAAATTAGTTTCTAACAAAATACTGTAATTTGAAGCAAGCAAACCAAAAAAAAGTCTCCATTTTTATGATAAAAATTAGGTCATGCACTATATAAACACTTTTGAAGGAGAATTGTGATTGAGTTTCAGGAAATGTTATGTTTCACAATTAATGGTAGTAAAAAATTGCATATTGTATAATTTGAAGTTTTCTAATGTATAACGATAATTATAGCTATCATTCTGAAACTAGTATTGGGTTTTCATTTTGAAATGCAAGTCCAAATCTTAGTGGCCTAAATCTTATTCTTCAGATATTTAATGCCCAGACTAGAGATATGATGGCTCCTTTTTCTTGCATCAACAAGAATTTATTATGTGGTTAAACTGCCAAACAGCATCCAGCTCTTTACTTAGTTTTTACATAATTGCCCTTCTAGGGTGGTTATCGGGTGTATGGAGCCTTTCCTTGGCCGTATTCTTCCCTACACACTGACCTTCATGGAGACTTGGTAAAGGATCTGAGTATTTACTGTAGTCATTTTGGTTGAATTTACATCCATGATGAAATCAAGGAGCTAATGGGGATGCTTCATGGAAGATTTTAATATACTCCGTTATTGGCATTATAAATTGGGCCAGTTACTTGATGTGCTTCTCTTTGTGGGCCAAATTCTGCCCTCTGTTTCTTACTTGAGATTCCCACTGAAGTAGTAATTACCAAGTGGAAGAATACTAAAAATGTTCGGCCAAATTCTGTTCTAAGTTGCTATCATGTAACTCCCAATGAAGTTAATTACGACTTAGTAAGAACCAGTGCTACAGCATCTTAAGGGCTTTGGAACTCTGTGATCTGCCATCCAAGACACCAGGCCAACAGTCTGCCTTGAAATATCTCATTTTAAGAGGCGGATTGACTCTGTTGAAGGTAAGAAATGGCTATGCCAGTAACTACATATGTAATGGGGTTTAAAGTGTAGAATTTAACGCCTTTGAACTTCAAGAAGTTTGATCTTTTTGCAATTCCTCTCTTTGGGGGAGAGTCTGTTTTATAGAAACTTTAATTCTGTCTTGCATTAGAGTCCATCGGTATGAGTTACCTCCTGTCCCATTCTCCCAGCATCCCTTAACTATAATAATATGTAATTTGTATTTCCATTAATTGTAAAACATTTTCTTAAGTCATCACTGCTTAGCTATTATTTCCTGGAGCTAAACCATTATCTTCCTTAAATACAGATGTTTATATTATGCATAATATAATTCCTGTCATAAGAATTCATTATAACTTTTCAAAATACTTTGGCTCTCATTTAGTGTATGTCTCAGTTTAGCCTTTTATTATTTTTTTTAATGGGAAAAAAGGGCCCTGTGACATATTGGATTTGTAGGCTTTCGTCATTGTGCGAATAGGGTAGAAGGGGCAGACCAGTGCCCATGGTTCTGTGTGATATGAACACACTGCAATTAGGACTGTCTGCTGGGTTGTCTCAACTCTGAAAGTTGAGATGTAGAGCTACCTAGCCTCTAGGAACCACTGGTTTGCACCTGAAACCCTGATGGCCCAGAGAGTATCTTGATGTATGTATATGGAACCAGGCAGTTCAGGGAAGATTGTGGGTAGTGACTAGTTATGTATTCTGTGGGAGCTCAAAGTTGACACTGGATTCACATGAAAAGCCCTTTTAGGTTAGAGCCAAGGAACTATCAAGTCATCCTTAGAATAGACTGGGCTTGACCAGGACTAATTTTACCTGCCTTCAGGGCTTCCCCAAGTTCAAATCCGCTGTTTTCTGTATGTTGCTAATGAAGCTATTACGGCAAAAGGGGCACTGAGAATTCAGTTTCAAAATTAGAAGTATAGGATATTAGGGCTGGAAGAAATTTCCTTCTTTCCTCCTTCTTTATTCTTTCTCTCCCTTATTCCCTTCCATCTTCCCTTACCCCTCCTTTTTCCTTCTCTATATAAGCATTTATCGAATTCTGTATTTGACAGGCATCGTAATGACCACTGGGTATAAATAAGGGAAGCCACAGTTCCTGTTCAGGAGCAATTGACATTCCAGTTGGGGTAATGTTCAAGAAAAACAACAATTATAGGGGGCATCTTACATATGGGAGCACTAAGGAGGGATACCCAGGGTGTGCCACTGAAAAGATTATGTTGTACTCCTTTGTAATTAAACATAAAAATAATGTTAAACTGTAAAAACAGTGCAATGAAGACCAGCCAAGTTTTGATTTTGACTTGGATAAATATTTTATTGCTTTCAAGAGAAATCAAATGATTTCAAATTAACTTTTTTCTCACCTTTTTCGTGCCTTTCCTAGTTGGTGCCATTAGCACATGATGGGCCTATTAGATCATCTAGCAGTGGGGACTCTTGACTCAGATTGACTTTTCAGAGAAGACTTCCAAGAGCAGGCAATACTTGAGTAGTGAAGAACTTGGAGTTATGGAGGTTGTGATGGAGTTGGTGAGGTGCCCTGGTTGGGAGTATGAGAGAAGGCAGGATTTTGGGGAAGGTGTGTGTTATGGGCAGGCAAATTCTCTGTGAAAATGCATTGAGAGAAAGATGGTGTTCATTGGTTTGGTGTGGGTGGAGCACAGAATGGAGATTTGTGAGAATTAGGACCTATTATGACATGTTAAAGAGTTTGGATGCCATTTGAAAGAAATGAGGAAACACTGAGAATTCTGAGTAAGAGAATAATGTACTCATACTTTAGAATCAATAACCATTGGACAGTGTTGAGAAGAGACTTGGAGATAGGGTTAAGGTTGATGATGGAGAGACTAGTAGGGAGGCTATTGTAACACTCCTGACAAATAATGGGAAATTTAAAAGATATTTTGATGACTGAATCATCAAGATACATGAAAACTTAAATAGTGGGGATGAGAGAGGGAAAGGTTCTCAGAATGACATTCATGTTTCTGACTTTTTGACTGTGTGGACAGTGACTTCATTTACTAGGATTTTAAAATTAGGATGAGTTAGAAACACAACTGGAAGGGGAAACAATGTATTCTGTTTTACATACTTGGACTTGGTGTCCTTCTGGGACATTGAAGGGATAGCTTTGTTGGGTTAGCCTAAAGGAAAGACCCCACATAATAGAGCCAGGAAGTTGGGGCCCAAAGGGGTTATGAGAACTCCATCTGTGCCATGTTAAGGGATTTGGACTTTATTTTTGTCTTCTATTTAATTTATCCATGTTTGACCCAATTCAGAGTTTTCCAGTCTCTACTAACATATGTGGTTTGCATGTTAGCTAGCGTGACTTCTTATTGATCATGGAATACTCCTTATTAGCCACCAACACAGATTCACGTTGACCTGACCCAGTCTTTTTTATTTCTGTGGCAATTTTATTTCTCTTCTCTCAAGTAAACTCAGAGAAACCCTGCTGTTGCCCATCACCTATGACTTTGTAGGTGGCGGGATAGATGGGGGTGGTGGTGGGGTCAGTTGTGGAAGTTGGATCAGCAGCAAATGATTACCTTCCATTCCAATTTAGGTCCAGCTCTGGATAATCTCCACATGCTGGTCTTAGATAAATATTTTATTGATAGAAGAATAGGAGCTTGAGAATAGGCAAACAGACCCATTGTTAGACGAGGGATGCTTAGCTGGGGTCAGTGAGATGCCAGAGCCAGACTTTCTTGTAGGGAGTGGTTAGGAACATGTTCCTTGGGATCAGCCCAGGTTTGGAGTCCAAGCTTGAACACGCAGCAGCTGTTAAAAAAAATACTTCCTGCAATTAAATTTCCTCATAAGTAAACAGGGATGAGAATATCTACCTCATAAGGTTGTTGCTGGGACGAAATGTGATAGAGCATAATACAGTGCTTAGTAAAGTGTTTGGTACTTAGTAGCACGTGATGAAATTAGCTAGCATTAGTTTTATGAATGGATTTCAGGGAATTTGTGAACACCTGAGATTGTATGCATTGTTTCATGAGAATGTGTATCATTTTTTGGGGGGAGAGAATATATAGCTGTCATTAGAGTCTCAAAGGAGCCCATCACTTCCAAACAATAACAAAGACTGAAAACAGAAAATAAAAACAGAGTATAGATTAAGAAAGACTCCTAGACAAAGTTGTTAAATATTACTGTTTTAAAAAATAGAATTTATTTTTAAGGGCAGTTTTAGGTTTACAGCAAAATCGAGTGAAACGTACAGAGAATTCCCATGTGCTCTTTGCCCTGACACACTCACAGCCTTCTCCACCAACAACACCCCACACCAAAGTGATACATTTGTTGCAACCAATGAACCTACAATGACACATGATTATCACCCACAATCCATAGTTTATATAGAGTTCACTCCTGGTGTTGTACATTCTATGGGTTTGGACAAATTTATAATGACGTGTATCCACCACAATTGTATCATAAAGAGTAGTTTCATTGCCCTCGAAGTCCTCTATTCTCTGCCTATTCATCCCTCCCTCTCTCCTGACCCCTGGCCACCAATGATCTTTTTACAGTTTCCACAGTGTTATCTTTTCCAGAATGCCATATACTTGGAATCATACAGTATATAGGCTTGCAGATTGGCTTCTTTCACTTAGTAATAGGCATTTAAGCTTCCTCCATATCTTTCATGGCTTGGTAGCTCATTTCTTTTTGGCACTGAATAATACTCTAGTATCTGGATGTCCTACAGTTTATTTATCTACTCACCTACTGAAGGACATCTTTGCTTCCAAGTTTGGCATTTATGATTAAGATGCTATAAACATCCTTGTGCAGGTTTTTGTGTGGACATAAGTTTTCAACTCATTTGGGTAAACAGCAAGGAGTGCAATTGCTGGAACAGTTTTTGTCTCTTGTGTTTTATAACCTTTCCAATCGTCCTTTTCCCCCAAAACATTCCTGATACCACCCACCCTGCTCAAAGAAGTCTACTTTATTCTATCATTCTCTCATCTTATCCCTCCTCATTCAGGAGCCAGGGCCACACCACTATCCACAGCAGCCCACGGTCTCTACTAGTATCCAGTCTCTGTAAGGATTCTCCACTGAATCCTTTTCATCCTTTATTCTCCGCTGGACTCACTTTCTCCCCTGGATCCTATTCTCTGTAGTTCCAGATCTTTGCTAGGAGGCTGAGAAATAAATTCCTCCTAATGAGTTGATGGCTGGTATTGTTATTCTTACAAAGTATGATATTTACATTTTAATAGCTCAGAATTTTCAAGGCAACACTTTAGATAGGGTGGGAAGGTTGGAGTGGAGATTTAGGCCACCTGGCCTACCAGTAATGGAGATATTTTTGGGTCTGGAGGCCTTTATGGACTGCTGAAATCCCACTTTATGATTGATTGTTTCCTCTGGCTTGAATAAGAACCACACCTGTGAATTTTCATCCTCCTTCAGCTACCAAGACTTTGTTAAGCCTCAGGAAAGTAATAAATTTACTTTACCTCAGTTATTCTTTCAGCAAAATGGGAATGGCTTTAGGTTTGCTACCTAAGCTTGATTCTTTTATTTTCCCTTTTGTTTAAGGCACCTGGAAGATGGAAAGTGCTAAGTGTTCTGAATTTAAGTACGAGAGTTAACTACAGAATATCACTGCATAATGATAGATCAGATTCTTCAGGAAATCCCTGTGGGAAAGTTAAATTTCCATTTATACAGTGAAAGTAATATTTATCTTGCCCCTTAATGTTATTTTGTAAAATCTACCTTAAAATAACACAAATCAGCAAAGCTTTCTTCTTTAGGAAGGACTTTTTAAAAGGAGTGAAAACATAGTTGTAACATTACTTTTTGTGTGGCATGTGAAAAGAAAATCCTGGAAACACATGTTTATTTTTTTCAGTTCCTGACCACTGTGTTTGGAAAAACTGCCAAGTGTGGCCTAAAACTTACAAATACAGTAACTTGCTTTGAAATTTGGACCCATAATGTCTCGGGCTGTTTTTTGTAGAAAATGAATTGTTATGTTAACTTTGACTTCTTCTGATCACTTTTTTCCCTGAAATCAGTTGCATGCAGATTAGCAGAACAGATTCAATGAACGAATACACTAAATGTAACTGACAGTCCTTAATACACAAATACTGAACATGGGACATTATCAATTCTCCAAAGACATACTCTTTATGCTTTTATACAAGTGCTTAAGAAGAGTCTTTAAAAAAGGACATTGAAAACTTGCCAAACCTTCTTTGTATTTTGAAAGCCCACATCAATACGGGGTAGTAAATAGTCGTTGAATATAGGAAAAAGGAAACTAT
This sequence comes from Equus asinus, assembly GCF_041296235.1. Taxonomy (NCBI): domain Eukaryota; kingdom Metazoa; phylum Chordata; class Mammalia; order Perissodactyla; family Equidae; genus Equus; species Equus asinus. Next base: position 87,604,924 of record NC_091793.1, read on the forward strand.
TAGCATTGTTTTCTTTTAAAGATAAAAAGACAGTCCCAAGGAAAAGCTTCATAATCTTTGAAATATGAATATGTTGTTTAACCAGTTTGAAACAAATGGTGACTTAAAATTTATGCATCTGTATAAATAGACATAATAGCTCATTACCTGCTAATTAAAAAAAGGTACCTGGCTGTTTTATTGAGGGCATATTTCAGGACAATCATTTCTACTTCACGTCATTTGGCAAGTTGCAGGCAGAGTGAGATAAATGTTAGTTTTGAATTTTCAAAGCTAAGAGAATACACATATATTTTATATTCTTAGCTTTGAAAGAATATATGTAGTCTAAATACATCTGTGTTTGTTTTTCAAAATATACTAGTCAATCTTCAAACTTTTCATTGTCAGTTTCTCATTTTAATCTCATAGAAACTGGCCTAAGTATTAACATATTAAAAAGTTTTCATTCGATTTGCAGACAAATATCATTGCTGCACATTTTTGACCAGCATGATAACAGAAAAATATTTGTAAAATTCTCTGTGATCCAGCAACGGTATAATATGCTGAATTTCTAAAACTGGAGGGGCTGCTGATTTATGAATTTTCTTTGTGTAACAAGAACAAACTTTAAACAATAATACTTTCAAGTTTCCTAAAGACTGTGATGTGTATTATCTTATTCAAGTTCAATACCTGCCCATAGAGCAGGTGTTATTATACCCTTTTTCCAAATGAGGAAAGAAGAGAGAGAAATTAGAGTGGAGGTAGAGATTCATCTTCTTTCTCTCCTCTCAAGTTCCTGCTGCCTTTAACTAGCAACAAACAAACAAGTGAAGAAACTCATATTTTTAAATCATCACTTCTATCCTCTCTTGGAAGAATTCAGAATTTGGAGGCTGCCCAGTCTCTTCATATTTTCGGGGCCTAATAATGGAAGTTAGAGGGATTTGTCTGATTGCTAATATGAGAAGTCCAATGCCCATTGGTCCACATACCTGTGATAGGGTTACCATGTTAAGGTATATTTCACAGGTGTTATTAAAATTTTTACATGCATATGGATCACCCAGGCAGCTTATGAAAATACTGATTCCAATTCAGTAGGTCTAGAGTGGGGCCTGAGTTTGTATTTCTAAGAAGCTTCCTGGGGCTGATGCAGCTAGTCCAAGGATCACACTTTGAGTAATGAGGTCCTAAACTGTCTTGCCTCCATTTCCTAGAGCTGCCCCTGCAGGACTATTGTGTGCTCCCCTTTTCATCTGCATGGGAAAGGTCTATGACTTTGCAGGTCTTCTGCCTGCCATAAGTGAATGAGTTTAATTCAGGGGTTGGTGGGAGGGAAGATGTAGACTTCCCACTTTGCCTTGCATAGAAGCAGCATTCTCCAAGCACTTTACCAGAAATAAAGTGAAAGTGTTGGAGCTCCTTCTACCCTCCTAGCCCATTTTGCAATTGGCTCAGAACTGAAAGAGAAGAGGATTGGGTTATGATGATCAGACTAGTAGTACATTTTTCAAGAATCTGTTTCTGTGTCCTCAGAGTTCACATCCTAAAGGAGAGAAACAAATAGTAAATAAATAAAGTATATGATTTATCACATGGGGTTTTGACTTTTTGATGGCGTGGTCAGGGCAAGTCTCAGTGAACAAGGAACAGCTGAAGATTCAGTAAGACGATGAGATCAAAAGAGACTAATTGAGTGACTGATGAAGAGCAGGTGATGAAAAATGTGCCTCGCTCTTCCCTCTGCACACCTGAAGGTGTGTTCAGGGTTGGGAAGAGTGTTTCCCTGTTGGTGGGAGCTGCTGTGTGCCACATCTCCTAAGTTATATCTTGGAAGTCCTATGACAGTTGGAAAATCTTCAACTGGGACTTTACCAGGTCCCCTGGCCTTTTAGCACCTATGTGATATGGGAGCTTTCCATAGGAGTCTGTCATCAATGACTGGTGAATATCCCCCTGAGGAAATCCACTCATTCCACCAAATAATTAAAAGGAATATGCATGAAGCTGTGCTGTTAAATCAGGAAAAGGCTTCCAGTTCCTTTATTGATCAACATTCTCCTGGGCTGCTTAGGTTCTCCAAGTGGAGAGAATGAGTTCTAGAGATTCATAGATGAGTAATCTGATGGGGTGCATAGCACAGTGCCTGGCATGAAGAATAATTATTTTTTGAATAAATAAAAGAGTGGACGATTGAATGCTAAATAGGCATTATCTAATGAGTGAGGCACACACGCTTCCTCTCTCATCCTGTGCCAGTCTAGCTATGGACATTGGGGAAACGTGGTGGTAGTGCTGCTGGGAAGTATGAAGTATGTGTTTGATTTAAATGAGTGGCATGCAGCCGTTGCTATGATCATCACTTAGCATCAGTTTATTAGTATGCAAACTTGGTCTTAAGTGCAGACTCTATTCCAGTTTTTTGTAATTATACAGTAAATTGGACTTATCACACTTACATGGGAGTTTCACAGAAGTCATCAACTAGTCACCAAAGAACTTATTCTGAGAACCACTGTAATAGCTATTTGTTTTAGGATTGACTCTTAGCTATTTGAATATGTCTTTCACTTTGTTTTCATTATAAATGTATTAAGCATATTTCTAGGTCAACATTAAAATAATCTACAACTAACTGAGCTAATTTGGTACTCTGACATATAATGTTCTAAAATGGATGTGCTCTGAATTTCTTGTTCCAGATTTGAGATGGTCAACTGAAATTCTGTTGACTCCCTGTCCAGTTTCTTCATCTGTAAACTGAGCATTGTGTTTTATTCCTACAGAGGAGGCTGTGACCATCAATTAGGTATTTGTTGTAAAGGCCTTTGATAGCTTGGAAGAATGACCTTTTATAAAAACAGGATACATTGTATTTATCCTTACAGTATTTTCTCGATTCTAATTATAACTCATTTTTTTTCCAACTGTAGAAGGAGAACGGAAAAGGGAAAATGTGAGTACAGAAAGTGCACTGATTTCCATCACAAAAAGAGATTCTATGAAGCTCTGGAGGAAAGTCACACCACAGCCTAGGCTGATCCTGGTGGGCCTGGGGTTAAATTTAAATACTGCCTTGAAGTAAGACAGCAGGGACTCCTCCAGAGCACCTACTTCAGACTAAAAAGCAATAATCAACAGTTGGTGTGTGTTATTCTCTATTTGTAAACTTGGACATTCATAGGTTGCACAATTAGAGGAGGCTTCATAGATCTTCTACCTTAACCTCATCCTTTCACAGATGAGGAAATGCAGATTCAAAAAGTTTTGCCCCAAACTGCGCAGTGAATTGCTCTCCTGATCTCAGTCTCATGGTCTTTAGTTTGCACATGACCGGGTTGTAGGCTACTATAAGCATCATTTGCAAAAGACCTAATAAGACGGAGATGAATCCTAGTAAACCAAGCTGAGACTTGGGGACCAATTTCACTGGTATACAGACGTGACTTGTTTGATCTAAGCTTCTTTAAGTGAATTTCCATCTGTGTTATCAGTGCATAGGGTTCCTGTATCTCTCAGCGTTCTTGGGTTTCAGAAATTGGCTCTGGCTAACTTAAATACAAATAAATAAAAATAAATACATAAATAAATAAAGTAAGGATGTTATTGGAAAGATATGGTATAGCCCACAGAAGAAAAGAAGAGGTGTAACAATCAGGGCTCAGAAAGCTCTAGACCAGCATAGCTACAGGGATTCAAGTAGCAGAACCTAATGGAGAGTCTGCTCACAGCCCCAGAGGTGGCAAGAGCAGCTCCAATCATTGCTCCTACCTCTTGTCATCCCAAGAAATCTTCCTATTTCAGGGTCAGAGGATTTGACTAGTCTAGCTTGGGCAATGTGCCTGAACCTTGGCTAGGCATTAGATGGGTGGGTAGGAGTGAGTGGAACATTTTGGTGGAAAGATTGTTAAGACTGAATGCATAGGGAAGGGGTAGCTCTCAACAAGAAAAAAAGTTGAGTCATTGTTACCAAAAGAGGGAGGCATAGATTCAGGGCAACAGAAACAGACCTATGACCTGGAATCCATTTCATTACCACAGATAGGAAAAAATGCCGTGTGTACAAATTTTAACTTTGTAAAAGGACTTAAAAAAATTTCAGATATTGGCATTCAGTCTTAGTTGATACTTTTCACTTGTTTGTTTCTCTAATTCCAAATACGTCTAGGTTCTCATATCCCATTCAAGTCAACTAGAGCAAATGTCATAATGGTAGTAAGGATTTTGTCCAGTTTGGTTATAAGTATTTATTCACTCAGTCAATTCATTTATTCAATATATGTTTACAACAGACTTTGAAAATATATGATTGAATTTCTGACACTGAATTGACAGGAGGGAGAGGCAGAGATTTTATTTTGACTAAAATATATTACACAACAGACTAAACTAGTGGCTTTTGAGCACTGCTGTAGCGTGGCCAGAAGTTCCCAGTGACCTTTGTCAGATAGTGGCTAGAGAGCTAACTAGTTTGGCTTCAGTTCCTCTGTGCCTCCACCTCTCCCCACCTGCTGTTCCCTATTTCTCACCCAATCCTCTCCATTTACTTCAACCAAAAGAGTTTCAATGCTGTTTGCTGGTATCTGAGCAAGATTTCCTTTTATGAAAAAAAGTTTGAAAATTACTAGACTCTGTATGTTACCGTTAAGTATTACTGTATTAACTGTTAGCATACTTATTAGATTTATTAAACAAGAATCTTCTTAGTCCTAACCCCAAATAACAGGGAACATATCTACCTACACATGGAGAGCTTGTCTTCTTAATTAAGAGAAAAAACCAATTTGGACCTATCTGGAATTAACAAACAGAGAACGCTCACTGTGGATGAGGCTCTTTGGGGGAACAAGAAGACAGATAGAAAACAGCTTCTTAGCTGAACTTAGTTGAAAAGACAAAGCAAACACAGAAAATAATAAAAGATCAGCAGAAGAACTGATTTCAGTAGGCGGAACCCAATAGTTGTAAATTGGATCACCTTGTTTCCACCTAGAGGGACTTGAAGGAGAGAATTTGTGTATGATCAGCCCAGGCAGCGAAGGCCTTCTCCATGGTGGTGTATTCTGTTTGAGTTAAAAGTCCTATGAGTCTAGGGATTTAAAAAAATACATCAGAAAGTCCTTTTTTCTTATAAATTATTTCTGCATCTTTCAAATTATCCAAATTCCTAAGTGCCTTTTGGATTTTAGGGCAAATATGGAAACAATATTTAAAATAATCTAATATTTTCTCTCCTTTAATCCAATGTTGCTAGGTCTGAAGTGAAAAGCAAGTCACATAATTTTGTTTTTGTATATGGAGGATGAAATGTTTTTATTTGGACTACTAAGAAGAAATAATTAATGTTAAATCAATAAAAAGAGAAATTGCACAGAAAACTGGAGTTTTTGTAGCTACGAACTTTACTTTGAATTTGATGTCTGTCATTGCCTGCTGGGTGAAGTCTGACTCTCTGGTTTTCCATTATGTCTGTGTTTGAAGGCTTAGTTTTGTCCTTCCTACATTTAAAACATTCCTAAAGCCATTTTCCAGTGAAATCCCACCCAGTGAATTGACTCACATCAGAAGAATTCCAGAAATAAGAACAATCGTGCCCTTTCTGTCATTGATGTAATGGTGTTTTTCAGCATACTTTAATAGTCATGAGCGATATTTTGGCAGGCAACTGAAATAGCCCTAGATATCTGATTGCGTTACTCACTGCTACCTTCCAAGAGGTACCTCAGGGGAAGAGACAGTATTTTAGGAACATTCTTTATTTTTTAACTTGAGGATGTTATCTGTTAACAACATAGTAGACTAAAAAACATGAGAGCTTTTTTTTCAGAGTGTATCTGAGGAATACGACAACATGCATTTAACACACGAGGTTCCAAACAAACAGATTCCTTAAACAGACTGATATAAACATTTTGATAACTCCTGGGCCTGTCCTTTTAAGAGAGTTTTAAATTGTGGGATTATTAAAATGTTTATCATCTAAAGTGGCAGCATTGTCTTTCAGATTTACGTTTACAATTCTATACCTTCCTTTTACGTGAATTTTTTCTCGAAATGATTCCTTCCTAAAAATTAGACTAAAACTCCTAATTTTGTTCCCTTTCTGTATTAAACACAATTTGTAAAACTCCCCCTCTCTTTATTTTGCCTATTTTGGAGTTCTTTCTAGGGACTCTTTTTGACCTAGAATTTTCTTCTAGGTAATATGAAACAGTGAATATCTTAGGTTATAAGGACTTGTTATGTTCTGCGCAGTTTGCTTAGTTTCTCTACTCAGGTAAAAACCATCTTTTCTTGATCTGGCAGTTTTATAAGCTTCACACTTGTTTGGACCTGAGGTGGGTTTGTGTAAAAGCAGATTGTTTTAGTAAAGTAATCAGTGTCCCCTGTTCTACCTGCATGTCTGGGAGAAGTGTAAAGAGAGTCCCCAACAATTTGTTCAGAGGCAGAGTCTGTGAAACTACCAGTTTTTTTCCCGAAGGTCAATTTGACTTTTCTGTGGTTCTAACATTTTCTTCATTTATCTGGAAGTCAACTCGAGTCTTCTGGCCTCACTTTTTGTACTGGTTTTAGTTTAAAAAGTGTCTTTTCTGAAAGGAATTTTTTTCCCTTGGGGAAAAAAAGGCTTTATGTTATGATTATGCCTTAACTGCAATTGATTAAAACTGTAAATATTCCCATTTTTTTGTCAGTGTCTAAGCCAAAATATTCTATTTTTTTTTAATCAGCAATAAGAAATGGAAGTATTTACCCTAGAGAGGCAGTGAAGATCTGACCAAGACTTAAAAGATAGTACTCATCTGAATAGTAATTACCATCAGGAATGCTAACCTACCTGAAAATAATCCTTGTCTCCACCAAAAGCAAATTACAAGCTCACTTGTGGTGGGTCATTGTTAACTGTTTTTAATGGAGCATAGTGTTGCAAAGCAGAAGGCAGAAGCTCTGGAATCAGAACATTCTGGATCAAATCTTGCCCTGCCTCTGACTGACCGTGTGATACTGAAATAGTTATTTCATCTCCTAAAAAGCTCAGTTCCTCATCTATAATCTATTACAGTGATACCTACTTCATAGAGGGATTGAAGTGTTTAGCACAGTACCTGACTCAAATCAGAGTTCACTAAATGCCAGCTCTTATTATGACTACATTCAATTTATTCTGCATCATCATCTAAAGGTATTTCACTGTTTAAAAATCTTTTGTCACAAAGGTGTTTGGTCCAATTATCAACATCAGTTAAGAACATGGTGGCCAATGCCAACTAAATAGTTGGGTATATTAGGAGTTACCCATCAAATGACTTCTAAGTCCACAACTGGAAGTAGCTATAGTCTGAATGTCTGCGTCCCCTCAAATTTATGTTGAAATCCTAATGCAATAGTATTAGGAAGTAGGGCCTTTGAGAGGTGATTAGGTCATGAGAATGGAGCCCTCATGAATGGGGTCAGTGCCCTGACACAAGAGGCCCCCAGAGCTCTCTAGCCTCTTCCAACCTGTGAGGATACCGTAAGTCTGTGACGCAGAAGAAGGCCCTCACCCTACCATCCTAACGTCCTGGTCTCAGACTCCTAGCCTCCAGAACTGTGAGAAATAAGTTTTTCTTATTTATAAGCCACCCAGTCTATGGTATGTTGTTACAGCAGCCCAGATGAACCGACAGAAGTAATCACTATTAACATATTTACAAATTTCATTCCAATTTTTCCTATGGATATATTATATATTTATTGTTTAAGAAATGGACATTATAATGTGTATTTAGCTTTTAGTTTTCATTGTTATGTTGTGAGAACAGCTTCTTTAGATGGTCTTCAAAAACACAATTTTAAGTGACTGAATAATATTCTATTATACAAAATAATAGGACTGTAACATATTTCAATTTCTCTATTATTGAATAGATAGGTTGCTTGAAATATTATTCATTATGAATAACATTTCCATGAACATCTTTCTACATACATACTTAAAAGTTTAATAAATACATTCAAATATATGAATATTCTAAAGTAATTTGATATATTCTAAGTGCTTTCCAGAAAATTTGTAACAACTTACGTGCCTATCAGTATTGCTTCATAGATTTGTGAATCCCAAATACAGACTTTCTCATTTTGACCTGTTATTCCTTCATGATAAATGGGCACATTCTTACTAATTTCCCCCATAGTTAACACACACACACACAAAATCTGTCCTAAGTTATTATGACATGTAACTGTGTAGCTTGAATCACATTAAAGTTTCAACAGTTATAATTCATTTCTGAAGGGATTTTAAGTGGCAGCAGAGAAAGACAAGGGTTAAAAAGAATTATAGTATTGAATCTAAGAACTATATGGATTTAAAAATGGCTAATCAAGACAAAGAATAGAAAAGCCAGGCTAAAGGTATTTGTATTTTCTGCCCTCATTTCAAAGGTGAAAGACAACCAGCAGGAGAGACTGGGTCACTATTATTTATCCAACTACTTGGTCCTTCATGTGGGGTATGTCTCCTTTGCTTCATTATTCACAATTATCTTTTCAGCCAAAGTATATTTATTGGATGTCAGGTTTAATGGCACATGGCCAGTGGAATTTATGTGAGAGAAGTGCATCCCACACGTGGCCTGTGTCTAGGATTCAGTCATTCATTCTTTAAATATTTATTGAGGACCAACTGGGTGCTAGGCCCCAGTCTAAGCACATCAGTGAGACAAACAGATGAAAACTCTTGCCCTCTTGGAACTTATATTTTGGTGGGGGAAAACAATAACACAAGAAATCCATTATAATACATTTGGAAGGGATTAGTGCAATAGAGTGAAATAAGGCAGGGAAAAGGACAGCTTGGGGTGGGAGAGGAGGTTAACATTTTTAAATGGGTAGTCAGAAGAGCCTCCCTGACCAGATGACTTCCAACTTTGAAGCCAAACATGAGGGAGAGGAGGGAAGAAATGAGCCATGCAGATGCCTGGGGCAAGTATTTTCCAGTGTGTCTACCCCTGGGGGTTCAGGTATATTTGGTCTACTGGGAGATTGGCTCCACAAAAGTCTTGGTGAAGAGCGTCCAAGAAATCTGAGAGAAAACAGATCCTAAGAGAAGAAAGCTCTATACATTATGAGAGTGATCCATGAGCCACTGAAGATGGTGAGTAGGGGAAAGATCCTATACGGTGGTTTATATTTAAATAATGTTCTGGATATGTCTAGAAGGGAATTTGCTGCCCAAGTAACATTGAGTTAGCACTGAGTGTATCACAATAGGTAAGGACCTATCTCCTTTCCTCCACAAACACCAGAGCAGAAAGGGCTGTGCCACTTAGGGTGCAGGGTGAGAAGCAGCAGCGGTCGCTATGGTACAAGATCCCGCCAGGAAACTTGGCTCCTAGGACTTGGCACTTGAACTGTGGATATTGGTGGGGTTTGTTGTGTCTCGTGGGATAAAGACCAACACCAGTGAAGAACTACTGTTCTGCATCAAGAGAGCTGGAGAAGCTAAATGTCAAGGTGGCAAGAATTGTAAGTTAGAGACAGAACATGGCAGAGCATGGTAGATATCGAACGAACGAAGTATACAAGAGAAATCTTTTGGGAACTCCCAGAAATATATGTGCATAGGAGGTTGAGGTCTGTAAGAGAAATTTATGTACGAAATTTATTTTAACATAATTTGTCTGCATAGGTAAACCTGTAGATTATTGGATAATTTCTTAGCATTTATTCAGTATCGAACCAAAGTTTTGGTGTAGGTACTTTTTCATTAATTTTTAAGTTCTTTAGCCCAACGATACTGAAGACCAGCTCAACAAGGTGGCAACAAGAAAATCAACAGTAAAAGCCAGTACTAATCTCTGTCACAGGGAAGTGTGACCAACACCACAAATCTGTAATTTAGCAAACTCACCTAGAAAAACTGAACATGAATGACCACAACTCTTATAACTGTTATTTTGATCTGGTCATTTCAAGGCCAGGTCAGCAAGAGAGACTTAGGTCAGAGATAAAGGATTTGATTATTTACAACTCAGCAAGCAGCATGAGCATCAGCATGTTTGGTACCCTAAATCCTCCATTCTTACTGAGTGACACTAAGAGACTAGGTGACACTCGCATATGCAGTTAAGTTGTCTTACAGAACAGGAATCCTGAGCCTACAGAACCTGAAAGTTTCACATTGGGCAAGCAGCTTGCTGGCTCTCTGCTCGAGAGTGAGATGCTAGCTCTATCTTCCATGACTGTTCACTGTACAAATATCCTTGCACAGATAGTCTGGAACAAAAGAAGTCAATGCTTCTGCTTGCAAGATATGCAGAAAATGAGAGACCTATGCAGAATTGTCTCCCAACAACATTCGCAACTGGGTTTTAAGGAAATAAGCCAAAAAGTGAACAAAACTAACACCTTCTGCTTTTTGAGACTACATCTTGCCTGGAAGAAATTCTGCCACAACTAATAAATTCTCAGATTGCCATGACCTTCAGACTGTTAGCCACATCTTCTGGGGCAATGTGGCCTTTTCTTTTGTGCTATTGAGGGACAGCCCCTGTGGGCATGTATCTCCAGTGTTCTTTAGCCACAGTTACTGTAGGCGACCATCTTGTAAAGAGTGGCCCCTCATTCATTATTTTCTTTCATGTATTCCATCTCGTGTTCTGCAGGACCAATGGCATTTGGTCCTAAATGGGCAGATCTAGCTCCTGGTTACCTAGTGTCCTGGGGTAGAGTCTGAGATGGAGAAGAGATTGCTGGAAAGGAAGTCTGACACAATGGCCAAATAATAAACCATAACTCCATTAAGTCCTATTTTCATATTGAATAGGCAATGAAATTGTATTACCTGTCTCTTAGAATGGAAAGAAAAATCAATATGTGCTGTTGCATCATGTAATGAATGTCCTTCTCTATCCTTCCTGCTGTTGCTACCTCTAACATTTTACATTAGCATGATAAGAAACATTGCAAAATGTGGGATGGGCCTGGGCCTTCAGAAGGTGATTTCTCATATCAGTCAGTGAATATAGTTTTTAAAACAGCATTCGTCATGAGGCTAAAAGAAATGCATTTTCAGGATAGAGTAAAGCAACATTACATTATTGAACAAACATTTCTTCTTCCACCTCCTAGGCTGTCTGGGAATTGTAGTCAAGTGTGTATTGTACAATAGAAACTAGAGTCCTAGACCTGGAATTCACTTCAGCTCTGCAAAAATTAGTTATGGGATCCCGATTAAGCCACTTAACATCTCAGACTCTCAGATGTTGATATTTCAAATGTGGAGAATAATCTATGTTCTATTCTCCTCACAGGTTCATAATGATTATTAAAACAATGGCAATATTTAAAATAAATTAGAATCTTTTCATAATATTGACAGTGAGGAACAGGATTAATGTTTCCTTGAGTTTTAGTTTTTTGCAACATGAGGAGCATAATATTATTGATAAAAAGACAAAATCCATGTAAGAATGAGTGACATTCTAGAACATCTTATTGCACAATCCCCAAATATAACCAAGTGGTGATTAAGTAGTTTATTCAAGTTTCCTGGAATATCCTCTACACTCTATTTATCTCAACCTTCTGGGATAGCATTACCCACAATTTATGACTCTAATCATAATACTAATGTTTTCTCTTTTTGACAATTGGGAAAATTTAATAGGAATCAACAAACATCCTTGGAAAAGGGCTTTTGTCTCTACATATGACCAGAGCAATCCATGGAAACCATGACCTTCAAAGCAACCTACAATATCTGCTTTTGTTTTAAATTTAAAAATAAAACACAGATCCACAGTGATTCCATAGATTTTAGCCACCAGCACTGGGAATCGACACACACACAAGTACTGACTTTTTTTTTAAGTAATTCACTCACCACTAACTTTTGCAAGTTCTCATCTTGAAACTATGATGGCTGACACAGAAATATTTCTAGGATCAAAACTGAAAGCAGGTAGATGCCGTGGTTGTGTAGCTAAGAATATCTTATCTGCTAGAATTGAATACATCTTGAGGTTGCTGAGATTTGGCTCATTGAACAACTGGGTGAAATACATATCATAGTTCAGATATGACTGCACACTTGGAATCTCTTTTAGCAACTGAATAGGTGCTCTCTGTGTGTGTGTGTGTGTGTGTGTGTGTGTGTGTGTGTGTGTGTGTTTGTAGGAGGGCTACCCATCACGGTTCTTTTAAGACTCAGGTGTTAGTTCTTTCCTCAGATACCAAGAACCAGTGGTCTCACTGGAGCGGTATTGGCTAAATTGGAGAGAACAAAGGAGAATTATATAGAAAGTAAAAGGAAGCTGAGTGAAGGACTTAGGTTGAGTCCTGTTTCCTGGATAAACCTAGGTCAGTCAAAAGTGTTCCAGAAGATCTGCTTGCTAATACCCAACTTGGGCAGGTCTGAGTCACACTTCTGGGCATTATTTAATGCCTAGACTAAGCATTTTTGAGGTCACCAACTTTCCTGAGCAATGCAAACTCATGATGGTATATGTGGATGGTTTAAATCGGTGGTTCTCAAATTGTAGCAGGCATCAGAATCATCTGGAGAACTCTTGAAACACAAATTGCTTGGCCCTATCCCAAGAGTTTCTGTTCAGAAGGTCAAGGGCAGAACTAAGAGTTTGCATTTTTAACAAGATCCCTGGTGCTGCAGGTAATGCTGGCCAGGGGCCCACACTTTGTGACCCACTGAAACTACCCTATTTCCACATGTGTTTTATAATAATCCAACCAAGCTACATATTCAACTCACGATGAGTGAGTTCCCTCCCTGCTTCTCCACCTCCCCAAATAATAAATGGGCACGGAGTCGAGTAGGGCTTTTGAAAGTGCTCGGTGGAGAGTCATGAAAATTAAGCCCATGCTCAGAGGGGCTACTCTTTACTTGAGAAACTGGCTTGTTCATTTTGAAATGAGATAAATTCTAGTGCTTGTGGCAGAGACTGTGAAATACAAGGTCCTTTAATGACAAAAATGATGATGACTCACCCCCAGATGCTCATCTTCACTTTTAAGTGTATCATATCGAGTTGGGTAGACTCAGGGAAGGAGTTAAGGAGGATACTGCAGGATAAAGTCGAAGGCCCAAATGCCAGGCAGCTGTGTATTCCCTCTCAGTCTGCAATGGACTCTGGAAATTTTTATTCAATCATTTACTCATCCAATCATATATCAAGTAGCTGCTGAGTGCCTACTCCATGCTGGGCATTGACCTAGATGCAGGGATCACAACTGGTAACAAGATAGACGTGGTTCTGCTTTCCTGGGGCTTATCTCTTAGTGTGGGTGGGATAAGAGGGAGGGAGAGAAGGAGGAAGAGGGAAAAAGAGAGAGAGAGAGATGGACAGAGAGAGGAAGAAGAGAAACAGAACGTGAGCAAATAAATAATCCAGAAAAATATCACATAGCAATAAGTGAAATGCAGAGAAATAAAACAGTGATTTGATATTAAGCGACAGGTTACAGAGTGACTATTTTGGATTGGGTGGTTGAGGAAGGGCATTCTGAGATGATATATAAGCTGTGATTTGAATAACAAGAAAGAGCCAGATATGTGAAAGACCAAGGGTGATGAACCTTCCCCAAGCAGAGGGAGCAGTTAGTGCAAAAGTCAAGGTGGCTGTGAGCTTGGTAAGTTCAAGAAATGAAAGATCAGCGTGGCTGGAGCATGGTGGGTCAGAGAGTGAGTGATACCAAATGAGGCTGAAGGACAGGCAGGGGCTACTCGAGAGTCATTGACGAGATTTAATCATAAGTGCGATAGAAGAAGCCATTGGCTAGTAGTAATCTGATGTTACTGGTGTTATAAAGCTGCAGTGGTCAAAACATCCTAGAAGACAGTGGACAAAGTAGAAGCAGGGGACTAGTTGGGAATCTATGACAGTAGTACCGGGGAAAGAAGATGGTGGCACCGACCAGGTGTTGTGAGTTGGAAAATAGACAGATTCTGGAGAAATATGGTTTCAATAAGCATTGCTGATTCTTTGAATATGTGTGTAGGGATATTCACCAGGGAAACAGAGGCACCAAGAATTATTTCCGGGGTCCTTGCTATTCAATAATGTGATTAAAGGATCAGCAGCATCCCATCATTTGGAGCTTGTGACAAATGCAGAGTCATATGCTATAATTCAGACCTACTGAATTAGAAGACCCCCAGGTGATCCATATACACATTAAAGTTTGAGAAGCCCTGTGCTAGACTATCATCTTGATCTCCAGGGAGAATAGTGCTACTTATCCAGATGGAGAACCCTGAGGCAGGAGTCCGTTAGGGTGGGGGGAGGGAATCAAAATTTCTCTTTTACTCATGTGAATTTTGAAACATTTATTTGACATGCAAATGCAGCCTTCAAGTAACAGTTGGTTATGAGTCTGGATTTCTGGGGATAGTCAAGGCATGAGATAAAGATCTGTGATTCATTAGCGTTTGGATGATGCTCGCTAGCCAATGAAGGAATGGATGAGCTCACTAATGAGAGGGTGTAGATAGAGAAGAAGGCTAGGAATGAGCAGGGCACTACAAAGATTAGAAACCTATTGACAAAGGATCAGTGAAAGAGACTGAACAGAGGAAAGCTATGAAAGTGTGGTGTCGTGGAAGCCAAGAGAAGAAAGTGTTTCAAGAGAAAGAGAGCAGTCACCGTGCTGAATGGTGCTGAGAGGATGAGCAAGAGAACAGAGAAAAGAGCATTGGATTTGGCATATGAAGATCAGTAGTGACTTTGGCCAGAGCAGTATCAAAATGGTGGGAATGGATCACTTTTAGAGTACACAGAGGAGAGAATTTGAGATGTGTGAGTGAGAGACAGTGTTGACAGATGACTTTTTCAAGCTTCTAGGAGATAATATTGTTTTGTTCATTCATACTTTGTTCATTTGTGCTCAGAAACCAATGATCACTCTTGATTTCTCCTTCTGTCATAGCCAAATTCCTCTCTGTCCTTCCAGATACTTGCAGTACAAAGTATATCAGATCCTAGCCATTGCCTTCAAGAGACTCATAATCTAGTGAGAGAGAGATGCACAGAAATAATACAATACTCTGACAACTCTGTATTAGAATTATAGAGTTTTATGGGCTAGGCACATTGCATGTAGTATTTGATTTCATTATTACCACATTCCTTTGAGGTTATCCTAATTTTACTGATGGGAAAATGGAAGTTCAAAGAGGTCCAGGACTTGTTTTAGTGCCAGAACTAGTAAATGGTGAAGCTGAAATTTGCACCCAGGTCTGCTGACCCCAGTGCTATATTCTTTGCAACACCGTGTTACTTTGCATGGTGGAAGAGGGAACAAACACCAATTATGCTTAGCAAAACTGGGCGTGATTCTTCATAAACTGCAAAATAAGGATTCTTTACTGTATTAATACAGTAGAGTTGTATCTTGTGCAGTTTTTAGGAGCAAAATTCCAAATGAAATTTTAGGCAAAAATTATCCTAAAAATTCCATTGTATCTCTCATACGTCCCTAGGAAATTCTCGCACTATGAGAGCTACTTAGGAATTGAGATCGGCTGAAGAAATGTCTGATTGAGCTTCCCTTCTCACTCAGGGAGGCACAGTCATTGAAGGGACTCCCCTGTAATACTGTTGCTTTTGTTTGCTGTGTACATATGGTTTTATTAACAAAGTTACATTCACATAGTATGCAAATCTAGTAACAGTTAATATTAACTGAAAACGTACTATGTATGGTCAGTGTTCTGGGAACATTACATGCATGGTCTTATTAAAAATTTAATCCTCACACTAACTCTATGAGGTGGATATTTTTATCCCTATTTTGTTGATGGGAAGACTTTGTCTAAAGTCACAGAGCTAGTAAATTGGAGAATTGCTTTCCCAACCCCAAATGACTCTGAGGTGAGTACACCTTCCACTGTGCGCATGGTCTCCCTGGCTTGCAAGCTTCTGTGCCAGCCAAGCAGATCCTTCCTGTTAGTCAACTCACAGGGCTCCTAACCATGTGGCCTGCTCATTCCTCACCAGTGGGAGCGGTAGCTTCCCCCTTCATCTCCATCTCACTCTTTCACTCCGTTCTTTACTAGGGCTCCCTAAGGCTCACTTTCCTTCTTAAGTCCCTGCTGGAGCTCATTAGTATCTATGGATCGACTAGAGAATTTGCATAACTGAGTCTGTAAGTAGGAAACAAGCTCGTTCTGAAGTCAGAAACCATTTAGGACCATGTGACCAGATTTAATGTAAACACAATAAACACATTCTTGTCAAAGTAAAAATTAGTTCTTTGCCTTTCAAAGTTGTCAGAGCAACTGTTTTAAAAGTTTGGATGTTGGCAAGTATCATCTAAAAGGCTCACTAAAAATACTGCCTAGCTCACTTCAGATATAATTTGATATTTTTATTAACAAAAGCCCCCTCTTAAAGATTATGAACAACTTTTGTTTGTCCAGTCCTCTTCAGTGGCTCTCTGGATAGTGCCCTGTTGCTGTCGCTAGCTAACGAACATTTGCCCTAGTGTCTGCTTGGATAATGCAAACCTGAATTTTAGGGTTTTACCTAGGGATTTTTTTTTCCCAACCCTCGTTGACTCTGCCCTGGCTTTGAATGTTAAGTCTCTGTCTCTGGAAAACGCCCTGAGTATTGTGAGCAACCATTGTCTTCCAAATATCCCTCTTGGTGGAAAAGAACAGCCTGTGATGTGACTTAATTCACTTCTTTCAAGACCAAAGTAGAAGACACAAGGGAATCCATGGTGAGGAATGAAATCAGACATTGGTGGACTGTCTGGAGTGACTTATGCATCTTCATTTGTTTACTCTTTTGTATTTGAAGCTGGAAGAAGGCAGTGATGACAATTATATATGAGTGTTCATCTAGTGAGGTTTGGCTTGGAAATTAATTCTGAGACATTGTTTCAGACCAGATAGGCTAGGGAATGTTGTAGCAACAAACAACACCAAAATCTCCATGGTTAACCAGAATAGTGCTATTTTTAGTCATGCAAACCTTCTGCTGGCCTAGGCATCTCTCCAGGGGTTCTCCACGTGGGGACCAAACATTCCAGGCCACTTCTATCTCACAGCAATTTTCTCAACATGGGGCTTCAGGGTTTCTCCAAGCAGAGAAAGAGAGTGTTAAGAATTATGCATTGCCTCTTAAGTATTTCCTCCCCAAAGTGACCTCCGTGTCCAAATCCATTGGCTAGAATTAGTCATTGTCCCACTCAACTGCAAAAGGGGCTTAGAAACGTAGTCTTCTGTGTGTCCAGGAAGGGTCGGAAAACCAAGGTGGGCATCAGCAAGGTCTATTACAAACACCTTTGGAAAATGTTTTGAGTCTCGTGTTTGACATTCAGATGGCTGGGGTACGAAAGGAATGGCCTTACGTGGAAGAGTGTGTAGGCAGAAGGGTGAAAAATTTGTCCCATCTCGAAGACGCCCACACTGTCATTACGCACAAGCCTGGATGACGAACTTCCAAAATTTTTCTTGTATGCCATCTTGGCACAGAGACCATTAAAGAAAAACAGACTAATCTCCTTGTAGCCATGAGTAAATACATACACTTTTACAAGATATTTTATAAGGTAGCCAAAGACTTTGAATTGAGGGCTTAGATCTAGCTCTGCCTAGGTAGAAAATAGGCAAGTGTGGATTTATATATTTTTAATTCTGTTTCTTCTGAGGTTCATTGTAGGAATTAAAAATTAAAATGGAGTCCAGGCAACAATGATGAGTCAGAAAGGGTATGTGGCAAGTTCAGGCACATAGGCAAGGGATCAACTATAAAGCTGCGAGCTTTCTCGGAGGGGCAGGAATGGGATCTTTCATTCAACACACCTTCTTAGTTTGTTATCCTGGGAGCGGTTTGATACCAGCCTCTCGTTATGGGAATAGTGATCATGCCCCACTACCTTACAAACATCATAGATGTGTGCATACAGTCTCACCTCTAAAATTTCAAGGTAATAGAAAGTAATCTAATTACGTGGATAATTAAAAACAACAAAAGTGCAAGTTTAAAACTTGTACTTTTATGACTGCAAAGCAGGCTATCAAAATGACGGGGTGTCTGGATGTGATCGTTGCACGCACTCAGATTAAATGAGTGCATTAGTTGATTGTTTCTGGTATGAAGATAAGCAGAGAAAAGTATAATAATGCTGGCATTTAAGTGGACCTAATTAGGCTTCAAGTTTAACACTCCATTAAGATGAATGGGAAAGGGTCACCCCCTGTTCAAGCTGTGGCATTGTCTTAGTGTGTCTGGATTTTGCCTCTGAAGACAACAGTCTGTCAGCATGCATTCTCACAGTCACCCCTGTAAAGCAGACTGGAAATTTAATTCTTTTAAAATTAAATCTCAGGTTCTGGAGGCCACAGTAAAATCCATGGGGAGGTCTTAAATCTTCAAGTTCTGCAGCTGTGTTAGTCATAAACAACAACAATAATAATGATAATACTTTCCCTTGTCTATAAGAACTGTCAAGCATAGACTTCAGTGTTTCCTGAATATAATCTGGTGAAACTAACAACCTCAAGTTTACCATGGAAGGATCCTGTCCAGAGAAAGGGTGAGTGACTTGGGTAAAGTTACAGAGCACATCACTGGTAAAGACAGAAATAACATGGAGGGACTAGTCAGTTTTTGTTGCAATAGTCTGTCATCCATCAAGGAAAGGGAGTAAGGAATAATGATCTCATCTATTAAACTGAGTGCACAAGCATTTGAAAGAAAACTCAGGAATCAAAGGGCAGCACGGCACAGCAGACATGTTTATAGGGAGACGACTGGGGGAAATCCTGCCATTCTGCCATATGGAAATTTGGCTCAGTAGTGTGTGAGTAGGAGAAAAGTTTAGTCATGACAAGGGCCAAGGTGCATGGATGTGGTCTGAAAGTTATGAGACTCTGGAATCACATTTGTAATCGTCACCCAAACAACCACAGGATCACCCTATGCCCTTCAGTGACGGGATTCAGAAACTAGATGTCTGGAGAACGCCTAAGGAGAAGACACATGTGGCTTGAATCGAGTGGTTGGGTAATGGTTGCTGTGATTTTCTGATTCTTTGGAGGGTAGTATGACTGCATCTCCAATTGCAGTCTGAGGACTGGTAACTTCTAATTCTGGTTATGCTCTAGACTTGCTGCATGTCATAGGGCCAATAATTTTATCTTGTTAAATTTCAGTTGCTTATTTTTTAAAATGAATAAGATGAAATATGGCCTGCTTATCAAAATTCTAGGTTTTGTTATTCGGTAAGATTGTGGAAAGGAAGTTTTAGTGTACCACTGGTGCCTAGATTTTAGGCCCATTATAATGTCCATTTCTTTTCTAAACATGAAACTTTTATGTATCTTGCAACTGTTTAAATGGATCCAATTATAATAAAATAATGGCAGCATTTATATTAAAAAGAAACCATCTATGGAATCATTGATCTTAGAATTTTGTAGTCAGATGGAAGGAAAAGTGGTTTTCTGAGCCAACTGCTTATCAAATGCTGAGATTCAATATTCCAGATCCTTGACTCATGAAATGCTGTAGCTTGAACATCTCTAATAATGGAGAGTTACGAATGGGATGTCCTTTCCTAGTGCTGATCATCTTGGGTTATTCCTTCTACTATTTCTGTTTGTCTGTAATATTCTATACCAATTGATACTAATCTTTACTCTGAGAATACAACGTCTGTTCCCTCTGCTGTTTGATAGCCTTTGGATATCTGAAGCAAGTGATCATGTTAATTCCTCGGATTTCTTTTTTTCATTCATTTTAGGGTGTATAGGAGTTTTCAGAAACTTCATCACTTCTAGATTTCCCTCAAGCTTTAGTACTACATGAGGATTCAATGTAGCTTATAAATGTCCCATGTCATATCATTAATATTTGATTATTCCCAGTAATTGAGAAGAACTGAGTTGGCATTTGGAATGTATTTTAAGTTATTTTTGTTTTAGGAAATAAACATGTTTGAGTTTGTTCTATAAATGTTTATATATAAAATGTTTGAGTTTATCCTAATTAGTTTTAAAATTTATTTGAAGCTTGCTTTACCCCAGAATTAGTCATTTAACACCATTTACAATAATATATTGACAAGATAAAAAACACGGAAATGGCAAAAGGAAATAAAATGTAGAGAAGTAAGACAGAACTGGAATAAAGTTCACTATATAAAATACATTGGTAAGGTTATTATATACTTATTTGTGGTGGGTCCAAATTTGATTTTGAACTTGCTGGCAGCCAATTCAGAGACAGAGAGAAATATGATCAGTTACGTGACTAGTAGCATCTAAAATATTTAAAAAGACAATTTGAAGAAACTCAATGATTCCTCATGCTGAGTCTTGAGAGCATTTTCTCCCGAGTTCTCATAAGGAGGCTCTGTATGATGAAATAAGAATATCTGCAACAACGTTTATATAGTGAATTCCATAACAGATTTCACAGGATTTTCCCATGATAAAAATGATAAAATTCCCAAGTACAAGTGCCTGGTACCTAGTAAGTGCTTGTTCCAGGTTGGATTGTGTTCCCCCAAAAGATGTTGAACTCTTAGTCCCTAACACTCCCACCTGTGAGTGTTACTTTATTTGGCAATAGGGTCTTTGCAGATGTAATTAGTTAAGATGAGGTCATACTGAATTAGGGTGGACCATAATCCAATATGACTGGTGTCTTTACAAAAAGAGGAGAAGAGACACAGACACAGAGTGAAGATGGCCATGTAAAGACAGAGGCAAAGACTGGAGTTGTGCTGCCACATGCCAAGGAATGCCTGGGGCTCTTAGAAGCTGGAAGCAACAAGGAAGCATCTTCTCCCAGAGGTGTCAGAGGGAGTACGGCCCTGCCCACACATTGATTTTCCCTCTAGGTTCCAGAACTGTGAGAGAATACATTTCTGTTGTTTTAAGCCACTCAATTTGTGATACATTGCTACAGCAGCCTTAGGAAACTAATACAGTGCTCAATGAATATTTTTTAAATGTATGGGTAAATTGGACCCATTGATTGGTGGGAAAAGGTTGCTCAGATATTTAGAGACACTGCTGAGATCAACAAAGAAAAAAATGGACATAATCCTACTAGATATATTCATATCAATTTCTATTCTTACTGAAGTCAGTATCGAAGATTTACTTATTGTGAGGTTTATATTAACAACCCATGATCAGGAGATTTAGTGTGTACATTTGGTCACTTCCATGAGCCATTTTATTTCCCACGACATACAGCTCTTCTTAGAGCTTTGTGCTCTATCCAGCCTATAGCAGGAATTCAATAAATGTCTATAGGAATAAGATATATGGTAAAATTGTTATTACACGATTAATAATGAGGGTAGGGGAAGGTCCTGTCTCCAATGCCATTATTAGAAAAGGGACATAGTACACATATATTTTAATTAGCTCTGTCAGAGGCATCCTGTTATCTTCCCTTGTGAATTTTACCATGTATGGGCGTTCCTGTTTCTTTTTTATTACTCCTTTTCTCAAAACACATACCCATGACTTCAATCCCTATCATCTCCAACTATCTTCAAGAAATCAGATAAATCAATGACTCCCTAAGCATTGAGAAGAAAAGGAAATGAAAAATGAGCCAAGAGAAAAAGCAATGTTCTGATTCTGGTTGGAATACAGGCTACCAAAGTTGTTGCAAGGCCAGTTTCAGTCTCTTGAGTACTGGCCGCCTCTCCTACTCCATGCCCAGGCAGTCAAATGTTATGACAAGATAAAGCAAGCAACTAATGGGTCATATGCCTACCACAAAATAAAAAAATCACCAAACACAGATGGATATGATGCATGATGAGCTAGTTTGGGGGAAAAAAAAACCACGTTCTTTTCAATAATCTAATACATTATTGGAAATGATAAAGGTTTTGAGAATCATTGACTCCTTATGGATAATGATATCTTCAACTTAAAAAGCACAGGGGAAAAAAAAAAAACCCAAAACGTGGTGGGCAACCTCTAGCGGACCCACGGAAATATGGAGTGCCTGAATGCTCACGTGTTTTCAAAAAGTTCTGTTCTATTCGTCTTTCCCAGGTTTATCCCACCGGCAGTTCCACCCCTGTCAGAAATATAATGGAGCACAGTCTCGGAGCTGCCCAACGCCTGTAACATTCACAGGTTCTCTCTCTCCCCCAAATTTGAGCGGAGGCACTTTCCCTTTCTAAAGAGCAGCATCTGGCCTCTTCGTGCGCTCATTTGCATGCCAATACTGGATTGCTCTCCCAGCGCACAGCTATTTAATAGTGGTGCTGGTGTCCGAGCTCTGGGAACAAACCAAATGGTTTGGGTGTGCTTTTGTGTGCAGTGCCGGTCGTTGCTACAGTGTGCTTATTAAGAATAGTACACATTCATTATAACAAGATTGCTCTTTTGCTCAGGGGCCATCACAGCGCATTCTGTAAATGAATTAACAGTAGCATGCATTTGTGTATTCCGGGCCCAGAAGATGCATTTGTTTATTAAATAAATCCGCGACACAGAAAGTATAGTTGAAAAAAATCTAGAAAATAATCAGAGTGCGCATGTACAGTAGCTATTTGTTTTGTTTTGTTTTGAAACCTCAACGTCTTGGCGAGTATTCCTCCTTTGTTTCTTTTAAACAACCAGAGATTACAGGCCACACCATAGACCAACAGCCTACAAAAATTGATGTTAAAAAAAAAAAAAGGAACCAAATTTAAGCTACAGAAGTACAAAACATTTCCAGAGGTGGTATTGTAAATAACCCCATAACTTTAAAATGATTTAATATTATGATTCCTTTGTTTTTCTTTAAATTCTTTTATTTTTTCTTAAAATCGTTTGTCTCTAAACATCACTATTATTTTTTTAACTTAATTTTTAAAAAAAAATTTTGCTAAAATGTAGCTTGCATCACATATATAATTTTCCACACCGAACTTTGTTTTCTTTTGAAATACAAACTCTGCTTTGGGGCACTTCAGCTAATATCGGTCCGTTTATTTCCAACCTTTTGGCCCAGGTAGAACCAGTATAAGTATATTAATAAACGTGAGTCAGTCTGTTGGATTTTATCCGGGTTAACTAATGATTTTGTAAAGCCCAATGGCAGTTCACAATTGCACTGAGAACGCAGAATATGTTTTTAGATGTGTTTATTCTCTATTTCTCTCCATGTATATTTTGTATTTTACTGTCTTTAATATGTAATCTACTATGTTGTACACTTAAAGCATAATGGAAAGAACATGGAAATATTTTAAAATATGAAATGCTAAGAGTGTAAAGCCACAGCAGGGATAGTGGGAAACCTATTAAAATGAACAGAGGAAACAAGGAAAGAAGAAACAATCATATTCCCAGATTTTGAAATTCTTATGTTATTAAGAGAACGAATGTCTTTTAAAAAGATAAATTGATTTTGTATTTGATTTCTTGAAATCTTTCTGTAAAATCCACTAAGTGAAAAGTTCACTAAGGGAAATTTGCCAAAATATTTTAAAAGGGAAAGCGTGGTAGAATGAGCAGATTAGGACTTCATAGATTTTTAGGTCAGCAAAAGATCTATGACTATTAAAAAATACCCAGCTAATTAGTACATTTGCAATATAAAAAAATGTTTTGTAAGAAACATGGCAGGACTTATAAAACATATTCCACACACAGCAAAAATACATAGCTGATTGAAGAAGGATTACACTTTTCTCCCACATGGAGTCTTAAATACTTAGCATTTTGTCCTTAAAGAAGTAATATTCAGCTCTGCTATTTATTGGGGGGTTGGGGGGGGGGACAACCTACCATTGTAACAACTGACTTGATAATTATGTAAGGGAGAAGAAAATCTTTGCAACCCGATTTCTTTTCTTTCATCTCTTTCTCTGTCTCTTTTTTGGTAAAAAGCGCTATTTTCCAGAGCATTTTATTTATTCCACTGCAGCTTTTAGAGAGTCCAGCCAATCAGAAAGTCTGTAAGGGCCCAGGCCCAGACTCAGTGCTGAGCTCCAAATGCGATTCCAGTCCTGACAGGGGGATTATAGGAAACAGATGACTTACGCTTCTAATTTGTGGCCTTAAATTGCAAACAGAATTTCAGGAGTCGAGCAGAGTAATAAATGGCAATAGAAAAAGCCACACACAGCCAAATCAGTATGTGGTGGTTGTAGGTTAAACTAAATGGGAAGAGACAGGTTATGATGGTTCAGTGTATTACAGAGAAGAAAGTCTTAAATTACCAGTGCTGAGAGGTATTGCTCCACAGCAGACAGCATTGCATTGTGCAGCCTACAGATATCCCAAGCAGAACAATAAAAACGCAGGTTTAACATAGAACCTGTTGCTGGAGGAATCATTTTTTTTTCCCCCTCTTTTAGAAATGGAAGCCGTGTTTTATGTTTGTTTTGACCTCTGCTGTACGCTTGGCCCCTTAACATCTGTTTTCTACCGTTGCTGTTTTTCACACCAAATTAAATGTCGAGGAGTCAGATAAAATAAGTTCAAAATATGTCCAAATTATTTTTGTTGACTTCCAACAAATGTCTCAGTAACTCTTTTCACACGGAACGATACCATTTAAATGCCAACGTAGAAAATTATTTTCCTTTCAACATTTTAAGAGCCAAAGAAAGGAATTTCGAGGTGTACTTAAACTCGGGAAATATTGCATTGGCATTTTTGCTAACTTGTATGACTGTTGCAGACTTGCTGTAAGGCTATTTTGTCATATAAAGTTATATGCATTTGTTTGATAAAAATTCCAGGAAAATTGTTTAACAGCAGCATATAAAAGAGCCATTATTCAGAGCTGCTCAACACCACAAACATCAGAACAAACAAAAGAGATCCAAAGTGTATCATGTGGAGACCAATATGTATTTGTTTTCCTTCATAATCTCTAGATGTGTGTATTTTTGTGTGCGTGTGTGTAGGACTAAAAGTTACGGAGACAATTATACAAATTTTCACTGTCATCAGAAGTCTGGCTGTCATAAGTCTGTAGTATGAAAATAAAAAAACGGCATCACGTTTTCAACTTCTAATTCAATAAATATTTTAATAAGAGAAAACTATTTTTCTTTGAAAAGAATACCATCTTCTTTTAAGATCCGATATATCTGTATATTGGAATTTGACAACTAATTCATGATAAAGATTGATTCAAAAATAATTACCCCATCCTATATTATTTATTGCCAATATATCAAAATAATGCGTTCCTAGTGCATGACATTAACAGGGCTTGCTTTAATCCACAATGCTGTGCTTGAAGTGGGGCCAACTCGAGTCCATAGTTTTTCTTCCACTTTCCTTATGAACAGGAAATCTACCACACTACAATTCAGATTGCCTAACTACTGTATTAACTTTAAACTTGAACCTTTTGTTTCATATGCTGAAGAAACGCTGTTATCTGTTGGGTAACCTGGGGAAAATTAAGCTCTTTGCATTGTACTATTAAGCAAGTCTGTTGATAATCATTGAAGATGACTGACTAAATAGATTTTGATTAATCACTTGCAAAAATTATGCTTGTTAGAACCACTTTATATTCTGTGCCATGGTAATATCAATGCAGGTTCTAGCAATTCTTTGTAGATGGTGTGGGGTTTTTTTTTTGTTTTTAAATCACCTGGCAAAAAGAGAAAACAAACCTTAGTTGAAAGCTTTTCTCTCTAACAGAAAACTCTTTTCATGCCTGTCTTTTTTTTTTTTTAAAGAAATGCTCAATTATTATTTGTGTCATAGTGGGAAGGCTGGGTCTCTATAGGGCCTGAACCTTTTCAAACAGGAGATAGCTCTTGTTTTTGTACCCCATCAACAATGATCACCTAATTAAAGCTGATATCTCTGGCTGAAGCAAAATGATTTGTAATAGTTCTTTGGAGTTTACTTAATTAGTTTCGATGTCTTTTGTGAGGTAAATGTGGTGATATTTTATAAATGGAGCTGAAAAAAGAGGAGGGAAAATGCAGCCTTGCAAGGGGTGAGGGAGAGGGGAGGCGAGAGGGAGGGCAGACCAGGATGACCAAAGCCCGAAAGCAAGGTGGAGTTCCAACGCCAGGGCTGGCGGACCAGAGCCATTCATTAGTTGAGATCATCAAGCAGATCTGACCTGGAAAAAGGCTTCCCGTCAAATGTAGGCCTGGGCATCTGTCAGGGCCTCAGATCCTACACCTTGATCAGCCCAAGACACTGACACCATTTTCTTTAACAAACACCAACAGCCTTTTTTCTCCTTCATTTTAACATCTCTCAGGGGTTGGATTCCCTTTCTTCTCCCGCTCTGTAGAGAGTAAAGGGAGCTTGTTAACTTGCTTAGATATTTTGATTGTGGATGCTCTTTGGCCACTTGCCTGTGGTAACAGTGTCAAAGCATAACTTGGTATAATTGCTATATTTGCAGTCAGAAGAGGGTTCTGTCTTTATGTTCTATCTGCTGAATAAAAAAGAAGTGTCATTTTGGAAAATCCTGTAAATTATCCTCAAAGTTCACGCCAAACACAATGTGTGACATACCTGGTATGTCATGTGTTCATTGCCGAGGTACAGAAGAGTAAAATAATGGGATTTTTAACTACGTCAGTAAAAAGCTGGTAAATTCCTGTGTTTCTTAAGCCAAGATTGGAGAAGAATAAAATAAAATTAAACTTAAAAATGAAAGTGGCAGACCTGGGCTCTTTGCAATTTAAAAAGAAACTGGAAAGCATTAAGATTTTTAATCATCCGTTGTGTCACAAATAAATACAGTATGGATTAAAAATGACAATTTTTGGTGGACTTTCATTTAATAGAGATGTGCATAATTTACAGACGTTAGCAATACCCATTCTGCAAGTGGCAATTAAGATGGTAATAGAACTTTATCTTATTGATAGGTAATAATAGACGGCAATCTAAAACCTTATTTATTATAAATGCACTTTTAAAGTATTAGAGTTATATTCACTCTGTATTTTGTATGTTTTCAAAGAGACGTTACAGTAGGAAAAACTGTGAAATGGGATTTGTGGGTTTTTTTCCCTTAGTACACAACAATGTGAAATTTGGTGCACATTCCGCCTCTCAGCAGCCTGGGGTTCGCAGGTTCGGATCCTGGGTGGAGACACGGCACTGCTTGGCACGCCGTGCTGTGGCAGGCATCCCACGTATAAAGTAGAGGAAGATGGTCATGGATGTTAGCTCAGGGGCAGTCTTCCTCAGCAAAAAGAGAAGGACTGGCAGTAGTTAGCTCAGGGCTAATCTTCCTCAAAAAAATAAATAAATAAATAAAAAAGAAAGAAAGAAATTTGAGGCAAATGGTGATGAATGACAGAAAACGATGGATATCCCTTTGGCCTTTTCCATGCAAGATACACGTGTGCCCATCTTCAAGGATGATCCTTACAGAACGTGTGCCAGCTGAATATTACGTAACACTGTTAGGTACACGGCTGCCAATGCTGGCATTGCTTAGTCTGAGAAAAATGATCCTTCTAGTTAAGTAGACCCTCCCTGTGTCTCATAAACCACACAAAACTGTGTGCTGCTGGCAGGTAATGGCTTGCAATTAGAGTGGCAGGCAGGTAATGACTTGAAATCACATGCCAATTGTTTCTGAGTGTTCCCCTCCGTTTCAAAACTCTGGATGAGTGGGAAAGTCATGGGGGGCTGTAAGAATGCAAACAGAGGAAACGGGAGGGACACAACCAGGGAATCTCTTTCTGAATAGAATCTTTCCCCATTTGTTTCTTATTTTACCCCCAGGTCCTCCCTGAGCGACTCCAAAGAGGCACTGAGAATTGGCAGGTTACTTTACCTGCCTGCTGCTCCTACTGGGCGGGATGGTGCCTATTGAGAAATTCTTTGCTGTTTTGGAATCAAACCAACCTTCTTAGTTTCAGCCTCTACACGAGAAAATTGGAATTGAGAGAGTAATGGCAGCTCAGCTTGTTTGAAAAGAAGCATGAATTACTCAAAGCCAGGTTTTACTTCCCTGTTACAACTTCTTTCTCTTTCATGAGCTTTCCCCAGCTTCATGGAGAAGAAGCATGGTGTTGAAGCAAGAAAAGCTGGGCAAGGAGCCTGTGCAAAATCAAGGCTGTACCACTTCTCAAAGGAACCCATAAATGATTTAGGCCACTGTTCACGAATGAAAATGCCTGTGGGGTCCAAGTGAGTAACGTAATTGAACATACTATTGAGAGGAGGGTGGGAAGGGAGGAAGTAGTGGCCAGCTGGACAAGTTTGTGGCCTCCCTATGCTTGGGCAACGTCCATTCCGCTCAAGCCAATTGCTAGAATATGGGTACAGGGTGGCCAGATTTCCAAAATTCATCAGAGGAGCCAGAAATCTGAAATTTTATGGAAAAAGATCCCATTTTTAAAGCATTGAAACTAATTTTAAAAAATTAAAATCTTTGTGTGAGTGGAGCAAAACCAGTGGCCTGATTTCAGATCACAGGCTGTAAGTTGATGATCTCTGTTTTAAATTACATTTTTCTACTTGGTACCTTTTCTCTTTGCAATCTCGTTAGACTAGTAAAGAAGAAAAAACAAAGGTGGACTTACACGTGCAAGTGTTACTTGGCTTTAAAAGTTCTCTTGTGATTGTTATGTCCAAACACTTGGAAAAGGACGTTTTAGGAAATTGCCCCACACAATGTCTGCCTGGTTTTGAGCTTTTCCTAAATGCAGAGGGCTTCCTTGGGTCAATCCTGTGGGGCTCTTTCAAGCTTAGTTTTAGAGAAGAACCTCTTTGAGCTCTGAAGACTGGTTCTAATGAGTCATTATTAAGGGGAATTGACTGACTTCTCTCAGGCCAGCAGTCCCGTAGCCTCCAAAGAACACATTTTAGGAGCTGGAAAGGCCTGGATTTCATTTGATCTGGGCTCTGCCTACTTCTATTATTGTGACCTTGGGCAAACCACTCCATCCAACTAAGCTTCCAGGTCCTCACGGTAAAATAAGAGTGAAGTACTTATCTTGTAGAACTGTGGTCAGGATTAGAGAAAAATGATTAAATTATTCCTTTCATTAATCTTTCATGTAACACAGATGAATAGATTGTGGTCGTAGAACGCAATAGCCAGATACATACTTTGCACTGGTTAAGCTTCAAATCATAAATACACTTTATATTTATTTGAGTTCAAACTCTTCTGTGCTTTTCTAGAATATTTAAAGAAAATTAAGAAACTTTCTTGAGAAAATTTTCAGTTAAACAGTATCAAATAAAATCATGTTCCAACATGTAGAACACTAATGCAATTACATGTCTAGCGCAAAAAAGGTTCAGAAGTTAGAGTAAAATAAATTTATCTTTTCAATGTAAAATCTGAAGAGAGAACTTGCTTTCATTCTGGAACTTGGTCTACTGGGCAAAATGATGAGAGTTATTTTTTCAAAAGGTAGACTGTTGTTCTTTTACATACAAGTAAGAAATTATCTAGCAAATCAAGGTTAATAGAGATTAGTCATACATAGAATTTGTTAGGTTTGTGTGAGAGTGATAGCAACGTGTGGCTGGTCACTCTGAATGTGCCAAGGACTAGAAGAAAAAGAACTTGCCTAGGTGTTTTGTAGTCAGGGAACCAGATTTCGGAGGTGGCCTCAACACGATCTTAAAAACCATCATGTCTACATGTTCGATTTTCTTTCTATCCCTTACTCTATTTTTAGAAGAGAGGTTTCTAGCTATCTTACGTCAAACTGAAAAATTACTTGCTTATATGTTAGGTGGGGTTTCTTGAGCGAGGGTACTAAAGCACTAAAGTACTAAGTACTAAAAACTTTATCCTCAAACTGAAAAACAAAATTGGATCTATATGAGGGCAAAGGTGCAATTGGCATTATTTGCCCTTTTTTCCAAATGTTTTTTTAAAATATAGTTGACTAAGCAGTTTGTGGACGCCTATCCTTTTTCTACCTGGCATCAATTTTGTGTATAGATTCTCTTTAAGAGAAAGACATTAAAATCAGTCTCACATTCAGCTACTAGCTCCCAGTTTTTAGATTTTGGTTGTTCAGTTGCATAGTAATTAAGATAAACTTCCAGTCCTAAAGTTTTTTGAAGTTTCTTTCCTCAAGGTAAAAAAAAAAAAAATCAGCTAAATTGTTTAAAGATCCAGTTTAATTTAGAAAGGGCAAAACAAAATCATAGGCATAGAGAGCTATAAATATTACCCAAATGTATAAGTTGAATTATGTGGGTTATCTAAAGACAAGAGAAATTGTGTTTTTTAATGCACTATTATTTTTTTCTGAAATATCTGACTATAACTGAAAGGATTTAATACTCTACTATGCTTTTCACATAGTCTGATTCTGTAGATCCCGAGATGTTACTTGTCTTCCTCCTCTGTTTGCTTTTATGTGTGTTCATCTCAATATTAATAGGAATATTAAATGATAGACTTAGTTTTCCGTAAAATAGAACTCTAATAGAACTTAGAGAAATCCAAATACAATTATGAACAATTATGTATAAAATTGCAATACTTAGGTAGTGTATCAGCATATCAGGTAGTTGTCACCGTTTTAAGGGGAAAGAAATCACCTTAAGGTCAGATTAATTATTTTGTTAAATAACTAATATTTTCTATTCTAATTTGTGAAAACTTAAAAACTAGAAGAATTGATAGCATGCTTTAAAAAAAATTAAATCATTTACCCCCAGATTTTTATAAGTCCTTATAAGAGTTTATGCATTTTCTCGAATTTCATTATTTTCTTTTAAAAAGCCAGCTTCGGTGGGGGTGGGGTGGGAGAGAGGGCAGAGGGAGAAGGGAGCTCAAGAGGTATATACATAAATTGTCTTAATTTCTGAGAAATGTGGGTCTGACAATCACTTAAGACAATATAGTTGATATGGCTGTCAGGACGAACTCTTTTCAAAAGAATATTTTTATAGAATATCATTGTGACACTTTGCTCAGATGGATGTCTTTAGCAGTATTTGATTAATGTAACGTAATAAAAGAGATGCTCACCAAAGTGTCCGTACATGTCTTGTTAAGTATGTTTGATTCATTATATGTGGTTCTCAGTTCTTTCCTCTTTCCGCAGTTCATTTTTTATCATTTCAATAATATATCTATAAATATGAAAAAGTTGGCACTTTCAAAGTCTTTGACATATATGGCTATTAATTCATAACTCTAAAAAATTGTATCTTTCAACCTGTCATTTTAAAGCTTGTAGAGTTTATTATAGTAAGTAACCTGTGTGAGAAATTAGATTTTGAACTTTAGCGAGAAGATAAATAAGCTCTTGAACCTAAAAGTTAAAGATACCTAGACATAGTTCTAAGACAGAATTACATGAAAAGATCAGCTGTTAAAGATTATAATTTTAAACTCCCTGAAGATATCATTGAGGTTTATATTGATTACTAATTTCCAACTTATTTTGTTTTCCAACTGCAGATATCAAATATTGAGCAAACTTGTAATTAACAAAGCTATCCAAATTCAGTTTCAGGATGATCCTGTTGCAATGGGTTAATGGGTTAAACTTCACGATTTATATATCAATGACGTAGATGGTTTTAAGCCAAGATATTCTGAAGGACAAATAATAACAGTACTTATTTATGTACATATTCTAGGTGTTATTATTTTAACAAGAGTAAGCCCTATAAGGTCGATATAATTTTACTGTCATTTTACTGATGAGGAAACTGAGGCGGAGATAACATGTCCAAGATCACACACATGCTAAGGGGCAGAGCTGGGCTGGGTTTGGAACTCAGCAGTCTGGCTCCAGAGTTTTTGACCTCCTCTAGGAAAAGTTCAACTCGAAACATTTTCTTGATGCCTTTAGTCCTGTTTCATATCCTTTACTGGATAAGCAACAGCTTGGCCCCCTGACTCCCCATGTTCCTTTCCTTAGTTCAATTAAGAAAATAATGGCCAAACATAAGGACAGCAAGTCTAAAGTGTTCCACGTAATGAGCTCTGACTCACGGATGATTTGGGAATTTTGGGTGCCAGGCAAGCACATCATGAGTGAATAAGCCTGTGGCAGGGGCTGAGGGTGAGGCCTGAGGACATGGTTTATGTTGGAGCCTCACCGTGTTCTGGGTGACTCATGTACACTAAACAGCAGAGTCATGAACCATTTACCCACACCCAATATCAGGTTCACGCCGAGGCTGTTCTCCCACAGCCATGTTACAGCTCTCTCTAAAGAGCCCAGAACTCATTTGGCCTTTTCCCAGGAGGATCTTGAAGGAAAATTAGAGAGCAGATGGCTTTGAGGTCCTGATGGTCCTTTCCTGGGAGGACTGTTCTTCCTCTGTGCTCTGAAAGACACACAGATGGTACTTTCCTCTCTCTTGCGCTGTGTGGAAGGAATGGGTTTGGGGTCAGTTAGTTGGATGCCTAGCTCTCAGCAATGCCCTCGCCACCTCTGAGATCTTGGGCAATTCACTTGTCATTCTTGGGTATGGCTTTCTTGGAAAACTATAAAACTTATAGAATGAAATGGAAGAATTTTAATGCATTGAAAGGAAATTAACACAGAAGAAATTTTAACATTATTTTCAGCAGTCACTTAGCCAATTGCTTCAGCTCAGGAATGACCAATGCCAGAGCACTAATTAAGGATGTTAATTTTATTCAGTTTTGTGTCTGTTTAGTGTTAAGGGAGAGAAAGAGAGGGTTTAAAATGTGCACTATTAATTTTTTTTTACACAAGGCTTTTTGAAACTATAAATAAAGTTAAGGAACCTATGCAAGGACTAAAAGAGGATCAAAAGAAAAGAAGCATTCAACACTGTAGGCTCAAACACACATGGCATCTTCCAGACAGGGAGGAACCTTCTCCATCTTGCACTGCTCACGGAGCCATCCATTGTGGTTCAGCAGCTCCTTCAAGCCTCTGAGCTCTTCTACCCTAGAAGGAACCTGACGCTGCTTATTATCAATGCTATCACAATAGCTGGCAAGAGGAGGGGGCCTTAAAAGGCTCAACTACGTTGGTTAGGACTATAGGTTTTGGGAACACATTGGCTAAAATAAATCATAAAATCATAGTTCTGAGTGAGCCTCTGTTCTGAGAGGTAGAGAATTGGAGAGGAAAGCTGTGTTTGTCATTTTAGAGTGCCCAAGTCTGGCACTTCCTTTCAGTATGTATTTTGGGCAAGTCTCCTCACTTTTCGGAGACTAACTTACCACCTCTGGGTGTTGGGGGGGCTGGACTCACAGAAAGCTAAGGCCCCATTTGAGTTTGCATGCCACTGACTCTGGACTTTTCTATATAAACACTAAGTAAACTTACAGTAACTATGGAGAAAGACTGTGTCCTTGCTGATAATTGTAAATGTCCATGATGTCAAAATGCAGGATGGTAAAAAGTGAAGTTGAAAAATGAGGAAGAGGTGTGACAGGGTGTAATCTAAATAGTTTTGAAGGGTGTGCACTTTTTAGGCTGCCTAAAGTCAAGACGGAAAAATATGTATCTTCTCCTGGCATATTTCAGAGTTGGCCAAACTACATTTTAGTTAAGAACTACATTGTCCAGAAAGAGAGAGGATAATAATTAAAGCACAGATAGCCCTGTGGCTCAGATAATCCCTTTTTCTGATGGATAAAATCCTTGGATGGTTGTTTTTTAATTGAGTCTTTAAAACAGAACGCTAGACTTGACAAAAGACCAAGAACCCTCGCAGAAGGAGGCAGAGAGGAGCAAGGGAAAGAGAAAAGATTTAAAGATTTATTATTATGATATTACATATATTATATTAATAAATTACATGAAATTTAGCATTGAAATTTATATGTTTCAAACATATAAAAAATATAATGACAAGTATAATGAATCTTCATATTCCCATTAAGATTCAACAATCAATTCTTGGCCAATCTTGTTTCATCTGTATCTTCACTTAATCTTGTTCTAATAAGAGTATTTTGAGTTAAATCCCTCACATAATCTGTAAATATTTCTAAAAGTTAAGGACTCTTTTTAGTTTAAAAGGCTATTGCAATATTATTAACACGTAAAAATTTAACAAAAACTCCTTAATATTATTCAGTTGAAGTCAGGGATCATATTTCTCCGATTGTCTCACGTATATATTTTTACAATTTGTTTGAATCTGGATCCTAATAAGGTCCATAGATAACTATTGGTGATATGAAGTCTCTTTTAATCTACAGGTGTCTTCTATCTTTCTTTCTTTTTTTTTTCTCCTTAACATCTATTTGGTCAGGAAACTGGGTCATTTTTCCTGTGCATTTTCTGATTTTAATGATTAAATTTCTGTGTTATCTTTTGACTTGTTCGTCCGTCAGTCTCTTCTGTTTCCTGTGAACTGGTAAGGGCATGATTAGATTCAGGGTGTTTTTTTTGGCAATTCTACTTCGTAGATGTGTAGTGTATTTCTATTAGGAGGCAGATAATGTCTCCTTGCCTCCCTTTTTGTCATATTAGTAGACATTATTGATTATTCATTATAGGTTGTAATATACTAATTCATTATAGGCTGCAATGTATTAATTCTATTAATATAATTCCTTTTTAACCTGGTAGCTGAAATATTTCTTTTAAGAGAAGTCTCCTTTATTTTATTACGAATTATATGTTCAGTATTATTTGCATACGGAACTCAGGATAAATACTGGATTTAACCCTTATTTATTTACTAGTTTCAGCTTATTTTCTGGCATTCTTCAAAGAGGACTAATGACAGCTGTGTTTGTGTTTAAACTGTATTATTTTGAATTCATGGATTTAAAAATATTTGGATGGTGAGCTTTTAAGTCAGATGGATGTAGGTTTGAATCCTGACTTTCTGAACACTGGAAGGAATCTTTCCTCCTTTCCCCCATGATTAGTTCCCCGCCACTTTTAACTCTCTTCTGTAGTAAGACTTTCTCTAACTTTCTTGGCCAGGTTAAAACCTCCCAAACGCACAATTTCACACTCATTTGTGTGGATGTTTTCGTACCTGACTTCTTTGCTGGGCTACAAATTGAGTGTGCCTATAAATATTTGTTTATCGAATGCTGAAAAACTTGAGCAAATTAATCTCTGTGAGCTTCAGTTTTCTCATCTATAAAATAGGGGTAATAATACTGATGCTATGATGTTATTGTGAAGATTAAATGAGACAATGCAAGGTGCGTTGTCTGTGCCTGATGCAAGGCACCTGTAGGCTTTCTCAGGTGGTAGCCAGTTTTATTACTATTTCTTATCTAATGACCTCGGACACTTCACTCCTGTTGTGAATTACTTTGCTGATATCTGTCTGAAAGTATTGCCTGAGAAACAATTATGAAAAAATAATTGTCTGCTTCTGTTTATGAAATGCTAAGTCAGATGACAAATTAACAGCATTTACAGAACTCTAAAATGTCCTGAAAGGGGGAAGAGAAAGAAATAGCATTCAAGTCTCCTGCCTCTAACGTGCTGCGGGGAGACAAGGTAATAATTGAGAATGATATCAAAATAGCCGTAAAGAATTATGTGAATGAATTAAATCTGAGAAGATGGATGGAGTAGTTTAAGTCAGGGAAAGGTCTCCAGGTACATTGGATGCTAAAGGAGAGGAAGAGCACACTTTGGAGGAGTCTGTGTGAGTGGAAGAGAAATTCTGCAGTTAGGACTGGTCTCATTCTCAAAAAAAGGGAAGTTGCTGCTTTAGGAAGCCTGAATAAATGTCCTCACAATACTCGCTTGACTAAAAATATCTCTTCCATTTGTTTGAGATCATTCAAATTAGTCTATCCTTATGCAAATGCTAGAACTTTAGATTTTTCCCTCTCACACCACACTTTGTCCTATCTTCATGATTTTGCTCAGGCTCGTCCTTCCTCTGGAATGCCCTTCTTGCTTTTCTTTACTTACCATTTTTATACCATGTCAGGAGTCACTTCTTTAGAATGTCTGTCATAGACCCTTACCCCAAACCACCAGGTAGGTAGGGATTTGTGTTTGAGCAAACTCAATATGCTAACAGTGTGGAGGCTGGGAGACCAATTAGAAGTATCCAGGGAATGGTGATGGCATTGTCCAGGTGCCTGACGATGAGGGCCTGAACTGAAGCCGTGCGTTTGGAGAAAAGGGGACAATGAGAAACAGATTTAGTAGGTAGAACTGAAAGTGCTTGCGTACAGCGTCTTGTTTGAGTTGGCTCCTAAGCATTCAGTACATGAGTAAATCAAAATGTTAGCCCGTTAGTGCAGTCCAAAGCTTGTGATTCCTGTATTATTTGGTGTTTAGAATTACCCCTACTTCTATTCTCTTTCATAAAGCTATGTGACCTTGACTTTTCCCCTGTGTTTTCCCAGGACGTACTGTACATATTCCCATCACTCCATTTACCGCCCTGCTTGTATCTGCTGACTTCACTGAACTATGAGCACCTAGATGGTAAGAATTCTCTTATCCATCTTCACAACCTCAGCAGTGTGCCCAGCACATATTTAGTGTTTAAGAAATAACAAATGGGTGATTGAAGTCTTATTGGGCGACACGTACGTTTACATTTGGATAAGATATTTAGTTACCTGGAAGGAAAGATCAGGAATGAGTTAACACACGAACCTACTTTATTTATCTGATTGACCTCTTTTCAGGAGCAGGAACAGAGTGGTGGCGAGCTGGCACAGCACAGCAGGTTGATTTTGGGTAGGTAGGCAGCGCAGGCTAACTTTCAATCCTGGCAGAGATGCAGGGAAAGAGCAAAGGAAAACTGCCTCGTTTGTATTTTTCTGGTAGCATGGCCGTTGTGTGAGAGAGAGGTGGGAGAAAGTAAGAAGTGTCTAGGGAGTATTGATCGGTCTTATAGTCTTTTCTTGACTAGATTGTAGAAATTGAGCAGAGGCAAACCGTACAGAGGTTAGATGGGGGTGGGCAATTGTTGGAGACTGGGTTGTATGTAGAAATGTCCATCATAGAAATTCATAATAGTCTTCCCAGGAAAAAACCATCTATATTCGCAGGGTTTTGTATATTTGCACAGAGAACTTGCTCCTCTATCTAGGTTCTTAAAACACTCAGTTATCTGCCTAAGAGAGGTGCTTTTGACATAAACAACTATCTACCTGGTGTCAGAATTTCTCAACAGATAAGACACACTTGTGCTCAGGAAGGAACTTCTGCAGTCAAAGAGCACACTAAACTTTTACTGTGAATATGAGAAGAAAGGCATGCATCAGAATGACAGGAGCACCCGCTCTGGTGTATCTGAACCTGACATGAGGGAGGGGCTGTCGTTTTTATCAGGCATGCTGAAGGCAGCCGCTCTTGCAACACGGACTGTCTTAGATTTTACTGCTTTCTGAAATTTTTAGTACCATGGTAGAGATTAAATGAAATCCAGGATTATTGCAGACAGTGTTAGAAATGAACCATAAAATGTTGATCATTAAGAATCAGACTGATCTTGTATTTCATGGGATTTAGCACTTGTCTGTATTTATCCAATTAAATGTCTCCACCTATAACATTTGTTTTCTTCCTGGGTGGAGTGATGGCCAAGAGTAGATCTTTTTCTACGAAATTTTTTTTTTCTATCATGTTTAATTATATAAAATTTCGTAGTTATTTTCCAATAGCTCTGTATTTGCTAAACAAGTTTGTTTAGATATAAAGATTTATCACTGACATTTTTGACTTCTGATTTATATGGAATCTTAAGAAATTATACTAAATAAATTTTTAAACTATACTCATTAGGCAGTCTGATAAATTCTCCTCAAAAGGAAAATAAATATTTTAAATTCTTTTTATAAATATGTCTTGGTGTTTGACAATGCCTCAGTCTTAGAGTAGTGAAAAGATTAAATAAAATGCCAGTTTGAGGCAACTTTTTATGTTTGTTAATTTCTTATCCTAACAATACAGAGATAATTCCTAGGAGACCTCACTTCCCTGACAAATCAAAGGTTTACTGTGCTTCTTATTGTTTGCTTTTTAAGTGTCAAGAACTTCTATTTATTTTTTCTTTTTTTCCCAAAGTCTATTGAACTAACCAAATAAATCTTAGTAGTATTGTTAAAGTCTTATTATTATTTCTTATAATAATTATTTCTTAAGGGCCAGCAGGAAGTCCTCCAATATTCAACATAGTTTACCACCTCTGTGGGATGGACAATTTACAGAAGTGCCAACTGGGGTTGAAACTAGAACTGGGTTGTCCAAATGTAATGGTTCTGGCTTCCTTTGCATTATTGCAAATTTTTCTTTGTTTCCTTGTTACGGTTGAGCAGACCTCCCCCAAGATGTTTAGATGGACAACTTAAGGGAGGTGTGTTTTCGGGAAGACTTAGTGGCAACATCGGTGAAAAGTCTTAGTGAGACATGGCAAAGGTCATTGTAATGCGGCCTTGGCTCTCATAATTTCGGAGGAAGTAGGTAGGAGGTGGTGGCAGAAAGGAAAAGATACTGAGGTGTTTCTAACACGGGCACAGGAATATGTGGCAATAATAGAACGTTACTAAAGTTTTCCTCTAGAATGAGTCATTGCCAAATATAATTCGAAGCTTTGTGCAGCCCCAAGAAAATACCAATTTGTATGATTTTTATGAAGCTGCACTTTGGAAAGGTGGGCGAATTGGTTGATAGACAGTGAACAAATGCACACAGGATTCACAGCTGAAGTTGAGATTGTGGCTTGAGTTTAGCGAGGTGTGACACCAAAGTTAGTGACACATGGATGTCTTTCCAAAGGTCTGATTTGTTAAAAACAATGCTGAAATACTTTGACAGATAACTGTAAGTATTCTAGGCTTAACTGGGAGGGAAATGTTGCATTATAGTTCAAGAATAGACAATAGCCTTTCAAACCCAAATCAAGTATCTAACCACCCTAAAGAAATGAATTTTGTTGTGAAGCTGAAACAGTTACATATTATATTCTTTAACTTAATTAGCGGCAGATGTACCTTGGGTCTAATAAGCTCCATATTATTCAGTGGCAATGCTAGCATCTCCTCCATCAATGTTATCCAAATTTAATCTTTTTTCTTTCTAAAGATTGGCACCTGCGCTAACATGTGTTGCCAATCTTTTTTTTTTTTCCTTATTCTCCCCAAAGCCCCCCACTACATAGTTGTATATTCTAGTTGTGAGTGCCTCTGGTTGTCCCATGTGGAACGCTGCCTCAACGTGGCCTGATGACCCGTGCCATGTCCGCGCCCAGGATCTGAACTTGTGAAACCCTGGGCTGCCGCAACGGAGCACACGAACTAAACCACTTGGCCACGGGGCCGGCCCCCAAATTTAATCTTAATATTATTTTACTGAATCTGTGGCAACAGCTTGTTATTTTTTCCTTTTTGTTTTGTTTTCTCTTTTTTTTTTGATGGTAGCCAGGGCGTGTGGTGGGGCAGACACTCAGAAGCTTGGGGCCAGTTTGATGTATCTCCAAAGGTTAACACTTAAATAATTGTCGGAATTATAAAGAGTTCTAGGTCCTCAACTTTTCATATCCAGGAAGATTTGCTACTTTCAACAAAAATCAGAACAGAGAGACTGATAACCTATACCCATATGAATTATTTTCCTATCAGTATAAAGTATGATAAAGTGTGAAAAAAAGCAAAATTTGAGATAGTTTTGTAGGAGCTTGATAGTGTAGGTGGACGTACGTCAGATATTGTACTAATTTAGTCTAAATACTTTCACATGTAAAAAGCGAGGCAGATAGGATATTTTGTCTAAAGAGGACAGAGTTAAAATAATATTTGGAAATGACAAGTAGTCAGATATGGGCATAACGTTTCATTTTAGAGATACGTTATTGTACAGACAAATTTGGTAATAGTGTGTATTTTACTTCTAAGAATTTGGTGAGTAAAGTACTTTGCTTTTCCCCTCATGTTCTGGTAATAAGATTTCATATTCTGTGAGCATTTCACGTTTCTCAATCCTCCGAGGCTATGAAGAGTCCTCTGCCCTGACATCTCAACTTCCCCAAGATAATGCTAAAAAGAAGTCCAAATCCTTCCACAGGCACTGCCAATACCACATGGCAATCTTCATCTCTTCCCAGGGCCTTTGATTGGCTTAGTTTGCAGGAGCCCATGGAAGACTCCACCTTGTTCAGTGGGTATTTAGTAAAATTGAAACACCACTTGTCTACAGCCCATTTCAACTTTTCCATGATTCTTAGGAAGGCCCTAGGCTCCATTTGGAAAACAGAAAACAAACCACAGATCTATGAAGGTCAAAGGGGAACTTAAGAAAGCAGTAGCAATTGTTAAGACATGGAAACTTCTTGTTTAAATTTCATTGGACTCATTTATATTGACTCTCAAGTAGACACTCTAATGACATAATTTTGTTGGGCACTTTATGAAGCAGAGGAAAATGTCAGGCACTGCAAAATGTATGGACAGAGTCAAAGCTGCAGTATTGGTAATTAGTTCAATAGAGTAAAACTGAGAGTTAGGTTATTTTCTGGGAATTTGAGCACAAATTTGACAAGGCAAAGAAAATGGATTGCATTCCAGTGAGAACTAGCTTAACACTTGAATTCAGAAAACTTCAGATTTCTTCCTTGTTCAGTCGTGCAAATAGAGAAGACGGTAAGAAAGAGAAGTAATTCAGAAGGAGGGCTTCAGAGAGTAAACTGAAGATTTCCATGGAAATATGCTGGTTTTTTTTATTTTTTATTTTTTTGCCACTTTTAAGCTATTGCTTTCAGTTTACTTCAATGCAGTCACTGAAGTAGCTTAGAAAGAAATCTTTGATATGCCAGATCAACCAAAAGTTTTAAAATATGCTTTTGTGCCTCCATTTATAATGCAAATAGTAAGTTGGCATTTTGGGTTCATTTCACCATTGTCTCTGAAGTGTGTTAACATATACAGAGTGAGGAAGGGAAGGGAGTCCCACAAGAGAGCACATCTTTGATAGTTCAATAATAATAAAAAAATGTATTTAGGTCTTTGCTAAATACCTTTCACCTCCTAAGAATATAAAAAATGAGAGGAAGAGATCTAAGAAGAATAAATTGTGGTTGCCCTCTATGTTAGCTGAATGACTAAAGATATTATTCTATGAATTACCCACTACTTAAATATTCCTAAGTCTAGCCTTTATGAGCTCATAAAAAAGACTCTGCTTATGTGTCTAGGAAAGCCAATATCTTTATATACTGTCAGAACAGAACTAACATGCTGTTTCAATATCAGTTGGAAAACCAGTAGATATTTCGTTATATAAAGCAAGCTGGGCAATCACCTTAAACCCACGTTTATGTTTTAGTTTTATCATACATAAACATTATCTAGCTGAAATAGTTTTAAAAAATGGTAACCTATGTTTGAGAATGATGGAAAGAGACTTGGAATTCTGGTTGCAATAGGATTGCCACTGTAGTGCTTTATTCATGAGAATCTCCAATCTTTTTTCAGATATACTAAAAAAGTCAAAATTAATTAACGTCAGAAACACAAATGAAGGTTGGCAATAATCATACATCCATGCTAGGAGGGGGGAAGACTGGGAGTCCTATATGCTGTATAAACCCCAGAGTCCACTTTCCCTTTTGAGTTCCTCTATAAAGCCTCTTATGCATTCTGAAGCTTCAGAATTTCTTCTAGGCAACTGATGTCAAAATACATTTTCTGACAAATACCCCCCAAAAATGCAACCAAGAGCAAAAATATTTCAGGAAGCTTCAGTTGAAGTGTGAGTAATAACCATTGGATAAACAGAAGTTTTGCCATCTTCTGTTTCATGATTGTGCTTCTCAAATGTAAACAATTTATAAGGAAAATAGTGAGCATGTCAGATTTGAGCAACAGAGAAAAGCTTGACAAGAAAATCAGAGTTGTGCTTTGTCAGGACAGGGAGGTAGGACACGCCTATGATTCTAAACTGTTTAGATATATTCTTGTCTTTGAAATCATCATTCCTTCCCTTCTCTCCCCTTCCCTCTTGGGCACTGGCTTGGACTTTGTTTGCCTTTGCTTAACTTGGGGACCTGAGTTCAGAACTGCTCAATACTCTCCCCATTCTCCTCTCATTCATCTCCCCCGGAGCCTTCTCCCACTTGGGCTTATTGGGTAACCATTTCCTCGCAGGTGTCTCCTCACCTCAGCATTGCTTAAGTACCTCTTATATGTGTTGCTTAATGGTTATACTTTACAGGAAAATGAGTCTCCCCGTGACCCCCTTTCTTTTGTTATCTGACTTGAATTAAGTTTTACAAATCTGATTAGAGACAAATCTTTATTTTTCAACACTGCTACTCTTTCTGCTGGCTCATTTGACACAGCCGATATAGAAGGGATCAAATGCTGAAACTGATTAGCATATCAAGACCTGTTTGCAGGAATGATGATAAAATACCATGAGAAAACATGCTATATATACTCTGTAGTAGATGCTGTTGGTACCCTGCCTAGATCCCCTTCAGTGGCTGGTACATACTTCCCCCAGCTGCTTTGAGTGCAGCTGGTAAACTCACAGCCGCCTCCTTCTCTGGAGAATTGCCCCCTGACCATGGCTGACTGGGAAGGGGGGAAGCTTGCAAAGGCCAGCCCCTTGGCCTCAACATGGACCTAAGGCTGTGGTGCAATTTGTGCTCCAGAGCTTCTCCGTGGGATCCAGTGAAGCTAGTCTCCAGCTGAGCCCGCATTCTTGCGTAGCATCCACCCCCTCTTTCTTCCCTCTCCTTCTCCTTCAAACACTCCTCCGAAAAATCACTTGAAAAAGAATTCCTTTGTCAGTCTCTGTTTCTAAGGAAACTCACCTAAAACGTATACCTTTAAAATAAAGAAAAGTCTTAGAATGAGTTAACTAAATCTTCAATATGTTAGAAACGACCAGTTTTAAGACAGACATTGATAGAATAAAGTCTTAGATTTGGAAAAACAGAAGGAAAACTTAAGAGGTTTTCAGATGTGGCAAAACTTAAGAAGCATAGAGATATTATCTTTTGCCTCATAAAAAAGAGGAAATACTTTTAAAGGAGTTGCAAATATTTAAAATGTTATTAGCCCCGAGAAATCCCATGAGTGGGACTGCAGAGGTCTCCTAAGAAGTGACATTGTGACCAGCTTTAGAGTTTCCAAAGGAGTTTCAGGTACATGACCTCGACTCAGTCTCAGGAGAGGCATGACAGGTAGGGATAATTATTAGCCCCACTTTCTACAGGTGATGACTGAATCTCAGAGAGCTTAAATGATTTGGCCATTTTCTCACAGTTTGTAAGTACCTGGCCTATAGTTGTTTGTGTGAAACCTGAGTAAGATTTGCCGATTAATTTAAAGTACTTTCTGGTGTTTATCATAGTTGGGCTTTCATAATTCTGTTATTAAATCTATTAGTTAATTACTAATCTTAGTGGTTCACCCAATAACCTAGAGTTAATCTTGGGCGAAGTGGTCAAATTCATATTAAATGTATATATTAGTTATCGATTGATATGTAACAAATTGTCCTAAAACAGCAATTCAAAACAACAAACATTTATTATCTCACACTTTCTGTGGGTCAAGAGCTGAAGGTTGCTTCAGTGCTTCTGTCTCAGACTTCTCAAAGCTACAGTTATGGTGTCGGCCGGGGTCGTGGTCTCATTTAATGGCCTGGTTGAGGGAGGATTAGCTTCTAAGCTCCCTTGGGTAGTTGTTGGCAGGATTCAGTTCCTGGGGAGCTATTGGACTGAGGGCCCCGTTTCCTCACTAGCTGTTGTCCAGAGGCCTCCCTCAGTTCCTTGTCACATGGCCTTTCCCACAGGGCAGTTCACAATATGGCAACTCATGTCCCTCAGAGCGAGGAAGTGAGAGAGAGCAAGAAAAGACAAAGTGGAAGCTAGAGCTTTTTTGTAACTTAATCTTGGAAGTGACAGCCCATCATTTTTACTGTGTTCTCTTGGTTAGAAGTGAGTCACTAGGTCCAGCCCAGACTCAGTGGGAGGGGATTACACAAGCACATGAATATTAGGAGGCAGGAGCCATTTTAGAGGCTGCCTACCACAATTGGTACTTGGCTGTCTCATGCACGAAGCCCTGCAACTTGATCCAACCCCTTGTTCTCCCAATAGGGAAGCAGTGGATTATTTTCACTATGTTAATTTTATGGGTTTAGGCATATGTGCTTTAGTTTAATACTCTTCTCACTTGTTCTTCCTCCCACCCACTCTTCAATTTCTCTTCTCCTTT
The DNA here is from genome assembly GCF_041296235.1 of Equus asinus. NCBI lineage: Eukaryota > Metazoa > Chordata > Mammalia > Perissodactyla > Equidae > Equus > Equus asinus. The sequence goes on from NC_091793.1 coordinate 87,648,966, forward strand.
TGCTCTTCCTTTCTTGCTTCCTCTGCTCTCCTGCTTCAGTCTCTACTCACTTCTCTTTCAGACTCCGTATTTGTCTCTTTCCTCCATTCTCATCCTCTCAGCGGTCACCTTCCTTTCAGAATCCAAGTCCTCTGTATCTTTCCTGCTACCGTGGGCATTCCTGCTCCTCTCTCTGCTAATAGGGACCATGGATGACCAGCAATTTTAGATGCTGGCTTTTAAATTTCTAAATAAAGTGGTTTATTTCAGCTATCGAGTCTGGTTTTTCTCCCAAGTTCCTCTAGGAAGATGACACCACGGTGAAGTGAGACAACCTACTTTTTATAGAATATTGAAAATCCCATTGTAGAGGGAGGAGGTGGACTTTTCTATTTCTCCATGCATAATGTCAGGTCTCAATTGTGTCTAGTGTTCAGGCTTGCAGACATTTTAAATTCTTTAAAAACATAAGATGAGGGTCCGGCCCTGTGGCTGAGTGGTTAAGTTCACGTGCTTTGCTTCGGCAGCCCAGGGTTCACTGCTTTTGATCCTGGGTGGGGACCTAGCATCGCTCATCAAGCCATGCTTTGGCAGCGTCCCACATAGAGGAACTAGAATGACTTACAACTAGGATATACAACTATGTACTGGGGCTTTGGGGAGAAAAGGAAAAAAAAAGGAGGAAGATTGGCAACAGATGTTAGCTCAGGGCCAATCTTCCTCACCAAAAAACCCCTCCAAAAATACCCCCAAAACCCAAAAACAAAAAAACTTGACTTGTAAAGATTGTACCGTCATGCTACTAAAAACTACTCCCTGATTGACATCTATCAAAAATAGAATATTAAACAAACAGACATAAGATGATGATGCAGGCCAAAGGACACTGTTACATCACTTATCTCAAATGATCTATTGGATTCTTGATGGCAGGGACACAAATCTATCTCTACTTCCGGTATCTAGTGCTGTTTGAGTGAGTTAAATGAACGTGGCACTATAGCACATCTACAGTGGATTGGATAGGTTGGTTATTTCAACAACTAAATATAGGGTGGAAAAGTGGTTTTCCAAAATCTTATGTGAAATTCAGGAAAAATGTTAATAGTATCTGCATTTCTATTTTCCAGCAATTGAAGATGCTCTCAAAGAAAAGGGTCTATTTGACCCAACAGAGAGCATATTTCACACCTGAGGGTGATGTGCAGTAATTAGCTTGTTTTGTTCTAGGATGACTGATAGTGATTCCACGGACTGTTTCAATATTAGGCAAAGATTCTTGGGGCAAAACATGATAAGAATATGTTCAACTCAATGACATGTATGCTAAGCCTATTGGCACATAACGACCAATTTCATTGCATGACCTACCGCCTAGAAACATCAAAAGTAGAAGTCAAATCATTTGGAGAACAGTTGTTTAGTGAGTTAGAATGAATGAAGTCTTTAGTGAGTGCTGGCATCAAATTCCGTCCTAGTTTGTTGCTTGTCATGCCCTATTCTCCATCTGGGATGCCCAAGGCACTCTTTTTCAGGACACTTGACCTACCAGTCATATTTCAGAAACTACTGATTTGGTGCTGGCTGACGGAATTTAGACTCCGAGGAGTCCGGCTGCTGGATTACATACAGACTAATGACCCATCAGATGCTAAAGGCAAAAGCTTAAAGTGCACTAGTGAATTAAACCACAGCATTGTCGGAAAGGAAGAATTTATTATGTCATTAAACCTAACTCAATAAGTTTTGCTTCTTTAGATGCACTGCACTGAGGGAAAAGTAAGAAATTAATTTTAAACAAACGTTATCATTTTTCTTCCACTTTCCCAGGTAAAACATATTCACATGAAATTAAGAGACGGAGTATTTCATTGAGATTAAAAGAAAGCCATTAAAAGGAATGATAAATTGTGAAAACCGGGTGTGACTGCCTAGCCAGACATGTACTTCCAAGATCAGAGACTACGTGCTTCAGTTCATAAACACAGAGGAAAACCGGCTGGCCTAATTTAATGGTGCCCTGGGTGAAGTTTTCAGGGCTTTGCAGGAAATCTCAGAGGCTCATTGATACAAAGAAGTCAGCAAGAATCATGACCGATACTGAGTTTAATGTGAGAGTTAGGGCACAAAATGAAAACCAAAATGGAGGTTTTTGGTTCAAAGAAGAATTACGAAGATATAAAGAAAATTCTCATAATTTAAAGATTACTATAAAACATAAACGGTAAGATATTTGGTGTTGAGTCCTTCTGTATATACCTTATGGTTGCTTTAGAGCAACAGATGATATGTTTATAAAGAGTAACTTGAAGATGGCTGAGGTGATTGCTGAGTGTTTATACCTCTCGTCATTTATCAATCAAAAGAATCCCAGGGGCTCTAAAATGAATTTCAGGATTATAGAGGTTAAAAAAAATAGACTTATCATCATATCTATAACGCCAGTTCTAATAATGGACAGACTTCTATTATTTGTATTCCAGGTAATAAAATATATTTTCTATTAGGGGTTATTATGTAGTAGGATAAAAGAAAGAGTTTAAATCCTCAAAGAAGAGATTCTAGTCATTCTTGTAACTGAATAAATTCCACCGCAGATGGCTTATGTCAAATCAAAGAAAAAAAATACTCCAAGGATGGTCTGGTCCAAGGGACTAAACATTGTAATTTCATTAAAATTCGTTCCTCTCACAGGATATGCAATATTCTGTGCTTAAGATAAACATAGAAATAATAACCAATGGTGCACTTTTTTTCTTTTATTCATTCACTACTAAAGATGATGGCTTTAGATTTTTTTTTTTCTTTTCCTGTGGAAGATTCGCCCGAGCTAACATCAGTTGCCAATCTTCCTCTTTTTGCTTGAGGAAGATTCTCCTTGAACTAACATCTGTGCCTGTCTTCCTCTATTTTGTATGTGGGTGGCTGCCTCAGCATGGCTGGGGACGAGTGGTGTAGGTCTTCGTCCAGGAACTGAACCTGGGCTGCCAAAGTGGCGCGCACTGATCTTAACACTAGGCCACAGGGCCAGCCCCCTAGAAATTTACTTAAAAGTGGGGTTTTAAAGCCAATCTGATTTGGGATTTTCCTTTTCCTTCCTTTCTTCTTTCCTCCCTCTCTCTCCTTTCTTACCTCTCTTTCTCTTTCATGCAGGAATCACAAGATATATTTTGATTTTATTCCTGAAATTATTTTTATCTTGGACTGTTACCTGGAATAACAGACAAGAAATTCCCCCTTCTAGTTATTCGATATGCTTAGTAATGCAAAGAATTTTTTTTTGAGAATAGCTTTCCTCCCTATGGTGGTCCCAAATTTCAAGGTAAGACACACCTTGGCAGGAAAGGAAAGCTGAGATGGAAAATTCATCTGCCCTTTGTGGAGCTTGCAATTTTCCCAGAAGCGTCCCACTCCACAATTCTGGGATGAGTATCTGGCCTGGTTCCTCTGTCAATTGCTTCTTTGCCAAGAATGGAAGGCTATAAAGAAAGGAATGTTACAGACCAACATCACCACAGCTGTCCATAGAGATTTCCTAAAGAAGCATTTTGTGCCCATTAGTGAAGTGTCAGAAAGGAAACCAATTTCCAATCACAAATACCATTTTAAACATCTCTCATGTATTAGTGAAACAAAGTTTTTGCCTGTGTCTATAAAACTGTGGTCTTTATACCAACCTCATGAGTTATCATGTGGGTTAATTGAGTAAATGGATACAAGCTCCTAGAACAGTGCATGGACTATAGAAAGACATTCCATATTTAATGCCTCTCAAATTTTAATGTTCCTAAGAATCATCCGGGGATCTTATTAAAATGCAGATACTGACTCAGTACATCTGAGATGGCCTCTGAGATTCTGCATTTCTAACAAGCACTCAGGTGATGTTGGTGCAGCTAATCCACAGACCACACTTTGAGCAGCAAAGATTTAAGTAGTGATTTATCTAATTGTTTGGTTATGACTGTGACTGTAGAGTCTATGAGCTCTTAGTCCTGACTGGTCATGGTTGTCTTTTAATGATGATCTAGAAGCCTATGAGAGAGGAGTTGTCCAATATTATTTTATATGTGTTTCTTCCCACAAACTCTCTTGAAATCTGAAGGATTATATAATGCATCATAGGAAGAACTGTAATGTGTAATCCATAATCTAAAGTCTAATCCATAATCCCACCGACTCTCCAGGTGATTCCCATTTATACTTTGGCAATCTTTAAGACATTTGGGAGAAATGGATAATCTGGGGGAGCAAAAATTTGTTTTGTAAATTCAAAAAATATTTCTGGTTTAGACTAAAAAAAGTTTTCATGATGAAGCCCACCTTGTACATCTCTGGGAAATCTCTTAAAGGTTTCCCTTTAGGGAAGGTATTTAGTGAGATCCAGGTGCTCGCCATGATCAACAACAGGTTGCCGTGGGAGCATTCGCTGCACCGTTACTCATCCGGTTATGAGGTTTAACCTACCGACCAATGTTGCCCGTACTGTCATTTCAGGTATGTGATTGTGAACATTATGAATAGACCTTTTCTCTCTCCGGATCTTCATCTATTTTTCTGACTGTGTTACACATGTTCCTAGATGTCAGTAGGATCTTGTCTTCCTGACTTAGTCTCTTTTCTGGTAGTGTATTTTGTCTTTTACTTGATTCTGTTTCACCCCAGCTTGATTGTACTGGTTGCTAATATAGGACCAACCTCATTTGGAGAAGCAAATCAAAGAAAATTTGTGAAATAATACTATTTATTTGTCTGATTCTGAGTCTCCAATGATCAACGAATATAAAGAAAATCCAGTTGAGAATTAAGATTTTGAAATGATCACCTTCTAGAAACAGAAACTAGCATTGCTAAAACAAAGAGAAAAAAAAATCCCAACAGCTCTACTACCTTATTTTTGGATTTTTCTTAAATTTCCTTTAGATATGGTATTTTATGTCCAATCCCTCCTGCCAGGTAACTAGTTCAAATTATTATGATAAAGATATAGATTTTGCTCTTACATGTGTATTTTGTACTATGGTAATAGTTCGCCTATTCAGGGATGTGGGTCAAATATATTCAGAAGATTGTCATGAATAAAGACTCTTTACAATTTATATATATCATGAATGTAATAAACTCATGTGCCTCATTCATTGGCAATAGCCATAGACCCTCACTTATGACCAGGTTAGTTTTCTAGCTCCGGTATCTTGTTTCCTGGCTAACATTATATTAGCAGCAAAAAGGTAGAAGGGATGAGAGATAGCTGTAAGAGTAGCATGCCAATCTATGGAAAGGGAGAAGATTAAAAAAGGGTCCACAAAATCAGATACAAAAATGGAAAAAGAAATTGTAATCTGCACTATTTTCTCTGAGGGCAAACAGCCGTCTAGATTGTCAGAGCTGTGTTACAACCCAGTTCAGTCATAAACGGCCGTAATGGTGGTCTGCAGTAATCAAGAAAGGTTAAACTTGTCTTTGGTTTGCTCTGTCTCAGAAAACCAGAACATTTATAACACAATTTAAGAAGATTTCAGTGAAAATGATTTTTAAAATTTGATAACAAGGTTTTATTTCTTAAAGAAATATACCTTTTCTGTGATTATGGCAGATAAATCAAGCATTAATTTAATTCCAATTTGGATTTCTTTTCAATCTTAAAATGGATTCTGAGTGAGAAGGGGGGCGTTCAAAGTTTTAATTTCACAGGTGTTTTAACTTTTTATTTATAGTCAAACTTTGTGTGGAAGAGTAAAACTTATTCCTGTCCTGGGAAATGAAGTAAAATGGAATCCAGGAGTAATTCTGACTAAAAGTCTGAGTTTACGAACTTCCAGTGCTGCAAAACTGACAATCTGTGAGTTAATCTTTATTCTGCACCTTCATACTTTCAGGTGAGAAGTATTACACAAATACCAAGCGCTGTAAACCCTGTGGAATTCTCAGTCCTTACAACTACTAACAGCAAGCTGCTCGGTGGCTTATTAGGGAAGGTGCTCCTCTTGCAGGACCACAACAGGTCTGATTTAGGCCGGTGTCTGAATTCATTAGTAAAATCACAGCTCTCACCTGTTTTCTTTCTCACATTCTTTCTGAATTTTAGTATGACCAATGATGTAGGCTATTTTTTAGCCTAAAATATTTTGGCAGACACTTTTTGTCTGAATACCCAGAGTGAAAAATGCATTTGAAGTCATAGCAGATGAATTCTGCATAGAGACTATATACCACCTGATATTACACGAAACTTGAGGTTTTGCCTTGACTTTGGTGCCGGACTCTAGTGGTAGCTGTCTCTAGGATGAGGGTCTCTCAGGTGTGCAATATACCTTTCCTTAACTGTCAAGCACAGGCAAGGAAAGGCAGCTCAGAAGGGTCTTCACTAGCTGGTGTTATATGGAAAGAGGTGTTGGTTTATCTATATTTTTTGTTTAACTGGAAGATAATCCGTAATGTACAACACTGTTTTGAAAGCAAAATACTGCACAGAAAAGCTTTCTTATGTCTGTAATTTCTGGAACTTAACTTCTGAAACAGTTGTGCTAGTTATGGTCTATTATATATTTTTAGAAATCCGCTGTTTTAATGATCACAAATCTGCAATGTAGGAAGTAGTCCATCAAATACTGAGCCAATGAATTTTGATAGCACTTTTGTAAAAATAAGAGGTAGAATTCTCTGATGACTTCAGTAAGCAGAATAAACTAATACATATGCTCACACTCATACTCCCTCATACCTGCACACACACACACATACACACAATCACAAACACACTGGTTCTTGCCCCAAATTTCACATAGAAAATAGAGTCTAAAATTCTCCATCTGACTTATTTCACTTAGCATAATACCCTCACAGTGTATCCATGTCATCGCAAATGGCAAGATTTCATCCTTTTTTATGGCTGAGTAGTATTCCATTGTGTGTGTGTGTGTGTGTGTGTGTGTGTGTGTGTGTATACCACATCTTCTTTATCCATTTGTCCATTCTTGGGCACTTAGGTTGGCTATTGTGAATAATGCTGCAAGGAGCACATGTATACAGTTCGTATGGCAACTAGACTTTTGGTAGTGAACAAGACGTAGTCCACACAGAAGTCAAAGTATTGTGATGTACACCTGAAATTTATATAATGTTGTAAACCAGTGTGACTTCAATAAAAAAATAATAAAATTCTCATGAGAAATGACTAATTTTTAAGAAAGGCTAGGTAAGAAATATAAGGAGCTGACAAATAGTTGGCAAGTTGAAAGTGCTTGTATAGATGAAGAGGTTTAAAGACTAAAACAAAATGTAAGTCCCAGATTCCCACTGTATCCCTGTTTCAGTCACTGTACCCTTTCCCCATCCCATCTCAGAAGCCGAATTATCTTCTCCCCTCAGACTAAAACAGTTTTTATACACATAGTCTAAACACAGGAAATAGATGTTGGAAAGCATCAGGAAATTAGGAGGAATAATGGTTAAATGAGTAAGGATAACAGTTAACCTAACGTATGTGACAAATACCGTCTCGTTCTCCCCTTCCCACCCCCTCACACTGACCTCCACCCCACCAGGTATCATATACACAAACTCAGAGAATTTTTTGTTGTCTTTGCTTTGGAGCAATTTCCAGATCATGATCCTTTCTGACTACAACTTTTGACATTTTTAGTTTTTTCTTTCTTCCCAAAGGTTTTTTTACCAACAATGTTGGAATGTGGAGCTGCTGGTCTTACAGGCTGTACTCTAGATTTTGGTCTCTGAATCTTTCAAACATTGTAATTCCAGTTGTTGAAGCTCGGAGTTACCCAGGTGGTAGTTATTAACTGACGTGTCATGGTTCATGGTGAACAAGCTAGGTCAACAAACTTGTTTTTCATCATGGCTGGTTTTAATTTGAAAGGGAGCTTGTTACCTATTTGATAATGCTTCACTGAAGTTCACCTATTTCAGGTAGATTAATAGCTTGTTCAGGGATGAGGAGCCCAGGGGCCCTGTTGTAGCAGTGTGCTGTAGGTTCAAGGTTCAAACTTCAGAAAGTATAAAAGTCCTTGTTTTTCTTCTACCTGTTTGCCAGTGCATGCCTTAGTGAACTTTTATACTCGGTAATGCTTGAACAGTCACAGGTTGGTGATCTTATAGTAATATTAGGAGCTGTGTTATATAATTAAGAAAGAGATGTGCTCTGGTAGTAATTTCCAGAGTAGAAGACTTTTCAGTTTTGAAGAGCATGAGGTTGGTGAAGATTGAAAAATATACATATGTAGTTTCCTGATCATTCACAGGAAAAAGATTCAAAATCTTTCTAAAATAGAATATTAAATTTTATGCAAATCCTGATACCATAGGTAGGTATTAGATTGAAGAAAATAGGTGAGAAAGGCCGTTTGTGTTTGGACCAATTCTTCATGGTGATGTATCAGTAATTCCTTAAATGAATGTCTGCTTAAATATATTTTTAATACATCTTAAAATTTGTAGTAAATTATTCATGGAAAAATTCTCTTCTTTTTGTAAGGGGGAGTTTCACTACGTTTGTTTTCTTTTAGCCTTTCATGAACTAGATCGCTGTGCACAAAAAGTGTATCAGCTAGCTCTGTCCATCTGGAGAAGAAAAAATTCCCGCTGCACTTCCTTCGTAGCGTGATCCTTATGAATCTTAATGTGGCTGAAGTTCCCACTCAGATTTTGCTCCTGGAGCGTTTAAATTCAACACTACTATTTGAAGATTAAACCACAGTGGAAATATTAATGATGTCTCTGTACTGAAAACAGCTTGGCAATCTCTTAAATTGATAGGTTTCTAAAGAAACTCTCCATTTCAAGTAAGGATCTGATATTTGGATCTCCTAAGCAGTCTGAAATGTAGTTTACCTCCATAGATTGGCTATCTAGGAGCTTGTAAACAAATTCATAAATTTGTCATGCTGATTATAGTGTTGGCAAACACAATGGCTGATCATGTTATAAATGTTTATCAACACCCGCACTCACCCACCTGCTAAGAGGTGCTACGCTTTAATGAAATTGTTTGAATATCAAGGCTGGTTGCTAAGATACAATGTTCTTGTTACTAGGGATGTGATGCTTGCAGATTTCTGTTATCAAATAATGATTAGAGATGTGCTAACCTCAAGGTGCTCAGTGCGGTGAAAGGTTTACCGAGCTACAAATTAGTAAACTGTCTGCTTGAGCAGGCACTGGCAGAAGAAACATGAGCCTCATCCATACACGACTGGCATTTTAAAAGAAGACAAGAGAGGACGGGAGCAGGGCCATAAATGATGGCTCCTTGAAAGTTTGCCATGGAAGGTTTACCTACTCTATGGCTCAGCATGATATGTCTCTAGCCAGCCAGGGAATTTGTTGAAATCCATTGCCAATAACTCCTTCCTTTCTTATGAAAAGACCATTTTTTACATTTCCTTTTAACTGATTGTTAGGCAATTATTAACATTAAACACACCACATCTTTTTGTGAGAAATAAAAGCACATGAAAATGTAATCCTACAGAACAGAGGTGTATTTTTAACATGAACACATTTTTAAGATAATGCCAGATTTAAGAGAATTCTTGGTATAAATGCCGTATTTAGTATGATAAATTTTGAAAATGGTGCAAAATTTTTTCTGTTTTTATTTTATATTTTTATTATTCCATTTTCTAGGAGAATTCAATCCCCCAGAATATTTAATATAATATAAAACATCATCATGTAAGTGTCAGAATGTTTCTTTTTATTTTCACATTATCTCAAAAAATACCATGGAGATGACCAAAGCTCTGTCGTCCACATTAGGCTAATTGTTCGTCTTGTTAAAGCAGAACCTGAGTTGCAGTATCACACTTACATTGGGGATACTCTGAGCACAACATTTTTACAGTGAAAACATTTCCATGATTTTATGACAGTCCCTGGAATTCCCAAGTGCTCTACTCATCAGTAGTAATAATTCAGAAACGTGTAGGCAACTGTACTTCTGGTGTCATGTATAATTTTTACTCTTGTTGCTTTATAAGAAATTTCAATTATTAGGATCACAGATCTGATGGGTATTAAATTGACTCTTGAAATTTCCCTTAATAAAAATTGAAATTGTAGATACATTTTAATAATGAAAGTGTTAAAATGATATTCAGATATAACATCTGGCCTTCCATTAGATCATGAATACTATGAGAGCAGATTCTGAGTCTGTTTTTGCTCATCAGCAGGTAACCATCCTCCAGAAGAGTGCCTGCACAAAAGAGGCACCTTATGAGTGAAGGAATGACAGCTAAATCCAGAAAAGTTTGCTAGTATCCATAGCAGATTCTTAGGAGTTTGTAAGTTAAAATTTCCTGCCTTTTGTGTAGAGTACAAAAATATCAAAGGAAAATGTGATAATATCTTACCCTTGTGAAATGGATTTTATATATCTCAATTTTACAGATGTGGAAGGCAAAGTTTAGAGGAACAAGGTAATGAATTTCTCAGTATCACACAACTAATGGGAGGCAAAGCTGGCTCCAAAACTCAGGACCTTTTAGTCCAGTCCTGACTCCAGAACCCCAACTGCCTCTCTGATACTGTCCGAGCTGAGTGGGGAAAACAGGGCTGATAGTTAAGTAGACATGGATGAGAACACATTTAAATGCAGTAAACATTATATGCCTACTTTTTGCCAAACACACAGGTAGGCATATGAAGGATAAAAATAAATCATTTATGAAGTCCTTGGCCATGAGAAATTTTCAGTTTATTTGTTGAACTATAATATACTCACTTTAAAGAACTTGAGGGCTAAATATGAGTTCCAAGGAAAACATATTCAGCTTGAGGATGGAGAGAAAATCCTCATGGTGGCTGAGGTTCTGAGAGGGCATTGAAAGGATGAGTGTTTGGTTGGGAGATGTGACTGTTAACCTGAAAGATCTGTATTTAAATTCTTGTTCTGCCACATACTGGCTACATGAATTCGGGCAAATTTCTTAACCGAAACATGCTTTTCTTGTTATTATAATTTTCTCATGTGGATTAAATTAGTTCAGTAAGGTAATGTGCTTTGCACATACTAAACAGCCAGTGAATGTTAGTTATTTCTAAGACATATCCATTGACCATGCCCTACAGAATAGAGCTATATTACACTTGTTCCAGGCCCAAAATTGTTTCTGAAACTTAAATTTCACCTCTTTAATGAGATACTTAACTTGTTTTTATACTGTCCAAAGTTTGGTTCAATGAAATTGATTCATATTTATTGATGAATGCAAAAGAGACATTGCAAGAACATTTCCGTGTTCTTATTTTAAGACTTTTGTGCTTCGAATAGATTTACAAGCTAGCACATGGCTAATTATAGACATATGGAGACATGTGGAAGTGTTGCTTGGGCAGGAGTGCGCTGTCATGGTGGAGTGACCAGTGCTGGGTGGGCTTATCTGAAGAGATTTGTTCTCTTCCTACTCAGAGAGTTCTTGTGAGACTTAAATGAGCAGCTAAATCTGAATGTCAAAAGGTCTGCAGGGGCTGGCCCAGTGGCATAGGGGTTAAGTTCACACGCTCTGCTTCAGTAGCCTGGTGTTCGCGGGTTTGAATTCTGGGCAAGGACCTACACACTGCTCATCAAGCCACACTGTGGCAATGTCCTACATACAAAATAGAGGAAGATTTGCACAGATGTTAGCTCAGGGACCATCTTCCTCACCAAAAACAAACAAAAGATCTCCAAAGTCAAGGTAATTCAGATGACCCTACTGCAAGTAGGAAGAAGTAGACAAACAAACGCCAAATTTCTTAATATTCTCAGGATTATAACGCTTGCCAGTGATACCATATGTACTGACTTTTCTTGGAAATTAACTGTTGTGGTATTCAGCAATGCATCTCTGCTTTCTCCCACTTCTTTTTTGTTTTTTAATCAAAATTCAATGCTGCTTTCTTTTTTCTGTGCTTTCTTAATGTCTGCACTTCCAGAGTATTTTATCTTTAGTCTAAATACGAATACTAAATATTTGGCCTACTGGCTCAGAAGCCAGCTTGTCTAAGCCAAAAACTGCCTCTACTGTCTAATTTTTAAGGCTATATTTTAAAATGCCTCTTATTCACCAGTGAGAAAATTACAAAATGCACTATTAAAAAAGTGAGGTTTGTGCCACTTAGAGAATGTATTCCATACCCCCAAAAACCCATTATTCATATTTAGAGATGCCTCTAAATATAGATGTACTAAACTACCTCCCAATAATTCAGATCATGTCAAAGCACAAACCCCTCTCAGTGTGGGGTAGTGTGGGCATTTTGTTATCTACAGCAGCTGTTGCCTCTTTTTGAGGAGAAAAAACCTACTTCTGTTTAAATTTATGTTGCATTGAGCAAGTTGTGTTGCTTGTGATTATGGGTGGCTCAGTTGTGTCACATGGCATGACCTGCTGTAACCTGGCTTAATGCAGTCCACATGTTGCACTGAATGACACACGTGAAAACATTCCACTTCTCCACGGAACTGTGTGAGCAGGTGATTTCTCTAAATGGCAGACACTCCCATGCTTGTATTTTAAACCTCTACCACTTTAGCTAAAAATATCTTTAAAAGCCCACCCAAAACATTTCCCTTGGTTATTTTTGCAAATTGTTGGGTGACTCACAAAGGGCAGGGAGGGATGCACAAGGGGAAGTTTTGAATTATTTACATAATTTGATGGGATGGTGTCTGCTATAAAAAATCCACTTGGTGGAAGTCATAAATTTATTTACTTCACATAATCAGAGTGCTAGAGAGGGAAACTAATCATATGATTATTAGCTTGCTGCTTCTTGGATTCCAGCAAGTTGATAGTTATGTTTCTCATATAAACTTACTCTCAAACTAAACTTAAAAAAACACTTATATGAAAGTGACTATGTTCCAGCAAACGGCTCTCTTTTTACCATTATATTTATTCCTCCTCTGTGAGAACAATGCACACCATTGATCTTGAATTCAACTTGAAGCGGTTGGCTATCAGTGAAAACATTTTACGTTGGGCCATGCAGACATTTTCTCCTGGTTTCCTGAATGACCAATGAGACACATTGGTAGCACATCTGGAGCAGAATTCTCCCTTGTTATTAAGCAAACTGACCAAATGGGGGTCTAACATGTAGTCTTGGTTTCTCCAGCATTGTGCTCTAAGCAACTATGGCAATTAGTCAGGTGTGTGGCTCAGAAAAGAGATCCTACGAACACAGGTCTGGGAATTAGACCTACTGCTGAAATCCCACTTTCAGCACATATCAGCTGGGTGACCCAGTGCAAGTCAGTTAACCTCTCTGAGCCTTTCCTTCTTCTGTAAAATGAGATGATAATATTATGTACACTGTACGGTGCTTTTAAAGAGGAAATTAGCTAAATGCTATGAAGTGCCCTGTAAAATGCTTGATATATAGGAGGCATTCAAAGCCAGGGAGCTACCATTAGTTTTGTTAAGTTCAAGTAGAGAAAGATGAAACCAACTCCTCACAAGTAAGCTGAGTAAAATAAATCAACACATTTACCAGATACGCCAAGCTCCCTTCTGCTTCTTTTTTTCTGGAAATGTTTGGGGCCCCAGTGCACCATGCAGGTCAATTCTTCTGGGCACTAATTTTCTGAGACATCTTGTTATAGGCTTGAGAGCCTTTGCTTCCTTTTCCCTTTAACTAATTAAGAAGACTGTTTATCTAAAGTATTTGAAAATATAAAAGACCAGAAGACTAAATGCCACAGCAAAGGCAAGAAATAAAGCTGGTGCTTACCTAAGACATTAATTTTCACGATGTAATGTATACATTTTAACCTAGTGTTATCAAGATCTCCAACACTGTTTGACTCACTGAAGACAAAATGTCAGGTTAATTGAGCCTATCAAGAAAGATAATGATTTCTCAGTAGAGTATCTATTAATGATTGAATTATTTATCATTGTAAAGTGCATTTGTACCAAGATATGTCCATATTGGATGGATAGAGCATAGGAGATAATACAGCAAAAACCTAAATCTAATGTGTTAGATTTAGCTGCTATTTGACATAAAGTAAATATTTGAATGGGAACATGGATTACTGTATTGGAATATTTACTTTTTGCATGTAAAGAATAAGATATAACTGACTTGACAACTATGGTTATTTCTTTCCGTTAGAGTATTCGAATAAAAGTGATCTGTAAGGTTTTTCAATTATTCCTAAGGACATGACTTTACCCAATTTATCAATCATCATTTTCTCTTCCTGTGCAATGAAGTTAACATCTTTCCCGCTCTTAGTCATCTTCCTTCTTTTCTTCTGACTTTTGGGGGACTTTTTTTCTTTAAGCTAAGTATGAGGGTTTTTTGCTTTTCTTCCATAGTTAAACTTTCTTAAAGTTGCTTATTTTTTACATTTATATAGCATGTTCTAGAAATGAAATAATTTCTTGCACTTCATCTAATATGACAAAATTGAAACTGAGCAGCTGGATCAGTTGCTGATCCACAGTATATGCTCAGTACCTTCATATTGGATGGATGAATGGATGAGTAAATGAAACGATAAATTAAAGAAAGCAAGCATGAAGGAAAAAATTGGATTGTAATGAATGCTGTATGCCATTGTAATTGTTATTATACTTCTCATGGTTATTGTTTGTGCTGCTTTAATTTTGACGTTCACCTGTGACACACGACCTTACATTAAATACAGATATACCCTAGATTAATAGTAAACTTGATGAAGTCTCCATTTAAAAAATTTGAATCCATTTCCCCCCTCCAATACATGTGGATGACTTAAGTAAAAGCTACAATACAAGGACAGACAGGATGGTTGGCAAGATGGAACTAACTCTGATATATGTCTCACATGTGAACATACTATTTTATTCCTAGAGCATTATGCTTAGGTGAAAGTCTCAATTTCAGAATAAAGAATATTGAGTTTCACTAACAAATCGTATTTACTGAAACGCGTGTGTTAAATACATCTGAGTGGCTTGGTGGGGGTTTGCTTTGGGAAACTGGATATAATTTGAAAAGAGCCTCTGTTAGTATTTTCCATACTGCATCTACTGGACCTTACCAATGAAGTGGAAGATACTGAAGTGAGAACTGTCTCTGGGTGGAGAAAAACTTGGATAAGCTGGGCTGCAAAACTGTATCACCATAATGGTAAATTTTCTTTTTAGAAACACAATGTAAAATATATAATGATAAACATTCTGTTTGGGTAACATCTACTCTAAACCCTTTTGTTTACAGGAGAAGAAACTGAGATGTACTGAAATTATATCATTTGCCCCCAGTGGCACATAGGCTATCAACTGAGGTCTCTTGACTCCTAATCCAGTGCAATTTTTGTACGTGATGTCATCTCTTAATTTATTATAAAAGAATCAAATGATACAATTCATGAAGATGGAGACATAATTAGCATGGCATTCTTAGTATTTTCAATAGCAGTGAAGCATTTGTACTATGCTTATGACATACCAACACTGAGGAGAAGATGAACTGGGAAATTTAAGGAAAACGAAAATACAAGAACTTACAATGCAACTGAGATTGAAATAATAGTCTACTAGGAAAATGGTTCAAGAAAGGACATAGCCCAAACTTTTGCTCACAGAAGCCAAATTGTGCAATTCACGTTGAGAAAGGATTAGGCTGGTGGGGAAGTAAGACTTCATGTAGAAAATGGCTTTTAAAGAGAGAGTAATGTTTGCATAGTTAGAGAGGAAGAAGGACATCCAATTAGGGGGAAAACCCTGATGTGCAAGCGTTTATAGTGTGGATGGGCCTGTTGCAATGAGATCCACTGTTGGTTGGCAGTAGCCAAGGGTTTGGAAAAGGGAAAGCGGATTTTGATGTGTGGGGAAGGCTGAGATGCAGCGTGTTTGGAAGAGCATAGACTTTGGAGCCAGATAGATCTGAGTTTGAAGTAGCAACTCAAGTTACTAAACTTTCTGAGCCTTGGATTCCTCATCTGTATAATGGACATAATAAAGACAGGGTTGCGTCAAGTGAGATACCGCAGGAAGTCTTTAAAGAGCCTCCCACATAATAGGTGTGCAGTAAACATATCCTTTTATCTTCTTTCTACTAGTGGTTCCTCTATAATGCATGACATACCATTCTAAGAAAATGGATTCGTTCGTTTAACAAATGTACATGAATTACGTGTGACAAGTCAGTCCCTACACTGGTGTTGGGAATATTACAGAAACAATGCAGAGAGCTGTCCAAGATCAGGAATATGTTCTGTGGCAGCACTGTAAAGAGTGAATATAACTGGGCCATATAGCTAGAGAATACACAACCTTCACCAAATTAATATTCTTTCCAAATGAACTAAACTAAGTGTTGATAGTAGTTTGTGGAGAGAAATATTCAGTTGATCTTTTATTTTAGCCAAGAATTAGGTGCAGAGCATGACATTAGTACTGCCTTATGCATCTAAAAGGTGATATTTAACAATTCCAAGTACATGGATTACTTTTATGGAATAGTCAGCTTCACGGGCAAAATCTATGAGGTATATTCTTGAGTATTCTTTGGTTGATCCAATTTCACTAAGTCTTGCTTCTTGCTAATTGGAAAAGTGTGCGTAAGGAGGTATGACTTGTGTGAAGGATCCTATCTACTTTGGAACTTTTATGTAAGGAACTTGGACAGAAAAACATCAATTCAAATGGATTGTGGTAATGGGAACAACTTTGGTTGAATTTTAAAGTTTCCATAACTCCACAAATTAGCTCAATCTCTCTCTGTAGGCCAATTAATATCAGTCTGTATTTTATTGTTGATGCTGTCCATTCTATGGGACACTCTCTGCAAGCATGCATAGCATACATCATAACTAAATGACAGTTAAGGATTTGGGTGACCTGTAGCTTGTGGATAGACATGGAACAATATTCCCCTGGGTTTGGAAATACCAAAGCTTCTAGGTACTTTCAATTATTCTCATCTATCTATGGCTGTGGACCTAGGGTTTTATAAACCTGAGCCTATTATATAGTCTTCCTCTTTTCTATTTAGAGTAATGAAAGTGTTTGAACACAATGTCATGAAATAGGTATTAATGCAATCCTGCCAGAAAGTGACTTCTTATGTCAAAAGGCTAAAATTTAACAAAGATGTGAATGCAACTTACTTTAAAAAATATGAGAATTAAGAATTTCAAGAAAGGTAAATTAAAACAAATTGTAGGAATAATTTCAGTTTAGGAAACCTTAATAGGGCAAGTTTCTTTTGTCTCTATTATTCAATTTCCACTATTTTAGTGACATAGAATTTTTTCTGTGACGCCTCAGTCAGTAAAGGTGAGGTATACCTGTGTGGAGGTCTGTGGGTTCTGTTCTGTGTATGAATTCTGTATTTTCCAGAAGCTACAGTGTGATTCTGTGTTTGATAATCTGGTGCAATAGGCATTGTTGTGGTAAGAATCTTGCCCTTGATGGAAAGTAATGAGACCACATTTGTTCCTTTTTCACTTTTCGTTTGGAAGATGTAAGTGCAGGTGGCGTCTTGGCTCTTGGGGGCTGTTCCCTCAGGCTCTGTTTGTTGAAGAAGTCCTATCAGATTTGAGTGCCAATTTTTCAACTTTATTCAGAGATTTTGATGTTCAGGCACATGGCAGACGCTTATATCTTGTCTTCTCAGAGTTTATTTTTAACTAGGGAAGGACTCGGCTGATGAGAAAAATGTAAAGATAGAGATGCATCAATGGATTAAATATTCATCTTTATTGTTTCTTCTTTTAATCTTGAGATTGTACATGGTGATAACTCCTGGGCTTGAGCAGAGAAAAGAATCTCTCCTTTTTTTGATTACATACATTTTTCCTTGCTTACTACTGTTTTTAAGATATATTTTTCTCATATTTTTTTCTTTTCCTCAAAACTCTCTGTATATGTTTTCTCTTCACTTTCTAATATATTCTCTACCAGATACAATATGGTTACTTCCTAGACTGTGAGCTGATCATTTTTATTCAGTTTACCTTTACTGCCATGTCATTATAATTAAGAGAAAAAGATTTAGAAATTGTGTATGTTCAGGTAAAAGAAGGATGAGCTAGGTTGTGCTGTGTAACAAAAATTTTCAAAGTTCCAGTGTCTTAAATAACAAAGTTTTATTTTCACTTATGCCCCTTGTCCATCACAGATCAGCAGAGGGGTTCTACTCATTGTAATTACTCAGGACCCCGTGCTGATGGAGTCACTGCCGTTTTGGACATTTCTAGGCTTAATACAAGAGGAAGGAGAGAGTTCTGAGAGGTAGTGAATTAAAGACTAAATATTCCATCCTATACGTGACACATTCACTAATATTCACAACACATTGGGCAGAACTAGTCATACATTCCTATATAACCAAAGGGGAGGAGGAAGTATCATCCTGTTTTATGCCTGGAAGGGGTTGGACCAGAACTGCGTTCAGTACCACAGCAGGAAGCTTGCCGGGCTGCCTTTGATCTTAGTTGCAGGTTATGAATCATAGATGGAAGGACAGGGAGGTTTGACTTTATTCAGCAGTTTTGAAAAGATGACTGGCATCTGACAGTGTCTACCATGTAGCCAGTTCAGTTACACTGGGCCTTGGAGAGTCTAATTTGGGCCCCAGGTACTTGACATCATTCTAGCTCAGTTCCAAGAGTGGAGACAGTATGATGATATGCATAATGATGACAAACACAAGCTTTGGAGCTGGAGTTCTGGATTGGAATCCTCAAATCTTCAAAGACTATCAGTGTCTCTAAGCTCTATGAGGGTAGGGATTTTTGTCTGTTTTTGTCACATAATAATTTCTACATTCTTAGAACATTGCCTGATACATAGAAAGTGCTTAATAAATTCAAGTTGAATGAATACATGTGTGAATAGGATTTTGATCAGCATCAAGTGAGGTCATGTATCTGAAGTCCTTTACACTGTGGCTAGTACATATTTAGGGATCAATAAATAGCAGCTATTATTTTTACAATTCTGGAAGGAAATTAAGATATAAATTGAGGTATACAAATAATGGGGGAAATCTTTTCTAGGTCTATTCATAGCAGAATGTATTTCAGAGAAGACGCAAGGCTAAAGTAAACACTGTGGTGGGTTTGGAGGTTCAATTTGATTTTAAAGTAAAGAAATTCATTTCTATCCTAGAGAACATCCTAAATATGGAATATTTTTATAACTGGAAATGTTTTATAACTGTCTGGTGTCACTTTGTCACTTTTCTTGGGGTCAAGACAAACTGTCACAGAATTGTGTCTGTTGGGACTTGTCCAAGGGCTGGGGGGTTGACATCTGTAGAGCCAGGCTTCATAATTCTTCCTACCATCACGTATCCATCCATCCATCCATCCATCCATCCATTTAATTTAAAAAATATTTGTTGAGTACCTACTTTATGCCAGGGAATGAAACTTTCCTCTTCATGTTATTTTATCTTCTGATAGGTTAGGAGAGATTTTAGCTTGGCATTGTAAGTAATGATAAAGACCTATGGATTAGATTACAATAGGACCCTTCTGGTAACCAGAGTGTCATATTATATGACAGCACATTCTTGTCCACAGAATGATGATGTATTTGGAATGGTTTTGTAGGTAAACTAAACTGAACCAGAGAGTCAGCAAACATTCTAGCAAGGATGGGGTGATTATGATGCCAATCCTTCAGTTGGTATGTCTTCTAGACAAAGGGTCTGACCTGATTAACCCCATCACTATATTTTTGGTGCTAAGTGTAGCTAAATGCCATTTCAGGGATTTAAGCTGAGGAAGTTTAGAAACGTATTTTTCCTCTTATTCTGAATATTTGTAGATGGTTTGGCACAAATAAAAAAATTCTCTGCTGTATTTATTTATGATACTTCTCTGTTGGGAAATAATAATCTTTTGCTTCTTAATCTAAATTGAACTGCAGTATACCAATAAAACAAGTCAAAACATACAAAGTAAATTTTCTCTGTATAAATAATTAACTCTTTAAGATTTATTGGCCTTTCTCTATTTCCCCCTTTCTCTGAGTGGTGTAATCCAAATAAAATGTTGCGTTTATTCTCATCTGATAAAATATTCATAAAAGAAACCACCACCTTTGCATTTGGATTAAGAAACCATGAAGAAAATACGGCTATGAATGTTGACCTCTGTCTACACCTAAAGCCTGTTAGCTGAACCCGACCGTCTGCAGGGAATCTCCTTTTACTTTACCTTCTTTTTTGCTCCTTGGTTCTTGTTAAAACTTTCATTGACTTTACTACATAATGATTTCGAAACAAACAGAAGTCAGTGATTAGTTTGTATTTTCGTCATGAATAGGCTATGATGTGAGCCAGGACTTCGCTAAAAAATATTCTTGGGGGGCCGGCCCCATGGCTGGGTGGTTTAGTTCGCGCCCTCCGCTTGGGTGGCCCAGGGTTTGACTGGTTCGAATCCTGGGCGCAGACATGGCACCACTTGTCAGGCCACGCTGAGGCAGCGTCCCACATAGCACAACCAGAGGCGCTCACAACTAGAATATACAACTATTACTGGGGGGCTTTGGGGAGAAGAATAAAAAAAAATTATAAAAGAAATATTCTTGGATGATCGGGAGTGGCTTTGGAAATAATGAGCGCAATCAGGGAAAAAGATTCTCTCTGTCCCAGAGGAGCAGATTTTGCTGCTGTGGAAGTGAGATTTGAATTGCTATTTTGACCTTTTATGGTTATCTATTGCTCCGTGCCACGTGGAGATAAAATACATCTCTATCAATCCTCAGGGTAAACTTGCTGCCATGTCTCTTGGTTTATCCTGTGTCCTAGAACAGTAGGTATATCTTGGTTTTGGCTCACATCTAGGCTATAGGATTCCAGCAAGACTAAATGGATTCTGGTGCCCAACTAGGAATCTGAGTTTACTATGAGATGGATTCTCTTGTGAACATTCTAAAAACCCAAATCCATAATGATGGCCAGCAGTGTTCTTAGAAGAGGTAGATCTCAGATGCTCCTTTTACCTTCCAGAGAAGTTTTAAAATTGATTATCAAATAAGCAATTGCTTGATTGTTCTCTTGACAATGTCCCATTCTGGGTGAACAAATAAATCTTTGTGCCTTGGCTCATTTTATGATAAATTCCTCAGTTTAACAATGAAACCACCTTAGCCTCCGAGGGAAAGCCCCTCAGAAAAATCACCAGACAGCTGGCTCAGGAGTTCCCAAACACAGTCCAAGGATCAGCTCCATTTGGTGATAACATTTTCACAGGATGGTGTTACACATATGTTTTAGTGTAAGGCCGATAAATTATTTTTCTTGAGAAGCTCAATATTTTATTTTGAGATCATGCCCTTATTTTTTCATGAAAAAATGTGCTTTCTTTTATGAAATGATGGTGAAACTAGAAGGTAGAAAAATAAAGTTTTTGACTATGTAGGTCCCTTAATTTTTGCTTAAAATAGGCCAGTTCATAAAATTTAAAAGTCTGGGAACCCGTGAACGGAACAACTTTAGATTTACAAGGGGTCTCTTGGTTCTAAGTGCAGTCAGACTCTTCTCTTATAATTTTGGGGGTTGACTGTCTTGATGAGACTTCAAGTCATCACCTGTCCTAGCCCAGCCCAGCTAAATGGTATTGGAAGGATTAGAGTTCATATTTAGTGTTTTTTAAAAGCTGAGTTAAGTTTGACAGGAACAGCAAGTCCAAAGAGGATCTGAACCAACAGGAACTGACATGGCCTTTGTAGTTGAAGTGTCAGCATTTGACGGCCTTGTTGTGGGATAGACACATTTTAGTGTTAGCGTCAGGGTTTTGAGTAATTCTTATTTTCTGACCTGGATGAGCCCTTGAGTTTTTCAAGATAATTTTCCTTTCTGTCTTAAATAGTGATTGAGTAATATTGGATGTTGTTTCATTCTACTTAAGAGATGATTACACTTAGTGGTTAGAATTACAAAACCCTGGAGAAAGTTGTAAAACTCTGTGAATGTGTATAATATTTTTAATTTTAATTATGTGTCTATTGAGGAAATTTTAGGAAATTTAGAAAGAAGTGAATAAGAAAAGGAAAAGTGTTTATACTCTTATTCCCCAGAAACGACAATTGTGAATGTTTTATTACACACTCTTTTAGTCTTCTTAGTACATATATTTATTAACTTGGGATCATACTGTAAGTAACATTTTGTAATCTGATCTATTTTTGCTATTTTATAACACACAGTGAATATTTCCTTTATCATTTATCAATCTTCAGCAATGTAATTTTTAATGGCTGTGTAATATTCTACTTTACAATCCTATCTTGTTGGATATTTGGTTTGCTTCCCATGTTTCACACTTGGGAATAAATAATTCTTTGATGAGCATCCTGTATCCATTTTTTTTAGGGTGACTTCCAACAAGTAGAATTACTAGGTAAACGTATATAAATATTTTCAATATCTGAAGGAAGGTTTGAACATTTTCTGAGGGCACAATAAAAGTCAGGTGCTGTTTTTGAGACATATAAATCACAATCTAGATTAAATGTCTGGCCAGCAAACATTCATATTTTTGCTAGAGATCCTGAAAGTCTGAGAAAGGAATAATGTAGAGAAAGAATAAAGAGCTGAGCTGTAACATCAGTGTGACCAGATAGCAATATGGGAGAGCAGAAAAATATTGACTTGCTAGTCCTTGTGATGAGCTTAGAAAATGTTGACATGGATGATCATATTGGCTGTAGTATCTGTATTTACAGGATTAAGAATTATCCCAGAATAAATAGTCCAACAAAGTTGACATAGGATTAGGTATTGATTGCATAACATTAAACTTACATACACTTAAGAAGTTAGTTTCTACCTGCTGAGTTTTTGTGTTTCACATGAAATATAAACCACAGATTTGTGATGTTGGTGGGGGGCTGTTGTTAACCCTGAGTTTGGTTGACGAAGGTTTTATTTAAGAGGTAACTGGAGATAAAATGCATGTGAAATATCAGGTTTCTTGTAATGTATATCTGATTTTGTTGTGTGGTTTTAACCTGCAGTTTTTCTACCTACACCTTAACTGGTGAAACATGATAAGAATGCAACACGCTGAGCAAGCATCGCTCCACATCCATTGCTCTCTGTGCAATCTGATCACACCTCTGGCTCGGTGAGCTGTAGCCATGGCTTTCAATTAAATTACCAGACTGCCATAAATCTGACGTTGGACTGAATTTCATATGTTTAAAATACTAAACCACTATTTACCAATCTCTAATGAGAAATCATCAAATAATTGAAACAGCAGTACCAATACTTATATTTAACTGTAGGTAGAGGCAAATGAAATAGAAGTACATCTTTATGAGAAAATATGTGCAAACATAGCTCAAAAACATTCACTCTGTTCTATTCAATAAACAAAGGGGAAAAGTTATCGTGAGTTTGTTTTAAACACCTTAATGTAGGACATGTTTGAACTTCAAAACTAAATTTATAGCCTAATTAACCCAAACTCCCCTCAGACAGCATCTCCTCTTGAAGGTTTCCCGGATCACCAGGAATAAATAGCCACTCACTTCTCCATCCATCCACAGTACCCCATGCACTGTCAGTGTTTGTCTTCTGGTTACTTGTTTCCAGATGTTCCTTTCCAGTCAGCTGTTGACTTGGCGAGATCTGGCCCTGAGTCTTAGTTATCTCTGTTTTCCAAGCTCCTGGTACAAATAGATATTTGAAACTTGCTATTGAATGCATGCGACATATGGAGGTTGGCAATTTACTAAACTACAAACAATTTAAGTACACCTGAATTCCAAAAATTTTCTGTGGTTCGTTATTTTTCTTTCATTTCTTATCTGTTTTCAAAGATGACTGGTACACTACACCTCAAAATTTCAATAATGTGCACTACCATTTGCAGGTCCATGTCTGGGAAGAAGGCATAGAAATAATGACTAGTACCTTTGATAAATTAATAAACACTAAATTAATAATAATATAATATATTAATATATATTAATTATAAATAATTAATAATAATAAATTAATAAAAAGTTCTAATAGGAACTTTTCCATGGTACAATACCCTTTACTAGCCTCTTAAGATACAAAAAGTAAGAGGATTGCCCTTAAGAAATGAAGAGTCTAAAAAAAAAAATACAGCATTTTTCAAATTGTGTTAAGGGATTGTGCTATTTTATCTGAAAGCAACAACAGTACCATATGTCCTGCAGTGTTGCTGGGACACAAAATCTTAGAGCCTGGAGATATCAAACTCTTAATTACCTTGATCAAGAAGGGATACGTGTCACATTCACTCATAACTTTTTGGCCAGAGGCAGTCACACGGCTTCAACCAGATTGCAAGGGAGAATGGGGGCCTTTCCATGTGCCGAAGAAGCACAAGTCCTGAATTGGTGAACACTAATAACTTCAAAGACTAAAATGGAAAAAAATTTTAAAATAAAGTTAACATTTTAATTATAAAAGTGCTAAATGCTCATGTTAAAAAATTCAAACGGTATAACAGAATATAAAGTGATTAACAAAATCCTTCCCTTAATCCAGATAATCCAAGTATAGCTACTTTTAATAGTTTTTGTGCATTGCTTTGGAAATTCTCTATTTTGTTTATGTATACACACATAGATCATAGATTTTTTTTGTGGAATATTCTTTATTCAAATAGTCCATCATGAGCATTTTTCCCTACGAGCATATATAGATCTATCATTATTCTTTATGATTTCGAACTGCAAGCTTTTCCATTTGCAACGATAATATTATACAGAGAGAGTGTTTGGTCTAATGGTGATAATGAGGGCGATGAGGAATTGGAGGAGGAGAAGAAAGAAGATGGTGACATTTGATATTAGTCAAGTGCTATTACGATGGGCCAGGCTCTGTGCTAAGCACTCTACAGGCAGTGTCTCTTTTAATCTTCACAACTTCGGGAGGTACAAGGTTAGTACTATTATTATCACCATTTCACAAAGGAGGAAACTGAGGCATAGTAATGTTAACAGACTTGCCCCAAATCACATAGCAAGGAAGTGACAGAACCACAGTATGACTCAATCCCTTCTGGATCCAGAACCTGTGCTTATAACCACTAGGATATATTGCCTCTCCAGGGTATGAGTCTTTAAATTTTGATGTATTTCAAAATTACCTTCCGAAATTTTAACACCATATTAAGGTCCCAGCAAGAGTGAAGAGTGCCTGTTTCCCACACCTTCATCACCCCTGAGCTGGTTTAAACTTGGCCATCCTGACATGTGAAAAATTCTCCTGTTAAATACTGTACTGGTTTGTGAGGACCTCCAGAGCTATGAATTGGAACATGAAAAGACGCAAGAAAGAGGCTAGACACTTCTGGGAAATGATACTTGTTTTGCAAGAATCTCTTGCATTCATACTGTCTGAGAGGAAGGATTTGACAAGATGATTAATTTGTCTTTTCTCTTACCTAATTGTGCATTTGCTACTCATTAGAAAAAGAGTTCCTTTCCAATGTCAGCATCAAACCAATCCTCAACTGTTCACAGTTACATTTTTATTTGAAGGACTCAGGGCAAGAAATGAGAAGGAGAATTTCCCTGGTTTCTAGAGGGTGTCAGTTATGAGAGTGAATATTTGAGGTTATGGGTTGCACTGTGCCATGGCTCTGTGCTGAAAGCCATGGGACAGATGCTTCCACATGTTCTTTAGTTCCCTTTGTATGTGTGTGTGTGTGTGTGTAGGGGTGTGTGTGTGTGTGTAGGTATGTATGTGTGTGTCTGTGTGTGTGTGATATGGAGGGAGGCTCTAGAGAATAAGACCATGGCAAAGGCTCATCTTAGCCACATCTAAAGGCAGTACTGCAGACAACAATTTTTTGTTGAGCACCTACTATATACCAGATCCTATGCTAAGCACTAGAAATACAATGAGAACCAAAATAGATAGTGTCCCTATCCTCACAGAACAGATAATTTGCGGGACAGACCAAAATAATTAAATTATACAACCAAATATCACCTGAGTTAAGGGACCAGTAGAATAGCACATGATACTGTAAGAACCTAGGAATAGTCATGAATGTCTTCCAGGGGGAACTGATGTTTGAGTTGAGATCTGAAGGCTGAGGAGTCATTAAAAACTTTGCTTTTGGAAAAGATCACATTTGCCACCCTTAGGAGATCTAGTTGAAGACAAGTCAGATGGTGCTGGGAGCCGTGTTCTCATTGTTCAGCAAGAGACAATGATGTTTGAGGTACAGGTGTTGGTGGAGATGTAGAGGAGACAGATTCAAGAAATGTTTAGGAGAGAAAGTCAGTAGGACTTATTGATGGCTTTGATTTGGATGGTAAGGGGAAGAGCAGTGTCAAAGATGATGCCGGCTTCCTGGCTTGCATACTTGGTGATGTCATTCTTAGCTACGGGAGTCACTGGGATAGGACTGAGTTTGGGGGAAGTGGATTATGAGTTTGGTTTTGGACACATTGAACTCTCCATGCCTTTGAGACATCACGAAGGCAGAAATCTTATCTTTCTTTCTCACTGTTGTATCCCCAGTGCCTAGAGTGACGTCTTGCATTTTGATAGGTACTAAATAAATATTTTTTAAAGTAATTTCATGAAGACACATCTTTTTGATTATCTCACTTTTCTTAATAGCATTTTAACACTTTATTGACATATTTACACAATTCTTAATGGTTCTTTTTTTCATAATATTTCATCTGTCTTTTTGTTGTAGTTAATGGGTTTTCCTTTTACCCATGATATTCTCTAATTGGTTAGTTTTTCTATGAAATAACGTTATTTACTTTTTAAATTAATGTAACCAGTTACTTTACTTAATTATCAGATTTTTGTAATGGATTTTCAATCAATTCTTTAGGTTCTTTTAGTTATAGATTTCATGATTTGAAAATAAAGATAATTTTACCTTCCTGTTCTTGTTAAAAATATCTTAAAACATATATTATCTCATTTAATCTTTCTCATCACCTAAGTTCAAAAATTCTGATGAGCTCCTTCTCCTAGTAACTCAGCATACAACTTTATAGTATAACAAAGTTATATTCCATTTTGTTAATGGATTCACCTAAAAAAGACAAGTTGCAAAAAATCACTTCTTTCAAAATTTACAATTTTACCACCTCATTAAGAAAAATCAAATGTAAATGATGAGGCTATGGATCCTGTAAATGAAGCCAATGCCTGGAGGTATCTTTACTCATTCATTCATTCATAAATATTTACTGAAGACCTGGCACATATTAGGATCAATTCTAAGTTCTGGGGTACAGTAGTTAAAAAATAAAGGTAAAAATCTCTGCCATGATGGAACTTATATTCTAATGAGATAATAGAAAGTAAGTAGGACAAGTAAAGAAAATACATGGTTTGTTAGCTAGTGAAATGTGCTAACGCTAAAAATATCATAGAGGAGGAAAATATAAGGTGTCAGAAAGGGATGGTGAAGTTTTAGATAGGATGTCTAAGGAAGGCCTCACTGAAAAGATCCAGTTTAGATAAGAAGAAAATGAGGAGCATGTCATCTGGCCATTTGGGAGATAATTCTAGGCAAAGGGTCATGTTTAATGCAATGGCATTAAACAGGACAGTGTTTGGTCTGTTCTAGGAATGGTGCTATGGCCAGTGTGCCTTCAGCCGAGACGTGGGTGTAATCAAAGATTCAGAGAGGTAATGGGCATGAATGGTGGGATGGAGGTGGATAACATAAGGCCTTGAAGGTCATAGTAAGAACTTTGGTTTTTCCTCTGAGTAATATCAAAAGCCATAGGTGGGTTCAGATTGAAGGTGTAACAGAATGTGGTTTAGAGCTGTAGAGTCACTCTTTGCTCTGTTGAGACTGGACTGTGGGTAGGAAGGAGACCTATTTCAACAATCCACACAAAAGATAATAGTGGATTGGGCCAAGTTGTTAGCAGTGGAGGTGATGAAAAGTGGTTGGATTATGGACATATTTTGAAGGTAGACTCAATAGGATTTCCTGATTGATTAGATATGGGGTATGAGGGATGGAGAAAAGTTAACGATGCACTAAGACTTTGGTTTGAATGACCAAGGTGGAATTGCCTTTAACTGGGATGAGCACACAGTGGAAGGATCAGTATTTTTATTCTGGATTCCATTATTAGGGGCTATGTAGTAATATTTAAGCATTACAATTTTAAGGATGGGCAGAGGGATTTACAGGGGTTTACCACTCCATTCCATCCTCAGTTCTGACCCTTAAGGCTCCAACTATGGCAGTCCACTGATGACTGGGTAGCATTCAGGCAACATCAGGCTGAAGAGAAGTGGGGAGAGACAAGAAGAGGCCAATCTCAAAATGGGCAAGGGAAAGGAAAGGGAACCAGGCTCTCCACTCCTATGTTAAGAGATTTAACTATATTTTCTTACCATGTAGTGTTTGCTACTGAATTACAGAATGTGTTACTACTCATAGATATACGCTTTATAAAGACTAAGATTTATCTGCCATCTTATTTATTTAACAAATACTTACTAAGTATCTCATCTGTGCCAGTTTCTGTGCCAGGAGTTGGGGCTATAGGGAAGCATACTATTTGGCCCTCTTCCTGAAGCAGCTTGAAGCCTGGAAAGCAGACATAGATAAATAAACAATGAGAAGTATTATTACAGAAGGATGGTCCCAAGCTATGAGATTAGAGAATAGGGCATGAGGAATTGTCAGGTGAGCTGGGCTGTGTATTTCTCCTTTGCTACTTAATTCTAGGATTCCGTGTTGTTGGTATTCTTATTTTCCTTTATGAATCAGGGGTTTAACTACTAAGAGATTGCAGGGTAATATATCATAAGACTCTTTGTTGGCTGAGCTGAGTTTCCTTCAGGACTTGCAAAATCTTGGGTCATGGGATTCCAACCTAAGATTAAAAAAAAAAAGTCCAAAGTTTCTGTTCCCTGTTTGTAATTCTCCTAAACTCGATTATCTAACTTCTTCTCCAAGTGCCGTGACAAAGCAAAGTTTTTTCAATAGGGGTACCTATGTGCAGATTGAATGTGCTGTTCACGGTCTTTGTAATCAGGTGCTTAAGAAGAAGCAAGACTAGTAATATTCAATTACTAGGAGAGGAATTGAGAAAAAGGAGAATTTTTTATTGATGACGGACAGTTGAAGATACCTGTATATGTTGTACTCTTATCGTACATCCTTTGAAAGCGCTCTACGAGCACTTTCATTCATTCTGGGGAGGATGTACTTATTTCACATAGAAATCTCCTTTTTTGTTTTTGATGTAGACCAGTGATCCAATGAAGTTCGATAAACTTGACTGCTGATTACCATAGGATGGTTACAACCCTCTCAGCTTCTGCAGCAAGATATTACTGAGAGAATCCGGCTTTCTGACTTTAAATTTAGGCAGATGTAACAATTGCTTTGAATTCACAACAGCCAGCTTGTACAATTGTCTACTGAGCCTAAGATGGTTTCACCCTTGAGTTATTTTCTTTTCAGAGTCTTATTTCTATAGTCAGAAGATGGAGAAATAAACAGAAAAATAAAATGATGATTAAGTGATATTTGTTCATTTATCTGCATAACAATTACTTTTTAAGTGCCCAGTACATATGGGAGTCATTTTGCATGGTTAATTTGTGAGTGCCACGTATTAGGTTTGTGCCTGGGGCAGGTTACGAGGAGACTTCACCCACTGTGTTTGTGTTTAGGGAAGTGTGACTTTCTTCAGTGCTCCACCACCCTGATGGAGCCCACATCCCTGCAGCTACCAAGAACTGTAGCAGTAGTGGCTTAATGTTCTTCCTATCCAAAGTTTTCCTCCCATCATCTCTCCAACTGGCAGCTAATCTATGATTTCTGCTGTGATTTCCACTCAATATACCTGGCTTGGCCAGAGTCACCTAATTAAGGTTTGTTTGCAATTCTAATGAAAACAATTTTGAACTGATAACAAATAAGCTTCTTAAAACACTGAGTAGGGCAGGAAAGGGCTAGATCAAGGAATCAGATTTCTTTAATATGTAATAATATGTATTTTTTCTGATTACCAATGGCCCTGGGATACGTTATAAACTAAACCAGATCATGTTGCCCCTAGACTATTTTTACAATAAACTTGATTTAAAATCTACTTTTTATGTCAAATTTTTAATCTTAGGTGTATTCAGAAGGACATATTAAGCCTAGTTCAATAAACAATTATCAGGCCCTACTGTGTGCTAGACACTATGCTGGATGCTGGGTAACAGTATGATTGAGACGTGACACTTGCTCTTGGGGAGCTCATGCTCCAGTGAAGAACATTGGAGTGTGATATTAACAATTATCACAGAAGTCACCAGGTTTGGATATCTGTTATGTACCAGGTACTCTGCTTGAGATTTTTCATACATTTAATCCTCATAATAGTTGTGCAAGGCGTACATTTGTTTTCCACATTTAACGGATGAGAAAACTGAGGTTTAATGAGGTCTAGTCTCTTGCTCAAGGTGACAGACAGTAAGTGGTAAATTAGGGTTTAATATTTGGATTATCACATTTCATGATTTGTGCTCTCACCATGATGATGCACTGCTTTCTAGTACAAGAAAATCCATACCTTTAGAGCAACATGAAATGGCTTGATGTTCTCTTGTGTCTATGTAGATGCCATTAAGTTCTATAAGCCAAAATTTCTATAAGGTATCCTTTTTGTATTTTCTGTTGTTGTTTAATAGGGAAAAAAGAAATCAATTTGAGTTATTCCATTTTCTAGAAAACCAAGATGTGAGGGCAAAATAATATTGTATAATTTTAGCAAGCATGCAGAATTTACAAAGGAATGTTACCTTCTCCAGAAAAGTCATTTTGGGCAGACTACATTTAATCCTGTGGTATTTGCCACTATTCAGAATGCCTCCTTTTTTGAAATTTTTTTACATTCATTTTTTTATTCCTCACAAAGAGCTTACTTTATTATTTAATGAGCAAATTTATTTTTATTGTAAAAAAGACCTGATCAATTTATCAGTAGACTTGACTCTGGTTAAACTCTAGATGTTTGCAAAAACCAAACCTATCTTTTACAGAGGACAATTTGCCACATTTGACATTCAAAACAATATGAGAGAAGTTTTGATGGCAATTCCACAAGCGTTTCTTAAGCAATCAATAGAATTAGTGTACAGTTTTCCAAGGTCACTACTTGAAAGTGGACAACACTTATTTATTGCTTGGAGTTCTTATATTTTCAATGAATGATTACTTTATAGTTGCATATCATCCAGGTAGATTCACTGTAATGAAATAACAGCTTGAAGAGTTCTACTTAACGTGGGAGTGTGTTTCCTTTAGCTTCACCTCTCCTCGTCGTTGTCCAGCAAGACGAGAACAGCCATCTCAGACAGCACCTTCCAAAGGATCAGAAGTCAATTTAAAAAAGAAACAGGGAGGCAGCAAGAGTGAGAGTAAGAGAGGGAGAGAGAGAAATCATCAAAATGAGGAAGTGATTCCTCTAGATATCAGAAACAGGAGCAAAGTAACAATAGCTGAAATTCACCTCCCCATGGGGGAATGAATCATCAAAATAACCGGTGGAAAACAAGGTTGTGCAACCTTGACCAGCGTGTGTCACCGGCTGGTGGAATTTTTAGAAAGGCAGCAGTTTGGGTTCATCACTGCGGTTCGTGATTGCACACACCTGTTTGGGGTATGGATTTTGCAACCCCCCAAAAAGGGGAAACTGAACTCACTGCTCCTCCCGAGCTGTGCAAAAAAGCAGAAAACCACAGCTGCTCGAGCAGTTAACAGATATCAGTAAAATACCCATGTTACATAATTAAGGATAACGTTCTTGAAGCATATGGGCTGGAGGTATTATACTCTCATTAAAACTTTAGGTAGGAAACAATTTAGCATATTCTCACACATTTCTAGGGTTGAATGCTATAATAAATGTTTGTAATTAGGCATGCTCTAAACAGTTTATTAAATAATACATGAAGAAAATGGCTGATGAAATATAGACGGCTCTGCATTTTGTGTAGAATGACACAGAAGCATCAAGATGAGACATAAAAGATTTCTTCTCATTGACTTGATAACTAGTCACTCTGGGCAGCTTAAGTAAGACTGCAAGAGGTTTCGTTTGGCAGAGCAGCCTGTCTGTAATCTTAAAGAAATAGGAATTGATGGCTCTGGGTTTTTTTCCCTTTTCTTTTTAAATACATTATATGTAGCAGTCTTCTTTGAATCGCTACTCCTGAATAGGAAGCAGTGCTTTTGACCACAGCAGTGCAAAAATCTCATGCACTTTATTCTGCCAAGGATAGATCAGCTTGATAGGATATAGTAGGGATGGATAGAGCCCCAAAAGACCTAAAACAACATTTAAAAAATTATACCTTGGCCAACAGGTGCTGGTATTTATAAGTTGGAGAGGAATAGGAGTGAGAAGTCTCTTGAGAATCGCCAAGGCAGGTGTTTGGTCCCTGAGGAAGTGGTAGGAAACGTGCCCTGAGATGATATTAGATGGAGGAAAGAAATTCTTTCAGTTCTGCAGCCCTGTTTGATATTCAGGCCAGGTGATTAATGGTCAACAATTCTCATCTGAATGGAAGAGGGGGTGATCTGTGGAAAATGAGTTCGGATGATCCAGGGAAGTTCTCAAGGGAAAAATGACCACTTTCTGAAGTCACCAAGGTCAACTGGAAATATTGTTTTCTAAAGCACGCACATAAGAAATCCAGCAACAGAATGAACACGAAATTTGGAATGCCTTCTAGAACATACTTGGAGAAACTGGGCAAGGTTGACATAGTTTTTACTGATTGGTCTGCTTAGTAGGTAAATGGGGCTGCCAGTCTGGCAGTTTGCACTGGCCATAAATCACCACTAGACATTTTATTTAAAAATTGGCACTGGCTTGGGGGAGGTAAGGGATCCTCAATTTGCTTTTCTTTTGAGGCCAGGCACAATCATAACACACAGGCCGCCTGGAAACGTCAGCACACATGGAGAGGAATGGCTCAGGTCTCTATGGCTGTATTTTCACATGCTGGGAGAGTGCGTGGCTAAATCAGAGTAAACCTCACCAGAAAGATCCTAGCAGACTGGTACAGCTTGGAGACATTCCTTTTGGAAACCAATTTCGTTGTGGAATTATGATGTAGGAAAGATGTCATAGATTTAATGTAAGACAGAAAATTTGGTGGTTTACTCTTTTACTGGTGGTGGTGATAGGTGGACCCATGGAGTCCATGTGGAGCACACAACTAGTATGTTCCAAAAACCACTCCATTATTAAAGAAATGAGTAACTCTCTATTTTTTTTTCTGTTATCTCATTTAAAAGTTCACTTTTTAAATTTGTGAGGAATGGAGTCATAGTTTGGAAAGACAAAAATATACTGAAGTAAGGGATCATGCAACCACTGTTCTCGTGTGAGCAATGTGGGTGTTCTTTCTCTGAAAATCAGTGTAATTAAAAGATGATAAAATGGATAAGAAGAAATGCTTACGTTGGACACATTGCTACTCTGATAGAAATGGTAGAGATGCATTCCCTTCCTTTCATCTGTTTGCTTATTCCCTGAATATTCTTCAAAGCTTCACAGCGTGTTTGCATCAAGTTTTTTGATTTAAGTATATCAATTTTGAAAATATGAAAGTTAGTGTGTCAGGACAATTATATCACAAATAAACTGATTTACCAAATTACCAGTCTTTCTTCTCTGTTTACATAGGATATTTATAAATCTTAATTTACTGCACATTTTGTACTATGCAAACTATTAGAAAGGGTCTGGTTAAGATGGAGATGTATCAACTTAACTTTGGCCTCATGAATAATTCAATTTGTTCACTTTCTGAAATATCCATTTTGCTGTTGATGCTACAAATATTTGAATGGGATTCAACTCATTCATCAGAGATGTTTTTCCCCTCTTTCCTGGATTTCATGTACGTAATTTTGATGGCACTCTCTACCAAAAAATAAGAAAAATATACACTTTGGTTTCTGCTTGGTAAAGTGTTCAAAGTGATACAAAATGTCAAGAGCAAACAAGGAAACCACTCCAATGTGCTGAAGCAATTGGCAGTTTTCCTCGTATTTGGGACATGGGAGTATTGAAGGATTTGTGGCATTAATTACACATAAACGATTGAAGCAAAAAAAAAATGTGACCTGATGGGATTTTACTTTGTTTTAAAATATATAATATTAGATCTTTTACCAAATATTTACAAAAGTTCTGCTATAAATGCAATGGGATATGCATTCCTTAGGTCACCATGTCCTACAAGCTGCCTGCTAGTAAATGGCAACATTCATAAAATGAGAAAAAAAAAGAAAAAGAAAAGAAAAATGAGAAATCCCCCAAAGCAGTCACTTAAAAAAAAATCCCACAATTCTGCCAGTATTCAATGCCTGCATTAAATGTCATGCCAGTAAATCTTCACTCAGAAAGATCAAAATGTAGCATATACAAGACTAAGGTAGGAACAAAGTGTCAACATTCCTTGGGTACCTTCTGAAATCATGCAGGTAATTAGCAGGTGTTTATAGTTTTAATTTTGATTTGTCCACAGGTATTCATTTAACAGTATGTTTTGGAGACAGTCATGTAAAGATTTTCATCTTGGCGTATGTCTCAAATATTGGGATTTAACATACACATTACTTTGCAGTGAAATATTCTGATGGGGATTTATCATACTTGAGGGCCCTAAAAGCTATTATGTGAATATTTACAGCATCCTGGATTTTCAGCTAACTTGTAAATTTCAGGACAGTTAAGCTTCTAGTATTTACCTTTATTTTTGCTCCTCCTGCTTGAGAGTTATCATGGGACATAAATTGTGTGTGTGTGTGTGTGTGTGTATGTGCGTGTGTGTATGTTTTGTGTGTAAAGAAAGTGTAAACTCACTTCGTGGAGATCATAGTTCTAATCTTATTTTCACTGCTTTGTTAAAAAAAAAAACAACGCTGTCTTCTTTCATCCTGAAGTTTTGGAGTGGATAGCATAGTTTGTTTAAATAATATTATTAAGATATGAGATATATTGTGGATAAAAATAATTCAGGGGAAAAGAATACATTTTTTAAAAGGTATCTTACTCTCTACGAAATCAAAATGTCATTAACGTTCATTGAGTTCTCGAAACATAAAAGGGCACATACATGCACATACGTTCTCGTGCTCGCTCACTCGCTTGCTAACTCAAGCAAAAACAGTCTCTGAGGGAAGGAGCTGCAAGGCTGGTGCCAACTTCCCCAACATACCCAGGCAATTCTTTATTTAGAGCCTCCCATGCGCTATTTTTTTTTAATCTCTGGAATCTCAGGGATTTTCCCATCCCTCTACATGCTTGAGACGTTTCAGAGCATGGTAACCCCCTCTTGGAATCCTCTAACTCCTCTGCTTTATTTTTAAAATGTGGGCAGCATTAATATACAGGGAAGTGGCTGTTCCTATGACAAAGAAGGGTGAGATTCCCAGTGTGCGTAGCAATACCCCTGAAAAGCATTGTTGGGCGCAGAAGCCAACAGCATGAGCCACCAATGCTTCTTTTAAGGGGCGCTTGAAAATCACAAGGTTTTAAAACAAGAGCTCTCTGAGAAGGCGGGAAGAGCCATGCGTGGCAACATTGATAGAACACTTTGTGTCATTCTTGAACGTTCATTAGGTGACAGTTGATCTTTGCCAAAAGCCCGACATATAATACATGTCTAGTCTTTTTTGTTTTTTCAAACTTTAATAGATATAGTGGACCTGAATTTTGGTAATACATTTGCTTTCCACACAAGTGTGGTAACTCGGCTCTCTTTGGACCAGACTGTGATAACCTCTGAAACAGTTATTCTAGAATTGTCCTCTTGCATCGTGTGGGTGAAACTATTAATATAAATTTAAAAGTTATATCATATTTACATATTGTGTTTCTGATGTAAACACACTCCTGTCTTTACAATAAAGCACAATGTGCAGTTGCAGAAAACTCCTTTTCACTTATGAACGTCTGAGTCTGAGATTCACACAAACCACACTTTTGTTTGACTCCAAAATGTGGGTGCCAAATGAATCTACTGCACTAGGCTTATGAACACTACTGCAACTGTGCAGCCACTATTTCTCTACTGGGAGAATTGTTTCGGCAGATAAACCATCTGGCTTGAAACACAGCCCTCTTTGAAAATATTCCCCATTATGTTAGCTCTGAAACAATGTGTACAACTATGCTCCAGGGGAGGACATGTTAACAGAAATTCAATGTCAAACAATATCTGCTCTGTAATCTTTTGCTAAATGTAAAAAAGAGGTAATCAAAATGCAAGATTTTAATTCTTTAAAGAGTCATTGTGAATGTGGCATAAGATGAAAATTCAGGAAAATATTTAATAAGGATCTATAGGAGAATGTTTAACATAGTGGTTTTTTCTTTATAGATCACCCATGGAAAATGTGGCTCCTTTTGTTGTAAGTATCATGAAGATGGCGCATTAGTGCTTTGTGTTCATTCATTTCCTTTTTACTGAGTGTTTTCAAATATGAACTGATTGTATATGGTGGCAGGATTGTTGGAAGCCAGTATTCATAGCTAGAGATCCTGAAGTGAACAAGGTGACTTATGAGTTAGGAACACTATATGGAAAATCTAAAACAAATGATATTGGGTAGAGAAAATTAGTATGCAGTGGAACAGGTACTATCTACAATCAGCTAGAGAGAATTTGATACAAGTTTTAAGAATCCAGGCCAGCAATGTTATTGTTATGGAAGAAAGCTAGAAGGAAACAAGAGACTTTTAAAAATATTTTTTTAGGTTCAAATCTATTTAAGCTGATATTAAAAGAGAGGACTTGAGTGAAGTCACAAGAATGTTGTAAAAGTGTTGAGCACACCTGAGTCTATGAGACCAGAGAAATCTATGGTGGATGAGTTGGGCCCGTTGGTTGGGGTGGTTATAGGAGCAGTCAGCATATTGCCAAAATGAAGTGAAATTGAACTAAGTCCTAGGAACAAATACAACATATGTAGAGTGAAAGTCTTAGGGAACAGAGCTAACTGGTCAACGGATGGGAAAGATTGATGCCATATGATGATAATTCCCACAAGGCTAAAAGAAAATGGTACATAGATAGGTTGCATTGATTTATTTTTTTCCTTCATCACAAAATTGGCTTTGTACATCAAAGATATTCAGTTTTTAAAATTATTTATTTATTTATTTATTTATTTTTGGTGAGGAAGATCGGCCCGGAGCTAACATCTGTGCCAATCTTCCTCTATTTTTTTTTATTTTTTGTGGGATGCTGCCACAGCATGGCTTGATGAGCGCTGTGTAGGTACATGTCTGGGATCAGAACCTGTGAACCCTGGGCCGCTGAAGCAGAGAACACAAAATTAACCACTATACGACCAGGCTGACCCTTATTCAGTTTTTTTTTCTGGTTTTAGTATGTGGAATTTAGTCCTGGTTACTTTGTCCTTCCTTCTAGGTTCTTCCTTTACCACTCTGGCTTTAGCTGTGCAAACAAACATGTTTCCACACAAATCTCAACTGTAGACTTGCAAGGAACCATGCTGTTTATTTTTTTCTACCACTTTTACAGGGGAGAGAACTGAAGTCCACAGAGTTTAAATTACTCTTTCTTTCACTTTATAATTTTATTGTACTGGATAACCAAGAACTTGTAT
This sequence comes from Equus asinus, assembly GCF_041296235.1. NCBI lineage: Eukaryota > Metazoa > Chordata > Mammalia > Perissodactyla > Equidae > Equus > Equus asinus. Next base: position 87,686,533 of record NC_091793.1, read on the forward strand.
TAATCAAAGGCTTCATTCCACATGTTCTGCATCTTAGGTGACTTCTGAGTAAAGGTCTCCAACAAAGAGACCTGGTGAATCACGTGAATTGACCAGAGGACCCAAGAGAGTCCTCATGGAGGACTACTCGATGAGCTAGTAAATAGAACAGAGATCTGTCCCTAAGTGGGAGGAAGCCTCTTTGGGGGCTAATTGGTGAGCATGGGATTTATTTATTTCTCACAATCCTCTTAGATAGACCTAGAAATGCCTACCACCTGGGAGCCAAGATTGCTGACCTACAGAAAACGGAACTGACGGAAACTTTTGGTCAGGTCTGATTCTACCATTGTTTCCTTGCGGAAGAGGAGAGATGCATAAATTCCCTCCGTATGCTGGGGAATATACTATACAGTGCTAAAAGCCCTGGGATTTTCTCAGTCCATTCAGGGCCATTAGCTGGAGCAGGCACTCTATTAAGTTGTATTGTGTCTATGTTTATGACTAGGAAGTGAACTCTGGATTATGTCTCTAGCAGGAGAAGAACAATCAGCAAATTAATGTATTGGACTTCTATGAAGTCTTCTTTGGTGAAGGTTAATTATCACTCTAATACTGTAAGGTCTGCTGCTGTGAGGAGAGTACTTAACACATGAGCTTCTGTTTGCCTTTCCCAATTTATTTTTCCTCACCAGTGACGGAGATACACCGTCACATAGTAAGGACAGATCTTCGTTGAAGAGAAATTGAAGTATTGTTAAACATTAACAGACCATTTGGGATTTTTTTTTGGATGCTTCGTCCTCCTACAATTTTATAAATTATGTGTGGGGGGGTGTGTGTGTGCATGCATATTAAATTGCCAAGTCTCTGACAAGTTTTAAAGGTTCACCAGACACATTTAGATATAAATACACAATGAATCTTTAATTTATAAAAGATAAAACTCAAATAATTTTCATTGGAAAACAGAGAGAATGTGACTTGTCTGAAGGCTTATCAGAATTGATGAGGTGATTATTTGATGATATATACATAAAATTGAACTTCTCTATGTTTTGGTTAGTATTTTAAGTGAAATATTTTAGAACTGAAAAGACAGTTATGCCCAGTGAGCACAGTCCCGAGAATAAGATTCTGAGGAGATCTGAGGGATTCTGGTCCCCGCAGGGCTGGCTGAAGGGACAATGGTGAATGATTTACTTCTTTGCCGCCTTGTGCAGTTCTTCAGGTAGGCTGTCTCCTGACCCTTCTGAACTTGACAGAGAAACTCAGCGCAACAACTCCAGGTGGATTAGGATGTCTCAGACGGAAAAACGTAACTCAGCAATCCCAAGCAGACTTTGTAATTCGATGTTCATCACCATTTACCCCAGTAAATGAAGCAATAGTTGAGGTTTAAAAAAATAAGAAAGGAAAACCAGCCCACCAACTGCACTGAGGTGCGTGAGCAGGCCCTGCTCAGGGCAGGTAAGGTAGATTAATAACAGGCCACTCCTAAGAAGGTTTAGGCTCTTACTGTCAGAGGGTAATAATTAATGATCAAATGTTAATGGAGATACTGGGCTGTTGATGTCATTAATTCAGCTCAGTGGAGCCAGTGCTGCCCAGGACCTGCCACAGCTGTCACTGCATTTGCTTAATTATTCCAGTGCCTTCGGGCTCTTTTTCTTTCATTTTTTTCCTTTACCCTTTTTTTTCCTCATACCAACTACGGGACATTTTATTTTCACTGACGCAGAATTATGAGGAGTATCCTGTCTCTGGGCAGTGCCAGGCCCCAAATACGTGAAAACCCAAAGGCAACAAAGGAGACCATAACTTTTTATTTAGATGAAAAGATGGAAAATGCTGAAGAAAGGCCATTTTTAAATAGCCTGATTGTGCTGATATAATTTTGGGGTTCTTTAAGGATTTGGATGTCGAAAGTGAACTCTGAGCTGTATAAAATGTCAAAGTGCTCACCCTCTCCCACAACCAAACAAAGAGAATACAGAGAAAGTGGCGCAAGAGTGTTGGTAAAACATAATGCCGTATAATCATTCATCCGAGAAGGGACCAGAAAGTTAGCTTTGCTGGGCAAATTGAGTCAAGGAAAAACACGGTGAGGGAAATGCCACTATGATGAAAATTCGGCTGTAGGAGTGTATGAATTTGCCTGCTGTTCTTTTAGAACTTTCTTGCATTTCTTTAGCTTTGTGTCTCTTTTATCTATGGCATTGCCTTAAGTTGAAGGAAAACCATTCTTTGTAAATACTATTTGGATCTTTCTCCCTTGGCTGATCTACTAACCACCACATTTCTCACTTTACTGTTTCCTACTTGGAAAAGGGTGTTTATTAGGGTTTAAAAAGAGACCCACCTTTCAAAACGTGAAATTGAAAAAAACCCAGTTCTGTGACTTTCAGGTAGAAATTTCTAGTTTTGATGAGTGTTAGGATGTCAAACGAGGCCAATGCGTCTTGTGCCTCAATGCTGGAATGCTGCTTGACTCCCTTCCAAACTGAAGCGCTTAAAAAAATGCGAGGCACTACAACAATTTCACATCTCTCTCCATGCTGCACATGGTGATTTAAAATAATTGGAGCTCTTCAAATTTTTATATGCCCTCAAATTTGGAAGTGATCGGTTCCGAGCATGGGCAGTACACAATGATTTAAAATTATTAGTCCCTCAAATTTATTGTAAGTGTTTCAGCTTGAGAGTGAGAGGAGAACCTGGATGTGGGCAATTAAAAGTGATTTAAAATGTTCATTACACTCAGATGTTATAGAAGCGATCAGAATTCTGGACACTTGTGTACATTTTTTAACTCATTGTTAAAATGACTCATTTTTTAGATTCAAAAAATATTATTAGCCCACCAGAAGAAGCATTTAAATAAACCACTTAAAATGCACCGTAACGCAATTTGACTTTCACTGCATAGTCCCTATTGATGACCTGAATATGATTATGATTGTAAAGCCAAATGCTCAAACTTGGCAAGGAAAAGAACTCTTCTTTTCTAGCGCATACATGAAAAGGAAATGTATTCAGTAAAAACACCTGATGTGCTGTGGTGACATGTAGAGTTTGTAATCTATCCTTATAAATCATACTGTTTTTGCTTTGAACAACAAGGACCTTTTTGAACTATTGCCTAAATTATTACTTCTAACACATGGTCAAACTTGTTTTTTATTTAAATATTCAAATAAAGTGTGCTTTTTTTTTTTTGTTGTTGCTGAGGAAGATTTGCCCTGAGCTAATATCTGTTGCCCATCTTCCTCTTTTTTTGCTCGAAGAAGATTAGGTCTGAGCTAACATCTGCATCAGTCTTCCTCCATTTTATATGTGGGACACTACTACAGCATGGCTGATGAGTGATGTATGTCCTTGCCTGTGATATGAACCCATGAACCCAGGCCAGCAAAGAGGAGTGCACCAAACTCAATGACTACACCATGGGGCCAGCCCCTCAAATAAAGTGTTTTTATGAAAAAATATTTTACATGGTCAAATTTGTTTTTTACTTAATATTTCAAATAAAGTGCTTTTATCAAATATTATTTAGCTTAAATACTCATATTCTATCATCTCTGAGATGAAATATATGCATTAATTTTAAGCCTTTGGTTTGGTTTGGATATTTGGGTATTGAACCAAATGCAAATGTACACAATTATGAAATGTACAAGATGGAATCCTCAGATGATTTACTTGGTCACTTGACAGTCATGTAACATTCCTCACATCTTTTACCAAAAAATATTCTCTAAGTGAGAACATTTAAACTTTTGCTGAGTGCCCTGATGCCAAGATTCTAAGATGGAAGGTAGATTTATGGTTCAAAAGTTAATAATATATAAGAAGAAATCCAGTCTTTTAAGAAGTCAGCTAAAATTCTTAACATGTTTTATTTGTACCTTTGAAAGCCACATGGACACTCTTTTACTTGATTTAAATGCAAGTGACAAAGGTGAAATTCCAGCATATTTCCCAGTCGCTTCTCTTCCTCAGTAAATGTTTTCATTTTGATAAAAATTGGGATAAGTTAATGAGGATTTGATTTTTTTAAAACCAAAACCTGGAGTTGGATTTTGAAATATTGTGATACTTGAAAACTTTCTGATCTTATAAACTAGCTTTACGCATCTTTATATTTTTATTACAGTAAAAATTTAACAGTATTAGAAATAGAAAATTTTAATAAGAGAAAATATGTTGTATTTGGGATTTCTATAAACCTAGGGATTTAGGACCCTGGACAGTGTGTAAAGTCCTATATTTGGTATAGTAGTCAACTTTTGACCTCAAATTTAGTATGAGTTTTTAAGGTTTGAAAATTTTTTTTGTGTTTGTGTATTTTTAGTCCCCATGATCACATGCCTTTTTTGTGCTTAATTTTGTCAGAGAGCAAAAAGTTAAGAAAATTTGTTCAATTATCTGTGGCCGTGCTAAATTAAGAACATGTCAGTGGGCTAGTGCTATGCTATTAAAGAATTGGATTAAGCCTTATTTAGGTCACAAGTAGAATGAGCACAGTTATATCAAGATAGCCTTTGTTGAACACATAAGAATGCCTAGAAATGGCCTCATTCCAAAGCATGGTTCAACCAAAATAAAGTTCCTGCTTTTAGCTATATCCATTTGGGAGTCCTTGGGAACTGGAAAGGTCATTTGGAAAAAGTAAAGTACTGTTTGTGCTTAAACGCTATATCTTTCAGTACCGTTAGCTCAGTAAACCAATTCAAATAAACATCTGATATGTATTGATACATCTTTTAAAATACAGAATGCTGCTGTTCCATATTTTGATATTGCCTTCAGGGACAGCTTGTATTGTTTTGGAAACAATAAAGACATTAGTTACCATTTAAAAATAACACACACAACATACAACTCTTGGCCTTGCGAGATTGGTAAGGAGGTTCTCAGGTTAGAACTCATTGTACTTTTCAATTGTTTTCCATTTTTAAAGAAAGATCAGTTTAGTAAATCCTTTTCTCTCACATACAAAATAAATCCCAGGATAAAAGAAGGGATAATTTAGAAAAATTGAAGCATGTAAACTTGAGGAATAGGGTAAATTATATGTGTTTGCTCTGTAGGTGTAAAGGGACTTTTAAAAAAAGTCTAAGAGAAATGACCAATAAATCTGACCTCGTAAAAATGAAATTAAAAATTACCCTCTACATCAAAAATATCGAAATTGAAATACAAACACTACATAAGGAATATTTCTATAGATATCACAGATGAGATAATATCTGTAATATAAAAACATTTTATCCAAATTAATAAAAAAAAAGTAAAGCCTCAGTAGATATAAAAGACAGGGCAAAAAATGAATACTGAAAATAAAGAAATTATAAATGGTTAACAAATTTATGAAAATAAAATTTAGTGAAGTATATTTAATGTACTATATACTAAATAAGTTTAAATTAATTATAATATGATATTTCTTAATTGTAAACTGCAAACATTAAAAAAAACCCAGTCCTTCATTCAATACATGTTTCTGAGCCTTCAGGAGACTGCAGGAGGTCCTAGGGATGTGGTCATGAACAAGATGTAAACAGTCCTTAGCCTGGAGAGGCCTGCAATCCTGAATGGATAACAGAAAGTTAACAGCAAACATGGGGTGGCATGATGATTATTTTGCAGTCTAAAGAGCAGAGCCATGGGGTATCACCTAATCCAGACTTGGGGAGTCAGGGAGAGCCTCCCAAGGGAGTGAGGCCCAGGGCCCAAAAGTTTAGTGTTATTCTTGTGTGTGCTTTTTCTCACACCCTCATCCAAATCCCTCAGCAACCCCCTCATTTCTACCTTCAGAATATACTGAGAATCTGACCACTTCTTGCCGTCTTCATTCCTGTCACTCTGGACCAAAGTGCCCTTTTACTGGAATATTATAATATATAATATTATAATAGCTCCTCAACTGCTCTGCCTGCTTCCACTCTTCTGCCATACGTTCCATTTTCTACATGGCAGCCGGGTACTTCCAACCTGTGTCTACCCACAACCCTACAGAGTTCCCTATGTCCTTCAGAATAAGACCCAAAGCCTCTTATACCTTCCAATCGTACATGATCTGCCTCGGGAGCCTGTCTGACCTTAACTCCTCTATTTTCCCCTCACTGCCTGAACTTCAGCCCTTCCATCTTTCTTCTCTTCCTCAAACAGGCTAAGTGTTCCATCACATCATGAGCTTTGCATTTGCTAATCTCTAGACTAGAAATGTTTTTCTCTCAAATACATGTAGGCCTTGCTTCCTTACTTCATTCAGGTTTCCATGCAAAGTTCATATCATCAAAATTTTTTCTTGACACTCTATTTAAGGCAGTCTGTCTTGTCTATGCCTTTACTTAACTTCTCTTCGTATTATTTATCGCCTCGTGATATATTTATGTTCATTATCTGTCTCCTCCTACTAGAAGGTAAAGATTGTTGAAGTCAGGGACTATATAAGCCAAGGATCAACAAAGAAAGAGAACAAGTAGGAGATTATCTATCTATCTATCTATCTATCTATAGTATATATATCACAAAGACTTGAATCAGGTGATGGTGGTAGCCGGCTAAGAAAGTTCCAAGTCCATAATACAGGCCTTCAGGAGTGCAGATTGTGGTCAGCACGAAACCTACAGGCACAGGCATAAGCTGCTGTCCACAGGCAGAATTTCTTCTCCCCTCCCCAGCTTTATTGAGGTATAAAAGACAAATAAAAATTGTTTATATTTAAGACGTGCAGCACAGTGATTTGATCGACCTACACATTGTGAAGTGATGAGCACAATCAAGCTAATTAACACAGCCATCTCCTCACATAGTTACTTTGTTTTTTACTCACTTAGAAAATTTCAAGTATACAATGCGGTATTATTAGCTATACTCACCACTGTATATTAGGTCACCAGAGGTTATTCATCTTATAACTAAGTTTGTACCTCTTGACCAACATCTCATCACCCTCAACTCCTGGCAACCACCATTCCACTGTCTGCTTCTGTGAGCTTGACTCTTTCAGATTTCACATATAAGTGAGATCATACAGTATTTGTCTTTGTGTGTCTGGCTTATTTGACTTACCACAATGTCTTCCAAGTTCATTCCAAGTTGTCACAAATGGTAGGCCAAAGGACCTGAATAGAGATTTTTCCAAAGAAGATACAAATGGCCGACAGGTATGTGAATAGCTGCTCAACATCTCTAATCATCAGGGAAATGCTAATCAAAACCACAATGAGATATCACTTCACACCTGATACGATGTCTATTATCAAATAGACAAGAGATAAAACATGCCATGGGATGTGGAGAAAAGGGAACCCTGGTAAACTGTTGGTGGGAATGTAAATTGGTACAGCCATTATAGAAAACAGTATAGAGATTCCTTAAAAAATTAAAAATGGAACTACCATATGACCAAGCAATCCCACTTCTGTGTATATATGTCAAGGAAATCAAATCACCATCTCAAAGAGATACCTGCACTCCCATGTTCATTGCTGTATTATTCACAATAGCCAAGATGTGGAAACAACGTAAATGTCTGTTGATGGATGAATGAATAAAGAAAATGTATAAATATAGAATCGCCATAAAAAGAAGGAAATCCTACCATTGGTGACAATAGAATTTCTTCTTTTTTAGGGGAGCCTCTGCCTGGCTTTTAAGGCCTTCTAATCAGTTAAATTAGCCCACTCATTATCCAGGATACTGCCCCTTATTTAAGTTAATAGATTATGGATTTTACTTATATCTGCAAGCTTCCTTTACATCAACAGCCAAATTAGTGTTTGGTTACATACTGATGACTGTACCCTAGTCAAATTGACATATCAGAAAAACCATCACATTGGAAAGATCTCCTCTGGGAATAAATGGAGTCCCAGACACAAAGGTAGTTACACTCACTCAGAAGTATTTCTGCATGGACCTCTGCTGGGTCCTCATGAGAAAAACTGGGGGAAGGGAAGAAGACCGGAGAGAGTCTCCCTCAATAGTTTAGGTGCGAAAGAGATATTGGCTGCTATAGGACAGGGTGGCAGAGGAGGCAAGCATGAATCAGCTTTCCTGCACCTTTCTCTCCTATGAAGGAAAACCTTGGGCGGGAAAGGGCGGCAAATCCTCTCTTCCAAGTTCAAGTATTGCTTGTATGGGAGAAGGAGAAGCAAACCTTGTCTGCTTCTGGAGGAAGGATAGGAAACAATCTCTTAGAAAGAAAGCAAAAATTCATTGCTTTTGGAGAAAAGATGGAAGCAAAAACCCCCCACACTTAGGGGAGCAGCAGGAATCCATCTTGGACCCCAAATTCTGTATTTATAACAAGTAGAGAGCTGCTATTACTGGAGGAGATGAGAAAACTCCTATCCAAGTACAACTGCAGATATAAGGTAGAATTTTATTACCATGGATGAAAGAGGCAGGAATACTGAGAAGGCTCAGGTATAGAAAGCCTACCTAAGACTGAGGCTCTATCAGGACAAGTGAGAACTTCTCTCCCTTCTCCATGAGCCTGATGCTGAATAACAAGCAAGAGCAATCTACTGCTAGAGGAAGAACAAGGCATGGAGGGAGACCCCGGTGTGGTGTAGGCCTTTGTGCTCTGCTGAAAGCTGATGGGAGAGCAGGGACACTGAGAACTATTAGGCACTCTAGCCCCCATTCTGAATTTAAAGTCGTACCAGTCTACTGCTAGAGGAATATGAAAACTGAGGTATACTGAAGTTAATGTTAGTTAGCAATAATGAAACCCAAACTCAGCTCAATTCCTCACTAGATTGGCTCAAAACCCCATTCTAATCACTTTATAGTAGAAAATGGATATCCATTTCCAGGTATAAATATTATCTACCCCTGTCTCTACTATTCTTCTACATAATGTTTGACATTCAATAATAAAAAAAAAGTATAGAACATACACAAAAATAGCAAGAATAAACAGCCTATAGTCAAAAGGTAAAACAATCAGCAGAAACAGAATTAGATATGACACAGATGTTCAAAGTATAAGAAAGAGATTTTAAAATAATGATAATCAACATGTTAGAAAACTAGTAGAAAATGTGGACAATATGCATGAGTAGTTGGGGAATTTAGCAACATATAGAAAGTATAAGAAAAGGCCAAGTGGGAATGCTGAAAGAAAAACATGATATCGGAGATGAAGAGCTGATCTGATGGACTCATTAGACTCGACACAGCTGAGGGAAGACACACTGAAGTGGAAGAGAGGTTAACAGAAAATATCCAAAGTGAAAGACAAAGAGGAAAGAATGAATGAATAGCAAACATAACTGAGCATCCAAAGTCTGCACAACAGTATCAATTGGTCTAATGTGTGTATAATTATAATTCCAGAGGGAGAACAGAGAGAGATGAAGACAGGGGACATATTTGAAGAGATAATGTCTGAGAATTCTCCTTCCCCTCGAATGAGTAAGAGATCAAACCACAAATCCAAAAGCTCAAAGAATGATGAGAAGGATAAATACCAAAATACAACAAAACTAAACCACACCTAGATGTGTTATACTGAAACTACTGTAGACCAAAGACAAAGAGAAAATTTTCAAAGAAGCTAGAGAAAAAAAAACATTGCATACAAAGGAATAAGAAAAGGATTACACCAGAATATTTGTCAGAAATTGTGTAAGTCAGAAGCCAATGGCTTAACATCTTTAAAGTACTTAAAGAAAAAAACCTCTGTCAACCCAGCATTCTATACCCAGAGGAGACATATTTCAAAAATGAAAGTGAAATAAAGATATTTTCAGCCAAGAAAAAGCTCAGAGAATTTATTGTCAATGTGCTTACACTACAAGAAATAAAGAGGAAGTTCTCTAGGATTATAATACCAAATGGAAACTTGGATCTACACAAAAAATAAAGAGCAGAGATAATGATAAAAACTAAGTTAAATTTGAAAGATTTAAAAATATTTAATCACTTTAGGGGCTGGCCTGGTGGGATAGTGGTTAAGTTCACGTGTTCCACTTTAGCTGCCCAGGGTTCGCAGGTTCTGATCCCAGGTGCAGACCAATACATTGCTCATCAAGCCATGCTGTGGAGGCATCCCACATACAAAATAGAGGAAGATTGGCACAGATGTTAGCTCAGCAATGCTCTTCATCAAGCAAAAGGGGGAAGAATGGCAATGGATGTTAGCTCAGAGCCAATCTTCCTCACCAACAAAAAAGGAAAAAATTTAATCACTTTAGAGGGTAATAGACTGCTAAAGCAAAAATAATAAAAACATATTGTGAGAAGTTTAAAATATGTAAAAATATATGTTTGACAAAAATAACACAAAGAGGGGCCAGCCCAGTGGCATAGCAGTTAAGTTCATGCACTCTGCTTTGGTGGCCCAGGGTTCACCAGTTCACACTTGGGGCCCAGACCTAAGTACCACTTATCAAGCCATGCTGTGGCAGGCATCCCACATGTAAAGTAGACGAGGTGGGTACAGATGTTAGCTCAGGGCCAATCTTCCTAAAAAAAATTAAAAAATGAAATAAAAAATAAATAAATAACACAAAGAATGGGAGGGAGGAATTGGAAATATATTGCTGGAAGATTTTCACACAATGTTATAGCATTACTTAAAGATGGATTGCGGTAGGGGCTGGCCCCATTGCCGAGTGGTTAAGTTCGCGCGCTACGCTGCAGGTGGCCCAGTGCTTCATTGGTTCGAATCCTGGGCGCGGACATGGCACTGCTCATCAAACCACGCTGAGGCAGCGTCCCACATACCACAACTAGAAGGACCCACAACGAAGAATACACAACTATGTACTGGGGGGCTTTGGGGAGAAAAAGGAAAAATAAAATCTTTAAAAAAAAAAAAAAAAAAGATGGATTGCGGTAAGTTAAAAATGTATATTTTAAATCCTATGGCCACCACTAAAAACAGAAGTATGATTAATAATCCAATAGCGGAGATGAAATACAATTATAAAAAATAATTGGCTAATCCAAGGAAAGCAGAGAGAGAGAAAAAGTAAAGAAAAATTTGGACAAACAAAATACATCTAACACGATGGTGGATTTTAAAACAACCAGATCAACAATCATATTAAAAGGAAATCATCTAAACGCTACATTTAAAAGACAATGCTGGTAAAACAGCAAGACCCAATTATATGCTATTTATAAGAAACTCACTTTAAATATAAAGACAAAAATAGTTTAAATTTAGAGAATTTAAAAGGATATATCATGTAAATCTTAATCACATGAGAGCTATAGTGGCTGGGTTAAAATCAAATAAAATATATTTCAAAGCAAGGAATATTACCAGGGTTAAAAATAGACATTATATAATGGTAAAGAGTTCAATTCATTAAGAAGATATCACAATACTAAATATACATTCACCTAATAACACAGCTTCCAAATACATGAAGCAAAAAATGATAGACTTGAAAGGAGAAATAGACCAATCTTCAATTCATTTGAAGACATCAACACTCTTCCCTCAGTAATTGATTCAAAAAACAAAGAAAAAATCAGTAAGGAGGTACAGGACATTAACACTATCAATCAATTTGGTCTAATAGACATTTTTGAACACTGCACCCAACAACAGCAGAAGATGTAGTTTTTACAAGTGCAGATGAGGGCCATAAAACAAACCCTAACTCACTTAAAAGAATTGAAATTAGATAAAGTAGGTTCTCAGACCACAGTGGAATTAAACTATAAATCAGTAAAGGAATGAAGGAATGGTATATAGAAAATCCCCCAATATTTGGAAATTAAACAATACCCTTCTAAATAACTCAGGTGTCAAAGAGGAAGTCACAAGGGAAATTAGAAAATATTTTGAGTTGAATGAAAACAAAAGCAGAACATATCAAGATTTATGGGACAGGGCCAAAGCAGTGATTAGAGGGAAATTTATAGCATTAAATGCTTGGATTAGAAACCAAGAAAAACTTCAAAACAATAATATAAGCTTCACCTAAAGAAAGTAGTGAAGGAAGAGCAAATCAAACCCAAACTAAGCAAAAGGAAGAAAATAATGAAGACAAGAAAAGACAAACAATAGAGAAAGCCAAAACCCCAAAAGCTGGTTTCTGAAAAGGTAAAAAAATGTTATACATCTCTAGGCAAACTGATAAAGAAATAAAGAGAAAAGACACAAATTGCTAATATTAGGAATAAGAGGACATCACTACAGCAAATTCAGACTTGTGGAGGACAGTAAGGGAATATTATGAACAACTTAATGCCAAAAAATTTGATAACTTAATGAAAAGGACAAGTTCCTTCAAAGAAATGAAATGGAGATTTTCTCTCAGAGGCATAAACTATCAAAGTTTACTCGAGAAGAAATAGATAAACTGATATATCTGTACCCATTAAAGAAATTAAATTCAGTTAAAAACTGTCCAAACTCCAAAATTCCAATTCCTGATGGTTTCATTGGTGAAGTCTACTAAACATTTTAGGAAGAAATAATACTAATTCTAGCCTAAATTTTCCGGAAAATAGAGGAGGAGAAAAAGTTCGGAACGCATTTTATGAAGCCAGCGTTATCCTGATACTAGTAATTGAAAAAGACATAACAAGAAAACAGAACTACAGAGTACATCCTTTATGAGCATAGACACAGAAGTCCTTAACAAAACTTGGAAATTAAATCCATCCATATATAAAAAAAGATAATACATTGTGATGTGGTGAGAAGCAAATTTATTTTGACATTTGAAAATCAATCAATGTAATTTACTGTATCGAAAGATGAAAAAACAGAAACTATATGATCATCTCAATAGATACAGAAAAAGTATTTGACTAAAGTCAACATTTACTCATAATAAAACTCTCAGGAATGTAGGAATAGAAGGAAACATCCCCAGTCTCTTAAAGGACATCTGTAAAAAACTACAGTTAATGTGATGCTTGACGGTGAAAGACTGAATTCTTTACCCCCAAGTTCTGGAACAAGTTAGGGATGCCCATTCTCATCACTTCTGTTCAAAATGATACTGGAGTTCCTAGTCAGTACAATAGGCAGTAAGAAATAAAAGGGGTATAGATTAAACAAGAAAAAATAAAATTCTTCCTATTTGGAGACATACTGTCCACACAGAAAGTCCAAAATAATCTATAAAAAAACTACAAGAACTAATAAGTGAGTTTAGCAAAGACTCAGGATACAAAAATCTGCTCCCTTTCTATATATTAGCAAGGAAAAGTTGGAAATTGAAATTTTAAAAAAAGTAGCATCATTTACAATAACATTGACTAACATGAAACATTTATGGATAAAACTAAAAAGACAGTTGCATTATTTGAACACTGAAACTCGTAACACAGTTGGGAAAAAATCAAAGAGGATTGAAATAAATGGAGAGCTCTATCATGTTTATAGATGGAAGACAATGTTAAGATGTCAGTTCTCCTCAACTCGATCTAGTGACTCTGTGAAATCCTAACAAAAACCCGAGGAGGATTTTGTGTGGGAATTACCAGATTGATTCTAAAATGTATATGAAAAAGGAAAGGACCTAGAATAGTAAAAGTGCTTTTGAATAAGACAAAGTAGGTAACTCACACTTTGTGATTTAAAATCTCACTATAATTCTACAGAAATTAACAAGTATGGTTTTGGTGAAAGGTCAGACATATAGATCACTGGAATGAGACAGAGACTCCAGAAATAGACCCATACAATTGTCTATAGACAATGGTTCATAGACATAGATGCCAAGATAATTCAATGGAGGAAGGATAGTCTTTTCAATGTATGATATTGGAGCACCTCATAAAATACTAGAAATTAATATCAACCTACTCCTCATCCCATTTCTAAAAATTAACTAGAAATGTATTTTAAGCCTTAAGACACACCCAAGACTAAAATTTCCAGAAGAAAACACAGGAAAACAATCTTTGTGACCTTTAGTAAGGCAAAAATCTCTTAGATAACACACAAAAAGCAGAAACCATAAAAGAAAAAAAAAAATTTAGGTTTCATCAGAAAAACTTCTTTTGTTCAAAAAATGATATTAAGAACATGAAAAGACAAGTTACCAATTGAGAAAAGATATTTGCAAAAACAGATATCTGGTAATAGACTTGCATTCAGAACTCTCATAACTCAATAATAAGAAAATAACCAACCAAATAAAAAAACAGGCTGCTGATTTGAACAGTTCATCAAAGAAAAGATACAGATGGCAAATAAACATAAGAATGGATCTTCCCTGTCATTAGTCAATAGGGAAATGCAAAATAAAATCACGATGAAATACCACCATGCACCTGTTAAAAAAGCTAAAAATTAAAGACAAAAAAAGACAATACCAAGTGCTGACAAGGATGTGGAGCAAGTGGAACTCTCAGACATTGCTGGTGGGAATGCAAAATGGTATAGCTACTTTGGAAGACAGTTTTTAATTTTCTTACAAAATTAAACATATACTCTTTGTTTGACTTAGATATGCCACTTAAGGAATTTACCCAGGAGAAATGAATACATATGTCTACACAAAGCTCTACGTGAATATTTATAGAGCTTTATTCATACTCTCCAAAACTGTAAACAACTTAATTGTCCATCAACTGCTGAAAGTATAAACATCCATACAATGAAAAATTACACAGCAAAAAAAGGGAAGAAACTACTGACTTATGCAACAACATGTATAAATCTCAAAAGCATTATGTCAAGAGAAAAAAACCAGATACAAAAGCAAACATAATGTATTATTCCACTTACATGCTATTCAGAAAAAGGAAAACTTCTGGGATGGGTAAGAGAGCAGTGGACGCCTAGGGTTGGGATTAGATGAAGAGATGGACTATGTAGGGGGCACAAGGAATTTATGGGATGATGGAAACATTCTGTATTTTGATTCTATTGATGGTTACATAGCTGTAACTCATAAAACATGTACCTAAAAACCTGGCCTTAAAAAAATACAATTAAAAATGTTACAAACTACATGAAACTAAGCAATAGTTTAATGCATTTTCCTATGTGATATCCTCTCTTTTCTTTCCCCTATTCCTTGAAATCCAGGTGGGAATGAACTATCAGTTTTGTAAGAGACAATTTTAATATCTTTTAGTGATAGAGGTGTTGAATAAAGCTTAGTCAAAATACTCTCTTTCTAAGAGAATGATATTTGAAACTAGTGTCTAGACTTCAAATTACTAAGATAAGAAATTTACTTGTGCTTGTAAGGGTGGATGAACAAAAAGTTTTATAGTAAATGAACTACTTTTATAATTATAAAATCCAGGCCTGGGTGCTGTGGCATATAAAGAAATCATACCTTCCATTTAAACTTTTGAAGGACAATAGCGTTGGTTTCTGGAATACCAACAGACCAAGAGGTATAGCTACGTGCTTTTCAGGTAAAAGTTGACATCTGTACTCTGAGCTGTTGAAGGATTTCCACTCGCAAAATGGGAGACAAGGGCTCTCCAACAGCAAAGATGAGCTGGAACTTGGCTTTTCTAGTAGGTTAGTATCTTTATGTGGTCCATAGCCTACTTGCATGTTCATGCACAACAAGAAATCTGCAGCATCTATTATCTTTATCTTTGTAAAAAATATATACAACGCTCAGCAAGAGTACCTGGAGTTCTTGGAGCGAAACCTAATCAATATTAGAAATTTCATTTTCTTCATTGGTCAGTGTCCAGACGTCCCTGAAACTACAGCCCTTTAGTTCATCCTGCCAAGTTCTCACTTGCTTTGCAGTCATTGGTTTGAAAAAGTGTAACGGCAAGAAGCAGAACAGAAAATAACGTATTTTTGCAAGTGATGATTACAAGTATTCGTCGTCAAATGAAACCCCATGATTCATTTCTTTCCACCGGAGTATATCCGTCAGGGTTAGTGAAAGGATCATTAAAGACATTTCTAGTGACGGTGGGAAATTACACAAATTCCACATTCTCTTATTCTATACTCTCTTAATAAGAACAACTACAATTTCTTTATTTCTTGCCAGATGTCTTATATGCATTCTCTCATTTATTTCTTACAACTCTGCATGGTAGGTATTTTCATGCCTCTTTTACAGATGAGGAAATGGAAGATACTGAAGGGATTTTGTGACTTCAATATGGTCACAGAGTTAATAAATAATGAAGTGAAGATTCAAACTCAGTCCCCAGCCCATGCTTTTTCCATTTTACCGTGTGTGGATCTCTCTCTCTTAGTTGACCCTGTTGGCCTTTGACACTTTGGTGATATTTCTTGCTCCATTGGCTTTGCTGACTGCCAGTGCAACATCCTACTTCCTAATTACCTTCTGCTTGTAATTCTGCAACAATGTCCCAGTTCATTTTCCTTCTTCCAGAGTCTCTTCTATCCATTCTACAAACTCATACCTCAACACTAATAATTTCTAGAACACCCATTCCATCATGACTTTTCTGAATTCAAAACTTGTAATCTTCCTTCTATTTGCATCATGTCCTCCCTTTTCTGCTTAGCTTTAATGACCAAATGTAGTCTTGCATTTTATTCATCTTTGTATTTCAGTTTCCTCAAGAGCACTCCTCACTCTGGTCAGGTTAATCTCTCTGTCCCCAGCAAGCTCAATCTTG
Organism: Equus asinus; assembly: GCF_041296235.1. Lineage (NCBI taxonomy): Eukaryota > Metazoa > Chordata > Mammalia > Perissodactyla > Equidae > Equus > Equus asinus. The sequence continues at coordinate 87,703,078 of NC_091793.1, forward strand.
TGCTTTGATTCTTGTTCGTAACTCTGCCCTGTGACTTACTTTCTTTTTCATTTTTCTGTCTTTTTCAATCCTATCCATCTCTCAAGGCCTATTTCCAGTCTCATCTCTTCCAGTACATTTGTCTTCTCCCAGCTATACTGACTCTTTTCTTTATAAACTCCCCATGCATTAGGCATTTGCTTTGGGAATGAACAGCTAGTTGTTTCAAAAGATTTTAATTGTGTTAAATTAAGTAAAATGCCAAATTATTTCTAAGGATTGTCACAAAGCAATTGGCATTGCAGATATACCTTCTGACCTCTAAAATGTTCTTTAGGGGATGGAGAATTTGATATCCAAGTGTGTTCTAATCAATTTTATTCTCAGTCATTGGTGCTGGGAAGCTGTTATATTTTCCTTGGTTATTTTTTTTAAATTGGTTTTTATTGAGTAAACTCCTTGGACTCTACACTTAAGAAAACAGCACCCATAGTAACTAGCATTTTGTAGAATACAATTGACACAGAAGTAGTTGAATCTGTGGCCTTTTGCCTTTTGTTTCTATATCACTCTTTTAAAATTCCTTAAACTATTTCCCAATGGTTCTAGGTAATTCTAGCAGGAGAGGTGCATTTAAAATAATTTAGACCTTTATAGAAAGAATTTTATTTTGATTGTAAATCCAAAGTTCATCATTTCTTTCATACTGATTATTTCTAAGAGCAAGTCAACTCATGAGAAAAATCATATTATTATATTAAGATGCTTTGGCTATCATCCTTTTCCTGTCACCCCTTGTATTCCCAGGATTTCCTGTACTTAAGGACACTATGGATGTGGTCCATAGCTGGCCCCAGGGTTCTTTCTTGAAGGAGGGTAATGCTGACACAAGATCTGAGGAATGTATACCCACCAGGCTCTAGTAATAAAAAGTTTATTAATCCAAAAGGAAGATGTGCCAACACTCCCACATTTTGAGCTCGTTAAACATCTCAAGTTATTTTACAAACAGCTTGTTTTCAATAAAATCCCGAATGCTTTCTATCCCAAGTATTTCCCTCCCTTAATTATTTTTAAATGATGTCAAGGAAATTTCATCCATATGTACTTGCTTTCAATATATTTATTGAGTCAACTATTGTTTGTAAAGATTGATATAATATTGTCCAGGGCCCCAGATATGCTTTGAAATTATGTTTCTTCTGTTATTTAGGAAGTTCGTTTCTGTTCAGGCCGTCTTGTTTGTAACCAAAGCTTTGGGTTATAGTCAAAACTAGCACTTCTGAATCAGCTTTGGATTTCTTCTTTATTCTTGCATGTCACTTCCATGTGGAGATGCAGGAACTCACTTCTATTTTACTCTCCTGCTCAAAAGTTACAAAGTCATTTGTAACTGGAGTAAACCTTGCTCCTAACATTCTCCTTACTGTTGAGTGCTTTTTCCTTTATGTTTAATTTTCTTGGAAATCTCGATGCACAGTTAGGCGAATATATTATGGAGAATACACCAGAAACACGTGAATGAACATTAAATAATTTATTTAAAGTTGTCACCCTAGACTTAGGACTTGAAAATATTTTTATATTTAAGTTGCTATACCACATCTATTGTATAACCATATCTAATGTAGTTATTGTGTGAAATGCAAAAAGGAAAGGTTTTTACTATGAAATACATTTGTTTTAAAATTATAAGTTTATTTGAATACATTAAAGGATAAAAAGTTACGTGGTTCGTGTACATGCTAGATAAGATTTAGTTATCCACTTAAATTATTCTAGGTGAATAAAATTATTTTATCTTTTTCATCTTCTAAATAAATGCATGAAAATGCATTTTTCTTTTGATATCCGTGCTAACATAACGAAGGGCCTGAAATTATACATGTAGTGGTTTTTGCATTTCAAGGTTGTGGAACCTGTCAGACTTGGTCAAAACTTATTCTTTAAGCTCTAAACTATCCAGAAGACAACTCACAGCTGACTGGGTGGCCTCTAGGGGAACCTGCTGTTTAAAACTTTTCAGGGACAAAAAAGAGTCCTAAACCATTTTGCCATGGATGAAAGAGCTGCCTAGTGACCTGACATTATGGGAAAGTAGAGAATGTTTATTGATGCTAAATATAATGGTGAGTCACTAAAGGTATATCTTATTTTTTTTTTTTAAAGATTTTATTTTTTTCCTTTTTCTCCCCAAAGCCCCCCAGTACATAGTTGTATATTCTTTCGTTGTGGGTCCTTCTAGTTGTGGCATGTGGGATGCTGCCTCAGCGTGGCTTGATGAGCAGTGCCATGTCCACGCCCAGGATTCGAACCAACGAAACACTGGGCCGCCTGCAGCGGAGCGAGCGAACTTAACCACTCGGCCACGGGGCCAGCCCCCAAGGTATATCTTATTTTTAAATTGCAGTTTGATTTCTGTCTGCTCTGAGGAAGAGCTGTGCGTAAAGATTTTTTGTGTCTCGGGCTGCTCATTTTCAAGATATGTTCTAAATATTTATACACAGACTATAATAGCATGGTGGAATTATATACTCTACTAGGTAAACAGTATTACTTAAAATATCCAGTTTGTATTTTAAAGGCAGATTTGAATAGCCCCAAGTAAAATAAATATAGTCAGTGGGATCAATAATGTGTTTCAAAGTCCCTGATGAGTATTTGCATAATCTACATTTTAAAAAGTCCACCAGTAAGTATTTACACATCTTTAGAACCTTTACAGTCTATCATGCCATTTCTTTTACACTTCTATGAGGAATTTCTTCCATTAAAAAACACTGTTATAAAAGGAAATTAACAACTTTTAAATAATACTCTTAGAGAAAATCTCCAAAGCTTGGAAGCTGAAGTGAAGGCTAACACTTAATTCCTCACTTTTTCTGCTTATTCCTACGTGTTGGAGGGATCTCAGATCAGTATGGTATGAGCCATATGTGCTGCAATAACAAGATACAATGGAACAAGTTACGGTGGGAGCGTCAGCTTGGCATCCCATCCCCAGACTCCTCCTTCTCTCCTGTTTAGTGCCAACACAGGAGAAAGTACATTGAGGTGCATACCTGTTGTACTTTTTGGTGTGTTATGATCTCAGTTACCTTGGTCATAGTATCAGATGACTTAAAATATCTGTCTAGCAAATGAAATATAGCTCAATCATCTGGGGAGTTTGCATGTCATTGCATTACCTGGTTAAACATGTTCAGCTGAATTATTAATTTTCTGTCTTGTTAAGTACTGGATTCATGGCTAGAAGTGAAAATGCATGCAATGTAAAAATATGCTGAAAAACAGTTGTAAAACCATCGTTAGGTCTCAGTATTGCATGACTTCTTGTGAGACAGGGTGACACGTTTCTTAAAACAGGATCAGCTGTCATTTTCACAGGTTTATCCGAATAGTTTATATTGAAAATTATATATTCTAAAAATTTAGATGACAGAAGGTTCCTATAAGATAATTTATATGCAACAAATGCTGGGAAGATTGTGGGAAACTGTACCTACCTTGGAAAAATTACTCAGTAGTATTATGGACTGTTGGTCCTAGTCGGAGAAATCTTTTCTGACACTTAGAGAGTTCAGCAACCATTAGAGTTTATGTTACATAAAGAAGTCATGGTTTCAGTTTACTAGTATTTATTCAGCTTCACAATATAGTAGCTATGCTATTGAAAGTGATAAGAGCTCTATGAAGGTGAGTGTACACGAAAGAGATAACTATTTGTTTATTGTCTATTTCATTGGTACCTTCTAAATGATCACAGTGTGTTTTGCAGTTACATTTTTACAGTTTACTTTGGAATAACAAATATGAAAATATTTATAGGAGATGTAAAACAGAGTTAAGTAAATAACAAATTCACTCTTTCTTTCCGGAAGATCTATTATTAAAGTTTGTATAGTCCTACTTTCTATACCAGGAATAGAGTTTCTATTTTAATGATGTAAAAAGTTAAACCTTTTTTTTAAACTTAAGCAGGAAGTTGGTTAAGTTTTTAGAGAGAACACTGTAGTAAGAAAAAAAAATCCAAATCAACTAACTACTTAGCTTTCTGGACACATTATCTTCTAAATAATTACTTTTGCAGTAACAAAGATCCGAATTTCACTTACTGATGATGAGTAACAATGCACTTAAATTATTGGAAATGTTTGTGGATAAGTTTATTTTTAAAGGTCAGCAATTTCCCCCAGGGCACTGAATATATAACGTTCAGTATTATTGGATTGTAAAAGGATTTAGAAATACTCTTCTACCTCACTGATAAAAACAGTAAAAACTTACTTGAGAGAGTCATGTTATTTTAATGATAGTCATTGGATAAATCACCTTCATCTCTCTGAATTTCAGTGTCCTCATAAAAAGGGGACAGGACTTACTTTTAGGGTTTTAATGAGTGTTACATTGGCGTCTTGTCCACGTGCCAAATAAAGGTCACTGAGTATTAGTTACCATTGCCATTATCATCAGCATTTTCTTTGTCATCGTCTTCATTTTAATCATTATCAGTAAGATTATCCTCACTGTTTGTGAATGTCAGGCTCTCTGGTCACTTAAGTAGTTGTTCTTTGGCTGGTCAATATCTTTAGGGAGTATCTATCTTCATTTAATAAGCATTTCCAGAATATGTAATTCATTAATTCATTCATGCTACAAATATTAATTTAGCACCTATGATATACTGGAGCAGGGAATACCAGACCCCTCACTGCCCTCATGGAATTTATTGCTTATGTATATAAATCTGATGATCATACAGATAACTTTCATATCATAACTCTTTTTTTTGAAGAAGATTAGCCCTGAGCTAACATCTGCTGCCAATTCTCCTCCTTTTGCTGAGGAAGATTGGCCCTTAGCTAACATTCAAGCCTATCTTCCTCTATTTTATGTGTGGGATGCCTGCTACAGCATGGCTTGATAAGCGGTGCTAGGTCCGCGCCCAGGATTTGAACCAGCGAACCCCAGGCCACTGAAGCAGTGCGTGCAAATTTAACCCGTACACCGCTGGGCTGGCCCCCAGGTTATAACTTTTATAAGTGCCATGAAGTAGAGGTAGACGGATATTGTTATAAGAGCATATTATTGGGAATTTGGCCTAGTCAGAGAGGTCATGGAAGGTTCTCCCAGGAAGTGACATTAAAGCTGAGATCTGCAGGAAGGATTGCCTGAGGCACTAGGGAAATAGTGCTCAGCAGAGGGGACATCATGTGAGACAAGAAGGAACAGCATGTTATGGGAAATGAAAAAATGATAGGTGTGCCAGAAGCAGATGGTATAGGGGGGAGAGTGTAGGAGATACGCTAATGAGGTGTGTAGAGGATAAACCATTAAGAGCCTTGGTCTTTATCTAAGAACAATTGGAAAATATCGAGGTGTTTTATGAACTAAATGATACAGTCAAATTTATTTATTTATTTGCTTCAATTATTCTGGCTTTAGTGGGGCCTTAGTTTGAATGGGGCAAGATTAGAAGTGGAAAGCCCAGTTATGAGACTTTTAATGGTCTAGATAAGATATAGTGGTAGCTTGAATGAGGGTAGTGGTACAAGAGATGGACAGAAATGGATGAATTCAATTAAAAATTAGGGAGAAATTTTGTAGGGATTTCTGGTGTATTGGTTAGATGAGAAAGAATTGATGAAGATGGCTCCCAGGTTTTTGGCTTGAACAAGTGGATCATGGCTGGTGCCATCAGGAAACATTGGGAAAAAACCAAATTTAGACTGGAGAACTACCATGAAATCAATTTTGAGCAACTGAAGTCTGTTTTTTTGTAAGAGAGTTGAGTGAACATGTCAAGGCAGTTGGTTACCTGAAATGGGAGGTCTAGACTGAAGAGTTAAGTATGTGATTTATCTCCATAAAAATTGCATGAGTTTCAGGGAGATTGTGTATAAACAAAGTGTGTAGTGAAAAGAGAGGATGACTTAACACCAACACTAATATCTAGGGAGAAAGGAATGAGCCTGCAGAGAAGAATGGCCAGAGCAGAAGGGGAACCAGAACGACATGTTATAGAAGCCAAGAGAAGCGAGTGTTTCAAGAACAGACTAGTAAAGAGCGGCCTACGTTTTTTTAGAGGTCAGGTAAGATGAGGACTAAAAATATGTCAATTAGATTTACTGATTTTATCTACTTGTGTTAATTAAATCTTATCATTGGTAACTTCAGTGGAAGGTGCTTCACCTAGAGTGTGTATTTGTGTGTGTATGGTGGGGGAATAGAGCTGCAAAAGACAGAGTGGGCTGAGTTGATGGCTGAGGGGGAGATGAGAAAAGAGAAACAATCATTTTATACAACTGTTTAGGGAAATTTGGGGTTTCTTTCAAAGTGTTTATGGTTTTGTTTCTTTACCACTGAGATTTTTAAAAATCTCAGAGGTGAAATTTGATTAGTCTTTTTTCTCTTTTAGGAGATTCCCTTAGTAAAGGCTACTACGATAATTTGTCAGGGCTTTAATTTTTTTTTTTAATTTTAATCATCTCTGACAATACATATGTCTCTAAGATTGCCACTGAACTCATCATGTGCAGACTGAATTTTTTATTTCTTCCAATTAACAGCCAATCTTGATTCATGATTAAATCAACTATATTTGAGTGTAATTAACTATTCCATTTATGAATCTATCTGGCCATTTTTATAATAAGGACATAATGTCTATGTCCCGGTGACTCACAGTGCTAGGACAGAAGTCACAGGCATGAGCCCAGACTGATCACTTGGAATTGGTCAAATCAGCTATTTTTTTATTGGGCACTTACTTTTAGATACACGCTGTGGACTTTTCTTATACTTTGCTGTATTTTTTGATAGTCTATTTTTGGGGAAAAAGTAAGTATAGAAACACCTGCAGTAAATGATGGATATTTCTTAAAACTTCTGCAAATTATTTATTTCAAATTTTGGGTCTTATAAAATTGGGATTTTTATATTTTCAGGTTCATAAAACATTTTCCCTCTTAAGTGGAATCATTACATTTCAAGAGAAAATTGACTTAAAATTAGATTTCTTGCTTGACTAGATGGAAACCTAGGTCACATCAACAATTCAGGTTCTTATTTAAAATACTACTTCCCTCCTCCTGGGTCTACCAGGCCTACCAGGAGAATAAAATGCGATAACAACTAAGATTTGTAGCAGCTCAAAACTTCTGTGGTGCCCAGAGCCAAGAGAACGGCAGAGTTTAAGCTTCTCTTAAGAGGAGAACCCATTTTTGAATGGGTTCTCCAGCTCCTTCCCTCGCTGGCAGCACAGGGCTATGATGTTGCAATCTCTAGCACAGTTAAACCAGCAGGGATATCTGTAGCTAATGGTTATGCCTTTCTGTTCTGCAGTTTGACTAAATGAATGGGCTGTACTGTCAGTTCTAACGACTTTGGAAAAGAGAGGCAGACTCCTGGTCCCCTCATGAAGCATTATGTTAGATCTCACCATGTGAAGCAAATATCTTGATCCCTGCTTCAAACCATGGCAGTGCATGCCTACAAAATTCCAGCGAGAGACCCAAGTGTCCCACATATTGTGGCAAATTTCCCATAATGTCCTGCAAATTGCAGCAGAGTTCGTGGGAAAAGTAGGAGGAAATGATCTTCCTGCATAGGGATGGCTCATGTGGGAAGGCTAATCCACAGGTTCCCGCAAGAATGGAGAAATACATCTGGTACATTTCTGAAGCACATCATGCAATGGTTATTTTGTATCTTAATTTTACACTTTGGGGAAGCTTTTGGAATGAATGAATTTCTAATAGATGGCTCTCGACTATGTGTTTATACATTGCACCTTTTTGCTATTAAGAAAGTTGCTTCCCTAAAGAATGGTCACAGCCCTGGCAATACTTACATTTGGCTATTTCTCCAAACTGTAGGTTCTTAAAGCAATTAGCATTGACATCACAAGTAGATGGCAAGCTAGTTCTAAAAGGATCAGCTTTTAAAAGGGTGTTCCCCCAAAACCAAACTGGTGAAAGTATTAGTATAAATTAAAACATGTGGGGAGACAGTATGTTTACAAATTCTTCCTAGGCAAAAGGAGAATAAAATATGTTAGTGAATAAATGAGTTTTCTATTGTCCACTTTCACTGTCCTTCTATTTACTTCTTCTGTACAAGAAGGAAATTAGGTTTCTAGCAGTGGTTTTATTCCTGTGACTCCATAAAAAATTTGTGATCCCCCAAGTAGGAGGAATTTGATAAGTAACCATTTATCCTTTTTGTGCTTGTTCCTTCTGAGCAAGGGCAACGGCTCTCTCCTGAACTCTTTTACCCTCCCACGCTGAGTTTGACATTATTGCCGCACTGGAGCTGAGATTCATAATCTGATTGCTAATGTCAATGGAAATGAAGGCTTTCATGAAAAACAAAACCTGTTAAGTACACTCAAGGCTCAGTATCAATCCCACTCGTGAGTAATTAAAATCACAATTTATGATGCATTTGTCTTTTACTGGCAAATCTGGAAATCCTATGGAGTTTTTTTCTCCAGACATAGATGCTTGAAGGAGAATAAACTCTAAGGACAGTTACACAGATTCAAACTTTGGATTAGAATTTAATTCCACAAATATTATTTTGACATGCCTGCTATGTGTGAGATAGGCTAAAATAAACTGAAATAGTTTTTTCATCTTTATGATTTCTTCAGTCCTAAGTAAGAAGGAATCTCGGTTAATTTCAAATGATTGAACTATCTGTTGATTTTTTGTTTTTTTGCTTGTATCTGGGGATACGGTTGAAGGTTGATCTTTAAAGGAGGACAAAGCTATAACATTCTGTGCACTTCTCATGTCCTAGGCTCTGTGCTAATAGCTTTATTTATTCTATGCATTAATACTATGAAGTAGGTATTGTTATCTACTTGCCTAAGGCCACACAGTCATGCAGTAGTAGAATGGAGTACACCAGAGAGCCTGGACAAAGAGGTACAATGGCTGGTTATGGAGGAAATAGTCTGTTTATCAAAGAGCTTCAGGACTCTGCCACATTCTGTTAGTAGGAGTCTGTGTAGTATACATAAGGAGCTTCTAAGGGTATTAAGCCAAGAAGGAAAAATATAAGATTAGATTGGTCAAATTTATCTATATAGTTGACTTTACCTGGGTTTTGGGATTTAATGTGTTGCATCAACCACTTGGGAATGATGTAAATATGGTGAGTTGGAAACTATACTCAATGATGGTCTAGAGTCAGTGAGGAAGAAATGCTGGAGCTCCCCTGGAATGTTGCAGTGGAAAGAGTCCAAAGGCTCAGGGTGGTGTGGATGTTGGGGTGAATCTAGTCTATGCAATTTGGTCGCCCACTTATCATGCCTCGCCAAAGAAACTCCTTTCACTTGAGCATTCAGAAACATGTTGAGAAGGAGAAACACCAGCCTCTGTAGTGGCTGTCCTCTGCAGGCTGGAGATGATAGTGGGAGAGGTTACATTGGCACCGGACTTCCAGATTTCAATGGAATAATGGGATCACAGAGTGGTAGAGGTTGCATGTCAGTGCTTAACCAGCAGAGAAAAGATGACTGCAATTATCTTAAAATGGTGGAAGGATGGGGGCGGTAATCAGAGTGTTTGACCCACAGGAACTTGTGGCAATGACTCATCGATCATGGAATCCCTAGGGATGAAATGGATGTGAGACTTACTAAGGTGTTGCTACTCATATGTGGAAAAAGTCTGGGGGGAAGAAATTTAACTCAGGCCACCAAGGTGAGCATTCATTGCCTCATATTCAATTCCTAGACATAATTCAGCTCACAGACTTGGAGCCACTAAGTTTGTGGTAATTTGTTACAGCAGCAACAGGGAACTCATACAGAGTCAAAGTGTAAAGTTAAAGACAAAAATAGGTGAAAGATCTTGCTTGGCTATGAAAGTTGGCAGAAGACTGAGAGACCAATTAATTTCACTGTGAATAGGACAAGGGCGTGTAAATCATTTCAAACGACAAAATCTCTACTTTAAAAGATGAGATTTGGACATTCAGTTACAATTAAGGATAGGAATCTGAGAATTGCTACATGGACACTTCTCTGATAGATGAAATGTAAGCCTTTTGTGTTTTAAAAAGGTAATAAAATGCTAGGCCAATTCATAGAGAATATTGTGGCCCTCTAGGGGAAGAATGTTCTCTTTGTTGCTTTTGTATCAATCCTTCCTTCTCCCAAAGGGTTAGTCAAGTTCAAGAATCTAAAACCTATTCTAAGGAGGGGTTTGAAGCATCAGACCTAAGGTCGACTCTGGTCATATCTCTCATTTTGCTTTTCATTCCCACCTTTGCAATTGCTTTTACTTTCTTTCCTAAGAAACTTTTTTCTCTCTTCACAGGGTAGATAGGCCTCAGCTTTTGATAATGCTGGGATGGGCAGCTTAAGTTTGGGGATAAATACCCTCACGTGTCCTTTCAGAGAAGATGCCTGGGCTCGGTAGCAGCCCATGTTGCAATCAGTGGTAAGATCTGAGATTTTAGTGTAGGCTTAGAAGAAATTGTAGATCACACAGTGTGCTTTAGTTTATGTCTCTATTTTGCTTCTAATTAGAAGAAAGGAGTTTTCCGTTGGTCCAACCCAGCTGAATAGAGTTCTCGTTCTGCTTAGGCATTGAGACCAAAGTCCAAGTTAATAACGAAGAGGAATTTGCCTTCCTCTGCCATTTTTATTTCTACGTGTATTTCCTGGCGATCTTTGTGGGGATGAAAGGTGGCTGGGCCAAGACAAGATTTACATATTTCTGAGTTTCTATATTATCACCACCCCTTACAACTCCCCTCTCCACATCCACAGCATCTAAGATGGTAGACAAAATGAAAATTTTACTTTACCGTTATTTAATGTCTAGCTCTGGAGTGCTGTGGACTTCATTCTAGTTTGCCCATTTTAAGAGGGACAATAGAACAGGAAAGATGTACATAGAAAAAGAGTAAATTTTGAATTTGCAAGTTGAATCAATTATTGACAATAATCTCATAGAAATGAATAGTGCTATAGTAGGTTTACCATTTAAATATGCTTTTAAAATTAGAACAAATCATAACAAATGGAGATTTCTAAACCCTATTTATACAAAATTATATGATGAGATGTAAACGTGTAAATGTAAAAACATTTGGTATGTTCTCATTTATTCTTAGTTGAAACTTTCCTTAAAGTTAAAACTCTTCTACCCTCAGCCTATTGGAGTTTATTGGAAAAATCTGGGGATATATTTTTAAATTGTGCATGCAATCCCCTCCTCCAAGGTTAGATTATGCTTCATCCTTCAATTTAATAACTCCTGGGGATTTATTTCTTGAAAACTTTTTCAAGGAAGGCTTTCCCAACCCTAACCCTCAAAGATTTCCAAAGAGGAAATGCTTATCCTCTTTGAGGATAAACATTAAATTAAGTTTTTGCTTTTTTTATTTTTTGAAAAATAAAAAGTGGCATTTCTACTCCACATGGTGGCAAAAACTATGTGACGAAGAGCATAACCTCTTCTGCACACACCTTTAGGGAATCTGGCTTCCTCACAATGGTCCCTTTCCCAGACAAAAGATATAATTTTTCATATCTTAAAGAAGGTATCTTCATCTCCCTGTTTGAGATTAATGTCTATTTTTCTATCATTCTTTTCTTCCTGCCTCTTTCTTGGTCTTCCCTCCCTCTCTATCTCCCTTCCTTCCTTTCTTTTTTTCTTTTCCCTCTTCTTTCCCTATCTTTTCTCACTTTCTTTCTTTCTTTTCCTTTTTTCCTTTCTTTCTTTCTTTCTTTTCCTTTCTTTCTTTCTTTCTTTCTTTCTCTCTCTCTCTCTCTCTCTCTCTCTCTCTCTTTCTTTCTTTCTTTCTTTTCTCTCTCTTCCTTCTTTCCTTTCTTTCTTTCCTCCTTCCTTCCTTTCTATTCTTTCTTTTCTTCCTTCCTTCCTTCCTTCCTTCCTTCCTTCCTTCCTCTCTCTCTCTCTTAATATTTCTCCACAGAATAGGCCTTTGGTATAAACTAATTTTAAAGTAACAATAATTTTCATAAGATCAACTTGAAAAATAACCACTCAGCAGTTCCAGTTCTGCGTAAAATGGAGTAAGCACACTTCAACCTGTCATTCACAATGCATGCAGCTATAAAACCTGGCCAGAATGCATGGAATAGATATTTGAGGATTTTCCTAGAATTTGAAGTATCACTGAACTGACACTGATTTACCGTTTTTCCCCCTCCAGTATATCCTAGCCTGGATTCAAGTAGTCCAAAACATGGGAGTAAGGATCAGACCGAGAGAGAGAACTTGAGGTGAAGCCTCCTAGTTCTGGCTCCAGGAGCAAGAAAGGGAACTCTGGTAGCAACAGTGGTGGCTGCAGGGGTCCACAGGTGCTTCAGACTTTGAGAGATGGTAACACTTAATTTTTTTCTTTCTCCATCCTCCTACTGCTTGACCCTGAATGCAGGTGCAATCATGGAGGAAAAGTTTGCATCAGGGTGGGTAACTAAAGTCCCCAGAACTGAAAAGGGGTCCCAGGGAATCAGAAAGTATCAGAGAGATTATGGATATAAAGGAATTGGGAAAGTAATTCCATAAAATTGTTTGCGAACTCCTTGACTTGCTTGGGCTGCACATGCATGGGTCTAATCATAAACAATATACCATATACTTTGAAATGGAATTAAGAGATGGACAACTTCCCAGGTCCTAGACTGGCCACTGGGTGGCAAACACACAAGACAGATGTGACTAGCACTGCAAAGGCATTGAATACATTGAAACCACAAGCCAGAAAAGGTTTGTCAGAACATGGTACCTGAACCCAACCTGGCTGATTGCCTGCTAAAGCAAAATATCAACATTTTCCATAGGACTTAAACAAGATGCAGAGTCTTATAAGGTAACAGTCAAAGTTTCCAGAATATAATGGATAATTAATTGGCAAACAAGAACCCAGGAAAACCAAATTCATGTAAGAAAAGGAAAAGAACAGACATCAATGCTGAGATGATTAAGATGTTGGAATTATCTGACAAAGACTGTAAAGCAGCTATTATAAAAGTGCTGAAAGAAATAAGGGTGAACACTCTTGAAGTAACTGTAAAGAAAGTCTAAGCAAAAAATTAAAAGACATAAAGAAGTACCAAAAGATAATTTTAGAGCCAAAAGAACCTAGATTCTCCCAAAATAAGCAAACAGAAAGAAAGACCCAAAATAAGCAAACAAATGAAAACTCTTACTGTATGGGCTCAATAGTAAACTGGAGAGGAAAGAGGAAATAGTCAGTGAATTTGAGGATAAATCATAGAAATTATATAGTCTAAGGGAGAGAGAAAAAAGAGGGAAAAATAAACAGCACGTCAGGACAATAATCACAGGTCTAATATTCATGTTATGGGAGCCCCAGAAAGTGAGGAGAAAGAGTGTAGTACAGAAAAGATTATTTGAAGAAATGATAGCTGAAAATTTTCCAATATGATGAAAGACAGAAAGCTAAACGTTCAAGAAAATCAGTAAGTTCCAAACATGATGAACTTAAAGAAATTCAAACCCAGAAGCATCATAATCAAACTGATAAACACTAACAACAAAGAAAAACAATCTTAAAAGCATCTAGAAAAAAATGTATATAAGATTCTAATGATTGCAGATTTGTTGTCAGATATTATGGAGGCCAGAAACAAGTGGATGAATATTTTTATAAGAAATATTGACATGCTGAGAGAAAAGAACTGTCAATGAAGAATTCTCTATCCAGGAAAACGATAGTTCATGAATAAGGATGAAATAAGGACATTTTCATATGAAGAAAAACTAAGAGAATTTGCAGCAGCAAACATGCTGTGTAAGAAATGTTTAAGGAAGTTCTTCAAACAGAACAGAAATTATACTAGAAAGAGACTTGAAATAGGTGCAGTGAAAGAACAGCAATAAAAATCATAAATACTTGAGGAAATATGATAGATACTTCTTTTCTTGAGTTCCTTAAAAGATTATTGAGAGTTGAAAGCAGAAATTATAACATTGTCTCAAAGAGTTTTCAATGTATGTAGATGTAATATATAAGGCCACTAAAGTATCAAGGGGTGAAGGTAAAGGGATCCGTTATCTACCTTATATTTCAAGTGGTTAAATATTGATTATAAGCGAGGAGTTAAATGTTAAATATGTGTGATAATTCCTAGAGAAATCACTAAAAACAAACAAAATAAACAAAGAGTAATTTAAAAAATCAATTGCAATGGAATACTAAAAGAGTATTCAAATAATGAAAAAAAACGGCAGGAAAAGGAAAACAGAATCTAAAACAGAGAGGAAAAAACAGAAAACAAATAATATAAGAATAGAGCCTAAGTCTAAACATATCAGTAATTACAATAAATGTAAATGATCTAATTGTACCAATTAAAAGACAGATTTTCAAAATGGATTAAATACGTGACCCAACTGCATGTTGCCTACACAAAACTCATGTCAAATATTGTGATATTGATAGGTAAAAAAAAATGCCAGGACAAGAAAAGATACACATGCAAACACTAAGTAGGAGTTGCTATATTAATATCATAAGAAGCAGACTTCACAGCAAAGAAAATTAAGGATTATCCAAAGAGAGACCTAGAATTATGAGGGACATTACATGATGATAAAATAGTAAATTAACTTAGAAGACATAATCGTCATAAATGTGCATCATCAAACTACAGTGCTTCAAAAGACATAAGAAAAAATTGACAGAATTAAAAGGCAAAACAGACAAATCATACTTATAGTTGAAAACTTCACTACTCCTTTCTTAGAAATAAACAGAACTAATAGAAAATCAGCAAAGATATAGAAAAGTGAGTAACACCATAAACTAACTGGATCTAATTAACTTAAAGTATTCTCTCAAACAACAGAAGAGTACGCATTCTTATCTAGTATACATAGAACATTCACAAAGATAGGCACATCCTGGGTCATAAAACAAACCTTAACACATTTAAAATAAGTGAAATCATACAAAGTTTTGTCTCTGAATGTAATAGAATTAAACTAGAAATCAATAACAAAAAAATAAGAAAATCTTCAAATATTTGGAAATTAAACAACACACTTCTATATAATACATATGTCAAAGAGAAAGTCCCAAAAGAATCTGTAAATATTCTGAATTGAAGGAAAATGAAAATTCAACATGTTAAAATGTGTGGGATGCAGTTAAAGCAGTGCGCAGAGGAAAATTTATAATATCAAATGCTTATATTAGAAAACAAGAAAGGTGTCAATTCAATCACATGTTTCCATCTTAAGAAACTAGAAAAAGTGCAAAACAGACCCAAACGAAGTAGAAATAAAAAGTAATCAATATAGCAGCAGAAATCAATAACATTGAAAACAAATGAAAAATAGAGAAAAATTATTGAAACCAAAAGCCAATTCATTAAAAAGATCAATAAAATTGATATACCTGTAGCAGAACAAAGAAAAACAGAGAAGACACAAATTACTAATACCAGGAATGAAAGAAGACTATTAATAAACTTCCTGCAGACATAAAAAGCATAAAAAAGGAATATTAGGAATAAATTTATGTACACAATTCAATAAGTTAGGTAAAATAAACGATTTCTCCAAAACAGAAAACTCTCCTAAGATGAAATAACCATAATAGTCCAGTAATTATTTTTTAATTTTTTTTGAGGAAGATTAGCCCTGAGCTAACTGCTGCCAATCCTCCTCTTTTTGCTGAGGAAGACTGGCCCTGAGCCAACATCCTCACCCATCTTCCCCTGCTTTATATGTGGGATGCCTGCCACAGCGTGGCTTGACAAGAGGCTCTATGTCCGTACCCAGGATCTGAACTGGCGAACCCTGGGCCACCAAACGGAACATGTGCACTTAACCACTGTGCTACTGGGCCGGCCCCTAGTCCAGTAGTTGCTAAACCACCTAATCCATCATTAAAACCCGTGAAAAAGAAATCTCTAGGCCTAGATATTTTGTTGCTAACTTCTACCACATATGTACGGAAGAAATAAAACCAAATTTACACCATCTCTTGAAGAGGAGGAGACACTTCCCAACTCATATTATGGGATAAGCATTACTGTGATGTGAAAACCAGAAGGACAATACAAGAAAACTACAGATCAATATTGCTCATAAACATAGATGCAAAATCAACAAAATGTTAACAAATCAAATCCAGCACTGTATAAAAAATAGTTTAACATAACCAAGTAGTATTTATCCAATGAATACAAGGTTGGCTTAGTATATGATGACTAATGCAACTCATCTGTGGCATAAGTATATATAGAAATATACATTTCATCTTTGTCCCCAGCTCATGGTGCAGAGCTCCTAAAACTCTTGGAATCTCCAAAAGGGATGAGTGTCTTTTTTGTGTTAATGGGATGACCTGTGGCTGGAGACTCCTTGATAGCTTCTGGCTGATCACCAGAAAGGCCTAGGCATGATTAGAAGCTTGGATGTTTCAGCCTTATTCCCTCCTCCCAACCTCCAGGGAGGGGAGAGGGAATCGATATCGAGTTAAACACCAAGGACAAATGATTTAATCAATCATGTCTATGTAATGAGACTTCCATGAAAAGGACAGGTGTCAGTCCTCTTAGAGAATCCCTAAATGAAGGAGTCAGAGAGCTTCTGGGTTGGTGAGCACATTAAGGTGTTGGGAGGGTGGTGATCTGAGAGAGAGTATGGAAGCTCCACATACCTCCTTTTTCCCTCCATACCTAGCTCTGTGCATCCCTTCCATTTGGCTGTTGTGAATTGTAGCCTTTATAATAAACCAATAATAGTAAGTAAAGTGCTTTCCTCAGTTTGGTGAGCCCTTCTAGCAAATTAACAAACCTGAAAGGGCAGGGGTTGGGGGAACCTGTGGAGTGTGACCATAACTCCAGGTCATTAGTGTCAGAATTGATCTGAATTGTAGGACTACTAGTTGGCGTCTGGAGAATTGGTTGGTGTGAGGAAAAAACCCACACCTTTGATACCACAGTTGTTGTGAGTAGAAACAGTACAGACCACTTATTAACTAAGTCTGAGGAAAAAAAATCATATGATTATATCAATTATTCAAAAAAAGAGAGAATTTTTCAATATTCATGCAGAAGAAAACCTCTCAGTAAATTTGGAATAGAAGGAAACTTCTTCAACCTGATAAAGGCTATCTACATTTCTTTTCTTTGATCACCATGGTATACCCATGGGCCAGGTGGGGCCTGGTCCTGGTGGGTGGAGTGTGGAGTTTCCCAGGAAGGCAAACAGGGTGCAGTTGAAGCCCTCAGGGTGCACTATGTGGCTTGGGGTGTGTTGGGGGAGTAAGTGTGGGTCCTGATGGAAGTGCAGGGATGGATGGACTGGGATTCACGAAGCATCAGGGGCAGCTCAGACAATAGGGGAATTAGGTTGGAGGCAATGCACCTGCTACCACACTTCCCAGAGGAAGGCTGATCTTGAGGGATCTTAGGAGTTCTACAGGGGTTGCAGGGGAGTCCTGGGATAAGAAACACCTGGGTTCCCCCCAGTGCCCTTGTCCCAGACTAGTCCATAAGGAGTCTGGCTCACATCATCACAAGCAAACCCCAATCCTCTTCCTTGATGCCTCTCTGGTCCCTACCCACCCCCCTGCTGCCACCCCCACACACTCAGATTCACAATGCAGCAGCACCATGCCCCAGGAGCACAGTCAGGTGCAGGGAGAATGGATTGGCCCAAATGCTATGCAGGGGCAGGACCACATGAGTCCAAAGTAGGGGAGTGAACTGTGCATGCAAGGGCTGCAAATCTATGGTCATCCAGGAGGGCGAAGGACTAGGGAAGTGGCAGTGGGCTTCTGGAGAGGACTCCTGGGGCCCCAATCTGATGTCTGTCAAGGTCCAAGGCTAGAGAAACTAAAATGCACTGTTCCATTTCACATCTATCAGCAGACATAATACTCACCAGTGAAAGATTGAGATACCAGTATATATTTATTAGAATGGATAAAATGAAAATGCTGGCAATACCAAGTGCTGATAAGGAAGTGGAGCAACTGGAATTCTTGGCAATGCAAAATGATACAGTCACTTTGGAAAAGTGATTTTGGCAGCTTATTATAAAGCTAAATATCCATTTATCATATGACACAGCAATCCCACTCTTAGCCATTTTTCCTAGAAAAGTGAAAATTTATGTTCCCACGAAACTCTGTACTTGAATGTTAATAGCAACTCTCTTTATATTGGCCCTACAGGAAACCCCCCAAATGTTTTTCATCCAGTAAATAGAAAAACAAATTATGGTATATCTATGTAATAGAATACTACTCAACAGTATAAAGGAATCAGTTACTGGTACTATGACAACTTGGATGAACCTCAAATGCATTATGCCAAGTAAACAAATTCAGTCTCAAAAGGTTATATACTGTTTGATTCCATTTATATGACATTTTCAAGAGAAAAAGTATGGTGATGAAGAATAGATCAGTGGTTGTCAGGGGTAGGAGTGAGAGAAATGACCCCAAGGGGAGCACAAGCAGGTTTTTTGAAGTGATGGCACTATTCTATATCCTGATTGTGATGGTGGTTACATTAATCTGTTCATGTGTTAAAATTCATAGAAATGTACATCTGAAAGTTTTACTTTATGTTAATTTAGAAAATAAAATAAAAACGTAAAAACTAAGTACACAAAACAACAGAATTAAAAATTAGAAGATAAGAATGATTTTCCAACAAGTTGTTGAAATTATTGGAGATGAATGTTGACTGTTTAAAGAAAAAGAAAAGTTTTAGATAATTACAACTGGAAGAGTAAAGATGAAAAGGGCATTTGACCAAATTCTTAAAAAAAAAATCAGACCTCAGTACATGAGAGTCATGTAGCATACTTGAAGCTTGTTTGAGGCAAATTGGGAAAAAGTGTAAGGCAATATAATTTTTTTTAAGAACATAGTAAACTTATGGTACTCATGTTTCAATCATTAGGAAGACTTAAAAAAAACACAAAAAAGGCTAATACATGTCAGGGATGCTAAACAATAGTGACCTTGGAAAGAAGCAGGAGTTTGAATGTATGTATATGTACCCAAATTTCTTAAAATTTTTATCAAAGGGATCAATGTAGAAGCTCAAAAATTAAACTGCATAGCCAGGCTTATAATAAAATGCAGTAGTCCCCAAACCTATCACTCCTCACTCAGGATGATGACTTTTAAAGGCAACACCTTTGCATCATTCTAGTTTTTAATCTTAGGGATGTTATTTACTTATTTCTAAATAATATGTTATATTGCTATTTTTTCCCCATTAAATTTCTGACATATTACCTAAGGATTTAGACAATTTATATCTTGTCCTTATCCTCTCCTTCTTTGTCTTAATCCATTTGAGCTGCTGTAACAAAATACCCCAGAGTGGGTAACTTATAAACAACAAAAACTTATTCCTCACAGTTCTGGTGGCTGGGAAGTCCAAGATCAAGGTACCAGCTGATTGAGTGTCCACTGGGGGCCTGCTTTCTGGTTCATAGATGGCACCTTCTTGTTGTGTCTTCACATGGCGAAGGGGCTAGGGAGCTGTGTGGGATCTCTTTGATAAGAACACTAATCCCATTAATGAAGGCACCGCCCCTATGACCTAAGCACCTCACAATGGCCCCATCTCCTAACACCATGATCTTTGGGGGTTAGGATTTCAACATGTGAATTCTGGGAGAAAACAAACATTCAGACATGGTATTCCTGATATAATTATATTCACAATTTTGCTTTTGTTCATTTATGTAATTTCAAACAACATAGTAAACCTTAATATCTTGTTGCGTCATTAATAGCCAGTATCACTTGTCTTTATTTTATGACAGTGGCACTCTGTCCTTTCCTTTCCTTCTCTGCACATTCTGCTACCTTTGATTCTGTGTAAGCTCTACCCTCACTTCAAAGATATTTATTTAGGAATTTAAGGATTCTTATTTTGTTTAATGAGTTATAATTCACCATTATCATTATTTTGATGCCAAAATTTAGCTAAAGGAAGCCCTTTGAGGTGTCCTTTTGATATATTCTCATAGTTCTTTGAGGACTTCCTATTTTCTACCACAGCAAAATGTTTCAGGTTCATCTTGTATTTCTCCTGAGGCGTCTAGAATTAACCTTGTATTCCTGGAGAATGATGTTTAAAGCTAAGTTTAGGGGGCTATGTCTGCTCACTGTTACTGATCTATTACTGTTTCTTGGTCTGCTCAACGGTCATAACTAGGAAATGTATATATGTATGTATCTCCCTATAGAGATATGCATCCATCCATACACATTTGCACAAATATTTATATTTATTTTAATATATGTATGTACATATGTATATTATAGAGATACAAATATATGCACTAATTTAAATATAACATATTTACATTAACGTATGTATACTGTTATATATAACATATATGTATATATATAACAGTATATACATATATGTGTATATATATTATATTACTGTATATATAGTGTGTATTTACAATTCCAATCCAACATCATAGATGTTACCTTCACTTTTATATTTTTGTACTTTATAATATATGCTTTCTATTCTGTAACCTTCCTAATAGAAATAGTCTTCTGTGATTTGTATGTATGTTGATTCTAAAAATTAAAAACCAATGAACACATTTTAGATTGTTATGGTAGCTTAATTATTCATTGTAGAGACACACAGTGTTTGCTAGGATCACTTTTACTCCTTTGCATTTACAGATCCAATATAGCTCTCTCTCTACCATTCAAAGGAGAATATTTCCAGGTAGAAATTAAACAGATTTCTCTTTTATACCCTCCGCCAATTATCTTTTTTAAATCTCCAGATTTTTCCCTCATCTGTGATTACCTGCCCCATCCTCTCACTCATTTCTCTCTGAAAATCCACTTTTCACATTGCTTTTCTTTCATTTTGCTAAATGTACACCCCAAAATGTCTATGCATTTTCTGAATGTTTGAATGTTGGGGGAACGTCTTTATTCTGTTCTATGATAAATTGAACTATTTTGGATGGTTACAAAAATTAGATTAAAAATGCTCTTCCATTGTCTTTTAGCATCTTGCAATGCCAGTGAGAAGTCTGATAGTAATCTGATCCTTATTTCTTTTTAAGCAACTCTGACCGTATTTAGGACCCAGTCTTTAGTCTTAGCTTCCTAACTTTTCCTACTAGTGTGTCTAGGTGGCATTACCTTTTCACCCGTTGTGCTGGGCACATGGTAGCTGCTTTTGGTCTTAGTATTGACAACTCTAAGATCTTATTTTCTATTATTTTTAAAGTAATTTCCTTCCCTCCTTTTCTACTCTTCCCCTGATCCGTGTTAATCAGATGTTGGAATTTCTGGACTGATCTTTTATATCTAAATGTTTTCCTCTCTTAGATTAAATATGAGAAGAAATTTTCTTGTTTGTTGAACATTCCTTTAATTTTTGTGCTAAAACTTTGATGAACTTTTTAATTTTGACAAAGTTTAAAACATTATTTTAAAGAGCTCTAATTATTTACTTGTTCCTTTTTTGTATCATTCTGTTCTTTTTCTTTTTCTAAAATTAAATCAAGGCTCTCTTCGGCTATTAATTAGCATTCTAACACTCTCAGAATAATTGCCCTCATTATCCCCCAAAAGATCATTCATTCTCTTTTGAGAAGAACTGTTTTTCTCCATTTGTCTGTTTTGTGTGGAGGATGAAAATGCCCACTGCCTGAGGTTCAGCGTATAGTTTTCAGGGGAGAGTCGTTCATCAGTGCCCCCCTGCCTTCTGGTCTACTATTGTCTCCTCCTCCCCCTCCTTCCGATCTGCAATTTCTGACGTCAGAAATTGGAATTGGAATTGGAATTTGCCTTGCTGGAATTCTGTCCTGCAGATTGTTTTTCTTCTAGACTGCAGAGCCTTTTGTGCATCTTCTTGGGTGTGGTTTTTGTCCACACGGCTTGTCTCCATTCTATTTGTTATTGCAGGTGTATTTACCGTATTTCATCCATATTTAGATGGACATTTCCCCCACTTTTTGACATCTCTTAAATTACGTGTCTTACAATTGATGACGTTTTAGAATAGATTAAACCTGTATATTACTTTAAAAAAATTGGGACCTCAGGTAAATAGGTAATTAACTCACATGCTCTGTGTAATGTCTTGAATGAGTTTCTCTTGTTTCTAAGTTTTGGAGTTCCTATCCAAAAGGGTAGCCCATATTTCCAGGTCACTCTGCTTGGTGCCTCTCTCATAAATAAATCTAACATAGTATAGTATATTGAGTACTTTTTTTATTTTTATTGATGAAGAAGTTGAATAAGAGGTAATCTAATAGAATACTTATAATATGTAGAAAGAGTTCATGCAGAAAACGATAAGGAAAAATTTAAATGAATGAATTGAAGGAAAAACAGTTATTTCTCCTCATTAGTATGATGTCTGAATTTTATATGATGGAAAGGAAAAATCTTGGGGACTCCCAATCTGGGTTCCATGGGCTATCATTCCCTAGAGTTGATCTCTATCTCTACCATCTCTATTGCTATCTCTCTCTCTATCTCTATCACTATCTCTTTGTAATTTCCTTTGTCAAATAAGTTTGAGAAACATGGCTTGTGTTGCTTTTGGAGAGTCATAAAATTGATTAGTGTGTTAAAGACTGAAAAGTCCTGTAATTAAGAAACCCATTAATATTGCTTAATCCAGTGCATCCCAATTTTTTGATGATAGAATTCTTTCCTTTTTGGCAATAAGTTATAATCTCCAATAGAGTTCATGTTTCAAGAAACACCCTTGGATAATTCTGGTCTAATAGGATAAATCAAAACTTGGTTTCTCAGCATGATCCTGGCATAAAATAATAGTAAGACTTTTGTTGTCACTCGATGGTTTCTTCCTGTTTCCCACTCTGTTAATTGGAGTCTATTCTCTAGACCTTGTTTGAAGTCTCTTTTTTTCCCCCTAATTTCCTATTTTCCTCATATCACTGTTAGAATTATTTCCACAATTCTTTGTGTTCTTTGCTACTTTTAAAAGAAATTTCTTTAGGTTTTTCTACTGAATTCATCAAATATTTCCATTTTATTTTGCTTAAAGTATGTTATATTTTTGGTCGTATATAACTATACTAGTTACATGAAATAATTCAGAAGGCAGTGTTTCTTTGATCAATTTGTTATTTTCTATTAAAAAAGAGAAAATGGGTGAAACAATGCAAACAAGAGATGCAATTAGATGACCCTTGTCCTCTTACTGTCTCTAGCAGAGAAAAGTGTTCATTTTGTTGCTTTTTATTTTCTGAAAAGGTATTAGGCCTTTGCCTCAAAGGTGTAACATCAGAATAACAAGACATCCTCTTTTGACTTAAACCCAACCTTCTCCGCATCCTACTCATCCTTTACTGAGAGTCAGCTAAATAGGCTGCCAGATATTGTTCTCTTTCAGGAAGTTCTCCCTGGAATCCTGTAGTAAACTTTCAGAGGGAAAAGGCAAATGAAGTAAAATTGTCTTGTGGAATGCTGAATACGAGGAACAGATCAGTAGCACTTTTGACTTTTTTCCAGAAATTTATCAGCTATTGATGTAGACACATGATGCTGTCTTGATTTAAATTGTTGGTTGTTCTCAATGATTCCTAGTTAGTTTGGGCTGAAAGACTTCTTTAAAACAGAAAAAGGGGATGCTTTCTTATCCTAAAAAGAACTAATTCTAATATAGCTTTAGTTTTTTGTCTTCATACATGAATGATCAAAGTAATTAGGGATCACAAGTGATTTGATTGTTTATCATATGATGTTAACAAACAATGGGTCAGAATGTGACAGAATAACTTATCTGCCATTGAATAGCAATATTTTTGTGCTATGGTTACATTGTTAAGCAAACTAAAATAAGCAAGTCTTCATGCCAGGGTCTTAGTTAATGTCATTTTGCTTGGCTGAGAAAATCTGAAACATCTCTGAGAAGACATATTTTAAGAGAGCATTAGGACATGCATATTTTTAGGATGCTAATAGAGCCCATCACCCCCTTTGGTTTTAACTGCCAGGAATTATGATTCATAGTTCTTGATAGCATAGAACAGAAAACATTGTGAAGGGAAAGAGATGCTAACAGATTGCTCCGGAATGATTTCTGAGTGTCAGTTAATCAAACATTTCTATTTCATCCCTTTAGGAAAATGCACACTTCTGTTTTAAAAATTGGACCTAGAAAAATCTTTATTTTTGCTTTCTAATAGCTCACAATTATTGATGAATTCTTAGTAGTTTTAGGGAAATTGAGTGGTGAAGGAATATGCAGCATCATAATGATTTATAATAGCAAAAACAACGTAGCTGAAAAGTTGCGTGTAAAGAATGTTTCAAAGGAACAAAGGATGTATTTTTTAAAAAAGATTTTGAAGAACACAGTAATAATATTATGTATTACTCCTACTATTCATGTTACTGTTCTGGAGAAAAATTAGCCAATCAAAAAAGTACTTTATTTTGTTCTACTACTTGCTACCATGCAACCTTAACAGAGTTACTTACCCTCTCTTTGTCTCAGTTTGCTCATCTGAAAAATGAGGAGAACAGCACTACATCCATTATTGCTTTTTGTAAACATTATGTGAGTTAGTCTTAAAGAAGTACTTGTAGTAAATTTTTAAAACTTACTTTGGAATGTAAAATTTCAAAATATATGGCAACATTCTGAATTATTTGTATTATTCTAGAAAGCTTTGAAATAATTTAGATTTAGGGGTTGAAATTAATTACTTCCTATCATTATAATTGGTAGTCAAAATATTCTGTGTTGAATAACAACTCTTGCAGAACTTCTAAGTTACACATGGTTTTGACTATGATAATACATTTTCTAATGCTACTGCTTCTTTATTAATGTTGATTTTACTTGCGTTATGATTTTTTCTGAGATTGTAGTTGTCTGGGCTATGATTACCTATTCACCTTAATAGATTTCTACTCCCTTTTTCTTATTACAGCACATTTGGAAATATACAAGAAGATGAAGAGAACACTATTGCCATTGAGACCTTTGCAGTGTGATGGTTATTTAGCTTTTGAATGGGCTTTTACACAAAATAGTGCTTTGTGGGAATTTTCAGGTATAAGAGAGCATCTTCCTTACAAAGAAATCCCCTCTTAACCAACCGATCAGTCAGTATTAAAAAAAAAAAATGAATGTGTGGGATATTGCAGATTGAAGTGTGCAAAGCATTTGTGTTTTAATTAAAATTTTAGAGGAAAAACTCATTCACATGAATTAATAGCAAGATTTTTAGCAGGTTGCATAAATGGTGACAAAATTTACATCTTTGTATTCAAGAAGAGTATGAAGTTACTTGGTGAAGATCACTACATATGTTAAATTCTTTCAACATGTGCTATAAATATTAAAGATCTGTGGCTATTAAATTACGTGAAAGCAAATGACTCACAAGTAATTACAAATACCTGTTCTGCTTCTACTTATCACTTATATTCTAAAAAGTAGCATGGAAATGAAGTGCGAACATAGCATAAAGGAGTATAACTTCCTGTTAAATGATGCTTTATCATATAATGGGATATTACAACCTAATTCAATGCTGGCCTAAACCAACATTGGAAGAAAATGAGAATTCCTGAAGCCAGGAGCCTCAGTACTCTGAAGTGCATGCTGTTTACGTGTCTCTCAAAATTTCTGTTTTCTTTGCCAATTGTTCCTATGGAATAGCAAAAGACTTTAAATTCAAATGGATTTCACAAATCATAGCGATTAAAACAAGCCAGACAATCATATAAAAAATAGCACAAAGTTATACAAAGCTATCTATAGAGCTGGTGAATGAAATGAAATGAAATTTACCTCTGTTAGAGTTTTTATTATCAATCAAAAATATTGGTAATTCTCATCTTTTTGTATTTTGAGGGGGTTTCCTATCTCCTCACCTGTTTGCTTTTTGACATGTTTTTCATCCAACACCGATGAACAACAAGCATGCTCCCTTCAATACGCTGTCAAAGGGAAGAACCACTGTCTGGTTCTTTGGATACTTGGATGCTTTGTTATTAAGAAGTGAGAGTGTAGCAGCCAGAGAGTCATAGAAAGTAGGAAAGGAAGACACTGTGCTTTGGAGTTCTGAGATGCTCTCTGAGGAGCCTCAGGACTCCAGGTCTCTCAGTAGGTAACTCAGCTCTCGTGGGTTTTATATATTGGCCTCCCAACTCAGATAGTATCTGAAGAAAGGATTTCACTGTTCAAAGACCAATGGCCTCTAAGTATAGCCTGCCATTTTGTAGGTGAAGAAATACTACTGGAAGGTTTAAATGACTGGGGACAGGTACCAAGATGCTAAAGGGCCTCACACTCTTCAAGGTACACTTGTGGGAAGTGACACTGGCAAACTCTTCAAGAAAGGTAAAACTCTCGCCTTTTACGAATTCCAAAACATTTCTTTTCCATTATCACGCTTGTTCTCTAGCAGGGATTAGATCACTCCCTAAGACACAAAGCAGATGAATGGTGTGACCAGGAAGCGACTTCTGATCCTCTAGAATCTTAATTCTTGTTCAGTGCTGCTCCCGGTAAGTTAGAGTATGCTAGATTCACAACTCCTCCTGAAGCAGGAGCAAATTATCTTATTTCAAGGTAACAAGGGTCTGGTTTCCATTGGTACTTTGATTCCCAAGTGGATGGAGCAAAATGAAAAGACCATAAACAGTGGGGTCTCTCTGTGCTGGGCTAGTGGAAGGCAGTGATCCTGGGTAGGCTCGTCTGCTTTTCAAACCTACACTTTCCCTCCGCTGAGCTTTCCTAAGGCTAGACTGGGGGATGGCATGTGGATTGTGGGAGTGTTAGCCAGCCTTTTGACCACAGATCTGACGCCTAGCTTTCTAGTCAACCTTGCTGATCTCTGGATGGCTGTTTTCTGTTTTGGTTTTGGCTTTTTGGTCTTATTTTTTCAATTGGTTCCAAACCTGGGGGAAAGAAAGCAGTTACTTATTTAACTCTCTAAAATGCCTAGATTCATATCACTCAAACATGACAACAAAGATGGAAAAGATCCCTCAAATAACTAGGCAATACCAATAGTACCCCAATCTGCTCTTCACATTTATTGTATATTTCAGAGTGCACACCTTAAGAGAAATAGTCCCTATATGACTTCTTTTCTGAAGGTGATGCTTTTTGACTGGTTTTCCCAGAGTACCCCGTGTTTAGGTCTATCTAAATGAAAATTTGGGTGATGTTTCTTCACTCCTCCAAGGCTCGAGTCCAGTCCTGGATTCGTTCCTGCTGCTGCTCTCTTCCTCTCCCCTACTGCTAATGGATAACCAACTCCTGTCAATTCCACCTTTGAAAGAGCTTTGAGACCCATCTATATCTCTCCATCACCATTGCCATTACCTGATGCTAATCCATTATCATTTTTTTTCCTGTGGAGTTTATCTCCACTGTGATAAATTCCTAATTGATCTTCCTGTTTATTGTCTCCTCATAAATGCATTTCCCACATAGCAACCACAGTGATTAAATTATGTTAGTCTCCTACCTAAATTTCTTCAGTGGTTTCCCATCACAAGAGAATAAAATCTAAGCCCCTTGCCGTGGCCAATAAGGCCCTTTGTGCTGTGATGCCTGACCTAATCCTCCCACTGCATTTTAGCGCCGCTCTCTGTCAATGACTATGTTTAAATACCACTCTGGTTGCCTCTGATGGTCTGCACTCAGCTCCCTGACTGGGTTCAGTTTTTCTCTGCCTTGGGAGCGTCTTACTCGTCTCTTGCCTGGAAGTCTTCTTTTCTCCTGCTTTATCTCTGAGTTCTTACAGAGCTCAGCTTAACCATCACATCCCAGGTCTTTCCTGACCACTCGATCTAAAGTTCTCCTTTTTCTCCATTGTGCTCTTTAATAATACTGCGTTCTTTCATTGCATGGCACTTGTCAACATCTTAAATTATTTGCATATTTAATTGTTTGCTTTTAACTTGAAGAAAACTCATCTCAAACTATTGACTAAATAATTATATCCAATTAACTAACAAGTAGGACTATTTATATAGGCATAGAGGTCTATCTAATTAACTTATGTACCGTTATAGCTATATGAAATATCTTGTGGTAACAGCTAATTCTTCCTGTCTGGAGCTCTGGTGAAATTCTTAGGTGTGAACAGAGCAGGATCTAGCTCTGGACCAGGTCCTCTTCTTTATTTGTCATCTTGGTGGTGTGCCTCAGCTGCTTCCGTGTCTTGCCCCATCACAGATCAGAGCTGATGCCATCTACATCCGTCAGCTGCCACTCAGTCACAGACCGGATCAGAGCTACAGCAGTCACTGCTAGAGAGCTGTCGGGCTTTTGGCCTTAGCTGTGCCAAGAAGAGTCTTTCAGATACAGAAATTTCCCTTATATGCTTATTGTGCTGGACATTATGTTCTTGTTCCTAAGTGTAAAAATTATACATTACTGAAAATTCTAGAGGTGACACCTCTGCTAGTATCTGCTGTAAAATTCCTGTTGCCTGTCAACACCTATGAATGCTTTAAGAAGAGAAGTTTTACAGTTCTTTCTGACTTTGGGGATGAAGAAGGACACATTTCTGGAAAGTTCCCTTTGTTACTGAGAACCATTTTCCTCTATAAGTGGTTCTTATCTCCTGATAATCAGTGTCCCTCTGGATATAACATTTTCCTTACCTGAGCCCACAAACTTGGGATAGTTGTTTCCACTTAATTGTTTCGGGCCTATATTGTTGACATTTTTTTTTTTTAACTTTTAGGAACCAATGTTCCAAATTAAGATAAAAACTACCTGGACACATGCAAGTTTGATATGGTCCAAAAGGCTTGTTTTCTTTCAGAGAAGTGCTGAGGCTGGTTAAATTAGGTATCATCTTGTTGTTGATAAAAGCTAGCAATATTCTTTGTAGAAAAGTGACAATTTCTTAAGGACCAACTCTCTTCTAGGCATTGTGCTAAGGATATACATTAAAATGTAATGCTGATGCAAGAAACAAAAACAAAAATATGTCTCTCCAGGTGCTTTGGCAGGAGGAGAGAGTTGAGCTTTATATTTCAGTGAAACTTCTCTCTCTCTCTTTTCTTTTTGGTGAGGAAAATTGGCTCTGAGCTAACATCTGTTGCCAATCTTCCTTTTTTTTCCTCCTCAAAGCCCCAGTACATAGCTGTATATCCTAGTTGTAAGTCCTTCTAGTTCTTCTATGTGGGATGCCACCACAGCATGGCTTGATGAGTGGTGTGTAGGTCCACACCCAGGATCTGAACCAGTGAACCAAGGGCCACTGAAGTGGAGTGCTCAAACCCAACCACTATGCCACTGTGCCGGCTCCAAAACTTCCCTACCTTTGTAAAATTGTGTTAA
Source organism: Equus asinus (assembly GCF_041296235.1). Taxonomy (NCBI): domain Eukaryota; kingdom Metazoa; phylum Chordata; class Mammalia; order Perissodactyla; family Equidae; genus Equus; species Equus asinus. Next base: position 87,732,383 of record NC_091793.1, read on the forward strand.
AACATTATGTCAGTAAATGTTTCAGAATGAGAAAAACAATGCTCGTGGTTGACAATGTCTTTTCCCAAGATGTCGCAGTGAGTGAGTCCTTGGGGAACTGAACACAGTCCAGTCTGGTCGTCAGCCTCCCAGTCTCAAAAGCCTGGTTTCAACTGCACACCACGAGTGAATCCATTGTTCAAGGTGACTGATGTGGAGTCATCTTATTAATGTCCTCTTATTCATTAGAGTGAAAAACATAACTCTCAGACCAGGCTCATAAGCACACTCAGTTACTCTGGGCAGTCTTATCCGAGCATCTAATTTATTGACAGAGGTGTGCTTGGTGAGAGAAGAAGGAGGAGGAGGAGGAGGAAGAAGAATCATCAAACAGTAAAAGGATTTAGGTTGTTACATCTACCTCCACAATAGGAATGGAAGTTTCAAAGTTTTTGGCTAAATATTTGTCTCTCATAGACAGAGCTGGATAGCACTGCCAAAATGTGCCTCTGTGACTTTTTTTAATATTTTGTTGGTTGACCAACTCACTTTTGAGTGCACATTTTAAAATTTTTTTTAAAATCTCTTTTCAGTAAATTCAAGTGCAAGTGAATCTTGCAGAACTTGGAGGCATTTCATCTGTAAGGTGGCTATATATGTCTTCTCTGGTACATTGTGTGATAATATTAAATTAAATTTCTCAAAATGAAATCTGGATTTCAAATATGGAAAACACTATGCTTAAGAATACTGGGTGAATCAGCATTAAATAATCATTTGTAGGCTAGCCAGTTAACATTGTATTTCAGGCAATCACAAAAAGAAGGAAGGAATCTTAGACATAAGTGAAAAACTAGAAAAAGAGTAACAGGCGGCTAAAAATAAGGATTGTTTTTAAAGTGCTGCTTCTTGGGTTCCATTTGATTGGGGAACATTGATGCTCATTTGCTTGCTTCCTGCATAGCCTGGACAGAAGAGAAGGTCCTTGTTTGCTGCAAATTTCTAGAGCTGGGCTGCTCTTTTTCTAGATAAAGTACCTTACTACAAAGCTTTTGATTTGGATGTTGGATGAGAAAATTTAATTTGCCTAATTTAGTTTTCATTTATTTACCTTTTTTGTGTGTCAGCTAGCCAGCCCACATTAAATGTCATTTGGCAAACACTCTTCGCTGACTTGGTTGTTTTGCTACCTGTACGGAGGCCCTGTTGGAGCTCCCTTCCTGTGCAATTGTCTTCTCGTCATTGTGAGTTTTGTCTTTAATATTGGAGGAAGGAAAAATAACCTGTAAGATTTCCTTTCAGCTTGAAGCATTCTGAGGACCCTCTATTCTTTGTAAATGATTTTACAGAAGTTAAAGTCCGAAATGACTATGGACTAGGGATTGGAAAATTGGGGGAAATTCACCTGGGTATTTGCATGGTCATTCCCTGAAATGCATCTGTGGGTTTGAGATCATTATGGAAAAAGAGCAGAAACAGATCAATTAAGAAAGAAATATTTATTAACAGAACAAACAAAGCTATTTTTGTTCTTTACTGGAGATCAAAGTACTGTTAAGAAAAAACTGAAATAAATGAAAAGTTTGGCCATTTACAATTATCTTAAAATCTATAGTTTAAATCTGGAGTGTGCTGATTTGCAAAACGTTTTCAATGTTTCATATTGAATCAGATGGCTGCTTTTCAGAGTTTTGAAATGAAGGATTTGCCTTAGAATTAACAGTCCGAATGTCATTATGAAGGCAGGAAACAAGATCATGAGGTGGTTCTACAGACATGCTGTCCAGTTTGGGCAGTATATATTGATCATGTAGGAGCAGGTTTACCTCAGGCGTGGTGGATCCGTGGCTTACCCTCTTACAAACTGTAGAACATGATCAAGACCATTTTTATTCCCATTGCTCTGAATATCATAATAAATGCTCATATAAGATAAGGGACTTTCCCAGGTTTGGCTAAATACATAAAATCACAATTATCTATATAAATACATAAGTCACACACAATATGATCCCTTCCATTTAATTTCCATACAATATGGAAATCCTTAGTTTATGAGAATGACTGGCCATGGATTTTTATTCTGAATCATGGTGATTAGGTACTGGTTAAGGGTTTCTGCCTGAACTTTTGTTTAAAACAAAACAAAAATTAATAATAATACAAAGAACCCTGGCATTACGTAGATGGTAATCTTTGGGGGAAGTGACTCTTCTAATGTTGCCAATGCTATTGCAAGTTCTGGAAGGACTGAGAGCTCTGAAGTGAATGGAGAAGTGATCTTTTCCGATTTGTCTTGATTGCCCTTTAAATTGGCTGAATGGGAAGCTCTGCATAGGTGTCCGTGAGATGGCAAGCAGAGTTTTCCCGGAAACTAGGCAGGAGACTAAATGAACAGCCTCTGAACAGTGATTCTTTACTACTAACCAACGGACTCAGGCTGATCTGTGACGACATTTTCACTGAATTGCAGTGAAATGAGATAGTCAAGAAAAAAATAAATTTTTCATTAAGTGTATTCTTTGCATAGAATTATCTTTTATTGAAAGATTCTGTGCTTCCTACTCTTTTGGTATTTGTATGGCGTAATGATGTAATGATGATAGTGGGTGTAGTTTTATTCCTTTCGTTTAATATTCTCCCTTGCTGAAATTAAAATAATAATAATGGTAACTGTTCATTTTCTAACATTTTGGGGGATTTTTACTGGTTCAAAAATTCCAAAGTCTAGAGAGCCCAGGGTTAGGAGGACGTTTGCCTGCTATATAACAGGTTCTCAGTTTATTCTTCTTCTTGCTTAGCTTTTACTGTGACATTATGATCATTAAATTTGGTAACTCTGGCCTGATTTTGTCTGAGATTAGAAACCAGATATAAGGGTAGTTTTAAAGCTATTTAACGATACCCAAAGCTTAAGAATTTTTCGTAAAATTTGGCCAATATAGTTATGGCCTAAATATTGTTAACAGAGGGCCACTGTCAGATTCTGCAAGTGTCTCAGAAACAAATATTACATTTTATACTGGCACAGTTTGTTTGTTTGTGCATTGTTTATGCTTAACTCTGACAAGTGATAGAAACAAAGTGGATTCTGCACCTTTAGAAAACATGTTGCCCAGTTAACAAGAACATTTTTGGTAATTTATATGCCAGAGCTAATCTGGGTTTCCATACCTTGTAAGCATACTTCTGAAGACTAAGCCCTTCCTTAAGGTTGGCAGGCATTGCACACAGCACAAACCCAGCCTGGAGATGCTTCTTGAACTGTGTGGATGCGCTGGAGAACCGTGACCTGTACTACTTACTAAAATGGACTCTAACATAGGCATATTATAAAATTAATGAAAAATTAGATGAAAGAGACTTTCAAGTTCCTATAAATCAGCATTACCCAAACTAACTTGTATGGCAAATTGCTAACTTTCTAAATTCTGTACAGTAGACTCCAGATATGGCATAGATGAGAGAAAAAGAGGATGTAGGTGGGAGGGAGTAAGCCTGAATAAAAATTTTGCATCATTATTCTGACCCAAACTCCATCTGCTTACCAAGACCTTGCTATTTTTCCAGGAGGCTCATTTTATTATTAAGCATTAAAACATCTTCTATACTTCAATTATTTTATTCCGCAATCACTTCTATTTAAAAATTTAATATCTGTTTTTATTTTTAATGGATTTTAAAGATAAATTATATATTATTTTAATAAATTCTTGACAATAACATTATCAAAAACAAAAAAATTACTTAAAATAGTTTCCTTTTACTATTGATGGTAGGCATGCAACTAATAATCATATGTCTGAATATATATTTATTACATACAACCATGGCTGCACATTAGTATCAACTGGGGAGTTTTAAACCGTAGCGATGCCTGGGCCCACCTGGTTTGGGCCTGGACCCGGTAGTTTTTAAAGCTCCCCAGGTGATTCTAATAGCTCTGGAGAAATATATGTTCTGTCCGAAGGCAGGTGCTTCTGAAAAAGGTGATGACACAAAGAGTTTTCTTACACATTATTTGTCCTTATAAAATTCAGTTCCAAAGATGAAATTTAAGGTCCGTTTGTTCCTGAAGAGTGGGTTTCTGGGGGAAAAAACTAGAAAGAAGATATTTTTGAGGGGAATCTTGGTACTTAGTTTCTTCTACATCCTTATGACGTCCTCTGCGTATATCATCCCTTTATTTACCTCCTTCCATCTCTTCCAGAGCTGATTCCCAACTCCTACCACTGGTAACCCTCATCCAGGGATGAGCTTCTGTCTACCAATCTGAGTGGGCTTTAACATCCTTGCATATGTTCAATTCTTTAAAACCTGTTGAAATTCAATAAAAAACCAGGAGACATAGGAATGATGCCAGGAGAAAGTGTGGGAGGATCTTTCCCCAGGGGACTGGAGGTATTTCAGGATCAGACTATGGATAGACATATGTATGCGTTTGTGCATATAGTACAGATCTGTGCTATAGATATGTGTTATGTGTATAGTATATGCTGTGTTGTGTTACAGGGGTGTGGGAAAGAACATTGTGACAATGTGTCTTCCTCTTTCACTGTAATGTGTGCTGTTCAAGATCAGGGATCTTGATTTATTATTTTGTGTCCCTAGACTCACCCAGTGGCTAGCATATTGGTGCTCAGTAAACATTGGTGAAATGAATACACGTTAAAAAGAGGGAAGGAGGAAGGGAAGAAAGAAAGGAATAAAGATGCACTTAAGGTGGCATTCAACGTGACAGGACACAGGATACATAGTTTCGATGTTTTCAGCTGTGCATAGGTAGGAGGCATGCTTGGCAGGGTCGGGAAAGGAGACTGTTCAGCAGAGACTGGCCCTTGGGCTTGCATACATAAAGACTGTCTCTAGAAGACCATGACCCAGCAGCCCTCATGCCTACAAAGGAGCCTCATCCCTCCACATGGGAAGCGAGGAAGGGGTGGCTAATAGGTAGAGAAAAGAAATATAGATCCAAAATAGCTTCATTGGTCGTGGAAATAGCGTTTCCTTGTCCCTCATCCCCCACTGCCTGGGGAATTGTACTTCTGTATTTCTAGACATTTTCTTCGTAAGATTGCTTCGAACGTAGGGTGGAAACTACTGGTTTGTGGAAGAAAAAAGCTTATCTCTACAGTGGAGTAAAAAGAACAGTGAGATTTTAGGGGAATCCTTGGATTTCTGCTTCTAGGAATTAACAAACATTCTGGGGCTGCATTGTGGAGAAGAAAAGGAAAATGCAAAGAACCATGCTCCAGTGAATTTTTCTCTTGGGCGTCTGTCATTTCTTGTTTTACTTTTTCTTTTTCCTCCTCCTTCTCTTGCTGTTCCTCAAGTTATGATACCTCAATTGGATAGATTATATTTCTTAACAACAGAGATACTGGGGCTGTTGGCAGTTAAAGTTATCTATAATTTTATACAGTCTTGTGTTTTATTGTCGTAATTTTATATGTTTTTATATTTTTTAGTTTTATAATTTGACTTCTATTTTTCTTTTGACAATTCAGTATGCATGTGTGGGGGTAGATATGGGTGTATGCACGTATATTTTTTTATCCCGGAGTACTGTCAAATGTTCTTTCTGAAAAAGACATCATGTTTTTTTTCCCATAAGGTCATTAACATTTTGTATTAATGTTAAGAAATATTTCCTCTCCACAATTAAATATTAAAACACCTGTGAACCAGCACTGACAGCCTAGTGGTTAAAGCTTGGCATGCTCTGCTTCGGCTGCCTGGGTTCAGTTTCTGGGCACGGAACCACATCACCTGTCTGTCAGTTGCCATGCTGTGGTGGCGGCTCATATATAAGAACTAGAAGGACTTACAACTAGAATATAGAACTAGGTATTGGAGCTTTAGGGAGGAAGAAAAAAAGAGGAAAATTGACAACAGATGTTAGCTCAGGGCGAATCTTTCCTGGCAAAAAAAGTCACCTGTGTTGGTTATCTTCTGACTGCCCTTCCAGGCTACTCTCTGCCAAGGAGGCTGACTAGGAGTGCTGTCCTCTGCCTTCGGGTTGGTCTCTGTCAAAGACTGACAACAACAGCGGAGGAGAGTGGGGTCAGAGTATGTGCTCGCCCAGCACCTCCCTGGTGAGTGGCTGCGGTTGGCTGTGGCCCTCTCTCTAAGCCACAGCCGCTGTCTGGTAAGGAGTCCTATGTACCCACCTCTCTCTGGGTCTGGTAACCATCACTTCCTCTTGCCTCTTCAGGCCTTAGGGTGTACCAGTTCTCTGCTGTTGCTGGCCCTGATGCACTCCATCCCTGAGCAGTTTCCCTGCCTACATTTTTGTAAAGTGTCCTTTTACTAAACTCCTTTCAGTCTCCAAGCTTAACTGTGTCCTCTGCTTGATCTGTGACCCTGCCTGATCCATCACCTCGGGGCATTTATGCCAGGCCCAGGCTAAGTGGTCAAGGTGTAGAGGATTAAATGCCCCTTGTCATCCTTGGTAGGTCTGAGAGAAATCTGTTTTTTGCTTTTGGTCTTTTATTCTTTTTGGTCTCTGGGGAGGGTTTTATACTTTTAGTTCCTCTTCAACTTGCCCCCAGCTGAGAGTGTTTAAATATCAACAGATTTCCAGGGACAATAGGTGTATCGAGGAAGGTGTGCATTCTCAGGCCTGGCCTTGTTGGGCTTTGTGGTGTTTTAGGAGGATAGACGGAGATCTGAGGGTCGTGGCTTTATCTGAAAGCAGATATAGGTAAGTTCCTTCTACCCTGCTGTACATTCTCTGAGGTTATAAAGGTATCGGGAATTCAGGGGAAAAAGCCCAGTTTTCATTTTGTCAAGTCACTGAAAATAGTTTTTCATCATTTATTATATATTGGCTCAAAATAATGATTTTGCTATTTTTTCCTCAGATTTGGATATGCCTATCGTTTGCTTTTTATTTCTTACTTTGAGTAATTTTGCATGCCTGCATATCATCCTAGTAAAAAGTAAGTTGTTCAGGTTTTTCTTTCAGTGATCAGTATTTAGATTGACTTTATCAATCTTTTTAAAAAAACCACACAAATCAATTAACTACAAATTTCAAGGTGTTTCTTTAATGGAAATCAAATACTTCATTCATACATTGTATCTTATTTTCTTTGAAAACTTAAAATTGTAGAGAAAGCATGGGAATAAATGCTACCTTTTAATCTACTGTGAGAGATATGTAACACGTTGACAGATGAAAAAAACTAGGGACTATTTTATAAACCTCCAATCATCAAATAAGTGACATGTTTGAGTCAATCAATTTAAGAGGTTACCGGTCCACTGATGAAACCATTTGAAGAAAATGTGCTGTTTGATGTTACCAAAGCCAAAAGCTGAATAAATGTGTCATCTGTTTTTCATTTTAATTCACTATTTCAGAAGTATTTACTGTGTATTAAAAAATCTTTTTACCCTTTCAAATCTTTTGGACAACCTGGAAAAATTCAGAACAGTTTAACATATATCTATAAAAGCACATTCTCAGCTGAGTTATCTTGTTCATAAGTGATATTAATAACATTATATATGAACTTTTTACTAGTGTAAGAAAACTGTCATTTTACTATTTAGCGGCTGATTTTGAGACAGAATCAACAAAAAAATATAAATGATAAAGACTTTTAGCTCAGAACAAAAATGCATTCGTTTAAGGAGGGTTTTTAAAAAAAATTGTACTTATAAATCTGAAAAGTATTTCTAGGTTGGAACAAAAATATCTGGAAGCACGTTACATTTAAAAATAAAAATATCTTGAAAGGATGAGATCTGTTTTAAGAAGCTAGAGTATTTTGTACTGTTGTCCATGAGAAAATGCTGTTGGAATAAGAGAGTCTCCTGGTTCAATTCTCCTCCCTCCCACCCCTATCCTTCCCTTGCAATTAACACCCAATTACTGTTTTCCTTTTCTCTCTCTTTTTTTTTTTTTTTTTTTTTTTTTTTTACCTCTCTCTTGTCTACAGAGTTGCTTTTTAAAAAGCTCCCTCTCTTCTCTCCAGATACTCTCCTCTGCTCTCTGCCCTCTCACCCCAGGCCACTCCCTGGAGCCTGGATCCATCCTACCCTACCTCTTGACAATGCTAATTTCCTCTTCTCAGTGTGGCTACTAAATCTTACACTCTGCCATAAACAGGCTACTTGTGATGCCTCTGGGTATCCATGAGACATAGCCGAAAACCCTCTAAATGCCACCACTCCTTAATTCACTGATTTCTAGCCAGAAGCAGGGAGGGAGGGAAATATCAATGCCTTACTTTAAAGCTATTGTCTTTCACTAGTTTTCATTAAGGGGACAGGAGAATTAAATGTGTAATGTAATAATCGTCAGGTTTTCTTGAGTTAGTTTCTGGGAGTGAGTGTTTTTACCCAGCCACATTCAGGCAGCAGACATGGAAAGTGGTGAGGGAAAGAGACAGGGGTGTTGAAAGTCCCTAAAAGAGATCCTATAATTTCTAGAAAAGAAATAGTTCTGCAAACAGGAGATGTGATTACATAGGCTTAATTAACAGTTCAAAGTATTGGAGAGGACTTATCATGGTAGGATGCATGTTTCTTGTTCTTTAATGAGTAAATGACCCATCGAGTGCATGAGCGCATATCAGAAGCACATGGCGATGAAGAAGCTCAGTGGTGGGAGATCTGATCAAAGTTTTTCAAAACTGACTCCAAATATTTGATGAAGAAGATTAACATGGAGACAATTTACCAAACAAATACAGCACAAAGAGCCAAGAGACCTTCTAGGGGACTTCAAGACTCCAGCTTGCCCACATAAAGAATATCATTAAACAGAAAGAAAACAAAGACAAGAATAAATATCTAGAGCGCTGAGTCCATAGGGGAACTGAACTGCTGATGGATGATTTTTTGTTCTATTTTTAATATATACACCGGAAGATGTTTTCAGTTTTTAAAACAAAGAAAGCAATGCGTTTGACCTGGGTTCTAACTGTGTAACTCTCTTAAGTGTCCCAAAAGATGTCTGGACCAGAATTGGTTAATTAGTGCTTTGTGTTGCTCTGTGTTACATATGACCTAACCAGAGATAAAAAGGTTTAAAGGTCTCTTGTAACCCTGCAATGCCATTTGTAACACAAAAATAACCCCCTCTCATTACTAGCATGCCACTGTAGCACGCAGGTTATTTTTTCCCTTCACTGCAATAAGGGCAGCTTTCGCATCAGAAGAATTCTTGGCAAATTAATGCGGTACCTCTTGGGCTAATTAAATTAGAAAGGATCAAAAATACAGAGCGGCTTTTGTGGTGGACACAATGTCGTGCTTCATGCATCTTGCTCAGAGAGGAATTTCTGCCATTTAGCCCCCTTTTGCCTCTAGCAGTGTTCTGGACTCTCTAACACAGTCAAGTTCCTAATTTGCCTCAATGAGAGAGAATTATTAACTGATAATAAGAAAAGGAGCATTCACAGCTCCAGGCTGGGCTGTGTGGAAAAGGGTGATCTACCCCAGCACCTGAAGCGCATGCAATTTTTATTAATTCCTGCCTAAAACAATGCATTCAGGAGTAAAATTGCTGTGCAGATGACAAAAACAATTATGCCTTTGATTCGTTCATTCTAAAAATGTGAACTACTTTAGCTCAAATATAACCAGATTAAACAGCCAAAGCGGTCGCTCACCTCTCTTTAAATCCAGTTTGGACTGCAGCGAGCGTGTTTTATGTCGAGAAGTTGCCACCGCCACTTAAACTGATTGTTCCTATTGAAATCACTGAGGGCACAAGTGATTTTGACAATAATTAATATTGTTCTCTCTACATTGCGATCCTTTGTTTGGAAGATGACACTGATGATGGTGTTGCTATCTTTATGGGCATTAATCCCAGAAAGAGAGATGTAGGCTCCCGCAATCAATCCTTGCATGACTATGCACTTCTCCAGACTTTCTCGATTTGCTGCTGTTTATAGACTCATTTGCAAGTCTGTCTCTTTGCCTCTTAGGTATCATGGAAGCTTTGATCAAAACAAGATACGTCCATTTCTACTTGCTGCAACATCACTAATGTCCTATTGCTTCCCAGATATTATTTCACAACAGCCAGAGTTTCTTCACCTGATCTTTGCAGTTTCTTCTGCTCTTCTTTTGGGGATGACTATATGTTAGTGAACTTTGCTGTCTTCCAGGTTCCACATATCGACAGGAAGCAGAGCTTGGACTAACCAACGTGTATAACAATGTTACCTTGAGTGCATTTCTATGTATATGGATAACAAATGTAAGCGTGTTTGTAAAAAAGTTTGAGAAAAGTTTTGCCAGTTGTGCCATGACCATACTTGTTCTCATATAGATCATTGACTGGGTCATAATTTTTGTTGGTTAGGACAGCTTGTCAAAATGAGAAACAGTCTCATTATGCTGTTGTTTTGTATGTGCATTTTATTCATTTTTGAGCTTCCTTTCAAAGTAATAGAAATTAGTGATTGTGTTTGGATATTCTGTTAGGATCTTTGATTTTTTAAGAAATTTTCATAGTCTATGCAAGTGCATCACCTTGGTCTTCTTCAGTACTTCCATGGTGAATTGCTGTCTTTAAACTATGATCAGCAGTTCCCTTTCCTGTGTGTAGCATGGACAAGTCCCCAATTCACTGGCGAAAAATTCAAGGGCTATTGGTAATGTACGGAATGTGTCAAACCAATGATTTCTCTGAAAGCCAGAGAACATTCTAATGTCATTTTCAAAATTTCTTGTTTGAATCCCAAAATATAATGAGCAATCAATTTGTTCTGTTTGAATTGTCACTCTGCCTTTTTATTTTTTTCATAATTCTTTGGGTACAAGGAAATTGTTCTAAAGTAGGATTATCTATTTTGATCTCATTGGTCATTTAACTGTGTAGCAGTAACCTTAGAAACTTGAACTTCTTTCACTCTATCTAATCCATACTTCCTCTTCCATATATATTTCAAGCATTACCTACAAAAATTCTCTTGGATTATTACACATCACACTCATAACATTTTCCCTTCAATCCCTCTAGAATTTAATTCATGGAATAAAAAGATTTGTGATTGTTATGTACTAAAAAACCTTGGTCTGGTCTCTGCAGTTTTCATTCATAATCTTTTAATTACTTGAGGATTGATATTATGTAGTATATTTTCTTTTGTTGCCCAAAGCATCTAGCTTGGCATACCATAGATTCTCAGTAAATTTTTTGTTTTAACCAATTAGTTTCTTTAATGGGTGCTAGGGATCAGTTCTATTCACAATGTTGAATGTTGGTTAAAGAAAAAGATGTATATAGAGTCCTATCTCATGTAGCTATGAACTAGTTTCTAAAGTCAGGATATAAGGAGAAAATTCTGTTAGACAAAATCATCTTTAGAATTTTTCCTTAGGAAGCTGCCATATTGGAGACCAATGGACTCTATTTTCTCAGTAAGTCCCAAGTAGCAAGGGTTTCCTCTGGTACTGGAATAGATAATTATTTTTGTTTATTTGAACATAAATAAAGTAGTTGGCTTGTGTTTAAGGGTCCATATTGTAGAAAACAATGATTATCTGAGTCACCCTCAGTCCTGGAAACTATTTAATATATGAAAGACACATGAGAACTGGGATTGGCTAAAGGAAGAGTGGCTTCATGTCTCTTATTTCAAGCTCATTCTGTAGAAATAGCTGGCAGAATTGCCTTTATACATAAATAGATCTTTCCCTGTTTATTTTTTTTCAGCCAAATTACATATAGTTGTGATCACATATCTTAAATATACATTATAATTTAGCTCCATTGTGCAATTTCTCTCTTATTCCAGAAAAATTCTCCCCACTACATTTTGAAGATGTGTTCGGTGAATGGACCTGACTTGTCAATGCAGTCTTGGGGCTCATCTTTTAATGTCGCATATACTCCTCACTCTTTTGTCTTCATTATGACTAATTTAATGTGGTGGTCAAGCTACATTTGATGTATAATCCTTCATATGGAAAGTGTGTCACTCCCTCAAATCCCAGTGTTGTCAAGGAAAGTGCAGTTTAGAAAGATGGATATCTGCCAGATTAGAAAAAACACTAATGAGCTTTCTCATTGTCCCCAAGGAGTCCTGTAGAATTTTCTCATTGTTCGGCAAGATAAGCAAAACAGGTATGTGTTCAACCTCCTTGCTTCATGCTGAACTTCCCCACTTTGCTGTTAATATTTATTTTAACTCTCACAAGAAGCTGGCATCCTAAAAGTTTGGGAAAGACTCAGGGAGGGAGGGGTCACACATGCTTCCTAGGAGGTCCCTTATCCTCAGAAAAGAGACTTTCAGTTGTAGGATTTGCGGGATTTTATAGCAGTCTTTACGTTGAAGATTATTTCCACAAATTTAGGGTTGGCTGAAATGTCCGATGACATTGACATTAATGAATAGATATTCTCAGGACAAACTACTCAGTACTTTTTTTTAAATAAAGGGATTTTGAAAAATCAAACATGATTTAAAGTGGTTGAAATTTACCTGAAACTTCTCATCTTCCACATAGTGATTGCATGTGAAACACACACTCACTTTTACACATACACACTTTTAACAATGAAATGCACATTTTTTTCATGAATTTTCACGTTAGGTAGGTGGACTGTATGAAAGATGCCAATTCTTTTCTAAATGACAGTTGTAACATCAAGTAGTTCCCCAATCTGTTCTTGTTCTTCTCTACTTTTAAGCTGCTACTTTCTCTGAACATACATATTGGACCCAGAGAAACAGAACATGCCTATTTTCCTTCTAGTATATGAGAGTGCTGTGTTTGAAAATATCATCTGCATGTGCTTTATTTTTATTTCAACCATACGTGCTTTTATAAGTTTTTGAAAAGAAAATATATTAAAGATTTGAAATAGAAACAAGGGAATATATGCTGAGTTACAGCAGCCCCAGGGTAACAGTATCTCACACACTAATGATTCATATGGAGTTTATGTGTCTATTTATGCTGTCATTTATTTGGAGGAGGGGTGGCTGGAGAAAGGAAGTAGTGTATAGCATATTCCTAAATACCAGTGATTTCTGGAAAAGAAAAAAAAAAAGAACACCCTGAACATTATCCTTATTTAATTAGGAGCAATCATTACACAATTATTCACATTAATTCAGTTTCTTACAACAGTCTTATACTTATCGGCACTTCCTCTTTTTTCCCTCTTTGTTCTAAAAGAAAGGAAGAGTGTTCTTTTTTATTTGAGAGGGAAAAGGGAAAAGGTTTATTTTCTGATGAAATTTATACAAAAATATCCGCATTTGATGTGGCTCCTGGGGTCACATGGTGTCTGTATACACGATCCTGGACTTTTCTCTAATTATTCCACACTCAACTAAGTAATGAGGTCTTTAAAGAAGCCAGAAAGCTTGACTCGGATCTCTCTCATAAATGCAGGGTTTAGATCATCAGAGTCTAGTTTCTGACTTGAAGGGACTGAGTGCAGCATCTAAGAGAGCTGTATGTGATGATATAAAATTAAAATTGCACGGGGAACATTACTAGTGGATCCAGAACTAGTACAAGTGAGTGAAGGGCAGTAGGAATAGATGAAACATTATTAAATCAGCATCCCAATGAGATATTTTTACCCAGATTACTTACATAGTTTACCCAGAAAATTAGCTTTCTAAGAGATGTTATAGGAAATAAAGCGGTTGTCTTTATTTCTATATATCTTAAGTCCAGAAAATGATTACACTAGCCAATATCTAGATTAATTTTTGCTGTCATCACAAACCTGAAAGAAAGTGCAGATGAGTCTACAAATTTTCAGATGTCACGTTTTTTTTTGGTGTGCGAATGTGAGATACCTAAAGGAGTAAAAGAAGCAAAAGCTGGGGAAATTAATCGAAAAATTATTGGTTCTTTCAACGCAGGGGCAAGAATAAATTAAAGCAGATGCACGTTGGAAAGTTCTCTTTCTAGTTTTACCTACACATCCATTTCTTTGCCTTTTGCAATTAAATAGAAAAGAAGGAGAAAACTATTTCCAGGTGTCTTCACTCAGTCTCTCAGTTTCAGAAATACCGATATGTGACTTTACTACTGACAGGGGACAGAGAAAGAGAATATCATCTCTTCTGATCCTCTCTTACAAATATAGTTACAAAATGGTGTAAAATAGTTCTGTTGAGTTCCAGATTTGCGACTACAAAAAATTGAGTATTTCTTTCTTTTTCTCTTTTCTTGAAAATCAAGTCCACCCTGTCTCAACCACATAAATAGAACAATTTTCCTCTGTGAGCTGCTTGATGAGGCTGTGGCCAGATTCATATAAATGTCATAAAAACAGAGTACAGAATGGATTATTTTATGATTAAGATCTGTATGGATCTTTGTATGACTGCAACGTGCTTTGGCAGGGTTCTGCTGCACGCACACTAGTTTTAGTGTGTGTGGTGGAAAAAATGGTCTGCCACACTGTCACTTTAATGTCTTTCTGAAAAGGAACAAAAATCGCTGGGCTCCACCAAAGGTTACAGCAATCATACAAAGGTTTGGTCTGCTAACCAGTACAGTGTGTGTTCTATTTCTCATCGTGATAATAACGAGAGTAAGATTCAATAAAATGCCACAATATTTCTCAGCACTTTGTCACTAAATGACATGTTGACATCCAATTGTAACTGCAAGGTGAAACTTTCCTGTTCTCTAATTTATGTAATAAGATTCCATTTTCTTTCCATATCTTTGATTGTGTCAATGAGCTGAAATCTTTCTCTCTCTGTATCTTTCTCTTTTTCTCTTCAGTTCAGATCTTTTGGGGGAGAGAGAGGCTTCATTCAGATTTATTTTTTTGAAACATCAGACAAGCTGCTATCAGCATGTGGATGCCAAGATGGTCCTTTAATAAAGAATTGGGGTTTGAGAATTTCAACCAAAGGATTAATGTATTAAAGTGAATAATAGCATCTAGGCAGTAGCAAAGATGATGATCAGAGTTGGTGAAAGGGAGATTATTGATCATCTGGCTCTATCAGTCACAAACAGGGAGGAGGAAAACAAAAGAGAGGAAAAGGAGATTAAAGAAACGAAATATAGTTTAGTGATGCCAGTTGATTCTGTTGCTAATTATACATCTTTGGCAAGAAGCCTTTGGTCATACAGTAACGCTCCCCTTATCTGGTGGTCAGATTTCCAGCAATCTTTACCACTCAGGACTCCGAAGAGATCCTAGAATTGTATCTCTCAAAGCTTTGACTATACTAGACCAATTTTCTTTGCTGGAGAGGTACTGCTATCTTCTAAAAGGTTTATTGGATGAATTTTGTGTATACATTTAAGATTGCTTATTTACTGTAGTTGATTGTCTGGATTTTTTTTAAGGCACGTTAAGTTCTTCCCCAAGTTATCAAAGAGGGTAAGGGAAGGGGTGGAAAAGCATTGGGAGGGGGAAGGATGAGCAATTTATCAGGCTATAAATTAAATATCCATGATAACCATTGTTAGATAGCAAGAGTAGATATTCTAAGAGATAAACTTCTAAATTGTCTTGACTACTTAGAAGAGAGAAAGATAGCTCTTAGCTGTGGAACCCAAGGAAGTCTTCATGGAGAGAGGACATTGGTATTGGGCCTAGTGTGATAGCTAGGATTTGAAAAGGTAGGAACTGGAAGATGGATGTTCAGGAAGGCTTGTGGTAATAGAGGAAGGCAGGAATGTCTGCAGTCGTTAATGAAGTGCTGTGACTACTCAATTTGGTTGAAGTATAAGGTGAGTCTATGAGAGCTGTAGAAAATGAGGTGCAAATGACAAATAAGGACCAGGCTATGGAGAGTTCTGAGTGCCACTAAGGCATTATGAATAATAGCATTCAGGCAGGAGCAAAGATGATGATCAGAGTTTGTGAAAAAGAGATTATTGATCATGTGGCTCTATCAGTCACAAATGGAGGAGGAAAACAAAAGAGACTACTTTTAAGGCAGCTGGAGCTACTTAAAGTGTTCAGTCAGGGGTGATGTGATATCAAGAGTTGTGCCGTAGGACGTGGGTGTCAAGGAAAGTACCCGAACTTCTGGCTTGTTTGACTCTCAAGTAGTGGTCTCATTACCAAAAGGGGAACACAAGAGGGCAAGCATGCTGGGAAAGTGGAGACAGTGGCATATTTTGTATGGGAAATGTAGTGTTTGAGCTGATGAGCATCTGGCAGATGGCTAATCTGCTGTGAGGGGTCATGAGACAGGGAGGCTGGAGAGAGATCTGAAGTCAACTAAGCAGAGGAAAAGGCAATTCAAAGGTAAAGGTTCTAATTCAAAGACCAGATGGAGTACTAAGGGATAGAAGGTAAAGAATGAAAGAATGAGGAATAGTGACAGATCCTTAGAATCCACATTAATGGGAGATCAATAATGGAGGAGTCTGAGAACTTACAAAGAGTATAAGAATGAGAAAGGAGGACTGTCATAGATAGCAGTATTGGGGAAAATGGAAAATGATGAGTATAAGAGGAAGGGGAAAAAGAACCAACACACTGGGTATCGATATATCAGATCTGGATGCACACAGTATTATTTAATCTTCCCAGGCATCCTATTAGAGATATATTCTTACACTAATTTTAGAAAGGAAGAAATTGATGTTTAGAGAGGATAGGTAACGTGCTCAAGGTTACACAGCTGGCAAGCAGCTGAGCTGCAATTTGTGCTCAGGTCTGTTGAACTCCGAATTCCATGCTTTTGCACTGTTCAATGCTGCTAAGTTTGAAGTGCGTAGGAGAAGAGAAAGGGATGTTTACGTTGTTGACCTTCAGTAGAGTTGTGAGCAAGGAAGCCATATTTTTAAAGGATAAGAACCAAGTCGGTGATGGATTCAATTTAGTTCATGTACTATTTATTGGGCTCCTGCCGTGTAATAACGAGTGGTTCTAGCTGCTGGAGGCACAAAGATCAGCAGGACCTAGTCCTTCACCTCAAGGAACTTGCTGTCTGGAAGGAGCAGAACACATATCTAGATGATTTTAACATAATACAGTGTCTGCTTTGAGAGCATAGTTTACCCTTTCGAAAAGTAGAGTGCTAGTTTAACAGAAAAGCAAAATGAAGTTTTTTCTCTGTTTAAGATAATGTGCACGTGAAGATGTTTGTAGGCTACTGGAGGACCCAGGGGTGAAAAGGTCGTTGAAGGTATCAAAACAAGAGCAGATGAAAGAGGGTGGGACCAAGGACATAAGAGGTGGAGTTGGGTGGAGTTGTCTTGAGGAAAAAAAAGGAAATAATGTGATACTATCCATGGGTATGTTTAACATATGCCCATTACTATCTTATACATACCTGTGGAAAAGGACTAGGCCTGAGAACATTAACCTGGTATTTTGGGAGTGATTAATATTGCTTGTTAGGCAGACTACCCTGCCACCTTTGACCCCCATTAGCTCTCCATTTGTAGAGGGGATAAACTCTGGGCAGTCAAGACCAAGGCAGAGAAAGCCTTTTTCCTGTATTTGCACCCAGGAAGTACAAACTGAAAATTACATTCATGGCAGAAAGAAGTCTGAAGATGATTACATAAGTTTCAAATTCTGGTTTATTTTCAAACAGAAGACCAACAGATCTATAAATTGTAAAGAAAAACTCCGTTTTGTTTAGTCTCTACTGTTCTGATTTTAAGGGGTAAATAATTTGAGTACATTTCAATACAGGTTTCCCCTGCTTTGTGAAAGTTCATTTTATGCCACTTTGCTTTTACGGAAGACCTACATTAGTACCTGTTTTCTCTCACCAAAAGTAATCCTAAGAAGCTTTTTGCTTTTACGAAAAAAGGCGAAAAGCGAAAATAGCATTCAGCATTTGTTTTGCAGTGGGCCATTTTAGAGGCTAAGCAGTCAAGCATACTGTCCTGTTTCAAGCCTTCCACATCAGCCACATCAGCCACAGCAGATGACAAAGCTTGACCTTCAACATCAAGGCAGGTAGACAAAGAAGGGTAGACCTCAGCAACCTGCCTGCCCTGATGGATGACACAATGACACAATGAGATGTTGATAGATGACCTCTTCTCTCTCCTACACCTTGTCTCCTGGATGTCCCACCACCCCAGCCTCCAATGATGCAGTTTAATACCATCATCACCACCACCACCTCTCAGCCTCCAGTGTGACTTCTGTCTTCCCGATTCCGGTACATGAATCTACACTGTACAGACATTATTTCTACTTTATACAGGCTGTGGATTTATTATATCATTCCTGCTCTTACTATAGATTGCTGTTATTTTAGGTTATATATGTTATTTGGTATGGTTTGGTAGGTTATTTTTTGGGTCTGGGAATGTTCAAAAATTTTTCCCATATAAACTAATGGTAATTGCTTCTTTACGCCGTTTCAACTTACAAAAGTTTTCATAGGAAAGCTCTACTTTCAGATAGCAGGGGAAAATTCTATTGTGATTAGAGATGACAAAGTTGTGTCCAAAAAAATCCATGTGTCTTCCTCAGCAGAGACTTCTAAGAGAAAAAGAAAATTTTGTGTTTTTGTACCAGAATAACTTTGGTAGACTGATAATGTCATCTCGTTGTTTAAGGGCTGTAGAAAATAATCAGAAATCTTGTCCTGATAGTGTTCTCTATAAGCTGTTCTCCTTCTCAAATTGTGTTGTACTTTTCCCATTCACCTATATATTTACAATTTTTCTTTTAGGATTCAGGCTATGGTTTATGACGATGCAGCCTCTCTCTCTCTCTGTCTCTCATTTTTATTATTTGTGCTACTTTACCAATTCTTATTAGCATCTCTACGTCTGAAAAGAAAGATTCAATAATGTGTTTTGCTAGAGCAATAAATGCTATTAAGTGCTTACAATAGAAAGATATGTATGAATCACAATGGTACCCTGATATTACTAAAAAGGCACCTAAACAGAATGATTTGTGTTTGCTAATTTTTGATGCATCAAATATTAAATAAATAATTTTTACTTCTCATCAGTATAAGTTTTCAGTAACAATGTAAAAATGTGAATAGTTCATTTTTAAATCCTACAATAATAGTCATGTGATCTGCAATCTCAGAAACATGGGTTTGCCAACTTACCGGAAATGATAATGACTTGACTTTATTTAGAGCAATGTCAAAGAGAGTAAGCTCTAGACTTGATGAGCCTAGTTTAATTGTTCAACTCTTATTAGCACTACTGGGACTCTGGAAATTAAGATTCACACATAGAATTGAGAGGAAAATCATCCATAAATCAGGCGTCAAGAGAAATGTCTGCTATTTTGTAGGAAATATAACAGTGTCTTTGTTAACCCAATATTTTATGAAGAGTATAATGTTTTGTCATTAATATCATCATTTTCTTTACCATCAGCATTTTTGCAAAATCAACCAATACTATATGGATTTGCTTCTGGACATATGAAAAAAGAGATTAAGAGGCCAACACTGATTTTTAAAAGCAGCAATAATATAACAGTGAATTCCGAAAATAGCAATGACATTTTATTTTATTTCTTGAAAATATATGCTTTATAACCTTTGCTATTTCAGTCTCTGATAGGGTTAGACCCCATCACCCAGCCAAAAATGACCCGCAACCCACAAGTTATATCCTATGCTTTAAAACTCACATAATGATTTTGGCCTTTTTTACTGAATTATACAACTATCGTCCATTCACATTTTATCCTAGAATTATAATGCTGTAATTCAACTCGACAGAGTGCTATAATAATCTACAATCTTTTCCATATATGATAGTTTTCTTTTCTTCATTCCTTTCTTCTTGGTTTCAGTGCTGTTTATCTAAATTGGAGATTTTTCTCTTCACTTTTCCAGTTTTCTCCACAGTCTTCTCAAGTTACCTCCTTTTTACTTTTCTCTTTTACTATTTCCCTTACCCCTGTTTACTCATGTTATGTTCTTTAATGCAATTTTATTTTGTAACACTCTAACTAATAAAGCCGTGTATTCTCACCAAGTGAGGCAATTCTCAAGGTGTGTATTCAAAAGAATATTCATTAAAATACAAAGTCACATGTCTACTACTGTGTTGGTTGCTGGTGCTAATTTTTCTGACTTCCATTGTTTATAAGTAGGTGTTGCTAGATGAAGGCAAATATCTTTAAGTAACTTATCTCTTTTCAGATGTTTTTGGATTGGAACTCTAAGAAATATTTCAGGACCATACTAAAAGGCTCTAACCATGGACTGTGGTGGATGTATCAGATTGAAACCCAAGGGCATGGCCACATCATTATGACAATAGTTTAAGCTGTTAAGAAACTCAAGGACCAACAAGTGAGAATGTAATTCTCCATCAAGATTGCCAGCTGTTTTTAAGTGTTTGGAGACCAAGATGAAGACCACAAGAATCAGTGGCAGATTGTCAAAGCGACGATGCAGAAGCCTACCATTACCATTACAAGCCACAAGAGGTACAATTGTCTTTCCTGCAATGGTGAAATCCTAGTTGAGCTCATTGGAAGCTTGGATATAACTAGTTCGTGAATGTTTCTAGAATTTAAAACTTTTTTTTTAAGGAAAAGAATTATCTGAATATATAGCAAATGAAATAGTGTCTATATTTATGAGAGAAAACTGGAATAGAAAATCATTTGCACAGGTCTCTTGCTGGTTCAAATGTTCTTAATTAGATTTGTGTGTTTTATAGTGGAATTGGTAAAGGGGCATACTGTGAGAAACAAATTTAGGAGACACAAACTTTTGCTTCAAAAGAGTTTACCCTGGAGCTGAATGTAGACATGTGTTTTTCTACTGGCAAAATTTAACAGGGCAGAAATATCTATCAGAATTCTTGTTTTGAAATCTATCTTCATTCAAGGCAGTTTTAAAGATTATGACAATAACCTGAAACTTGAGTTATACGCAAATCTGTCTAAGCTTGGAATAGTTATGCTAATTCTGGAAGAGAGATATTATCACTTTTATTCATCTTACTTTTAGTATCTTTTAGTGAATTAGTCCCTTTTTATTAAATAACAAAACTCTTACTTTCAGAATGACAAACAGAATCCTG
Source organism: Equus asinus (assembly GCF_041296235.1). Lineage (NCBI taxonomy): Eukaryota > Metazoa > Chordata > Mammalia > Perissodactyla > Equidae > Equus > Equus asinus. The sequence goes on from NC_091793.1 coordinate 87,753,308, forward strand.
GCTTAAGGTGGACAGCTGTTAAAATAATCCTTGCCCAAGCTACAGAATCATACGTAGTTCTCTCTACCTTAGGCTCCTAAAATAGCCTTTGTAGACTCTACTAGAAGATTCAATGTATGGTTCTATTATAGATAAGGTTATAGATAAGGCAGCAGTTAGGAGAATAGACTTTAGAGTTGGACAGAAAAGGATTCAAATACTAGCTCGTACAAACACCAATAATGCGACCTTATAAAAAAAAGTCTGGAATCCTTTTTCCCCTTTAAAATATGAATAACATTATCTAATACCTAGGGTTGTTGAGAGGATTACATATGATGATGCCTACAAATTTCGTAACACACTACCTGACATTTAGTAAGGCTTCAAGAAATAATAACTGTTACAATTAGAATTGTTTTTAGGTCTTGAGTTATTCTGGTTCCCTGTGGCTCACACAAAGTTCCTTTTCTTTTTAATTTTTAAACACAGATTTACCATTTAGTGAAGTCGAGGCAATCTGGGATACTGCTATTTGAAGTGGTTGGTTGAATTTACCACGAATTATTAGACATATTAGGCCTAAGATGGCTCTCATTGTGCAATGTTAGATAATTACTCATTCATAATTTTGTTTTTCCTAAGATGTAGGGGTTTTTTTTGGTTTTTTTTTGGTGAGGAAGATTGGCCCTGAGCTCACATCCATTACCAATCTTCCTCTTTATGCTTAAGGCAGATTGTCCCTGAGCTAACATCTGTGGCAATCTTCTTCTGTTTTGCATGTGGGACTCTGCCACAGCATGGTTTGATGAGTGGTGTGTAGGTCCACACCAGGGATCTGAACTTGCAAACCCCAGGCCGCCAAAGTACAGTGTGTGAAGCTAACCACTATGCTGCCAGGCTTGCCCCCTAAGATGCAGATATTTTAGTGGGCTGTGTGTGGTCAGAGTTTAGTATATTTTGGGAAGCATTTTGTACAAGGTGGAAAGACATACTGGTGTAAGAATGGCATTGAATACAAGCAGAGGGTTCAATACTTTCACTTGGAAGGCACAGGATCATCTTGTGCAGACTACTTATGTAGCAGATGATATAACTGAGGTTCAAAGGAGTAAGATAATTTGATGAAATGGCTGGAGCTGTAACTGGAATCCAGGACTCTTAACTTTTGGTCCTGTAGTACAATGCTTCTCTTCACAAATCTTATTTACTTGAAGACCGCATGAAACATCTATTTAAATGTGGCTAGGATAAAAATTTCTTATATTGAATGCTATTTCCAAAAGACAAATGATATGTATACTAGACTTATTTGAAGCACTTGAGATAATATTCAGTTATTATAAACAAGTGTTTGATTCTATAAATTCCTGTCAAAAGAGGTCTATGACTTAGTAATAAAAGGGTCTTTTTCACAGCCTTGATGCTTCTATCTGGGTTATCCCTGACTTATTTTTCCCATTTCAGCTGCTATTTTAAATAATTCTTGGTTACTCAGTACTTAGGGAATGCTAAATGCCTTGAGGGTGCCATCAAGCATGGTTCCATCAGTTTATCTGGAAGTGACCCAAAACCCCAGCTCACTGTGAAAATTGCCATGACGTCACTGCCCAGGCTCTCTCTCCCTAGGATAAATAGTGAACTTCAGTTTCCATTGCTGTTCGCTTACTGCCTAAAATGAATGAACACAAATTTCTTATTCCTAGAGTTGAAAAGCAATGGAAAAAATATTTAAGTAGTCAACTGCTGAAAGCAAGAATTCTATACTTAGGGCAATACACATTTCTGGGATTTTACTAAAGCTTATACAACCTATTTTAGCTTCAGTTGTACCATTTACTTCTATGTTAACATGACATCAAAAAGATATGGTTGAATAAGTGGAACATATAGACCAGTGTACCTGGCTATTTACATTGTGAGAAGAGAAGAACTGTGATTTATGTGCTGAATGGTGTTATTTCAAACTATTGAAATCATACAGGTATTCAAATTGGATTAATATCCTTAAGCTATATTTGTAGTCACTTATCAGGGGCATGAATCATTTTGCCCATCTTAATGATTTACAAGGTTATCAGCAACTAGGTTAATAGAATATGAAAATTTCTTAAGAAGTAGGAAATGAGATAAATGGTTTTAACCTATTGAATTGTGTCAATAATTTTTGAGTGTTTATGTATTTTGTAGGGTAGGTTTGCACTGTTTCATATTAGTTGTGTTTTTTAGAATGTGTTTTCAGTGCCATGTAGGTTTCACATGGCACGTTGCATTCTATAATAATGTGTCTCCCATTTTAGGACCAAGAAATCCAGATAAAACCCCCATAAATCCATGAGATACTGTTGTAAGCAGTCTCACATTGGCTGGGGTATTAGTCATACTACTAAATACCATGACTTGACGCCCTTCAAGACCCTTTGTCTTCCAGGAAAATGCATTGTCATACATTGTGATCAATATTTCAAATGCTAATTCTTTTAATATAATCTTCCTAATAATCCTACTAGGTAAGCCTTATGCCTATTTTATAGAAAAAGGAAATTGAGGCATGGAAAGGTTAATCAGATCAGAAACCATCCTAGGCCAGTCTGATTCCAAAGTCTGTTCTTAATCAATGTAGTAAATTGTCTGTGTTACAGGTGTCAAGCCTTAACTCCTTCTGCATTTAAAAATCTGCCTATCCCATTGGCTACCTTTAGTCTCACTTCTAATTAGCACTATGGATAAGGTCCCATTCTTCATTTAGCTTTTGTAAATTAGCAGGCTGATTTCTTACCTTGAACCTAGCTCTGACCTTACTGCTCTTAGGAGACTCAGGAACCTTGGGTTAAAGGTATCTTCTACTTGCGGGTTTTGTTTGTTTGTTTGTTTAGTTGAATTGGAGAGGGATACTGATCACTTTCCTGATCAATTTACACTTGGGGAGTCAGCATGACAAAGTAGCAAGAACAGAGATATTAGAGTAAAATCAAACTAAGTTCAAATCCTGGATCCAGGGCTTACAGCCTCATCACTTTAGGCAAATTTTAGAGTCTCTCTGAGCCTTCCTTTCTCAGAGTACAGGATTTCCATAAAGATTTAATGCAGGAATATATAACAAAATAATCTTGAAAATTAGTTTTCTTTCTACCTAATTGGTTTTAAGCAATTGTATAATTTTATTCTTATTACTGTTCAAAAAATATTATCTCCTTCATTATTTAGCATTTAATACTTATTCTAGCTCTAGATGCATAATCTACATTGTGGTGTGTTTGGGCCAGGGACTTTGTCAGAGTTTGAGGATGTTAGAAATGTAAGTGCCACTAGAACCATGCCCAGTGTGGCAGAAAATTTACTGTTCACAGAAAATTTAAGTGCTCTCTCACATTCCTCTCCCCTCCACAAGTCAAGTTGTCCCATCTGACTACTACTTCTGGCCACCTGGCTCTGAGGGAAAGTAATGTGATTCTCTTCCAGATAAAAAGCACTTATGAGCTGGTGTGTGGTCCATCAGCTCTTTCCTTGATGCCGTAACCTGGGTGTTGAATGTTCCTGTTGATACAGTTACAAGATAAAAGTAGCCTGAAGCCCTGTGACATCAGTTGCAATCTACCAGACCCATAAAGGATGTAGCATGAGCAATCAACTAACTCTTTATGAATTAGGCTGAGATTCTGGGCGGTATTCGTTACTGCAGCATAGCCTAAGCTGACCTGACTAAGACATGCAGCCTTTGGACGAGTCTGTTTTTTACGTGGTAAGGATATAGGTAACTAGAAAATATTAAGAGCAGTTGCAATAGATTACCTAAGTCATCTATGTAGACACTAATAGGAAAATTCATTGTTAACAGTAACTAACTCTGCGGTTCTATATGTAGAGCAAATTCTTATTCCTAACATTTTTAAAGCAAGTGTTTTGTTACACTGAATATTTTCCTGTAGGATTAGAGGCTGATTCAGAGCAGCCTATGCTTCATATAAAACTCTTCAGTAAGAAAAGAAGAAAAAAGCCAACTAATCATATCATACTTGGTCAGGTTAATGCTCTGTCTAGTCCAGGATTCACATCTCTTATGTGGTCAAAAGTAGATCTTTTGAAGCAAGAGTAGAAACTCAAAGGTAGAACTGCCCACTACTGAAGATTGTCTATAAAGACAACTGAATTTACAAAAAAATTGACTCATGAAAGTTTCACAGTTCAGTTATTTCACTCACCGTAATGACAAAATCAGATCAATGACCCAGCAATCCAATCAACATCAAAATAATATTTTTATAGTTGGCTGGTGAACTTGCAAGGTTAGTATGTCCAGTAGGCCAGCCAGTTACATACTGGAATCCTTCAATTCCTCAGACTTCACTTACTTATCTGCCAAAATTTTTGTATTTAATAGTTTGAAGACATAGGTAAGTTTTGATTTCATGTTCTGTAGGATTTGATTTAGAATTTGTGGGTGATGAATGGATGACGTTTAAAGTCTATATGAGATTCTTACTGATTATATTAATTTGATGAGGTTTTTGTTTTAATTGGAAAGTGCAAAAATGCACTTTATTTAACATTTATTTATTTATAACATCTATTTATTTAACATTGTTCTTTAATTATGTATTTCTATGCCTAAAGGTTTAGTTGTTGTTGTTTTATTAGTGATGATATGATAAATGAGCAGGATAATGGTAGAGTGGAGTACACTAGAATGACTGTTGGGCTGGAAGTCAGGAGTCTTGTGGTTTGCTCCTGGCTTTCTTACAAATGCATTTGTTACCTGAGTCACCTTGGTCTGGCCATGTACGTGTTCTGGCCTGTCTTTTCCTTATCTGCAGAGTGAAGATACTAGTACCCTCCATCCTTAAATTCATAGGGTCAGCGTAAGGATCAGATTAGCTAAAGCATGTAAAAATGTCTTACTGACATACAAATGTTATATTGACATTTTTTTAAAAAATTGTGGATGGATGTATAAACAAATAATCATTTATTTGGCAAGTCAATTCTGTTGGTTCTTTGTCTTCCAACTTGGAACACTAGATCTGTTCCCCAGACTCCTCTTGCAGACATTTCTCCATCTTTCACCCCATCCCCAAATCTTGGCCAAATGCTCCTCACCTGTGCTCCAGAGAACTCTGCATAACTACATTGTAGCACTTACCGCATTACATTGACAGGATGTGTCTCTGCTTGTCTCCTCCACTAGACAGTGAACTTCCTGAGAGCTGTGGCAATGCGGTTTTTATTTTTGTATCTCCCATTTCCAGCATAATGCTTGGCACATTGTGGATGATCCTAAATATTTACGAAACTGATCATAAAGCTTGGAGACACTATGATGACTGCTATATTTTTAAACAAATATTCTCATTTAAAAATATTATTCCACTTGGCTGGTTGACAACTTACAATAAATATGACTTTGCAATTTCTAATTGGAAACCTTTTAATTTCTTAATTAGCTTCATACAATTTATGTTACATCCAGTAGAAAGCAGTAAGAGTAATTTTTTTTTTCTGCTTCTAATGTTACTAGGAATATTTTTTGCAAAACACAAAAATTCTTTGCAACTTTTTCTTTTTAAAGTTTCCCAAGCAGTTTATAGAATGGCAACCTGCCAAATGGTGATCCATTTTCTCAAAAACATTGTTTGAGATCATGCCAGCCAGGCACGCTGAGCTTATCTAGGGCATCATAGTACAGTCACATAATTCGTGCAAAATTATGTTTGACATTAAATTATAAACCCTTAGCGTAATAATAAAAAAATAAATAACCCTAAAAGCAAATTAAAAATATGTTTTCACTGGAGCAGGTTATTAGCCCACTAGAAACTTGATCTGTAGTAGTCAATCCGTGGGCGTGCTTCCATTTCTGGAGGGGTTTGAAGTTTCTCTCTGTTCAGAGAAAAATCCCTAATTCATGAAAGGAAAATTAGCTAATAAAATAATTTTTTCCTCCTGAAATGCTCTGTTGATGAAAACATGTCCACTGCAATCATAGAAATGAGTGACTTTTCAAATAAAGTAGTTTGTGTTGCCATAAACAGAAGGATGGTAAGGCCATTGCTGTTCTTTGGCAAAGGAAAGAGTAGCCAGCTGTGTCTGGCTTTTTGTCTCTACTGCAATATTCATATTAATAGTCTCTTCTTGGGACTGGAGTAGCCCAACTGAGAGCCCGTCAAAGAGAATCTGAGTTCTCTCTGAGTTTGTGCATTCTGAATCCTCGCCTATTAGAAAAACAAAAACAATAAACCCACAAAAATCTGAAAATGATTTCTCTTTTATTACACCTGTTGTTTCAACCTTTGTAACTGTTTTTTATGTTTTAATAGATTTTCTTAGCTGTCAACAGACCTGTAAATTACAGATTGAGATTTTGGTGGTGTCTAAAAGGTCATTCTCATGTTCTGATATACAAATCCAGGAGTGTATGTTCTGGTGGAAGTAGCATTTGATGCAGTCTGGGCTGCCGTTAAGCTGCGATGAAATTATTACGTAGGTCCCTCCGTGATAAACCAAAACAACAGCCGTGCAATCACAACAAAGTTTATCTCCAACTTATTTATTTATGGGGTTTAATTTTAATTGGTTTTCATATAAGTATAATATTTATCCTTGCTTATTTGTAGTTAAAAATTAGCATTGTTTTTCTTGTAGTTTAAATATATTTTTGCATCTGGATAAATGTTTATGAAAGATAACTTGTATTCCTTTATGAAAACATCAAAAAGGGGTATGTTTTCTTTGATGTAATGAGAAATAAAGCCCCCGAATCAGACAGACTGCATCTGTGAGGAAGATACAAGGCTACGTTTTACCCAAGATAACATTTCAAAATGATTGCCAGGTAACCCGCAAAATTGTAGTGTGTTCTGCTGCCAAATTCATTTTAGCATTGGGAATTAATTTTCCAACGTGTTTTGGAAGTGAGAGGTGAATTAATTATTGCAGGCACTATGATATCATTGGAAGTCTGAAGTTAGACAGTGATGCAGATGAACATGGAACCAGTAATATAATTGGACTTCGTTCCTTTATCTTTCAAGGGCTCTTTTACATGACAACACAATATTCACACTGCTCCAAGGGATATCTTTGGCACTTCTACAATTCTAGTTTCTTTCCACGCTTGCTAGTTCATTGTTGATTCTTGGAACCCAAGCAGAATAGAGGGGGGTGGAGCAGAGCTTGGTGTCTGCCTGCCTTCCTCAAGCAAGCCCCAGGTCCCTTGTTGGTTCAGGGAGCACCTGCGAAAGTTTTCCAGAGACAGCAATTGCTCCTCTTAGCAAGGAATGCAACCCTTTGCTAGGAATGGGAGTCAGGACTCTGGAGGGGTCTGAAGGCGAAGTCACGCTCACTGGGGCACTGGGATCCATCAGGCACAGTGTGCTGGAGGAGCTGCGCGTAGGCCTGGGATGCACGACAGCGCTAGATCAGGAGCAGAAGACAGAGTCAGGTGGTTTAAATCTTCCCCACAGACACGTTTGGAATGCTGTCAAGTAATACATGTTTGCCCTTGATATTAGAGATTCAAAAGACTATTTCAGCCCTGAAAATAAGTCCCAGGCCTGTTGAAAGGAATGAAGTGACAGTAGCTTGAAAGGCAGCATAATCTGCCTCGACTAGCAGTTACTGTTCCTCAGTTTTTCCCTCTTTCCCTCAGTTTTCCATGTATATTGTGTTTATCTTTTTCTTTCTTTCCTTTTTGCTTTTCATTTCTTTCATTTTTCAGAATAGAACTAGACTAGTCAGAATACTGCGTTAACGTTTACCTGATAATATTTGTTAAGATGCTCACATTCTGTCAGCAGTTTTTCTTTCCTTTACATGATAATGGGTGTAAAAGGAACTTCAGCTGGTAAGGCAGAGATCATTAGGAAAAAAAAAAAAGTAGTAGCTTAAACAGCGCAGATGGTTTTTCTGGGGCAGCAGGCCTCCTCAGCTCCGAGGCTACTGGGTCAAAGGCCCATTGGTTAGCAGTTAGCGACACTTATATTTGGTCTTTGAGTTCCAGACTGGACATCTCTTCTCTGGCCGAGTTTTATTACCATGTAATAAAATAAAATCCAAGGTACTTAAACTCTTTTTAATGAGGACTACCAAAATATTTTTAAAGTTATTCTGTGGCTCTCCCTTGCTCCTCTCCATATTTTAATGAGTTTTGGAGAAAAAAAAGAAAAAAACATTTAGACTGTGTCTATATACTATTAACATAATGGTGGAGGCATAAAAAATTCAGACCAGCCATCATTTTGTTTGTCAAATACGAAAAGAAGTAACCAAGACCTTCTTTTCTTTTTTTCTTTCTCTGTTGAATTGATCAGATAACTAGATGTCCACCTCAGAATTAAAGCAGTTATAGCTGGTTTCAAAGAAGAAAACAAGATCATTATACACTATTTCTCTTAGTTGTCCTTTTATTTTCTTCTACCTTGATAATTTGTTTATTTTAACTTTGGATTTTGGACCACAGTGTTCTCTTAAAGAAGACAACAAACAAACAAATCCCAAATTGCCAAATCTAGTATTTTTTTAAGATTTTTTTTAAACTGGGGAATTGACATTTTTCAATATGAAATTCAATTTATGACTAGAACACAAGGTTTGGATCCTTTCTTTGTTGATACACTAAATGAACTATTATAGTATATATATGGAGACAAGTATATGCTCATTTAAGGAAGATTTAGTGTGTTGTGCCACAAGTGTGTCATTTTTTAAAAATATGTTGACTATTTGACTACATAGTTATTCTGTTATAGGCTTCCCCTCCATACAAAATAAAATAGACAACTAGGGCAACTTCATGGCTAAGTCAGGTAACATTGCTCTGAGTTATTGAATCAAGATGAATTTCTTTTTAAATGACTCACTCTTGACTTGTTCAATAAGAAGCAATATGGGCTCCTCTTCAGGCATTCTGCATGCAGTTATTTGATGTTGCACTAATTTTGTATCAGATAAAGAAAATTACACGTATCTTCCCAAACCAACACACACAGCCGAGCACACTGGCGATGTCTCTTGCTAGCATATGGTATTCGTCATTCACAGTAGCGGCAGCAGCCACCTCTTTTAGTTGACTGGTGGAAAATAGAGCTCCAACTCAAATCTCTGTCTGCTCGCCATAGCTTTTTCCAGTTAAATTGGTACCACAATCTGTATGGTTTCATCACTCTATTGGCAGTTTAATATAAACATCTGTTTCCAGTCTTTTATATCCTATCTGAGATTTATTCAGTCCCTCTGAGTTATCTGTCCTTTTCTCCTTCCCTGTGTATTTCCCTTGACTTCTAAATGATGTTATATTTTCCAATATTTCCTTGATCTTTTGCTCAGATGTGTGCATCACTAAATGTATTTAATTATCCTTTTTTCTTCTGGAGCTGAACTGTTTGTTTATGATCTGTTCCCTCCTTATGCATTATGAAGCTCTTTACCCTCACAGTGCAATTTTCCTTGGAAATAAAGTAATAAGACTCCAGGTTTCAGTGATGGAAGTGATTATTTCATTGTGATCAGCATCAAGATCAAACTGTGAAGAATTTTATTCAAGTTAAATGGTTTTGTCTGTTCTTTACTCATATTTAGCATTTACCACTGTACAATGCAAGGATTTGAAGGTCTTAGTGCTCAGGATTCATATTATTTTGCTTTCTCTTCTATTAAATTCATAATGTTGGAAAGTAAGGGCATTTCCTGCAAGGTAATAATCTATGGTAGAAGCAGAGACCCTGAATCAAAGACAGTAGAGTCTTTTAATTCAACTATTGGTTAAATGTCAGGATACGTTACGCCCAGAGGTCATTATTATTAAGTCAAATAGAAAGCTTTTATTTTCCTATCTCCTTTTTATTTTAAGAGCAGTTCATAAGATTGATTCTGTGTAAGTCACAAACTGCAGGGAAATGGTGGAATTCTGTAAACAATTGGCAAGTAGAACTTTGTTCTTGTTGTCCCGTTAAGCTTAATACGAAGTGTTAAATTTAATGAAATGTGGTGAGTGAAGTGTTATTTTCCTATTGGTTACTGTAATAGTCATTAACAAGTAGGACACGACTAGTACTGAAAATAGAATACTGTATCCATGACAACACAGAGTTCAGCTTTTCCATTTTCAGCAAATGGGACAGCAATTACTTAATATTTTCTTGATTTATTAATTTCCTTATAAGTGGGAGTAACAAGAAAACTCTTGAGCTGGGCAGTTAGTAGTCTAAATTAGCTAAAATTTTTAGCTACATCATTTATATAACTGTTTAGTCATTCACTCATTCCTATAAACATTTGTTGAGATTCTACTATATGTCTACGGTAGACGCTAAGCATACAGAAATGAGTGAGACACAGTTTCTGTCCACAAGTTGTTCAGGGTCTAATTAATGCATTGGTTCTCAGAGGAGGGTCTCCGCACAAGCAGCGTCAGCAGCCCCAGGGATTGGCGAGAAATGCAGAATTTCTAGGCCCTTCCGGGACCGACTGAATCACACCCACTGGGTAATCTGTGTTTTAACAAGATCTCCGGGTGCTTCTAGTGTTCCCTAAAGTTTGAGAACCACCAGTTCTTTGGAGAAATTAAAAGCTTTTCGACTAATAATGTCTTGCTTTATATCCAAAATGGTTACAAAGTAAGAAGATAGTTCCATTTAAGAGAGTTATAATTACATCAAACTTCAGAGGTTCTATAAATATTTATCCTTTAGGTTTATGGCCAAGAAGTATAGGCCATGGACAAACTTCACATGATTGGTTAAAATCCTAATGAAAATTTTAAAAACTTAATGAAAATCTTACATATTCCATGGATCTTGCTATATCTCTTCAGTGATCCTATTGTTTCACAAATATGAGAAGATTATCTTTTAAGATAGAATTGTATTTTATAAGATGCTTAAAGGAGGGGCCACTGTTGCACTTATACTAAAAGCCGGAGTCTACTACAGTGCTAGAGAGATGAACGTTCAATAAACTTCCAGCCCATTCATGGATTGAAATCTTGAAAAAAATCACTTACCCGTTTCACTTGCTTCTTCCTTTGCAAAATGATGGTGGAGGTAGGGACTGTGAGATGGACGCTCTCTCAGTTCTCTTCCAATATGAATATTTTGTTATTCTGTCTTTGGGAGTCTGGTTTATTAAGATAAGCTCTCGCTCTCTCTCACTCATATAAATGTATACGCATACCTATAGGCATATACATATATGCATATACATATATGCACACAACCAATTTTACTCTCTATATTTATCTATTCTCTCCATTGTTTATTAAGCCTTGATTCTTGGTGCAATTATATCTTAGCTTTTCTCTACAGTCATGGCCTTGAATCTTTGCCCACTCAGAACTGCATGTGTGTGCTTCCAAGCTATCACTCTATACCTGGAAGTGCCTTTTCTTGAACACGCCACTTCACCCTTCCACTCTTAAGAGCCCATCTGTTCTGTGAAGCATTCCAATGAGTGGAACCAACTACCACTTTGTGCTGTTTATACACTTATCTTGTCTCTCCCTTCATCCTGTTGATCTTGAGTGATTACTTAAGGTGAGCACTTTTGTTCTTTCCCTGCTTTTAAATGCTAACTGGTAACATGCTTTGTTAACTCCCAAAAAATAATATTTCACACAGGAATATCCAACATACCAGGTAGAATGATTTATATTGTAGGTAGGGTAATAGATTAGCTCAATGGTTTAGTATAATGCCAAGCTTTTATGGTTCAGATGTGAGCCCTTGGGGGCAATGTGGCAGAGGGAAGCAATCAGACAAATCCATCACTACTGTTCTCTCGCTGTGTGATCCTAAACAAATTAAATGACCTCTCTGAATCTATTTTCTCAAATGCAAAGTTATGAAAATAATCTTCACATTATAGGATTGCTATGAATGTTAAGTGAAGTGATGAGTATTTGGAAGAACCTGTCACAGGGCCTGACACAAGCCAGTTTGACAGATGTCTATATAGGCACTCTAAACCTCTACCAAGAAATACAAACTGCCTACCTATCTCTCCATTGAATCCTGCCCCAAGCCCTTGGTATCAACATGCTGAAAAATGAACTCATTCCACCTCTCTCCCCCTCAACCTCCTGTATCCTATCACTGGATGAATGGCATTGCCACTCAGATGTGGTCCCAAATCAGAAACTCTCCTATCTCTCACTCCACATATTCAACCAAGCACTAACAGCAGATGGTTTTTACTTCCCATATTCATCCGTACAGTTAATTCCTTAATTAAAACTCAAAATACCTCACTTGGATCGCAGTATGGTCTCTAAATCAGCCTCTCGATTCTCAGACTGAGATGTTCCATTCACACTCCTTACATGATGCCAGAGAGAATTTTTAAAACAAAAATTTTGATCGTCTTACTCTCTTGTTTCAAATCATTTAATGATTCCCTATAACCTCTTGGATAAAATTCAGACTTTTATTGCGGCATGCAAAGCTCTCTCTGGTTTGGAGAATAACTACCCTTCCCCATGCACCCCGAACCCTCTCATCACTACAGTCTTCTCTACACTCACCCTCAATAGATTACTTTTGTCTCTATTTGGGTTCTACTAAAAGCAGAGCCTGAGGCAATGACTTGGTAGCAGGGAGTTTATTTGGGTAGTTATATAAAGAAGCAGGAACCAGGGAGCAGGAATAGAGTGATGGAGTATTTTTGTCAGGGTATGTCATTGAATAATAGGCAATAGGGCTTCATTCCTTGAAACCTCTGAGAAGCCAATAATACTCTCAGAATTGTCAGAAGGGCAGGAGGCTAAGTCATTCATCCACTGCTTAAAGGATGACTTTGGGTATAACGCCCCAACACTTGCAGGCTGTGTTTGTGCAGGGACTAAGTGGCTTCCCGAATTTCAGAGAAGTCCCTGCAGTGGGAAATGCTTGGGTGGGATGCTGGCTCTTGGTTCGCACAGAACTGTGTATCACAGCTGCGGCTGAAATCACAGATGGGCCAAGGTGACGTGACATTAGACAACAAAGGGATGGCTCCACTGTGCTATGCTTTTGTGCCGTTGCATGAATTGTTCCCATGTGCATAAAATGTCTTCCTCGCCTCTTTTTCTCCAAGTTCATATGGTTAACTCATATGGATTCCTTCAGTCTCAGTTCCAGAATTGGCTTTGCCAGAGATTTTTCCCTGATCATGACTATTATCCAGAAGTCTTTCTTCTCAATATTCATAGCATTCAGGGTGGTGCTGTATCATGACACACATCATAATAAAGGGCACTTACTGCTTTGCTTTTGCCTCCAGAAAAAAATCGTCTTGAGGGTAGGAAGTGTATTTTGCTTGTCTTTGCTTCTATTTATAGCACAATACCTGGATAGTCTAGAACCTGAAGCAGTATTTGCTGAATAAATGAAAGCATGAATGAACAGAAGAAAATAAATCCCCTAGACTAACCTTTATAAAACATCATTCTTAGCATGTCATCTCTCATCAGAAGTCATCACTAACTGTTCCTTGCTGACACATAATGACTAAATCCTTTAACTTTGTTTTCCAAGTTTTCTATAATGTAATTCCAAACTGCTTTTCTAACCTGATTTCCCATTATCCCCATTTATTAATTTTTTACTCCAGCCACACTGCTCACTCTCTGTCCGTTATACAGCCGACTAGCTCTTCAGCCTCTGGGCACACTATACTGTGTTTTTAAAAAATGTCTGACTCTTGTACCTATTTTGAGGCCTAGTTCATTCTTGATCTTTTAGAGAGAGGAAAAAAGTCCTTATTGACAATTAGCATATAGTGGTTATTTTCTCTCCTTTGAATTCTTACATTTTTTAGTTGTCAGTGATGGCTAATAACAGGGCCATATGTATGTCATCTGCATGCACTGTATCTCTTCAATTAGACTCTCTGATTGTTGAGGTCAGATTCCATGTCTTATATATACTTTGGGATGAGATTGTAATTCTTGGCATCTAATCCAGTGCCTAGAAAGGTCCATTACACATATTGCAAGCTCAATGCTATTTCTTGATGGATAGACAGACTATTCAGACATTTACTTACATATCTGTTTTTTCAAACACACTGTGACTCTGGATGGTCAGATTAGAACTGCTTACTACAAAGAACAACAAGCCTTGACCTGGCTGATGGGTCGGAGCAGATAGACGTTTGCTCAAAACTTTAGAAACGGGAAAGGAAGAATCATTTAGAAGTGTTCGAAAAAAGAGAGACTATAAAGAGGAATTATCTCACAAAGCAATTTGAGAATATCTCCCAGAATGAAGAAATTTTGCTGAATATAAAAATAACCAGAGAATATAAGTTTACCTTTGAAAAAATTTGAAACTGTACTGACATTCCTATTCTGAATTTATTTGCTTAACACATTTATTTGGTTTTATCAAATGAAGGAAAGTGAGATATGGTTAAATGATCTTAAAATATAGCCTGTTATTGATTATGGCTATTGAATTTTATAAATTATTAATATTTAAGAGATAAAGTCTTTGAATTTTGGAAGACTGAAAACAAGTAGAAAGAGAGATTTTTTTTTAAGAGAAGAACTGCAAGACTGAAATGGGTTCAGATTTATACTGTAATACATTCATATACTCTCAATTTTTTTATTACCAGTACAGTGTATTATTTGATCAAAAATACTAACATATTGAAAAGCATCTTTCTTGGTTTTCATCCCTTTAAGAAATGGAAGCCTGAATATGGACATGATAATATTGGCCCTTTAACTTTTTACTTGGTGTGAGCATCATTTAATATGGGGCCAATCACCAAATATGCAAATTATACGTGTTTAAATAGACATTGGTGAAAGCATTCAATGAAACTGAACTAAAAGACTATGTTGAATGATAGGAAAATTATTTGTTAATATTTAATGAATTGAACAAACCTTTGTTTAAATGATATTTTATAAGCTTTAATTATAATAGAATTCTGACTTTTCAGCACAATATGTTTTTCAGGTTAATTCTGTGGGTTTACTTGTTTTTCTTTTTTTTAATATGATAAACTTAAGCAGGAGATTCACTTATTCTGTATTAGAAAAAGAAAAAAAAGAAAGGATTAAAAAAGAAACCTCTCCCTCCCCCACTGGGCTACCTTCCCTCCAATTCTTCCAACATTAATACCATGTTGCTGACTATGTTATGTTGTTACTAGGTTGTGTCAAATCAGGAGAATAATTGGACATTAAGATTCATCTCTGAATACATTAATTAGATGATTTCTTTATTTCTGTCTTAAGTTACTAATGATTTCCTCTCCATAACTAGGGAAACTCTGTAAGAACTCATTATCCTTTTGGGATTCTATAGCTACTTTAGGATGATTTTTGGTGGATGTGGTTGTTCTGGTAACAGTTGACTCTATATTAAATTCCAAAAATTAAAATTTCAAAAAGAAGGGATACTATTTAGATTTAAAACGTGTTCCCTTCAGGGGGTTATTTCTTTTCAGATGGAATATGTTCCACAACAATGGTACCTATGGAGAGAC
This sequence comes from Equus asinus, assembly GCF_041296235.1. NCBI lineage: Eukaryota > Metazoa > Chordata > Mammalia > Perissodactyla > Equidae > Equus > Equus asinus. The sequence continues at coordinate 87,768,755 of NC_091793.1, forward strand.
ATGAGGACCCCATGAATACTAATGTGTTCATCAGGATGATCACTGAGAAGTCACATTTTCTCTAAATGCTGAGATTCGACAAATATCTTCTCTAAATGCAGAAGAAATGGGCCATAATTCTTTTCAGGTTGGAGGCTCTGTACCTCGCATCACTGGAAACTCATTGTGAGCAGGTTCTTGTTCTTATTCAGCTTTGTTCACTTGCTCCTAGTGCCTTGCCCAGCGTCTGGGATAGGAGGCACTCAGATCTCTGTTACCAGCTAATTAATAAAATCACTGAACCTTTCTAAGTCTGAAGGTGTTAAACCAAAAATCACCTGAAGACCTTTTCTTTTGTAGCATTCTATGAACTTTAAGCAGGGATTGTTCCACAGATAGTGAAAACTTTTAAAAATATTTATTCAATAAACACTTTTTCAAGAATTTCTTCCATCATAATATCTCAAATTGCTATAGTTTAATGACATTTCCTGTAAATAAAGTTTGAGTTTAAAATGATAAAAAAATTAATAAGATGCTTTACATTCTTTAATACAGCCATACACACAGGTGAAACTCATCAAATCTTAATCCCATGGAAGAAGGATGGGACGATGAGCTGAAGGGGTACCAACACCGAGTTCAGAGCTGATAGCATGTGAGAGGAACTCCAAAGACAAGCTCAGCCCCACTCACCATTTAGCCTAAGTGGGCTAATCCTTATCTGACTATTTTTTCCTGGCACCTTTGGCCCATGTGCATTGGTGCTATCTTGTACTTGACACAGTGGATGTTGTCCCAGAAGTCTTCTGTATAAACAGAATTTTTGAACTACAGTACATAGTCTGTTCCAGACTATATGGGTAGAGCCAAATCTTGACCTCACAGATTTACAATCCAGTGAGAGAAACACACAGCACATGGATGATGATAACATGAGACATGATACCGCTGAGAGGAGGAAAAGATGTATTCCTCCTGGGACTAGCATAGACTGATGTGGGAAAACATGCCCTTTGAAATGCCCTGGGGCTTAACAGTAAAAGGAAGCCGGTTTTGAATACTCTTCAAAGTTCTTTTGTTTTCAAATAACATACTCTGAAATTTATCTATGGCAAACTTGAGTTTTCTATATGCATACATTTTTTTCTATATAGTGGGTTTTGCCAAAGAGCTAAAATTCAAATGACTCTTCTTTTAAATTTTTAACAGAATTTTTACTGCTTCTACTTACTGACTATCGCCCAATAGAATTGTTTGTACTCCTGGAAGCTGCCAAATGTTCTCTCAATTTTTATATCACCATTATAAGTAAAGGCAGAGCTATGGATTTCTTTCAGGACCTCCTTTGATTTGGCAAGCAGAGTCCCTTTGTGGCAAGGAGGTGCAGTTGCTGTTTTTCTATTAATAGTAAGTTGCAATCATATAGGCGTTGTAGTGATTGGTCAGCAAGCAGAAACAATTCTATTATTTGATGATAGTATTTCTCCACTGTTTTGTTTTACCTGTTTAGTTCAGGTAATGAAAGTGGCATGCAAAAATAGCTCAAAGTAAGTTTAAATTTGACTAATGGATGAATTCTTTCAATTAATATTATTGACCACATACTATACTCTAGGCCGTATGTAAAGCCCTGGAGATAGAGACAAGGACTGAAACAAACTTACTTCCTGCTCTAAGAATGGAGTTTAAGGTCTGTTAGGAAAGACATATGTTAATCAATTAATCACAGTAGATGTGTAATGACATATTTAGAAAATAATGGCCCTAGAGCCACAACATGCAGTTGAATCTTTAGGTAGGTGTGTGTGTCCGTGCTTGGGTGGGTGTTGTCATGTGATCATATTTGCGTTTATAAAGCACTCTGCCTGCAATGTAACTGGTATTACCAACAGTGGATATGAGCAGACCAGTGAGAAAATCCAGAAAAGACAGCAATTCTAGTTTAGACTGATGTAATGGCAGTGATGATGACAGAAGTAGACAGATGACCCAATTACTACTTCAGTAAAAGATTTAAAGGATTTTAAGTATTAATATTTATCACGTGCATATAATGTGTCAAATGCTCTTTAGGTGCTAGGGATACAAAAAGGAATACATTAAAAAAAAAATCCCTTCCCTCAAGAAGCTCCCGGTCTGCTGTGACATTTCCAAAAATGGTCAACTATGCATTCATGTAAGAGAAGAATAATATAGAGCAGCTAATGTCAGGTGATTCATATTTGCTGCTATTTGACTTTGGTATATATTATAAGATTTTTATGCTTAGAGACGCTTTAAGAGTCAACAGAAATAATGCATTTGAAAACCTTTTCAAAATATAAGTACAAAGTGTTATTAATTTTCCTCTTTATAGATTCCTAATTATATCTAGCTTAGGCTAACAGTTAAATAAATTTTGTTTCCTGAATACACAGAAATTGGGGAGTTGTCTTAGTTGGCTTGGGCTAATATAACAAAATACCATAGAGTGGGTGGCTTAAACAACAGACATTTCTTTCTCACAGTTCTTGAGGCTGGCAAGTTCAAAACCAAGGTGCTGTCAGATTCTGTTCCTGGTGTGGTCCCACTTCCTGGCTTGCAGGCTGCCTCCTTTTCGCTATGTCTTCACATGGCAGAGAGGGAGAGGACTCTGGTCTCCTTTCCTCTTCTTAGAAGGACACTAATCCCATCATGGAGGCTCCACCCTCATGATCTCATCTAAACGTAATCCCCTCCTAAAGGCCCCCATCTCCAACTCCTGTCATGTTGGGGTTAGGGTTGCAACGTACGAATTTTGAGGAAACACATTTAGTCTAGAATAGTAGGCCTCTAGACTGTGCTGACCAGTGACAAAATGACTCACACTAGAATTTGCTCCTGGTAACAAAGAAGATGACAGACAAACATTTAGATTACACAATTGTTTCTAGTGGTCCCATCACTGTGGTCCCTGGACTTCCTCCATCTCCACCTTTCACAGTTGGAATCAAACTGAAATTGACATGTTAGACTAGTTGACTGAGTCAAGTAAATTAGAATTGATGTCATTTGATACATTTGAATTCAGAGTTTTTCAAGCCATAAAATTTTTCTTTCCAAATTTTTCATTATGTAAAATTTTAAACACACAAATAGAGAGAATAGTAATGATAATGATACCTTTATTCCAATTATCAACTTCAACAATTATCAACATATTAATGATATGATTTCATCTATTCCTACTTTTTAATTTTTTTGTTTCACTGGAGTATTTTGAAATAATTCCAGACAAAATATTATTATCACTCATTGATATACTTTAGTACGTATCTCATTTGATAAGGTTTTTTTCTTTTTACATAACTATTTCTACTTTGCTGTTATCACACCTAACAAAATTAACAAATATCTCTTAATATCACTTACTACTCAGTTTATATTCAGATTTCCCCACTTATTTCCAAGATTTTTTAAAATTATTGGTTTACTCAAATCAGGATTCAACAAGGTCCATGCACTGTACTTAGTTGTTATGTTTTAGGTCTTTCTTATTCTATTATAAGCTTCTTCCTCTCTCCCTCTCTTCCCTCCTTTCTTTTCTTTTCATGCAATCAATCTGGAAAATACTGGTTGCAAATACCAGTCATTTGTCCTGGGACAGTTGGACATTTCTTGAGCCAACAGTGAACTTGTTTTTCTCTCTCTCGTTATTTCCTGTAGATAGATAATTAGATCTGAGTTTCATTAATGACTTAGCTAAAGCTTTTCTGAAAGCAGGGTTTGCAGCAAGGACCCTTGTTAATTTCGGAATTGACTCCACAAGAATGCTGAAGCAGTAGGGAGAGTAAAGCAGGAAAGAAGGAAAAGGCCTTCCTTTTAGGGCTGCGTATCAAGGTGCCTGCTATAGGCAGTAGGGGTCTATTGAGTGGGGACCTCCTTGATGCTTAGAGAACACTTCTCAAACTTATCACTGGCTCCCCTTTCCCTTTGATTGAAGATTTCCCTGGAAGCTGATGCTTGCATGCGGTTAGTTGGAACTATTCCCCAGGGCTGCAGCTGAGATCGGAGGTGGGCAGAGGGATGAGATGTGAGCACCAGGAGCATCTGCTGCAATTAGTTAAAGATTTTTGTTTTAATTTGCTCAGGCTAGAACATTTCATATGTGGTTCTGTGTATGCCTTTTGTGTGAGGCCGTTAATGACTGGTTGCTCCATTTTAAATGGTTCTAAGCTTGAACGTTCATGTCAGCTTTTTAAAGTTTCCTAACAACTTTTCAATATTGATTTTACATTCACTGATGATCATTGTCTTTATCTATTATTTCTTTCAGGGTTGCCAAATGGTGATTTTTCTAATTCCATCATTCTTCCTGTATTTACTTGTTGGAATTTTTCTAAAAGAAAAAACTTCTTCCATTACTACTTAGTTATCTCAATGTAACTGAAGACAAGATAAATTCTTGATACTTTTCTTCCCCACTCCTTTAAAAAAGCAATGTACAGAGTAATGAGTTGGTGCCCTGACAACCTCCAATGCTATCCATTGAATCTTATTTCCTCCCCTGAACAGTAGGGCAGCATTTCCATGCTATTAAAGAAAAGCGGTGGGATGGGGATTGTTTTATGGTTGTTTCACATTATTAACAAATTATCAGGTACTGGTGCTTAGTAAAGGAGAGCGGAGGTGGCATAATAGGGTGAATAGATAACTCAGCAGCAGGCAGGAGAGAAAGAACGCAACACTTACTTCTGATTCTAGCACAAGATGAGTTGATGAGGTAAGGCAAGCAGTGGTCTTGGTATTAAGAAAAGCCACGAAGAGTTGCTTGCATAAATTAAGAAGTTTGAAACCCCAGATTTCTGCCACTCAGGTGCAGTTTGGGGCTCTTGATTCTCAAAATAGAAACCCAGATCCTTTTCTGTCCTGTTTTCCTAAAATGTTTTATAAAGAAATATTGAAAACTGTGAGTAGTGGTGCCAAATTTAACTGCAAGCCAACTTATTTCCCAGCTAAGTAGGGTGACCAATTCACCCTAGTGTGCCTGGAATTTTCCCAGTTTTAGCACTGAAAGTCCTTCATCCTACAAACCCCCTCAAGACCTGGGCAAACCAGAAGGTTTGGTTACTTCAACTAAAAGGAATCTTTATAGTTACAAGGTATTTATACCGTACATTCAGTTTTATAATTGAGAAGTATAAATGCCATTTCCTTGGTTTGCTGGCCCATCTTATTATTTTTCCTTTTCCTTCTCCTTTGTGGCCACCAGCACATGTTTATAAAAGACTACGAAGGAAAGGCCATGTTCTATATTCAAGGAACAGAGAAAGTGAGATCACCAGCCCACATGGGAATCAACGCATTGCTGTTAGGATCACTAACACCTGTTTTAAATTAATCTGAAAATGAGGGTTGGGAATAATGATTTCTGAATAATTGTTTTTGTATTCATATTATATCTCGCTGGGAAAAAATAATCTTATGAAAAATTATTTTTTTTAGGCTTGAAACTGAGTTGACTGCATTGCTAAAGATATACCACTCAATTCTCAGCCCTATTTGTGTATGTGTGGGATCTATGATCCTGCACACATCTTTGAACTACATCCTGGAAAATATTTCCTTTTATAACATTTTCATATAATAAAGCAGCCCCAATTGGCAAGAGGCAATTCTTCTGTAATATAAGAGTTTTCCTTTCACCCTCTGAATATCTATTTATGGGATCAAAGCATCCTCCAGGATCTCACTATACATCTTATCTAGCTACCATTTCATCTGTGCTTTTGGCCTACTCTGATGTAGGGTAACCAGACAGATGTATCCCTTCCATCCATTGAACTAGCCAAACATTGGGATTTTATTCCCTTCAGATCAAGCATATTCACAGATGGGATGAAGAGAATGATTCAGCTGCTTCTCAGAATCCCTACCTCATTGGCAAGGATTTTCAACTGTGGCTGCAACTAGGAAAATTTTAGCAAAAACCATGTGGGAAACATGTAGGAAGTTTTTAGTGCCCAATAGGCAGACGATAGGAATATAAGGTGCAATCTAAAAAGGAAGATAATTTACAGCCACATGGGAAACTTCAGTTCGTATTTTACAAATAATGTTGGGCTAGGCTCATGAAAATGGAGCCTATATAAGACACAAATGATATTTTTGAACATCAGCCAACTGGTATGTCAGTAATCTGTCCAAGAGAATGAAGAGCTATGTTGCTTTTGCTTAGTCTTTGCATTCATTTGTATTTCCTTTTTGATTGTACAAACATAAATAATGCCTTTTTTAAAAAGAAGAGTTAAGTTTCAAATTTGGACTAAGTAGCTTGGGGAGCCACAGGCAAACCGGCGCACCTCTCTGAGCTTGGGTTTCCTCATCTTCAAATGGGTGATGGAGATGACTGCGCAGTCTGCCTCTCCGGCTCTGTATCAGGACCAAATGAGATTACGTAGGAAAAAGGCATTTTAAGATAACAAATACCAACCGAATGTTAATTATAATTACAGAGCTAATATTTTCTAGGATTTGAAGGGCACTTTACAATTGTTGATGTACTTTTCACAAAAGCCACGTCAACTTTTAAAAATACTCAGTGGCACATTACGTAATGATTGGCACATAAAAGGCATTCAATAAATTCATTCTTAATTTACTGGATCACATCTCCATGTGTATTTCTTTCTAGGGAAGAAAATAATCCAGAATTGTCTCCTATTTTTCTTGATCTGAATTTCAGATTTTGGCTGGGGTTTTCAAATGTTCCATCTGCAGATATTCTCATCCTTTGTACTGAACTATTTTGGGAGAGGGGACAGACCCTGCTTATTCCTAATAATATAAATTTTACCGCAAAAAAATATATCACTGAGGAAAAATTTTCATCCTGGATTAAACTAGATGTCTAAACAGATTGATTCTTACTCTGAAGCCACTGAAATAACATTTTAATGCCACTTTCAAAATACAAATTTTAATATGGCTTTGGAAAGGTGAAATGAATAAAATTTTTGAAGCTAAAAATAAATGAAGTAATATGACAATCATTTACCATCAAAAACAGAGATACACGCACTCCATTTCTTCTTTTCTCATTTAAATAATAAATAGCTGTTGAGAGACATCAACAATATATTTTTGCCAGGTTTTATTATGACAGAGGACAATTATCAGATACTTTGGAATGTCCACTTGGGGCCTTTGGATATATCTCTTTAAGTCTGCTGTAAGAGCTTCCAGTCATACTTGCTTTCTTTAAATTTTACTGCATCAGAGGGAAACAGACCACTTTCTCTTGTGACAAAGAGAGAACCCAGGAAGGGGCAGTGATTTTCCCTCACAGGTGATGGAGTTTGTATAAAGAATGCATTGGATAATGGCTGGCTTGTCTTCTGAACAGATGGTGATGGTCTTGTTGCTAGGATAAGGCCTCAAGAATTTAGTTTTTAATTCCACATTATTTGCCTCAGTGCCATGAATATCCCTAGGTTTCCTGAGGCAAAAATACAAAAAAAAAACCCCAAAACACCAAACCCACACAGGAAGAGTGACAGAGACAGAGATGGGGTGACAGAGCAAAGACTGGAGCCAGGTCAATAGAGGCTTTGGGGAAAATGCCTGCTCAGCTGTCTGCAATCACCTGGATTTGAAAGACAAGCAGGAAGATTGGTTTGGCAGAAGAACTGGGCCTTTGAGGCCTTCGATACCACAGAGAAAAATACCCATTTCTTCCCATTAGGAGTCTGTTGACTTTCCTAATGAAGATAAACACGATTCTGAGGAAGTTAGCTGTTACAACATAACATTAATAAAAACAACTATACATACACACAAGAGTGTTTGCCAAGAATTTGGGCTAATTGTGGTCCTATGAAGCATTTTGTAGAAATATTTTAAAAGAGTTGCTGTATCTAAAAGTGAGTGACTTTCATTCCCTCCAGTCAATTAAATACGTAATTTCAACTCTAGGAGATAATAACTGAAGTATTTTTTATAAATGAATGAACAGTTAGAAAACTGTTAAACAGATAGCCCCGAAGCATGAAAAATACATTCATCTAACAGCTTTATTCTTTTATCGCTAATTCACTTCAGAGAATTTCCTCTAGTGTAATTTTCAATAAAATGCTGTTATTTTGAAATCTTCTTTATTGAATGTAAGAGCGATATATGTGATTATAGGCCAATAGTCTAAAGGACTTGGAGATGCCGAACACTCTGCTGTGAGTGAGGATGTGTCTACGTGTTGGAACAGGATTATCTGCTAGGATTGTCAGGTCATCTGCCTGAATTAGTCACTTTAGTCAAATCATCCATTATGTTAGGTGTCCTCCCCCAACCACACACACACACACACACTGTAACTGACATGAATCACTTGTCTCAAAACTATCTGGATGCAACTTTAATAATTCAACAATTGTATGATTTTGATGAAGAATGTGACTGACGGCATTGTGCGCAAATCTTCCATTTAACCCGTGTCTCAGTGTAAGATGTTAGCATGTGTTTGCTGAGTCCCTACACTTTGGTTCAGACTAAGATCAAGTACCTAGTGCTAGGATATCTATATCTCACTCGAAATTGTTATTAGGAATACAGAATTGAGACTGTCACTGAAGCCTGCATTATTTAGGCTGATTGTATTTCAAAAGCTGTCAATCACCCTCAGGTTTCATATTAGTTGGTTTGAAGGGAGATGATGCCATAGCTTTTCTCCCTTCCACATCCCTAACCTTTGCATTTATGACGCTCTGCACTTCTGCCTCCCTGACAAACCACCCAGCATGTTAGGGGCTCTTCTTGTAAAAAGGCCCCATATTTGTGTTTTGTAAGTCCCTCCCCTCATCAAAATTACCTGTTTGGTATTATACTCCCTCAGGGTCTTTAAGCAAACTATCTGTATGGTCTGATTGATTCAATTTAAGGTAAGGTGTTAATGAGTTATTAAGGGCTTCTTAGATAATATCTTTGCTTTCTGGTGAAGATTTGTAATGAGTCGCAAAAATAATGACTAGTGATTAGAATTCTAAATGCAACAGGAGAAACGGTAATAAGAACATGGGGAATGGAACAGATATTTTTGGCAGAGATGCTCTTCAGTATTTCTCAATGCACGTCATGTAGATGGCTGCCTTTTCTACTAAATGTCTGACCAGCCCTCTTTTTAGGGAATTTTTGCCATATTCAAATGTCTGTGTGTCTGGAGATGTGATAGACGCCATAATCTGGCTCTTTATTTCTACTGGCTAAAGCATGCTATAAAATGTGTCCTTCAGAAAGGCAGACAGCATTTAAATAACCGATTGTTTTGGAAATGCCCATTTACTAAACTACTCATTTGGCCAAAATTACTTTCAAAAATTATTTCCAAACTTATTTGCATGGAGACGTGGGCATATTTTATTTCAAATTATTTTACGTCAAGATTTGTCCTACAGACATTGGAGCTTCACAGAACACATGTCCTTGTACATTGTGCATTCATCAAAGAAATGTATGAATGAATGTCACCTGATTGTGCAAGTCACAAGTGAATTTGATATGTCGCTGCTTTTTGTTATTGTTCCAATTTTAATAAATAGGGAAGCAAAGGCATTGATATCTAATTTTATATAGAGGAAAAATACAACTATTTTCTTTTTTTTTTTAAGATTGGCAGCTGAGCTAACAACTGTTGCCAATCTTTTTTTTTTTCTTCTCCCCAAAGCCCCCCGGTATATAGTTGTATATTCTAGTTGTGAGCGCCTCTGGTTGTGTGAGTATTTTCAAATAAAATACTGCATTTAAATCTCCTTTAAATTTAAAGGATTTTTATTTTAGGATATTTTCCTTTGAAACTATCTCACTTTATATTTTGCTATTTCCAATATTACTTGGGTGTATGTGTATACCTGTATATACCTTATATTTGGATAGCCTGATTTTAATAAAAGACTGCATATTTCAGAGTTACCAGATCACCAGAAAGCTGACTTTAACAACTGTGAAGTCCTGTTGAGTGTGGCCTTGAATCTCCTCCTTTTCCCCTTTTAAATATAGAGAGTTCATGCTGGCAGCAGACTTTAAAATGCTGATTTATGACTACTCTCACTTAACACTTTCATGATTTGAATGACCACTAAGGAAGAGTTGGAACCAAATAGGAAAAGTGGAAGCTCAAGGCTGTTGCTACAGAAATTATGTTGGATTTTGTGGCACCAGTTACTTCTGATTGAGACATTTCCATTGGCAAAGCTTATCAATGAGCATCAACGGAAGGATTTGTAAAGAGATCTGTGGGGAAGAGGAAAAAATTAAGGCTAGAGAAAATAATCATGTGCTTCTTTTTTTTTTAACCTTGTTTTCTCTACATGTACCATCTTTATTTCTTGATTTTAATGAAGTATATATATTTTCTGACAGCCACAAAAACTGTGATACAGAGAGAAATGCCATTGCTATTATTGGATGATTTCCTATCAGAGCGCATCAGGGTGTCCGGGCATTTACAATGAAGTTCAGTAATTGTACTATCTTGCTTGGTGGGTAAGTCATACAGAAGGGAACAAACTGTGAAAACTGGGCCTGCTACTTTTTGGTGAGCACGTTATCAATCTGTTTAAGTAAACTTTGGTATTACCCAGAAGATTGTTCTCTGCTTATTATATTGCTAACACTATGTTCAAATTGTGTGAATGTTCTGTCTTAAATGAACTCTACTGCATGTAGATTTTGCAGGGATCTCTAAACAGAGGGTGGTTTCATTATATACCACAGCTATGAATATTTTACATACAGCCAAATGAGTTAAAGACAAAAGTTTTTTAGCCTTATTTATTTGATCATAGACCGCTGCAGTTTAATGAAAGGAGTAGAAATTTGTGTACAAATGTGAAAAGTATAGAGAAAAAAACGAGGCTATAATTAGTATTGTATGGGTTTATTTCTGAGTATAACAATCATCCTTGGCAATTCCTAAAGAGCTTAGCATTGTACCTCGCACAGAGTAAAACAAATAACTCATCAATGTGATGGATAGTAATGGATTAAATCTAATTACAGCCCAACCCTGTTTCTAGTGCAAAAAATAAAGGGAGCAGATTTAGGAAAGCTGTCTGGGGGGGACTTTGGGATTAGAATAAAAGCATGATGCCCATGAGAAAGTTAGCGTTTTATCCGAAATCAAAATTCTTCTGATTCCTGGGATGTGGACTAGCTGGAGAGAAGTATGACAGAGATAAGAGAAAGGGACATGTTGCCTCTAGAGTCTGCAATTCATTGGCTTCATAGTTACAGATAAGAGTACAGAATTTGAGAGTAATTTGGGGCAGAGTGCACCAAACTAAAACTTTCGAGATTATGACAAAGTAAGTTAGATTCTGTGAGTATTTGAAGTTACTCCCTGAAGTTGTGAAAAAGAAGGAATAGTTCTTCCTAGAGTGTGTATTCAAACTGGCAATTGCTTGGGTACATGGAGAATCTGGCTCAATACAATACAGATAACATAACTGTGTTGATATGTTATCTGAATTATATGTTCCCTACTATTTTCAATACCATTTTGAAGGTTACAGAGATTGATTCACCCTCTATCTTGTAATGCTTTTATCTTCTTCTAGAGAAAGGGGAGATATTTATATACTACTGAGGATATACGTTAGAATATATGTTATATATTATATATAGAAATATATATTCTGCATGTAAAAATATAAGGTCATTATCGATGCTTTAAGAGGATGGATTATTTTTATTTCAGTGCCTGCAGATTATTCTTTGTGACATCCTCTTTCTATTCTGTTTCTTTAAGTGATTTTGCTCTTCACTCTGAGTTCAATACTGCAGAGATAATGATGTGAGAAACTGGAAAAATAGAGAAGAAATAATACCTATATACATAGTTTCTAGAAGAAAATACTCAAGATCCTAAAAGATTTACCCATGATGATACAAGGGCTGGTTTACTCAACAACGTCAGTTGTATACTTCAGTTAACCAGTATGGTTTTGGTAATAGTTGTAAGCCATTCATTAGAAAATTGGAGAAACCCTTAGCCAGTAATTGCCTCTGTGGCTCGTATCCAAGCCCTGTTCCATCTGTTCAAAATAAATTACCATCCAAGGGTAGGCTGCCCCTCAACACCATAGGATCAAAAGAATCTGGTCAGCAGATCAGAAAATTCTTTTGGCTGGCTGCTTTGACCCACAGTCTCCATTTTCCCTCTAACTCCCATTACCCAATGTAGGTCGATATGGATGTCAGCTCCCCAGATTTTCCTGGGAAGAAATCAGGCTACCTAGCTTTTCTCCCTATTCTGGAGCGTCTTGTGTACACAAATTTGCTTTATTTTCTTCCTCTCCATTAGTCTCTAAGTTTCTTGCAGGCAGGGATCATATCTGAATGTTTTACTACTGGATTAGCAGCATCTAACACAGCACACAGTCTGTAGTACTCGCTTCATAGCTATCTTCTGGATAAATGAAGAAATGCCTTGCTCACTGGCTACTGTTTACTGTTGGAAGGTTCCAAGCATGTTCTGGTACTTCTCCTGAACCTACCATTATGCTAGGGCTGCTATAACAAAATACCACAGTTTGGGTGGCTTAAACAACAGAAATTTGTTTTTTCACACTTCTGGAGGATAGAAGTCTGAGATCAAGAAGTTGGCAGGGTTGGTTTCTCCTGAGAGCTCTCTCCTTGGCTTGCAGATAGCCACCTTCTCAGTGTGTCCTCATATGGTTGTCCCTGGGAGTCCATGTTGTCTGTATCCTAATCTCCTCTTCTTATAAGGACACCAATCATATTGGACTAGGGCACCCCTTTATGATCTCATTTTACCTTAATTATGTTTTTATGGATCTTCTCTCCAAATACAGTCACATTCTGAGGTATTGGGGTTATGAATTCAACATATGAATTGGGGAAAGGGCACAATTCAGTCCATAACACCAGGGGATGTAGTGGGGAGCAGAGAGAAGTTCAAAATGCCCCCTCCCCCATTAATTTTCTCTCATAGGTAGTGGAATAGAAACTCCACTCCTACGTGAAAATATAAGAATTGGGGAACCAGTTAGTCTTTCTCCAAATCTTATCTCTCACAAATGTGTGAAATGCATGGACTTTAGGAAATGAAACCCCCTGTTAATGTTACCATGTGCTGTAAATGCTCCTCTCAACATGCTTGCAAATTCCCTCTTCAAAAAGCTTTCACCCTAATAAAACTTTGTGCCTGTGAGTGCCCACAAAAATCTCTAAATCTATGAAGGAGAGGTTATATAGACTTTCATACTTTTAAGTAAGACAAAAATATATTTTAGATTGTGTGTTGCCTGAAAGATATCCTGCAGCTCATTCATAAAGTAGTTTCTCTATTTTTAAATTTCAGTATTAGTTTCAGTAGGGTTACTGACCTAGTGATCTGATCTCCAGCCCAGGACTATTATATGAGCAAAAAAAATTTCAATTGTATTTATTTGTTTTAATGGTTTGCCTCATCTAAATAAAACAGAAATTAGTACTCGACGTATATTGCTGCCATATAAGAAACTTAAAATATGGGGCATTGACTTATAGTGATTGGGCAGTAGAAAGCAAAGAAATAAATATGGGGAATAGAAAGATGTTGGAGGTCTATGTTTGTAGTGGCTAAACCTTTGGTAAAACTATTGCCTGCAACAACTTGGAAGGCAGATATACTGAGCCTGCTAGTCTATGAAAAGTTGTTAGTAGGAGCCAGAATATTTGCGTGTTGATCTTTGCTACATTTAGCATAGTACTACAAGGATGAGATGAGCTGAGGAAAGAATAGGCTGATTTGTAAGTATAAATGGCCTCCTTGGAATGTAAAGCTAACTTCTTCTGTACTCAGAAGAGTAGGCAAAAAGGCTGAAAAAGACTTTGTCAAAGTCCCAATAATGCTTCTTGGTTAAAAATAAATGGACTCACCATTGTAGCAAAGATAAAATGAAGGGAGTTGAGAGTTCGACTTCTGGCATGACAGTATGAAGAGTTTCTCAGAACTTCTCCAAGAAAAACTGGTGAAAATTAAAAAACCAAAATTAAAGTCTCTGAAAAATGATCTTATGGACATACAGCAAATGAAGAAATATTTATTCAGGAAAATCTACTAAATTGATAAGAACTGTGAGAGTATGTGGTATTTGAACCAAGACCCATAGTCTCCCTCTGCCTCCCAGCTCAGGGAGACAGAAACTCCATTGCGGACTGCTACAGCCATGAACACTGGGATCTCTTTCACCCCCAGCTTCCAGCTGGAGGCTTCTCTTCCTCAGAGGGATAGGACATCAGTATTCCTCATCTTACCCTAGCTACCTGTTGTTGAGGTTAAGTTCTGGGAAAGTGTGGCTAAATGAGTCCTCTACTTCTGCCTAGGTCCCACTTATGGGACGAAGGCTCTGCCTTGGGTGTGACACTGCTGAGGGCACTGGGGCCCTGATTTCCTGGATCCTGGGGTGGGAGTTTCTACACTGTGAGAGGGAAGCCAAGGAGATCTGGGGCTTCTGTCCCCTACACGCTTCTACTGAGTGCTAAGCTCCTAAAGTGGAGGTGTATGTTCAGAGAGAAGCATGTCATTGTTCTACCCATTTTTCTGGCGAGTAGAGGAAGGAGAAGCAGGCTATAAAAAAGCTATCTCCAAATTTATCCCCAGAGTAATTGTCTTTATTTGCAACAGAGTGTGGAGAAGTTCAAGTCTAAGGGCACTCTCAAAAGGAGTGGAAGCTGTGATGAAAGGAGATGGATAGATTCCTTGTAGATATAGGCTAAATTGTAGGCTGGTTAGTTTGTTGGAAAGAAATAGGGAAAGAGACAGCTGGGAAGAGCCCTCCTGGTGTCAGAACAAATCTCAAAGACTGACCTAGGAACTATCCTTTCAAAGGAGGCTGACTTGATTAACTTTGTGAGTGAAGCAATTTATGCCCCAGGACATTGTTGAAAACAGTAGAGCAATCAGCCAGCAATTAGTGGAGCTTAACAGCGTGGTCAGGGAAAAGATAGTAAAGAGAGTTATGCCAAAATCACTGTCATTCCAGGGCATCCCGGGGACATAACCAAAACTGTGCCCCTTGAGGAGCAACAACAGATGCTTCACACTGTGGGCATGGGGAGGATAGACTTCACTAAAATAATCCAACCAGTCACTAAACACGTAAGAAGATAAATGACAATGACAAGATAAAGAAGAGGAGGACCAAGTACTCAGATTTGCTGTAATATACTATCTAAAATGTCCAGTTTCCAACAAAATTGTGAAACATGCTGAGAATCAAGAAAGTATGACCTACATGCCAGAAAAAGTCAACAGAAACTATCTATGAGAACAACCAGATGTTGGATTTAACAGACAAAGATTTCAAAATAGCCATTATACATATATGTTCACAGAATTAAGGAAATTATGATTAAACATTAAAAGATGGTATGATGACAACAATATGTCAAATACAGAATATCAATAAATAGATACAAATACAGAATATCAATAAAGAGATAGAAATTATAAAAAAAGAAACAAATGGAAATTTTGAAGTCAAAAAATATGATAAATGACATGAATAATTACTTGAGGGGCTCAAAAGTAGTTTAAACTGGCAGAAGAAAGAACTCACAAACTTTTAGATTGACAGAGATTATGCAATCCAAACAATAGAGAAAAAAAGAATGAAGAAAAATAAACAGTGCTTCAGAGAAATGTAGGACACTGTAAGCACACCAACATCTACCAGGAGAAGAGAGAGAGAAAGACTAATATAAGGAATATTCAAAGAAATAATGGCTGAAATTTTCCAAGATTTGTTGATAAACATTAACCTACACATCTAGGAAGCTCAATGAACTCCAAATTAGAAAAATACAAAGAAATCTACAAATAGACACACCATAGTAGAAACACTGAAAAGCAAAGACAAGGAGAACATCTTGAAAAACGCAAGAGAAAAATAACCCATCATTCACAGGTGAAGCCCAATAAGATTTATAGCTGACTTCTCATCAGAAACAATGGAGACCATAAAGCAGTGGGATAACATATTCTCTCCCTTCCTAGAATCAAGGGCTCAAAGAAAAAATTATCAGCCCAGAATGCTATACCTAGCAAAACAATCTTTCAAAAATAAAGGCAAAATAAAGACATTCACAGATAAACTACAAGTGAGAGTATTTGTTGCTATCAGATCTGATTTACAAGAAAGACTAAAGAGATTTCTTCAGGCTGAAAGCAAGTGACCCCAGACAGAAGTTCAAATCCAAACAAAATAAAGCAAAAAAGAGCACTGGTAAAGTAGTTATATAATTTTAATAGACAGTACAAATGCATATTTATTCTCATTTATTCTCTTAATTGACTTAAAAAGCAATTGTATAAAAAGCCATATGTACATAATGTGTTGTTGGGTCTACAGCATATAGAAATGTAATATATTTGTCAATAATAGCACAAGGAGGTGGGTGGGAGCAAAGCTGTACTGGGCTAAGGAAATAATTCCAGATGGTAACTTAAATTCACAGGAACAAGTGAAGAGGACAAGAAATGATAAACAAGAAGGTTAATGTAATAAAAGTTATAAATACATACTTTCCTTTCTCCACTTGGCTTCTTTAAAAGGTATAAAATTATATAAAGTACAATGTATTGTTGGGTTTGTAACATTTATAGATATAATATATATATATCATAATAATATCCCAAAAGGGGGAAAAAGAGAATAACATTTCTATATCTCACTGGAATTTAGTAAAAATCTGTAGCTGCTTCTGATAAGTTAAGAAGGATACAGTAAGTCCTAGGACAACGACTAACAGAATAACTAAAAAAAAAGTAAAAAAAATCATTAAATAATTTTAAATGCTACATTAGAAAATGTTCACAGTGCAAAAGAAAGCAGTAAAGGAGAAACAGGAGAACAAAAAGACGTGAGACATACACATAAAAAAGTAAAATGGCAGGGATAAATTCAACTAAATAATAATACATTAAACATGAATAAACAATCCAATCAAAAGGTAGAGACTGTTAGATTAGATTTGAAAAAAGCAAGATCCAACTATTTGCTGTCTTCAGGAGACACACTTTAGATTCAAAGATACAAATAGATTGAAAGTAAAGGGATGGAAAAAGGTATATCATGCAAACAGCAACTCCAAGAAAGCTGGAGTGGCTATACCAATGTCTGACAAAACAGACTTTAAAACAAAAAAAAGTTACCAGAGATAAAAAATGACATTTTTGAATGATAAAAGTGTCAAACTGGGAGGAAGATACAAAATTATAAATATATGCTTCTAACAATAGAGTACCAAAATATATGAAGCAAAAACTGACAGAAATAAGGGGAGAAATAGATAATTCAACAGTAATAGTCAGAGACTTCAATAACCCACTTTTAGTAATATATAGAACAGCTAGGCAGAAGACCAACAAGGAAATAGAAGACTTAAACAACACTATAAACCAACTAGAACTAACAGACATCTATAGAACATGCCACTCACAACAGCAGAGTACACATTCTTGTCAAGCACACCTGGAACATTCTTCATGATAGACCATATGCTAGCGCATAAAACAAAGCTCAATACATTTAAAAGGATAGAAACAACGTAAGTTTTATTCTCTGATCATGATGAAATGAAATTAGAAATGAAAAACCAAAAGAAACTTGAGAAATTTACAATTATGTGGAAATTAAACAACACCCCCTTAAATAACTAACGGGTCAAAGAGGAAATCAAAAAGGAAATTAGAAAATATTTTGAGATGAAGGAAGATGGAGACACAGAATATCAAACTTATAAGATACAGCTAAAGCAGTGCTTATGGGAAATTTATAGCTATAAATGCCTATATTTAAAAAGAAGTGAGATCTCAAGTCCATAATCTAACCTTCCAGCCTAAGACACTGGAAAAAGAAGAGTAATTATACCTAACACAAACAAAAGGAAAGATATGACAAAGACTCAATTGGAAATTGCTAAAATAAGGAATAGAATGACAATAGAGAAAATCAATGAAACCAAAGCCTGTTCCTTTGAAAAGATTAACAAAATTGGCAAATCTTTAGCTAGATTGACCTAGAAAAAAAGAGAGGAACCAAATTACATGAATCAGAAACGAAAGAGGGGACATTATTACTGTCTTTAGAGAAATAAAACGGATTATAAAGGAATACTATGAATAATTGCATGCCAATAAGTTATATAATTTAGATGAAATGGACAAATTCCAATAAAAACACAAAGTACCTAACTGACTCAAGAAGAAATAGACAATCTGAATAGATCTATAGCAAGTAGAGAGACTGAATTGGTAAAAAAAAGAAAATCTGCCCAGAAAGAAAGGCCTGGGCCCAGATGACTTCACTAGTAAATTCTACCAAATGTTTACATAAGAATTAAAACCAAATCTTCACAAACTCTTCCAAAAAATAGAAGAGGAAACGCTTCGCAACTCATTCTATGAGGCCAGTATGAACATTGATACCCAAACCGGTCAAAGACATCACAAGAAAAGAAAATTACAGACCAATATATCTAATGAATATGAACTCAGAAATCATCAACAAAATACCAGCAAACTGAATCTGGTGATGTATATAAGAATTATACTATGACCAAGTGGAACTTATCCCAGGAATACAAGGTTGATTTTGCATCTGAAAATCAATTGAGGTAATACATCTTATCAATAGAATAAAAAACAAAAAGCCCCATAGGGTCATCTCAGTAGATTTAGAAAAAGCAGTTGACAAAATTCAATCCTCTTTCATGATAAAAACACTCAACAAACTAGGAATAGAAGAGAATTTCATTAACCTGATAAAGGGCATCCATGAAAATCCACAGATAACATCATACTTAATGGTGAAAGACTGGATGCTTTCCCTCTAAGATCAGGAACAAGATAAGGATGCCCACTCTTTTTTTGTTTTTTTTTTTGTTTGTTTTTGCTGAGGAAAATTAGCCCTGAGCTAACAGCTGTGCCAATCTTCCTCCACTTTATGTGTGGATCACTGCCGTAGCATGGCTGAGGAGTGGTGTAGGTCTGTGGCTGGGATCCAAACTTGCAAACCTGGGCCACCGAAGTGGAGTGCACCAAACTTAACCACTACTCCACTGGGCCAGTCCCAGATGCCCACTCTTGCCACTACTATTCGAAATTGTACTAGAGATTCCAGCCAGGGCATTAGGCAAGAATAATAAATAAAAGATATCCATTTTGGAAAGGAAAAAGTAAAACTATATCTATTCACAGATGACATGATCTTGTATGCAGAAAATCTTAAGGAATCCACTAGAAAACTTTTAGAACTAAGAAATTTGTTCAACAGGATTGGAGGATAAAAGAGCAATATACAAAAATCAATTGTATTTCTATATACATGCCGTGAACAGTATGAAATGAAATTAAGAAAACAATCTCATTTACAATATCATCAAATGGAATAGAATATTTAGGAATAAATTTAGCAAAGAAAGTGCAAAACTTATACTGTGCAAACTACAAAACAATGTTTTAAGAAATTAAAGAAAATCTAAATAAATGGGACAACACATGTTCTTGCGTTGGACGACTTAATATTGTTAAGATGGCAATACTCCCAAATTAACCTACAGATTTAATACAATCCCTATTGGAATATCGCTGATTTCTTTGCAGGAATTGACAAATAGATCCTAAAATTCACGTGGAATTGTAAGGGACCAAGAATAGCCAAAACAATCTTGAAAAGGAAGAACAAACTTGCGGACTCACACGTCCTGATTTGGAAACATACTATAATGCAAGAGTAACCAAGACAGTGTGGTACTGACATGAGGATAGACACAGAGACCTGGGAAATTGAATTGAGGGTTCAGAGATAAACACAGGTTTCTGTGGTCAACTGATTTTTGACAAAGGTGTCCATTTGATGGGGAAAGAATAGTCTTCAACAAATGGTGCTGGGACAACTGGATAGCCACGTACAAAACAATGAAATTATTCTTTTATCTCACACTATATACAAAAATTAACTCAGAATGGATCAAAGACCTAAACTTAAGTGCTAAAACCATAAAACTCTTAGAAAAAAATCTAGGAGTAAATGATCACGATCTCAGATTTGGCAATGGATTTTGAGATATGACACTAAAAGCATGAGAAACAACAAAAATAATAAATTGAACTTCATCAAAACTAACTTTCAAGAAAACTTAAACACAAACCACAAAATAGGAAAAAAAATTGCAAGTAACATACATGATAAGGAACTTGTATCTAGAATATAGAAAGGGCTCTCACAGAATAATAAAAAGTCTCAATTGAAGAATGGTTAAAGGAGCCAAGTATAAATTTCTCCAAAGAAGGTACACTCATGGAAAAATAACCATTTGAAAAAAGCTGGGTATCAGTCATTAGGGAAACGCAAATCCAAACCACAATGACGTATCACTTCATGCCCACCAGCATGGCTGTAATCAAAAAGTCAGATAATAGCAATTGCTGGTGAGGATGTGCAGAAATTGGAATCCTCATACAATGCTGCTCGGAATGTAAATTGGTTCAGCCACTTTGGAAAACAGTCTGGATGTTCCTCAAACGGTTAAACATAGAGTTATGATATGACTCAATAATTCTACTCTAGGAGAAATGAAAACATATGTCCACAGAAAAAGTTGTACGTGAATGTTTGTAGTAGCATTATTTATAATAGCCAAAATGTAGAGACATATCAAACATCCAATAATTGATGAATGAATGAAACAAAATGTGATATATCCATGCAATGGAATATTATTCAGCCATAAAAAGGAACACATAAAGTACTGATACATACTTTAACATGAATGAACCCTGAAAACATTATGCTAAGTAAAAGAAGCCAGTCACAAAAAACCACGTATTATATAATCTCATTTAAAAAAAAATGTCCAGAATAGTCAAATCTATAGGACAGAAAGCAGTAGTTTGTTTAGACCTGGGGGGATGGAGGAGTAGGTATGTGGTAGCTAAAAGGAATGAAGTTTCTTTGTGAGATGATGAAAATGTTCTAAAATTGACTGTGGTGAGGTTGCATGTATCTCTAAATATTCTAGAAATCATTGAATTGTACACTTTAAGTGGGTGAATAGTATGGTATGTGAACTATATCTCAAAATAACTAAATGGATTGCCTTCCCATCCCAGCCTGTTGTTTTGTTTTAGATGACCCAAAGTAGCTACTTTTAGGTTGAGAGAAAGGCATGAAAGCTAGAAAGCAAAATACGTTAATAAACAAACCAATGAAAATTTAAATGAACAAATAAATAAAAGAGGCCCAAATCTTAAATCAGAAAAGGAATTTAGGCAATTATTAACTGACTGGAAACAAATAAGATCAGAAGCCAACTAAGAATTTGAGGGAATTGTATTGCCAATAAAACAATAATTGCAGCCTTACAAAACTGAGTGATTATAAAACAACCCTCGATTCCCCCAACCTACATTAGCAGGAAATGGAAAGTGATGTCTTTGACCTCTGAAAGTGAGTACAGTTTTCAGTGCTCACTTCAGATATGGCTATGTAGGATAATGGACAAGGAAAGTATCCCACAGGGTGCAGTGAGGGTCATGGAGAACAACGGACACACTAGCTTCTCTTAGAGTGTTGAATCAGGATCTTGGAACTTG
The DNA here is from genome assembly GCF_041296235.1 of Equus asinus. NCBI lineage: Eukaryota > Metazoa > Chordata > Mammalia > Perissodactyla > Equidae > Equus > Equus asinus. The sequence continues at coordinate 87,790,347 of NC_091793.1, forward strand.
CCCAACTCTCATGAATTGTGGCTTCACTGTGCCTGCCTAGCAGGATTTCGTCATTGCTATGAATCTGTGACTACTGTGTGCCTACCATTTTCCCCTCTTCACATTTGGACTCCTTATTAGAGTTATCTCATTTCTGCTCTACTATTGACGTAGAGGTGTATATGGGGGAGAGGAAGAACTTGTCTTCTTAGTTCACAGCTCACAAGACTACCGGAAGCCACCTCAAGTTCGAATAGAAAGAAATACAATATGGACTTTGGGCTGCCTGCATTAAGTGGATTGTCTCTTTTCAAGATATTATTGAATGTATTCTATGTCTGGGAAGAAGGATGAACACGACTGGTGATCAGAAAGGCAAAGAGTGGCTGAAACTGCTAGCTGTTAGAAAAAAATCCATAATTATCTGTTCTTCATGACCACACGGATACATTTCCCAGCCTCTCTTATATTTAATTGTGATCATGTGACAAGGTCTAACCAATAGAATGTGAGTAGAAGAGATGTACATACCATCCAGGCTTGGCCCATTAAAAATCACTGCAAGCATTTTTCCACTCTTTTCTCCCTTACCTGCTGCCTCGAAGAGAGACAATCTCCACGGTGACCTTAGAAGCCACATGTTGAATATGGCAGTGCTTCCATTGGCCTAGGTTCTTGAATGACTACATGGAGGAGGACCGCATCAACATTTTTCCCCTCAGTACCATTATTTAAATAACAAAAATTCTCTTAAATTTTTGCCATTACATATTTTCAGCCTTTTTTTTTTTTTTTTAAAGCAATTAGCCTCCCCTGGCTAATATAACTCGCATCATTGAATGCCTTCCCTGTACCTGATGAGTTTAATAAATTGTGTTCACTGGGTGTTTCTTTTCCTTTTATTGATTCATACAACTTTATGTGGTATTTTCAATGACCACTCAGACTACTTACATTCTATTCAAGGCAGTTTTTCAGCTTGTGAGTTTTATGTCTTTCTCTTTGTGTTTGATCTTATTGGTAGTTTTATCCCTGTGAGTTTTAGTTGTATGCATGGTGTATCTGTAATATGGTTTTACATAAAAAAGGAAACGAGGAATTTGCTCTCTAAGAAGTTAAATCAGAAGGAATATAAATGGATAAACATATATTATGGCTATTCTTCTTGTCTTCCCTACTCCATACACTTGGAAGTTAAGATTCTTTAAAAAAATAAATCTATATTTAGGGGATGCATTTGTTCTTTGCGTGTGAAGGGGATAAAATGTATTTAATTCTGCAGTAGTCAATCTGGATTTTTAGACTTTTTTAAAAGCTATTTTGGATTACTATTGAGTAAACTTGATTGATAACTGCAGAATCAACTGATAGCAAGACCCAATAGTTTGAATTGACCATGATTGTGTAGCTTATACACAGCTTTAATTTTGTCCCTGTGTCATCTTGCTAGTATACTTTAACATTTCTTTCATTCTTTTCATCTCTCATGTTGAAAAACATTTCTAGAAAGTAGCATATTAAAAAAAAATCCCAGAGTGTTACTCATTTAAATAATTTATTTTTCAATCAGAGACATCAGTTTGATGATTAATACACTGCATTCATTTTCTCCTTTTAAGAAACCTGGAACAAACAGGCTTGCACGGTGTATATATAATTCATTTAGGTGTTGAAGTCTGAGCCTACATTTGTAAGAGAAAATTTCAAATGAGCCATAATTAATATGTCACTTTAGGAGGAGCAGTGGGATGAGGGGGTGGAAGTAAATGGATCTACCTGATGTTCTGGCGGTGTATGTGTGGAAAGGAGAAATTAAAGTTAATGCACAAAGAAAGGACCAGATTTGCAAGCTTATTTCTTTGAGTTCATGCCAAAGTAAATAGGTATATCTGTGGATATCTTCTTCTGGAGGTGTGGAAAGTGTAGGTTAAGTGTGATGAACTGCAGCACATTTCATGAGAGGAAGTTTGAAGAGTGCATTAATCTGGAAGGCCAATCTTGTTTTACTCAGCTCCACTGCCATTTACTGGCTGAAATGTAAAAAGCTATTTAGCATTTTCAGCTCTCAATTTCTTTCTTGAATGAAGAGAACCAACAGCTGTCGCTTTTCTACCTCACCTATTCATATGAAGTGCTAGATTGAAGGCAGAAATGGTACACAAACATATATCGCACTATATGCTTACATTTGTGTTTCATGACATCTTGATGCCATCATCACTGTCACTGGAATTTAGTATTTCGATATGGGTAAAAAGGCTCTCAGGGGGTTCCTTCATACTGATCCTCCAGTATTTCCAGTGAAATTTGGTGAATTTAGTTCTTTTTCACATTTAGAGGATCAGAAAGGGCGTCCATTCTGTTACTATTATAAAATTTCTTTGGATGATACCAAACAGAAAACCCCACTTTTTTGACTTCTGGTTGATTTCAGGATCATCACTAAGGGATTGTGAGGGAAGAGTCTTCTTTGCTAGGCTTGACTCTGCAGGACTGCCCCATACGTTTCTTTCCTGGCCAAAGCTACAACTGAATCATTGGCCTGGTAAGTCATCTAAAGAGGAGAAAAAAATGTATGAGTCCTTTCAGGAATACTATTTGTATACCGTTTGGCAAAGGATACATCTTCTAGCCAATCCCAGAATCTAATTTCCATGACTTTACATATAATATCAGAGCTTTGAGGTGAAAGAGATTAGAGCTAAGAATCAGGAAGCTTACTATTCTTGGTGATCACATCCTTACGAAGGGTTGTGCCCCGTTGAAGTGCCCTTTTTAAAGAGGGACTTGGAAGAACAGTGGGCCTAGGAGAGGGAGAAAAGGTAGTGAGAGAATTTGACAACATATCCTTCCAGGGACTGCTATTGCAAGTGAGGATGTTTAGTCTGGAAAGGAGATGCTTTATGGGAGCCATGCTGGCACAATGGTAGTGTAATGCTCTCTAGAAGAAAAATAAAACACAAAAGATGAAGGCAAGCAACACAAAATCAGTGGACATATGTTATAGAAGTAGAATTTGGTTGAATATAATGAAAAGAAGCTTTCCAATATCTGGCATTGCCAAATTATAGTAGTGAGTCCATATCACTGAAATTATTCTAGCTGATATTAGTAGTTCATTTATTAAATAAGCTTGAAAACATTGGGAAGGGAGTTTAATTACTTGAATTTCAAGGTATAAAGTAAATTAAGAGTGCAGACTCAGAAATCAGAGGGACTGGAACTCCTTTCTGGCTCCATCCAGTTGTTAGACATCCTTGATGTTTAATATCTTTAAGCTTAATTTTCTCATTTGTAAAATGCACATGATCACAGTATTTACCACTTAGGGTTGCTGTGAGTATTAAATAAGATAATACATCAAAAGCATTTAGTACAGTCCTGGAATGCAGGAAATGATCAACAGATAAATAGTTACCATTTATTTTTACTGTTAATTATTACTATACGACTTTCAACCAGAAGAATTGTGTGTATGATGATATTGAAAAGTGTTGCAACAGATTTTTCTTGTGGAAGAATATCTTAATAGAGTTAATATTTTGATTTTTTTCAGTAGTTAGAAATGTTGCAAAAAGTGGTTATTAATAAATCATTAAGGTTTGCATTTTACTTGTAAGATGGCTGTTAATATTATTCTAAATTTTTTGTTAGTGTAGAAAATTCATTTAACCCTTCCTTGGAAAAACAAAGAGGACATTCACGAAGTAAATGCTAGAGATGTACGTTTTCTGGGGGAAAATTGAATTATTTTTATTCCTTTTTATAATATGTCAGGAATTTGTGTGTACATTGAGACTTCCTGTACCGTACACGCCAAGTTTTTCTCTGTAGGAAAGTCTATTTTATGACAATAAATTGTTAGCAATTAACTATGTTGTCACTTCTACATTAACAAGTCACTGAGAGTTTGAGAAAGAAATGAAATTAACACAGATTTTTGTTGTTGTCATTGGTATTGTGAAGGTTTAAAATCCTATCTTGTCAAAAATTAGAACAAGGAGCTACAGAGTTTAGAAAAAAAAATTATCCAGGGGAAATTCACAATCATAGCCTTAAGTGTCTAATGAATTTAATGCCATTAGCTTGCGTTCACATAAAGAGGTTTAATTTTATAGGAGTTTGCAGTTTGTGATATAGGAGCTGCAATTTCTCTGAGCTCCTTGAACACCCTTTCTATGTTCTGCTCTATTTTCCTCTCCTTTCATAAATTTTGGTGTTACAAAACTGTTAGTCATAAAAAGGCATTTATAGTTCAATATAATTTTCCTTCTTTTTCTTTTATTTTCCTTAAAAATGCAGTTTTAAAAGTAATAAAGCCCTTCCTTCTGTAAATCTTTAATCTTTTTTTCCTAAGGGAAGATTAATTTGTAAATATGCTAATGGATTTGTATAATATTAAACTTTCCCAAGAAAAATTACATTAGTCCATATGAATGAACACATCTATCTTATTCAATTTGTAAACTAATGGCTGAAAACCCCAAACATGTTTCCTACTATGTGTCTTATAACTAACATGACTGCAGGCACAGCCACAAACTTGGCATTTCACAGAAAATTTGTTGGAGGAAAAATCTTTGTTCAGTCCCTTTATTGAGTTTTCCTCATTTAGCTGTATTTGAATTCTAGCTAATAAAATGCAATTCTTCTTACAAAAAGGTGAAAAAGTAAACATACTGCTCAAAATAGAAGTGATGTCTAAACAGGAAGTAGACTAAAAAGAACAAATGCTTAGTTTAAAAGTGGTATCAGTACTAAGGATGCTGTGATGGAGAAATTCCCACAGCTAACTTTCTTGCAAACAGCAGGGTGACTTGGGCTAGGCAATGAGCTGAGGACTTGGTGTTTCAGTTAGGTGGCTATTACGGATTTACTCTGATATTGTGCGTGAGAAACTTAACCCTTCCTCATCTTGGTTGTTTCTTTATTACTTATTTTCACCAACTGGATAATTCCATTTCATAAATTACTTCCTGGATAAGGCAAAGATACCTTAGTGTCCTGCCAGTATCCTGAGATGACTTTAAGAGTGATCATCATCGGCTGTTGTCCCTAAGCCATACCCTGAATTCTGAGTTGAGATTTGTATTACTTGGGCATCTCTCTTTGAGAGACTCAGTGAAAGCTGGCACGACTCATAAGGGAAACAAGCAGGAGGACAAGAGGCTCTGAATTGAGAATTAACATTAATAGTCTCATAAATCTAGAAATGAACTTCTTGGAATTCTGATAATTCTTCTTAATAATTAGATACTCTGTTTTCATAAAGGTTCTCTACTGGTAACTTGGAAGAATCCTAATTCAAGGGAAGATTATAGTGAAGGGCAATTGTGGTGGTCATCTTATTTCCCAACATTTCCCAGAAGAAGAGAGGGTCTTGGGCAACGTGAAGAGAAGTGGGACCAGGTTATCAGTCCCCAAAAGGGCAAAAAAAAAAATAGCTATTGAAAATAGTTTCTAATAATGTAGTGCTTCAACTTATTTTGTTCTTAAAAGCTGGGGCTTCACTTTCCGTATTTTTCTTGACCTTTATTATGTGATTTAGGGAAAGTGCTTTAAGTTCTTTTTGCATGTGTTTTGTTAAATGGGACCAACTGACTGCATCAACGCATGCCAGTGATGTGGGTTGAATTTGCTGGGTTGTTTTGATTGCTTGTGCTAGAAATCCAATTTAAACTGGTTTAAGCTGGGTGGTGGGTGTGAAGGAAGAATTTGTTGGCTTGGAAAACTGAAAAGTCTAGGAATATAGCTAGAATAAGACATTGCTATACCCCAGTGCTCATATTATGCCACTAAGGATTGGTCTGTTTCTATCTCTCAGCTCTGCTTTCCTGTTTTGGGCTTTATTGTCTGTCAGCTTCTACCCACGCCCACCAGCTAGTCCAGTCATACATTGAGTTTCTCCTTCACACAGTCCTAGCAAATGCTAGGGCTCTCTTTGATTCTCTGTTTTGGATCATATGCCCACACTTGGAGCTAGGGTGTGAAGGTCAGCCTCAACCAATCCTCAAAAACTGACAGTAGGAGAATGGTGATTCCTTGGGGGAAATTTAGATGACAGTTCTAGAAGCAAGGGATATGTGTGATGTGCAGGGAAAAAGAACATGTCTCTACCACCATTATGAAATGAAGACGCATGACACGATAAATAGCTAGGAAAATGACCCAAGTGGCAAAGCCACAACAGGGGACATTTTCCTACCTTATAAAGAGTACTCTGGGCATTCTTTGTTGGAGCCTTGCCGCTCACAGTGATATAGTTGATTGAAATGCTGTCCGTGTGGATACAGACATAGCTGGAAGAAAAAGAGACTCCTTGGCTTATGAGCAGTTTTGTAATGTTATCTATAAGTTTTATTTCTTCCAACTAGAATGTAATTTCTCCAAAAGCAGGCACTGTGTTATGGCTTTTTATTGTACTTCTCTAAGAACATAGCACAGCACTGGACACAAAGCAAACACTCAGTATATACTTTTGATGGATTCATTTCAGCTGTTTGCAATGCTTATCACACTGAAGGCTTTCCCAGCAGTTTTTCTCGAAAACTCATCCTCTCTGAGAGCTACATTTGTTTCCCATCTTTCCATATCACTTGAGAAGTCTGAATATGTCCTTTTAATGTGCCTACAGGTTTCTGTGCTTTCTATCACACCACCAACGCTCTGTCTGGCAGAAGCTGGGACCACGGCTGCTGTCTTTCTTCCACACCGAAGAGCTGTGCTGTGCAAAGTATTGCTTCATGCTGCTTCCCTGATCTGCTTTGCATAACTGCCTGGAAGAAAGTACTTTTATGGATAATCCAAAAGAGGGAAATATACTGAACTTTGTTTGCTTTAGCATATTTTATGGGTTAAATCCATTTAAAATACTATTACAGTGAAATTCTACATAGAGCAAGCATTTCTCATGTTTTAACCAATGGTCAACTAGTTTTAGAGCATATCTGATACATTGTAATTAGAAAAGAACCCAATAATTAGGATTGTTTCTTAAAAACATGGGATTTTAGTGTTCTGTAGGAGTTCCTGATTCAGTTTAAGGCAGAGGTCTTAGAGGTAATATAGTCCAGGGATACAAAATAGATTCATCTTATGTGCCAAATTTGATCAGTTGGTGGTGGTTGCCTGGAGTGCTGTGTTAAGAAGGAATTTATGGCTAACTCCAGGCTCACTGGGAAAATATGCTGGGATGGATTTTTTTTTTTATGTCCACTCCAGTTAAAGAAGGGGAGAGTAGCACCATATGTACTGCATCTTTGCCTACTCAATCCAGTCTCCCATTTTACAAAATCAATTGCTAGAGAGATTAGTCCAAGATCACATTCCTAGTTAGTAGCAGAGCCCAGGCTCTTTAGCTCAGTCTTTCAATATTTTCTCAAAGGCTATTTCCCTATGGGTTAAACCAGATAGGCTTGCAAAAGCAGTCAGAATAGAGTCTGCTATAGCATTTATCCTCGGTAACCATTAGCTGAATGTGACATTTTAATTAAATTATACATTCTTTTATTAACCAAGGAATCAGCAAATATTTACTGACCATGTACTATGTGCCAGGTAAATAAGGTGCTTGGCACAGTTGATAAGCATGACTTCGATCATTTTTCTACCAGAAGGAAGGAGATGGAGTTTATCATGATTCCTCTCAGCCATGTTGTTCCACTTTCATTACCTATCAATTTGGTTCCCTCTTTGAATCCTGAAGTCTATTGCCCTTGCAAAGATGAGGGAGAAATGCGCATACTTCCACTAATATCATCCTGTGTATACTGTCCAACTTCCTGAGAAAGTACTACTCTTTGGACTTTATGATAAATCTTATGAAAATGGAATTATATTTAAGGAAATCAGTAGCATATTATGGACTCGGTTTTTAATAACAGGTGTCTAACGTGTGCATGCGACATGCAAAATATGCTGATGCAAATGGATGATTGCATGTGCAAAAATATGCAGATTAATGTGCAAACAGATGTTCAAATAATTTCCCATTATTGCATGCTGTTACCTCTTTTGAATGCACAACTGCGTATCTCGTATACGGATATGTTTGCATTGTTTGTATTTCATGTGTGCAACTTATACATATCTTTTCAAGGATTTCTCTCCATCATGTCCTTAGTTGAGAAGACTTAACCTTCTAGTGCATTTTCAGTTCCCTGAGACAGTTCTCTGTAGGAAAGGGAAAAATACTGTGACTTACACTTAGAAAGGTCAATATCACCAGAAGATAAATGCTAATTTTTATCTGTTTCTCTTTGTTAGAAATGTGGTTCTTTCCTATCAATACAGTTTTTGATGTCAGTGTAATAAAATGTAAAATCTGTGCAGATTCTCAAACTGTCAAAACAACAGTATGCACTTAACAAAACTTATCTAGCTCTTTGTAAGTGTTTAATTTTTCTGTTTTGTTGGTTTTTCTTACGCCTCCATTCCTGCAGTGTTATCAGTGCTCACAGATAACCCCAGGAAATATATTCTTGATTTTGAGGTAAGGAAAACCTTGGCTTATGATGAACTCTTTTAGAAATTTTTTTCTGGACAATTTTAGATATAAGATCAAGAAGCAGAAGATAAAATATAGTTAGAAACTCATTTTTATACCAACCATTTTAGATGATTTGCTCCACGTTCTTCTATTTTATTACTAAGTTGGTTTAGTCCATTTCTAACTACAAGAAGTTCATATATATCATTGGAAAACTAAAATTGAAAAAGCTTCAGATAGTTGTTTCTAACATCACATTTTAATATACTGCAAAATGCACATTTCTAAAATAATATTTCACCATTTCCTCAAGCGGAGTTTGGCATTATTTGCTTCAAAATGTCCATATATTATTTTATTAATATGGCATTTTATTCTGATGTCAATATTTTCAAATTATCTCCCAAAGGAACATTGAAACATTGAAATGCATGCTGAATCCCCCTCCTCCCATAATCAAGAGGTGTCTATATATTTAAATAGAATTTAAATACCAAATAGCTTGTATAGAGGGTGGGGAGAAGAAGACACTGACAGAGAAGCACTTCTGTTTTGTTTTTTAAAAATTATGATGAATCATCTATTTTAATCCAACTGGTAACTCAAAGTATGAAGATTTATATATTGCTTTAAATTTAAAAAAGGGGGGATTTAGTGTGGTTGTTATTACTCTAAATGTAGTTAAACAGAGAGGTTACATAGGAAAACGTTTGAGGTATAGTATCTCATACATAATCTCTAAAGGAAAAGGTGTACATTTCAGTGCTGAAACCTGAAGCAGAGCAAAGATAAGAAGACAAGAGTTAAACGTTTTTTCTCCTCTTTAAAGGTCCCCTCCCCTCCGATGCTACTTATTATTAGTAGTTCCGAAGTATTAAATCTAAAGGTCCATCAGCTCGCATCTTCCAGCCCTGCCTGTCTGTGGACAGGACCCTGTCTGTCTGTTTCCTCTATTGCACTGTTTTGTTTGTACTACTGTAATCATTTTGCTGGCCCAGATCTGTGTGGGTGTGCTGGCAGCTTTACAACAAAGTTACATGGGAACAGAGTTAAGGTTGAATATTTATTAGAAGAAGCCATCTGGCGTCAGGCTGTCTGTACAGGGGGGCTGGCTTCTTTAGGAGGCTCTCCTCTTTCTCTAGAGTTCTTCCTCCCTTTCCCTCTCCTGCTCTCTCTCCCCCTGCTCCTCATTTCACAGTTCTGACAAAGTTGAATGTGCCTCTCTAACCCATTTATTTTGTCCTTTGCATTTATGCTCTTAAGAGAAAAAATCGAGAGATTGCTCTGTTTCTTTTAAAATGTTTCTCTTTTCTTGGAGGCAGCTTGTTGCTTGTTTCCACAATGACAGTACTCACGGAGGGTCGCCAGTAGAAGGCAGCAGGACTGCCACAATGGAACAGCCACTTCCTATGTGGGCTTAGAAGTTGGCTTAAACATCCATTTCCTCTTGCTGCCTTTCTTACCTCCGGTGGGCAAACTGATATAAAAGCATCTCTCTTTGGAGCCAGGCTACTCTCCACATTAGCAATCAGATGCCTTCTTAGGGAACAAGTAGGTCCCTTACCCTTCTGCTCTCCTGCTCCACCTCAGCTGACATTAAATGCTTGCTAAACCGTCTTCGAGATGTTTAATTTTTCATTTACCATTTTTGTGTGTCAGTTGTTCATTTTCCTCTTCTATGCATGTCCCTCTTTCTTCATCTTTTTCTACAACTGTCTCTGCCTCTGTGTAGTCTTCCCCCCCAACACATGGCCTCTGCTGAGAGCCTCCCCCAGTTCCTGTTGTTTGTCCTGTAGCTGTAAGTGTCCTGCACAAAATGCTGTTATCGCCAGCCTGATCAAATGATGCCCATTTTAAAATACGCACGGTATGTAACCGATGAAGCCAGTGGGAAGGAGGCGCATGAGCCAATGATCACTATTGCACTTGAAAATCCGTTCAGACGTGGCAACAAGTATCTTGTGAATGCAAAGGGGGCCTGTCATTCCTGCTTTGCTTCTTGTGGGATGACAGCCAAATTCTGGGTTAGCCTCAGTTAAGTCCCCACATGTTAACTTTCTCCCCCACCCTCTGCAATGTGGGAAACTGCCCAGAGAGAGATATCATGGTGAGATTGTGCTACGGAGGGGAGGTTTTCTGTAAGGTCTAATAAACCTGTAGTAATGCGTCTCTTCTGATATTGGAAGGGTGGCAATTTGTTTGCTCAGTTCCCTAATTATCCAGAGTACAGGCGTTATCACAGGAATCAGATAGGAGAAATTAAAAGATCAGTGCAGCGTTTCAAACCTCCAGTGCAGATGGGCTATTAGCAATCTAAAGAGTTCAACAAGCCTGAATCAAAGTCAGCTTAATAACCACTGTCTCTGCTCTGTTGTAAGGATGGATTTCTTTTTTTCTCAAATGTGATTTTTCATCATTTTCTCAGGTGGGATATGGACTAGCCAGTCACTTTGGTAGAGAGCCCTTATTTCAGGCAGCTTCAAATGCCTCATCATTTCTGAATGAGTTTCAGCTCCAGGAGATTTCAGTGCTGGAAGAATTGCAATAAGCTATGAAACTTTATCCCTTCTCAAGACTCTTCCGAGTCACTAGGGAACTCTGGCTTCCACGGGTAATGGTAATCGCTCTCCTCACTTATAGAAGGGAAGGTACCACCTCGGGGGTCACATGACAATACCAGAGAGGTTAAATCAACTTCCAGCTGAGGTTTTACAGATACGTTTGGGATCTTGGAATGATATTACCATATTATTGTGCTTTTACTCTTGTTTCTTTTGGCTCGGGGCTGAGGGAATGGTCTTGTGTAATAGATTTACCCGGGGAAGGCTTCACCTGATCTGAGCAAGTCTGGGTTCTAATGTCACCCAATTTTGGTTTAACATATAAGAGAGAAATGTTGTGGGTATTCTGAGACTTGTATTTATCTTTAATTTTTGAAAGACTTGTTCAGGAAAAGAATCCAACACAGTATCTCAGGGGAGATGAGCATGGAATGAGAGTAATAGCCATTAAAATAAGAGAGGCGCTCAGGGAAATGACTGGCCATTTGATGCTTTTTTTCCCCTTCAAAAATCTGCCAAATAAAAGAGTTACCTGATTCATATACCATTGGGATATCTAATTGTGCCTATTTTTTAAGAGCTTATGAATCTACCTATGTTTTCCTGCAAAGATTTAATTACATCAGGAACTAGCTTTAACCCTCATGGTCACCCTAATAATCAAGATTTAATTATGGGTTAATCATTGACAAATCATAGGGAAAAAGCAGCATTTTTATTTTCACTTTATATGCCTCCTCCTAAAAACAAAGGAGGGGGTCAGGGGTACCACATCTGGTGAAATTGCTTTGCATGTAACAAGTTTCCAAGATTTTCTTAAGCAATGGATTATCTGTTATTAAAGGATAGGTATGATTCATTTTCCTAAGGATTTAACAATCTTACAGAGAAGATCAACAAACTATTTTGCTAACAGAAGTACATGAATACAGTCGTGACCAAAAAGCGTTAGTTTGTTCCCTGTAAATTTACTGATTTGTTCCTTAGTATTTGAGTATTTGCTATATGCAAGATACCATGTCAAGTGTTGTGGTGTAGTCTAAGCTAATTTGATACAATCTTTCGTCCTCAATGGGCTTACAGTAAAGCTTGGGAGAGTGGCATTTTTACAAATAGCAACAAATAGAATTCAGTAATTGACATAAGAATGATTAAAACAAGGAGTTGGTGGGCATGGTCAGAGAGGGCTCCACTGTTACAGTGATATTCATGCTGGGGCTTGAGGAAGGGTGTTATCGGTTTCAGAATGGATAACCCATACACAGAAAGTGAGCATAAGAAATCTGTACAGCAGAGGTGAAAAAAAGAAGGCTAGGACTGGATTGAAGAGGATTTTGAATGCCAAGGTAAAGAGCATTTACCTTGAGTGACAGTTGAAGTTGTTTGGGTAGGTAGTGATAAAATCATAGTGGTGGTGTAGGAAGATAAATTTGGCCATGTTTTGGGTACCAGGAGAGTGCGGAAGAATTTAGACTAATGGCCAGTTTACTGGTTATTACTCCTATGGAAGCAGACCAAATTACACTGAGGTAAGGGTACTGCAATCAGAGTTGGAAAGAATGAAAAAGGAAATGAAAAGCTATTACAAAAAAACAAGATTGATAGGCCTTGGACAGGCCTGCATGGGGAGGAACATGACAAAGATGCAGTCTAAGATTTTGATCTTGGTATGCATAAAATTGTGGGAAAATAAAAAGAAATAGAGAAGTCATGTGGGGAAATAAATTTTAAGGTCAGGGTGAATATTTGGATTTTAGATGTGTTGAGTTTGAAATGCTTGAAGAACATCCAGGAGGCAACGTCTGGCAGGCAGCTGAAAAAAAGAGGGGATACGGTTCAGGGCGAGTAGGAAACTGGAGATTTATGAGTTATAAGCACAGAGGTGGTAACTGAATATGTGACAGTGGATAACATTTTCAAGGAAAAGAGTATAGAAAGTGAGAAGAGAAGAAGGCTCAGGATAGAGTATTGGGAAACGCATCCATTTACAGAGTGGGACGTAAAAGAAGAACCAATGGAGTATCGATTAGGAAGCTATCAAAAGACGACCAACACCAAAAAATGAAGACAGAGCAAGGAGGATGACAAAGATGGAGAAAACTGAATTTGGAATGGACTTATCAGTGATCTGAGATAGAGCGGGCTCAATGAATGCGTTGGAGTGGGGAGCATTTTGAAAAAGATGTATGGATGGCAACAAAGTGAGAAAAGATGTATTGACTGCTTTTCCAAAAAATTTGGCAGTGCTACCAGCTGGGGAAACTGTAGACTATCTCAAAGGAACAGGAAAAAGCAATTTTTAAACAGGAGAGATCTGAGCTCATTTGTGGGCCAAGGAAAGATTAAAAATGCAGAAGCGAAGCGATAATGATAGAGCAAAGTCTGAAAGGTGACTTTGAGGACTTTTCATGTTTTTAGGTGAAAATAATATCTTCTTTCCCTATTATTCTATAGAATTTAAAAATGACTAGTATTTCTTCTGATGTTAAAAGTAATACATGCTCATTATCAGTAATACAGAAAAGTATAAGAAAGAAAATAAAAACAACCTGTAATTTTCCATCCAGTGATAAGCTCTCTTAATCTTTATTGTACGTATATCACAAAATCGTGTTGTACTATATGCGACTTTCAAGCCTGTTAATCACCCTCGAAACTCTTAACATTATTAAACAATTTGATTTTGCCTAAGGAATATTCAAGCAACTGTGTGGAGATATCAACATTCATTTAATCACTCTTCTTGTTGGGCTTTTAGGTATGTGTAAATTTTTTGCTATTAAAACTACAATATAAATATCTTTTACACGTACATTTTTGCTCATTGCTTATTTCTTTAGTCTAGAGTTGCTAGAAGTAAAAATAAACATTTAAAATTCTTTTTTTTTTTTTGAGGAAGATTAGCCCTGAGCTAACTACTGCCGATCCTCCTCTTTTTTCTGAGGAAGACTGGCCCTGAGCTAACATCTGTGCCCATCTTCCTCTACTTTCTATGTGGGACGCCTATCACAGCATGGCTTGCCAAGCGGTGCCATGTCTGCACCCGGATCCCAACTGGCGAACCCTGGGCAGCCAAAGGGGAACGTGTGCACTTAATCGCTGCGCCACCGGGTGGCCCCTAAAAATTTTTTATACTAACTTTCTATCTACTCAAAACAGTTCCTTATAAAGAGTAATTGCTCATGAAATATTTATCGAATGGATAAATGAATGTACAAATAAAATGGTACAGGTACCAATTACCTTCCAAACAACATGTATTAGGTTGACTATACGACAACAAGCACAGAATATTGTCTTGCTCTGATTTCTTTCTAATTTTGACAGGCAGAAAGAGTATCTTATAGTTTCTTTTCTCCTGTAAAGAGTAAAGCTGTGCATTTTTTTCACATTCTTCCAGCACTTTGTCCTGCTTTTGTCACATGATTGTTTATGGAGCTAGGTTTTTATGTTTTACTTATTTATTTGCATGAGGGATTCACATACTAGCACTATAGTTGATACATATAAAATATTTTCACTGCCCATTGTTTGCCTGTTGATTGTGTTATTTGATGTGAGAATTTTCTTAATCTTTTGTGGTCAATTTTATTTATGGGATAAATATATAATTTAGTTTTAAAAATCCCAAATAGTGAATTTACTATTAAATAATATTTTGCCCACTGACAGATTAGGTCATCTTTCTTGTATTCCATACTTTTACATATGAATTATGGTTTCCTCTTGAGCTATCTATTGTATTGCATTTTCTGTCTACTGATTTGAGGATAGTTCCGTGCTATTTTAATCACTGTACTTCCGTAATACCTCTTAACGTCTAGTAGGAAAAGTGCCGCGTCATATGCCTGCAGTTTTCAAATTTCCAATTCCATTCTCATCTATCTATCGTTTCAGATGCATTTGAGAATCATTTTTTTTCCCCAAGTACAAAACAAATCTCATTGGGATTTTGTTCTGAATTCAGGATATTCCAGCTATTCTAATATCAGGAAAGGAGTCTATCTTTTAATTTATTCCAAACTTTTATATCCTTTGGCAAACCTTGGTTGTTTTCTTTATATGTCTCATATTTTTCATTTCAAATTTTTTCTTATGTGTTTTATATTTTTGTACTAATTATCATAAAATCTTTTTTTTTCCTTAAGTGGGCATTAAATAATATAGAAACAATGTAAATTTTTATACATTTATTTTTACTTGGTCAGCTTTGCTCCTTTATTAATTATATTTTAAAATTGATTCCTCTGGATTTGCCAAGTGTACCATCATAAAATCGGAGATAAATTAGATAAAACAGGGATAAATAAAATAGGGATAAATATTACTCTTCAATTATAATAGTTTGGCTACTTATTTCTATTCCATATTATATTCCTCTACTCAAACTTTCTATATATATCTTTGTATGTGTATGTATGTGGATACATATATACATACACATATATCCTCAGAAACTAGCATTTTGCTTAGCACATAGACTATTATGTACTAAACACAGTGTAAACTGCTTAATCTGCCATTTTTCATTTCACCTTCATACTAGTATACGAAGAAGATATTACTCATTTTATGGATCAGCAAACCAAATGCTAGAGAGATTAAGGAAGTTTCCTGTGCTTGTGTAGCTAGAAAATTACAGAACAGGTATTAGAACCCCCCTCTGACTTCAAAGAACTGTACCACATATGTACCCAGTAAGTATTTATTGCCTGACCAAGTGAGCAGCTCACTAGATGAATGAATGATTGAATGAATAGAAGATGTGGGATCAGATGGGATAAAAAGCACAAGAGACAGAACTGAATTTTGAGAATTATTTTATACTTTTCCCCTCGAAACTGGAGAGATGGAAATGAAAGAAAAGATGACACAGTGATAGTTTTGAGATAGAGGAAACTGAATTTAAAAACACATATCACAAGACCCTATTCTTCTTGGTAAAGGAAGAAATGGAGTCATAGTAAGGAGAATGAAGTGAGTTGAAGGAGGGTTAAGATTGAAGACAGATGAGGTGGTTTGGAACAGCTCCTGTAGGGCTGTTAATGGCAGTCCTGAAGAGAAGAAAGGGAGGATTTCTGAGCAGCACAGAGGACCTAGCTAAGGTTTCTGAACATTGCTCAGTTGGTGGGATCAGTTAGTGGTGCTTTGTCATTAAACCAGAAGTTAGATGTTGAGCAAGGAGCTAGGCAAAGGCTCAAAGTTACTAAAGGATGGGATAATATGAATGAAATATGAAGTGCCCTATATTATACATCTCTGCTTCTAGCAACGTATGCTTTGCCCTATTTTAGCACTGGATATTTCTCTATATTTTAGAAAGGGAGAAAATCTCCTGAATGTACCTTATGTAGTACAAAACAAGATATACTTCTAGATATCTGTTTAACATATGTTGTTATATCTTCCATTTTTTTACCCTTTTCAGGGAAAAATAATCCATAATTTCTCCTTGTAGTCAATATGATAGCTCAATCATTGGCTAGTTACCTTTCCTTTCAATAAGACTATTACTTATCTTGTCTTTCAGTCATTACTTAGCATCTCTGTCAGTTATTTAGATTAGATTACAGTCCAGTAAACATGGAAAATGTGTTAAAATTAAAGAGTAGTATAAAATTTTACTACTAACAATTTACATTTTTATGACAACGATCATCTAAAATACCTATTATCTCAATCATTAGTATAAATATATATCTAACTTCTCATTCAATCTTTTCACACATACACACATGCACTCACACACACTTATATGATTTAAGTTTTTTGCCTGTTATGGCAAGCTATTTTGTACCACAACCAACTGGAAGGGTAATAGCAGCCTCAAATGAAGAAAAGTCAGGGCAGAATGACTTAGGTTGTATGGAGCAGCCCTGCAGAGACCATTGAAAGAACGGAAGCCACATGCCCACAGATACATCTAACAGGAGAAAGAATTAGAGGTCAGGCAATATGGACACTGTGAATGTACTTCTGATACTTCTGAGAGCAGAACACAGTAACTACTTAGGAAACTCTGGGAATACGTTAAATGAATTAGGTATTTATTTGATTTTCTCACTCCATTTCTGCCTAGGAAAGATGGTTCAGAAACCTTCAGCATAATGCCTAACCAATGGTCAATTGGGTAAACTACCATGAAACGGCAATTAAGAACTCTACCAATTGACTCTTTCTTATTCCAGGAGGTTGAAATGTGTCAACCAAGGAACTTCACGGGGGTTCCTAAATATGTCTTGCGCTATTATTTTTAGTCCTCAATTCAGAACAGAGATTCGGATTTGCTTTTTAGTTTCACTGAAATATTGCACATATACTCACTTCTAAGGCATATACGCATGTTATATAAACATCCATGTTTTAATTACTTTCCTTATGTAACTAGCATTCTGTTTTACTATAGTCCTCTTATAAAACATTCACTAGCATTGCCAAAAAAGGCATGTTGAAGATATGATGCATGCATTAGAGGGATTTAAGTTGATTCCCCAGCTACTTAGACAAAAATCCCAGCTGTTTAAATCAGGCAGAATCAGATCTAGTTTACGAGTTAGTGCATCATTTAAACCAAACCATTTTTGGTCCTTTTTATTTGGTCAAACAAAATATTTTTGTTTTTCTTGACTTTTTCTTCTCAGCACTAATTCCTTCAGGCTGTTGTTAGTTCACCAAGAAGGAAAACAGCTTGCTTTAGCAGAGATTTAAGTAAAGAATTAGCAGATACTTTAATGTCTAATAATGAAAAAGCTCAAGTATTTTATAATGATATTACATATAATTAAGATCATGTGAAAAAATCCTAAATAATAGTTATCTAATGAAGCATTTAAAATTTAAAATGGGCTTAAGCATTAAGATTTTGGAACTAATTTGATATTTATATCACTTATCCTGTAGGAATTACATTTAAATTCATTTTTTCACAAAATATTATGCTTGTGTTTTAATAAAATATGGACACTTTGCTGTTTTAGGTTTATGTTCAGAAATTATGAACTTTTACTACTCCTTTGAAGCTATGTTACTTCCACTTAAAAAGGTTATAAATTGTCAGTTATTTGGAAGTAATAATTTAAGAAAAAAGATTTTTTTGTAGAGTTACAAGTAGTTAAGTAAAAATGTGTTATCTTTGCTTTTGGATAATATTAGATGTACTTAAAATTTTAATATTAAATTCTGAATTCCATAACATTTATATACTGAGAGTACATTTATTTCAAGCCAATGACCTTCCCCATCTTTGAAAACACATTGTTACATTTTAGTAATATTACAATTTTATTACTCTGCAATGAGAGAAAAATACCTTTTTTAATTGTTTACAAGATAATATGGGTTTTTGTCTGTTTGGATCATAATAAAGCAAAAGAAAAAAATAGGAAGAGGGTTTCTTTGACCTTGAATTTGAAAATAAGTAGGGGAAAATCTGATGAAAAGCAAAATCTTGGTGGTTTAAAATGTATCCCACAAATTATACTCAGACATGTTTGTGGACGTTAGCATTTGGATATAACGTCTGCTCTGATTGGCTGTGCAGTCTGTTTTTACTTTTGGCTTTTACATTCCACAGAACTTCTAAAAAATCAGCAGGGACAGTGCTAATTAATTTCTAATGTTGTTTTGTGTTTCTGAACGAGGTACCTCGGTAATTAAGTGAAATATTTATGATGAATATAAAACAATGCAAATTTATTTGTTTGCCTGAAAGCTTACTTGTTGTTTATTTAGATTAATCTTTTTGGAAAGTTTCTTTATATTGAATCACAATATGAGGAGGAGTGATATTTAGAACAGAGATGGGCAAGATACTATGGATTGATGTGTTAGAATATATGATGTTACATTATAAGTCAGACAAAGGATAGTCATAAAAACTTTGACTAAATTGATAAGGAAGTTCTTGGTTTCCCCTGAGGAAGAAAATAAACTATAGTGAGAGTGGATCAATAATATATTGTGAAAGGAAGATGTATAACTCAGCTAGACTCTATAGTGCTCAAATGAGTCCCTGATTTAAAATTTTGTGTGTGTGCACATGCATGTGTGTGATGATAAAAGTATAGAAAATTCATAGTCCTAAGTACTGTTTTAACAATAAATGTTGTAGCCATTTTTCTTTACTCAATATGTACTTAATCTGAATTTATCTCGGTCTATATTAAATGAAAAACTGCTTTACTTTTAATGCCAGTGACTAAAGTACACTTATTCCCCCAGAGGAGACTAATAAGTTTTACAGTGTAGCCTGTGCAAATAAAAATATCTTCATACTCACAGGTAGGGGCTAGAGACATTTCGCCACACTATTTTCATCTTTCAAGCAACAATGACTTCAGATGAACACTTGCAAACTTTACAAATTTAGTTAATGCCACTCTTCTGGTCTTTTTCGTGATAATGATCATCAAAGTTATGACTGAAATATTGCAAAAAAGTTCCACAAAACTTTGATGTAAAACTGAAGGAAGAAAAAGCTGTTCCAGCTAATGGCTTGTCTATTTTCAAAGAAAAATTTTCTTCTGAAACTGCCATGTAGGAAATGAACTAGTTACAGACTATATTATTTTTTGTTATAGGATTGTGAAGATTCATTTTATGCGTTTATTCATGTTGAACTAAGTAATATCTGGTATTGGAGACTACATGTTCACAAATAATATCATCGTATTAGAGATGATAAGTTCACAAATAATAATTACAGCTAACATTTATCACAATTACCATGCATCAGGCATTAATCCTCCCTACAATCCTATAGGGGCAGCTGCTTTTATTTTGCCAGTTGGGGAAACTGAGACAAAGAGAAGTCAAGTACAATTAATAAAGCCAAATCACTTGTAAATGAAGAACCTAGATTAGAATCCACTAATTTGATTTAAAGCTTTATTATTTGTCCCAAGATATCATTTTAGAAATCTATGTTTCAGGTCTACATCAAAACAAAACAAAAAATATATGTTAGTCTAAGCCTGCACTCACCAATATGATAGCCACTAGCCACATGTAGCTATTTAAATTTAAATTTGAATTAACTAAAATGAAATAAAATAAAAAATTTAGTTCCTCAATCACACTAGTCATATTTCAAATGCTTGATAGTGACTGCTTGTGTCTAGTGGCTACTCTCTTGGATAGTACAAATGTAGAACATATTTTTTTAATGCAGAAAGTTCTATTGAACAACACTAGTCTAGGCTAAAGATTTTGAAATTAATTTAGCAGTACATTTTCTTTGGTGAGATATAAAAAAGAGTTCACCCTACTCATCAGTAAGATTGATTACTGAACAATTTATCATTCATCCATTCAGACGTTTTATTAAGTAATGAAATAATCCAAATCATGAATTCCTTCCTATTAAAATTATCATTTAAAAGTCATTGTAAGAAAAATATGATCTTTTTCAAACATAAGTAATACCAAAATAGTGCTAGTCTACCATCCAATCAATGGGTGAATAGACCATTTTCTACTGTATAATATGAAGGTGACTATGGCCGCCAGTTTCCAAGATGGCCCCCAATGGTTTCCCTCCTGGTGTTCATAGCTTTGTGCAGTCCTCTCCCATATTGTACCTGGATTGGTCAGTGTGACCAATAGAATACTACAGAAGTGGTGGTATATGACTTTTGAGATTAAGTTATAGAAGACATTGCAGATTCTGCCTTGGTCTCTCTCTCAGTCTCTTTTCTCTCTTGGATAACTTACTCTGGGGGAAGTAATTTTCTGTGCCATGAGCAGCCCCATGGAAAGGCCCACATGACAAGTAACTGAGGCCCCCAACCAACAGCCAGTGAGAAACTCAGGCCTCTGCCAGGAGCCATGTAAGTGAACTTTTGAAGCAGAACCCCCTGCCCTCATCATGCTTTCAGATGACTCTAGTTCTGCCAACCATCCTCATGAGAGACCCTCAGTCAGAACCACCAGTTAAGTTGCTCCCACAATTCACATCTTCAGAAATTGTGAGAAAATAAATGTTTGTGGTTTTAAGCTTCTGAGTTTTGGAGTAATTTGTTACACATAAATAGATATCTAATACAATGCCTCATCAGAATTTATAATAGAATTTAATAAGTTGTTATTTGTCAAATTATTGGTAAATTTTTGGAGAGTGTAGTAATGAGGAAAAAACAGCTCTTGCCATCAAGTTACTCACCAATGACTATAATACAACCATAATAAGGTAAGTAAGATAAGTGTAGGGCAAAGTTCTTTGAGTATTTGCAATGTGAGTGTGGGGGAGGGGATGACATCTAGATGGGTGGATAAAGAAAGCTACCCTTAGATGGGTGGCAGCTAAAGCCTTGAAGGATGGGTAGGGTTTTTATAGGTGGAGTAAGGGTACAATATGTAAGCATTCCTCGTGTCAGGGACAGTGTATAAAAAGGCCCGAGGCTGAGAAATTATGGGTATGTTTGGTTACAGCACATGGTCCAGATGGATGAATAAAAGTAAAATAGGTTCAAAAAGACGACTGAGGCCTTTTTGGAGAAGAATTAGATAATTTGGAGAGGAATTTATGTTTTCCAAGGCCCATTAAGACTTTCAAATTCCTCTGCTAGAATTCTGGGCGTCTGGCCTTAGCAGTAGGAAGCTTCTTTTCTCACTGAGCATCCTTTATGAGCACCACACGGAGCCTCTTCCTATATCTGTGTGTGTTTGTTTGTTTGTTTATTTATTTGGATAAGTACATCAGTAAAGCTGTCATGACTGGAAAAAAATGGTAATTTAAGGTCTTGGGAGTCATTGAAGTTTGAACTTTGCCTTGCATCTGTGCAAAGACTGGATTCAAGGAAGAGAGGTGAGAGGCCAGGTGATCAGTTAGAAGATTATGCTAGAAATCCAGATGGTGAACTTCTGAACTGGTGCCATTATTAGCAATGCAAAAAAAGAGATCCAATATTAGGGACATTGCAGAAGAAAAGTGTGACTTGACATCATTATTGAATTTAATGGTCTGGAAGAGAAAAAAGACAGATATGGGCTTATCAATTTTTTACTTAATCAGTTGTAATCACCTTAAAAAGAGTCAAAATTACTTTGTATTTCCTGCAAGAGCCTTCACCTACACCCCTGTATTTTTGGCCTTGTCTCCATTATCTCTCTACTCTGAATATAGCAGGATATTTTACAATTTCTGGAACTTGCCAACCTTTCTCTGTCTCTGCTTTTAGTTCTTCCGCTTAGAACCCTTTCCCTTCCTTGTCTGCTTGGCAAAGTCCTCCTCTGCCTTAAGACCCACCTTGTATGTGACCTTCTTCAGAGTCAGATTTGTTGCATCTGCATAGGTCGTACACTGTATCCATAGCTTCTGTGTCAAGTTTTGCGGTAGTTATTTTATTGAAGTTTACATGTCTCCCCAGCCAGACTGTGCAGAGCTCAGAGATCTTAAGGCCTAGCACAAAGTAGACGCTCAATTGTGGTTCAATTGCATTGAAATTGGAATAAAATATAGTTAACTGAGACTTGAAACCTGAAGATTGAAGATCAAGGTTGACGAATCCTATTGCTGATATTCCCTCAATGCTTGCTGCCTCTTTCACTGAAATAACTCTCTTTGAGGGTTCTGTTCTTAATTTTCCTCTGTGTTTTGTTCTTAAGTGCCACACAAGATAACTCAAGGACCACAGGCTTGTCTGAGTTCAAAGCCAGTGTTTTTAACCACCAAACTCCACCACCATATCTCTAGCTGCCACCACTTGATTTGAACTTGGTTGGAACTGACCTATTCTGAGTCTGCTCATCAACCTATCAGCTATACACACTGAGGGGTGAACACTTGTGATTAAAATGAGGTTACACTGTGGTTCTGTAGCCACTGCTCATTTGTCTTCTACTTTCTCCCTTGAATTCTTGCCTTGCCAAGTCATTTTGTTTAACTTGACAGTAGCCTTTAGTCATAAAAATGACATTGTGCATGTAGAGCCCTGTCCCATGTAGGTGAGGTACTGGACTGGGTTTGTAGCACTGAGAAAAGGAAAGTGAGATAAAGTATTGAAAACAGTCTACACATAAATCAACTTTAAAAGATTATAGTTCATGTCAAAGACATTTTACAAACAGGAATTTCTGGAAATGTTTTACAGTGTTAGGAAAATACGAGTAGGGAGGGGTTTTGTTTTTGAGCGGTAGGTATAAATTAATAAACTAAAATACCTTATCTATTCAGGAACCTGAATTTGGTAGTGAAGCAGAGATCTTTGCTTTTATTATACATATCTTTTTGTTATTGTGTGGTTCTCATGTCAGACAGAACTAAAAAGAAATTTGAGCACCTCGAGGCAGAGTTGAGAGTAGGGTCACAATTTAGCAGCTTCTTTGAGCAGGGCCTAGATACTCAAGTGCTAGTGGGAGGGGACCACTATGAAGAACAAAATTTGATTCCTGCTCTGGCTAACCTTACAGCCTGTTGGGGGAGCAGTTTTTCCCCCAAATCTTAAACAATGAAAAATCGTGAGGGCACGCATGTAGCACAAATAAAATCAATATTTATTCTTTAACTTTAGTCCTCACCATATGCTAAAATTTTAAAGAGGAGGACACACTGTGGGAGTGTGGCTAAAATAATTAGAAACAGGACTTAATAATCCTAAGGGCTCTCACCAGAGAAGAAGTGAATGTTGACTTGGAATGCCACAGAATATTCCACTCTTTTTTATTTATTTATTTTTTTTGATTAATATATCCTTGCCAGTACTCCACAGGTTTAGATTTAAGGAGCAGGTGTAAAGATGACTATGAATTTGGGGATGGCAGTTTTATATGTTCAATGCTCCAAAAAAGCTTTTCTTCACTTTCTTTATACTTATGGATATGAATGTCGGTCAGTTTTCAATTAGTTGACAGGCAAATCTCTGCCAAGTGGGCCAAAGTTCACAGTGGGCTCTGACATAGTCTCACCGGGCAGGCCAGATTCTGCCCACCGTGGGCAAAGGTGTCCAGCATCACAGGAGCCAGAGCAGCAAAACAGCACTGTGTATTCTGGGAAAGGTTGCAGCTAGCTTTGCATTCAGAAAATAAAGCTTTGCACTAGGGGTTTTGAAAAAAAGATGTGAAGGAAACAAAGCAGAATGAAATGGAAGCAAATGTTGGCAAAACTCAAATTGCATTGGATTTATACTTATTGGATTTTTGAAGTAAGCTGACAAGAAAAATTACCTTCATTGCAAATCACTGAAGGGCTTTTCTATAGAATAAACACACTCACAGAGAAGAGCTAATTCAAAGGAAGCTTCAATATGTTAATACAATAATTAAGCAGTAACGCACAACAGGCAGCCCATTTTCAAGGAGCTCAGCATGCCTCAGGTGGGGTATAAGGTACAAGGCTGAAGGCTAAAAGACTTTAATCACCTGAGATTGGCTATAATCATCTTAAAATATGATATGAGATGAATACTGCCCTCATTGGAAGGTATTTACTCATGCAAACAAGGAGAAAGAACCAAATTCTCTGTATTTTGTGGGCAGTCTTGAACTGAATTATTGGAATCAGCCTCAAAACTTGGAAACTTAAATGCTTCTAATTGAAGCCTGCATTTTCCCATGTTCTTGGTGGTCTTTTTCTTTTTCTGAGTGTCTCATCTTCTTATCCTTTTATCTGAACCTTCTGCTAGCCAAATTATTTCTGTTTGGAAAACTCATGCTTATTAGTTATGTGTGTGTGTTTTAAAGCTTTTATTTATTTTTTATTTTTTTCCTTCTCTCCAAAGCCCCCCAGTACATAGTTGTCTATTTTAGTTGTGGGTCCTTCTAATTGTCGCATGTGGGATGCCACCTCAGCATGGCTTGATGAGTGGTGCTAGGTCTGAGCCCAGGATCTGAACCAGTGAAACCCCGGGCCACCGAAGTGGAGCACACAACCCTAACCACCCAGCCACAGGGCCGGCCCCTGTGTGTGTGTTTAAGGTGGTCTTGCTAAAGCAGCTAACCAGTCTACTACCTGAGCAGCTTCATTTACCATGAAGCAGGTTAAAACAATGCTTCTCAAACTCTACTGTGTGCAAGAGGCATCCAGGATCTTGTGAAAATGTAGATTCTGATTCAGTAAGTCTGGGGTGAAGCCTGAGATTCTGTATTTCTGAAGCGCTCCCAGGAGAGTACAATATAAACAGCAAAATCTAGGAGGCTTTAAATATCAGAGAACCATGTGCTGATAGGAAAATAAAGGCTAAAAGATAGGGAGGCAAAAAGATCAATGTTTTCAAGTAGTTGACTCTTTTCTGGTTTTTGATAATTGATCTGATAAGGAAGAAATGGCAGACCATGAACCATGAACTTGCTGAGGATTATAAATAGATTAGTCTTATTTTGAGTCTGGGTGGGTGATATAGCTGAAGACAAGAGAATTTCATTTTGATGCAAATATCAAGAGAAAATCTCAAGTCAGTGACATATTATTGCTTTGGGGCTTTGTTAGCAGCTAAAATTTAGTCTAGGTAAGTCGTGGCTATAAATAGATTGAGAGGAAGTGAGGACTGGTTTTAACTGAGCGGACAGAATGGTTCTCATGCATGGTTGATGTCTACAGACACTCGATGCTTCCTCCTGTGTTTTGGCATTCGATTGTACTTGTAGATTTCTTTGAACCCTAAAGGTAACGTGAACACGAATTCCACAAATCTGTACTAAATGAAACTGGTGAGAAAAAGAAAACAAATGCTATTTTCCTGAACTCTGTAAATGGAAACAAATGATGTTTTTGTTCATCCGTTTATTTTGTCTTGTTTTTGTTTTTCCAAACAAGAAGTATCTGGGTGGGGAAATGCTCATAAGTACCCTGAACATTCAGTGCGAAACATCTTGAATTTCTAGCTTCTCATTTGCTGCAATGTTTAATTCTGAACATTTATTTAGCATTAATGATGGGCTGGTTAACATGAAGCCCTAAGAAGAAATGTCTCTTTTCCGAAATTAAAATTTTATTGGCTTGTATTTTCAAGTTTGCCCAACCTCATTTGTATTTCTTTAAAGCATCAACAACTTTCTGAGAAATTAAAGAGAAGTATGGTCCCCCATAGCTGCTAATTGCCTCTCAGAAATATTTCTTGTTGCTGGTATCTGCTCTTCATCCTCTTTACACCTGCTTAGTTCAGTTCTTCATGATCCCACCTCTGGGTTACAGTCCTTGCAAGTAGTGTAAAACTCCTAGAAGTGTTGTTTTTACTGTAGTCTATGCAAATGAAACTCCCAGGGAGTTGTACTGTGCACAGCCTGTGCAGCTGTACACAAGGACACTCTCCTTGATGGTCGTCTTTACCCCTCCAGGAGTGAACCCTGTGCAACTTCCCCAACGCTGTTATTACAGAGCTCATTAAAAAATCCATGCTTAATTAGTTCCCCACTTCCCTCAGGCCAAATACCTTAACGTGGCAGGCAACTCCAGCCTAAACTATCTCTGTGGTTTCATCTCCTGTCACCCTACCTTAGTCCAGGGTACTGCTGTCTCAATCTGGTCCACGCCTGGTCACACACATCTCCCTTTGTACATCATTCCTCCTGTCTAGAATTATACTCAAATATCTCTTCTTCCATGAGCCTTCCCTAATGTTGCCAGACAAAATTAATTGCCTACTTTTGTTAATAATTCCATAACTGTTTGTATATATATGTATTTTGTTGATTACAATGTATTGTAGTTGTATTTGTGGATATTTTCCTTACAAAATGATTCTAATTTCAAATTCTTGTTTTATAACCCTAGGAGACAATTTGGCTTTGACATCTGACTTCCCAAGGGTGATTCTGCTAATCAAGCCAGTAGGGCTGGGGTCCCTTTCCTCACTTGATGCTTCTGTATGTGGCCTCTCTTCCTGCACACCGTGGAGGGCAGCTTTCTCAGAGAGAGGACAAAGAAGAGGATGTAAGAAGGCTGTGATTCATCACTGTAGGCTCCCTCAAATCTCTCATGTCTTCAAGTGTCATGTCACTTGGTACAAGTTAGATAATCGCTATTATTGATTACTTTGACAATAATAAGAGTAATATTAATAATTGCTGAAGATAAGTTCTTAATATCAGGCATTAATTATTTCTGTGTAATGATCTTCTTTAATCCTCATTCAGCCCAAAAAGTAGATGGACTGTGAAGCTAATGAAGTTTAGGACTATTCACTTACAAGGGCTCCTTTCAAAGCCCTGTTTTTAAATTCCTCATTAAAAAATGTGTAATTCTCTTTCACATTCTAAGTAAGCATTCTCTTTTATACCTAATTTTGTACTGATAATTTGTGTATTTTTTTCTTAAAAATGGCCCCTGAAATTGTATAAGTCTAGGTGCTACAGAACCTAGATCTGCCTTGTCTAGCACTATGAGGTAGATACTGTAAAACACCTCTGTAACACCAAAAGTGCACTCAATAATTTAACCACAGAAAATACAGGGGTATATTACTGCAAAATTAATGCAAAATGATGTTTTTCTGTTGGTCTGTTCGGTCACAAAAAAAGCACAAAACTTGAGATACTTAGGTGTATACAGTGTATATTATCTCTGTGTATACAAGTGACAATACACTTACCCAAGAGAATCCCAAATGACCACAAACAATCACTTATAAAAATCCCAATCCTATGTAGCCCACCTTCATTTGAGAATGGGGACTTGGTAAAGATTGACAGCCAGTCACCAGTAGTGTGATCAAATGTGAATGTTCATTTCATCCGTGTTTTACTTAGTCTGAGTATTTACTAATATATGCCTTGGAGAAGGTCTTTTTGCATTGATGTAATTAGGAGTTCAATTAGCTTCATTTACATGTAATTCCATTTCCTTCCCCAGGTTTAGCAAGTTCTCAACTATTATTTCTTTGAACATGATTCTCCTCCTTTCTCCCTCCCTTCTCCTGCTGGAATACCTATAATCCTTATGTTGCATTTCCTAATTGAGTTGGATATTTCTCAGAGAATTTCTTCACTTCTTGTTAGTCTTAAAAGGTCCTCCTCTACCTGAAACATTTCTGCATTTATGTCCTCTAAATTACTAATTCTGTCCTCCATAATATCAGCTCTGATTTTTTAAGGATTCTAGATTGTTTTTCATCTCATTTGTTGTGTTCTTCATCTCCAGCATTTCAGTTTGGGTTTTTGTTTTTTTGTGGAATTTCAACCTCTTTTGTAAAGAATTCCCTCTGCTCATTAATTTTGTTCCTGAGTTCATTGAACTGTGTCTCTGGGTTTTCCTATAACTCGTTGAATTTTTTATTTTGAATTCTCTGTCATTTAGATCGTAAATTTCTGTGACTTCAGGATTGGTTTCTGGACAGTTGTCATTTTCCTTCTGATCTGGAGTGTTAATGTATTTCTTCATGCTGCCTGATAAGGTGGACCTTTCCCAGCACATAGTGGTAGTATCTGGCTGCAGATTCTACTTGCCACCACTGGGTCGGGTGGGCAGGAGCTGTGTTTTCTGAACCCGTTTCATCTCCTGCCAGTTGTGCCCATCCATTGGGACTTGTACCAATAGGGCTTCCTGCTTCACACACATAGGTTCAGGCACTCTGGCAGGGATCCACTTCCCTGGCCAACTGGCCAAGCTGGTGCACCAGCAGGGTACAGTGAGGGGGCACTTGCTTTCCCATCCATACTCCCACTCTGCATTCACTGGCAGCCCATCTGGGCTGCTCAGCTTTGTGTGAGCATCCCCATGGTGACTGAGCCACCTTGGTGTGAATTGTTCCCGTGGGCTGTGATGCAAATCTGAGAGCAAAAGTGTTCCCACAGAGAACTGCCTTTTCCCACATCTCCTCTCAGAGTTGCGTGCTGGCCACAGCATGAGGTCTCATACCATAGATCACTGCCACTGGGGATGGGGAGGAGATCCGCTTACCTCCTTCCACCGATTCCCGGTGAATACAGTAGCCCTTCCTTCAGATGTATGGCTGTGTGGATCTCTCAGACATCTATTGTGTTGTGTTGATGTCCTCTGTTGGTTAACGAATGTCCTTTTCATTGTATCTTAGGGTGAAGAGACTAAGGGAACAGCTCACTCCACCATGCTGCTGACATCACTCTTTAGTCTGAGTATTTATATCATAAATGATAACTAAGAGTCAGAGAAGTTATGTAACTTGCCAAAAATTACATCACCAGTGAGTGATTGAGATGGCTTCCAAACTGAATTCAGTCTCTACGAACAGAGAATATAGTTATTGACTACCTTCCAACACCTTTTGCTGCTCTCCCTGGAATCACCTTATCCTGACCCATCCTCAAGGCCTCAGAGAGGAGTGAGGTCTAATAGGATGTCAGGATGAAAGGTTGGTATTTGTCCTAGCTCTTTTCTTACTCTCATCATCCTGTTTCAGACTGCGATTCAAATTTTAGAATTGGGCTTGCTCATTTATTTAATTGCTTACTCTAATGGGCATGTCAAATTTCTATAACTTTTTGCAAAATACAACTTTGACCGGTGCATACCCATTTGGTCTCTGAGTTCTCCTATTCTGACTCTGGCCACAACTTCTTTTTGTTTTCCATTGTTTTGTTTAGGGTAGTTGACTTCTTTGCCCCTCTCTTCTTTTCCTTCTCCTACTTTGCACCCTGGACTTGCTTTGCAGGCTCTCGCCACATGAAGTTTTGTGATAATTTTTTGTGTCAACTTGACTGGGCCTTGAGGTGCCCAGAAATTTGGTTAAACATTATTTTGGGTATGTCTTTCAGGGTATTTCTGGATGAGATTAACATTTAAATTTGTAGACTGAGTAAAGCAGACTGCCCTCCTCAATGTGGATGAGCCTCACCCAACATGTTGAAGGGTGAATAGAACAAAAGGCTGAATAACAGAGAATTTGCTCTCTCTCTGCCTGACTGTCTTCAAACTGGGACACTGGTTTCCTCTTGCTTTTGGACTTGAACTTAGACTGGAACTACACTATTGGCTCTCCTGAATCTCCTGGGTCTCTGACTGCAGATCTTAGATTTCTCAGCCTCCATAATCATGTGAGCCAGTTCCTCATAATAAACATTTTTATCTGTCTATCAATCAATCAATCTATCTATCTATCCTATTGGTTTTATTTATCTGGAGAACCCATATTAATACAGATTTCTTTGACCTGGGCTTTGGAAACTGTCCCAGTCTTGCCCAGACGTGTCTCTCTCTAGCATTCTCACGAGCCTCCTTGACCAGGCAGGAGCTGGCAGCATTCATCTTTGGCAAGACTAGCCACAGACTATAATATAGTAGGGTTTTACCAGAGGATGAGGTGTCCCTTTTATGACTGATGTCTCTTTCTGAACCATCAATTAAGGAACAACTACCAATGAAAGAAAATATTCCAAATCAACATCACCTTGGAAAATCTAAGATATGTATCAACACAGAAGCATGTTTTCCCAATAAAATCAATTGGCCTGAATTTAGAAAAGTTCAGTCTTTTGATGTAAATCTTGCTCAAATGTGTTATATGTTTTCTATTTTCTTCGATGAGGTACTCTGAAGCAGCTCTAACAGTTTGTTTTTTTTCAATTATTTTATTGAGGTCATAGTGGTTTCAAACATTATGTAATTTCAGATGTACATTATTATTTATCAGTTTCTGTATAGACCGCATTGTGCTCACCACCAATAGTCTAGAAGCTGTAACAATTTCTTAATGACTCAGGATCACCACAGTCAATGTAATTTATCTTATTAAGCACTAACTTAGGGATGCTTTCACTGTTGGGCATCTCTATGCTAATGCAAATAAAATAATTGCTATTTATATTTATTGTAGTGATGTTCATACTTAGTGTTGTGATTGAAGTCCCTGCACTAAATGATCCCAGATTGCTGTGCAACCAGTTGTAATCATTTTGTCTCATTTCTCAGTCTTTTCCCTCACTGTAAACCTTCCAGCTGTTCTTGCTTTGCTTAGCGAGCCTGCCTTTAACAAAGGTTATCCCCCTCCCACCAGAATAGCGGGTCTCAATGGGGGCAATTTGCCCCTCAGGGACATTTGTCAATGTATTAGGTGACATTTTTAATTGTTACAATTTATAAGGGGATCCTACTGGTATCTAGTGGGTAGAGATCAGGTTACTAAACCTCTTACAATGTGCAGGACAGACCTTCACAACAAAGAATTACCTGGGTCAAAATTTTAACAGTGCCCAGGCTGAGAAAGACGGTTGTAGGACTGTGGAAAGTGCATAGGCTCTAAGGGAAGATCCAGGAGCTTTGTCTAAGGTTAAAAAAAGTGTGTATTAGTTCATGGTCATTGGTAGGGTTAGGGGTCAGTTTCATTTACTTTTTAAAAACAAAGATGTTCTCGTGGATTGAGGTCCTTTGACCTCCAGCTGAGTGAGGCAGTAGAATTTGTCTTTAAGGCATTCAATACCTGCGTGTACACACAAACTACTTTCCTTTAATGAAGTTGAGCTTGCAATTTTTTCTCTTCCATGGTTATTTGGCTCAAATGCCATTGCTACATTAAAAAATTATCACTATAGTATAAATACTGTAGCATGTAGTATGTTTCTAAGGGATTTTCAAATTTCTATTTAAAACCACTTTTATGTTAACAGCATCATAACTGTTTAAGTCATAAGATATGTTTTTCTGCTGTGATTTGATAATATTGGGAAAATTGGCAGCCAACTCGTCCCTTCTTCTCTAGTTTTTTATCTGCATTCTTTGGGGAAGCATGATTTTGACCTACAAAATGGTAAAATGTTTATAGTGGCATAGTTATTTTTAAAGGAGATTCTATTGAAAGTCAATTGATTAACCATAATCTTGTGCTTCTTCATCCCTTCTCATGGGTTTTCCAGTAGTTAAGGGTCACTGATCCTGAAGGAATCTTGCTGCCTAAGGTTTGGGGCTGCCTGAACCCTACAAAGTACACAAGTTCTGACCTGATCACTTAATCGTCTCAATGTAGGAAATCATTTCTTTCAATTCTAGAATAAGGACAAATCCTCTATTCTGAACACCAATCTAAACTCAAAGAAAGCTTATTCTGCTTCTAGGTTAGGGAGAATATTTGTTTAAATGATTTTACATAGAGATGTAAATTGTTTTTCTATAATGATATATAACATATATCTTACTATATATCTGTACTATATAGATACATATACTATATATCTTCATATATAGCTATGGATAAGATAGGGAAATATTCACTTTTTTACAATGCATATTTGGCCAATTTGACTTAATCCTCATGCATTTTCCCAATTATGTACATTTATTTAGTGCATAAAAAGTGTAACAATTAATATTGAAGTGTAAATGAGTATGCATGTTCTACCACTGTTTTATTCAAATGTGATGTGTCGAAATCAATTTGATATGAAATGCAGAGTGATAGATGAGAATGATAGATCTACGGTATGTACAGGATAGTATGGAATTCTGTCCATCTCCAAGCAGCATGTCAAAAGAAAAAGCATAACATAATCTTTAATACAGGAGTTTCTTGGTGTACATTAAATTGATCAGATACTGTAAATTGGGATGATACACACATTTAGAGAGGAAGGTTGACCTATAACAACTGTGATTTTTGTGCATATATTTGTATCATTTTTCTTGTTTGTATCAAAATTAAAATCTGAAAGTAAAAATGATCCAATAAAACTTCAAATAATTTTTCAGTACACTTGCTAGTGTTTTTAATTTGATATTTTACAATCATATTTTATAGTTTATGTTTTCCTTTGGAAAGTTACTATTAAATTTTGCTTGTGCTTAAGATTTCTTAAAGGCTGTCCTCAGTGTTTTTATATATTGCTTATTGTCACTTTTAAATGAGAAGTATTCTTTATGTGTCTATCATTGTGATATTTGTAATTTTAAGGAAGAAAAAAATAATTTTTGTTTCTCGAGGTCTCTGAAATCATACTGTTTAATATAATGATTTCATTGTTGAGTCCTCTAAGAAATAAGCAAAAGTAGGTGGAGAAAAGGTAGGAGATTTTTCAGTATAGTTATATCAAATTGCATATTAATAGAGTATTTTTTAACTTAGAAATTACAAATGTTTTACTTGAAAACTCATTTTTGTCCATTGAAAGAATTTCTAAAGGTGAACTTGAAGGAAAAGATTAAAGGAGGATGGAAATAATTGATGATTCTTTTGTAAGTTTTTAGAGGAAAAACACACAGATATTGTCTCATGAAAAAGTTTCTTTTCTAGAAACCTACACTTATTATTTCTGGAAAAATTATTGTCATATGAAAGCATTAATCTTATTGAAGTGTTCACCAGTGTATATATATAAAGGGAGAAAGAGAGACAGAGAGAGAGAGAGAGAAAGGGAGAAAGAGTTTTCCTGTAGTTGGAGGAACAAATCTATTCTGAATAATTTTTCTTCACACTCTTCTCATCATTATATAAATTTTCTTAGAAGTCATAAATGAAGCAATTTTTTCCTGGAACAAAGCTCTACCAGAACTAGCTAAATAAAGCTTATTTTGTGAATTAAATCTCTTTTTAAAGTGCCAAAATACAAAGTGTTGATATTTTAATGTGAGAGTCAGTAATCATTGTGCTTTTATATTCCCTTTTCCTGATCTGTGTCTTTTTTCACCAAAATTTTTATCAACTTTTACATAAAAACAAGCAGTTGTTTTCACTATTCTTTATTCTCACCAAGAAAGATATACCTAAGATTAACATAGCTAGAAAGTATTTATAAGAAATGTAGATGTGTTTTTTATGACTGTCTTTCTCTATTCATTCAAGTGATTTAGAACTTTCTTGTTTTCTTGTTACACTATCTCATCAGATATATGGGGGAAGGAGCCAATCTTTTTTCATTGTTCACACCCTCAGTTTTATGAGACACAGATTCTCTGTGACAAGTTCTGAGCCTGGATGTCCACACAGGCCCTATTAAAAGTTTAAGATTCAGCCTAAAGAGCATGAATTTAGATGCCCCTATTCTCTGTAGCTGCAAACTCTGCTCAAAAGGCAGTGCATTGCACATGTAGAAAAATCTGCTCTGAGCTTCCCTAAGACGATGCTGAAATGCTGCATTATGAATTCCAAAGTGAATTAATGAAGAACAACACTGGAGATGAAATGTATATGTGTGTGTATCACAGCTAACATGGCAACTGGAATATAAAACCTTTTTTTCTCACATTTTGCCCGCCATAGCACAAGCTTCCCAGAGAGGATGGGGATTAACAGCCTGTCTCCTTTGGGGTGGGGGGAGTATGAATCGAATAAAATGTAGAATCTGCAAATGGAGCTCTGAAATGATGTAGTTAACATTACATATGTAGTCTATTATGGTAACTGGGAACATGTGTATCATAATGTTGGGCAAACTGATTCTAAAAATGAGAGAGACTGGAACAAAAACTGACCCCCAATTTCTGCTCAAATCGCGTGATCCAAACAAGATGCACTGTTTGGAAAGATTTGATAGAATATCATTCTCTCCTGTCCCCCACATTCATCTCTACCCTTTTCTACCCTTCCACACTTTTCCCACTTATTTTTTAAGATGCACTTTTCATCTTTCAATTTGGATGACTAATTTTTCCTGTCGTGCTGGAGTGCCAGTATGTCTTTTAGACTTTACTAGGCTTTTCTGCACCCGTAGATAACTCTAAATATTATGAACTTGAAATATTTCCTAAGAAAAAATGCAAAAAAATACCTCTGACAAAAGCATCTGAGAGAACACAGGAGACTGGAAGACATCAAGACTGTTAGACCTAAAGAGACACTGACCATGCATTTGGCACCTTGATCACTTACATCACTGGTTAAAGCTGCGGATACTGTTTGTGCTCAGGTGCTTGTAGCCCTATCTGGAATGAGTCATTCAAAAGGGAATATAATGGGGACAGGGGAATAAGTACAAATGTGGAAATAATAGCACAATCCCAGTCTAAGGAATTCATAAGTGCAGAGTAGGAAACAAGTGGTAGAAAATTAGAGCACATAAAGGAGTTAGACCGAGTATCAAGAGAAAAAAGGAGCCAAAAGTTTTGAAGCGTGAGTTGGAGAAAACATGTTAGACAGTACAGACTTAGTGCACAGAGGCACCCTATATAATGAAGTTAATTTGAAACTGATCTGTTGTGGGGTCTCATATTCCCTTTTCTTTTCCTTTCATTGATTTGATGACTTTTATTTCTTTAGTCTTTTATTATCCTCAACTCATCATTCAGCTCAGGATGTGAACATACTTTGATATAGTATACTTTAAAAAATTGTCATTTAAATTCTCATTGGTGCTATTGCAAACTGCTGTGTTTTGACCTCAGCTTGTGGGAACTCCACCTTTATTCATTTCTTGGGGGCTCTAGAACACCAGCTCATCAGCTGAAATGTCCTTGAATTGGGGGGCAGGAGAGAATATAGTCAGTAGTCAGTTTATAGATGGAAAATTAAATGCAGGGTGATATTCTGGAATTCTACACCCTGTCAAATACTGCTCAAGAAGATGGAGAAGAATAGGTAAATCACCATCCTTCCTTCCTTCTGATACTTCTACCCCAATAGCTCTAGCAGACATGGAAATTTACAGGATAAATGCCAGATAATACTTGCCAGAGGGAAAAAAAAGTAGAATTTCTAACTCTAAATCCAAATGGTTACTACTCTTTGCCAATTGTCTCTCTAAGCTGTCTTTACAACATTCTTTCTCCCTCTCATTCTTGTAGCTAAGTGTAGGCCTCCTTAACCTCCCACTTGCCATTTCCATTGCATCTTGCTGCTGTGCTGATCCCTGGTCTTCCTTTCTTTAGCTTCTCCTCATTTTAATTCCTTTTATGAGCATTTGCCAACTTTATATTCCCATGAAATCTCATCAACAGTGTACAATGGCATGCCTCTTCTCAAAAGCTTCAAAAAGTTTACCAGATATTAGCCAAATATTCTTAGCTTGATACTCAATTATCTCCTACAATATGACTCTACTTTATTTACAAACACCTTCAAATGATTACTTTTGGGCTCCCTTACTCTAGTCAAATGGCCTCACTATTGGCCAAACTCAATCCATAGTTTCCCACTTTTGTGTCTTTGCTCTCACTGGTTCTAGGCTTAACAAGCCTCTCTTCCCCATAGTGATGTTCAGTGGTGCCATGATCTTCCAAGACCCTATATTCCATGAAGTTTTCACCAATCCTTCCACTTAAGTCATCACTGCTGAAATTTTTACATTTGTACATATTTGTGGCACATCAGTTTCTGTCTAATAGTAAATAGTTCTCATATAGAGCTATATTTGAATATGTATTTTTATCTGCATCAATATCTGATGTGTCTTTCTCAGCTCCATTATTCAATGCATAATCCTTATGTACATGGTCTGGGGAAGACTTGCCTTTATACTCCTATTGCTCCTAGCACATTGCTTGATGCATAAAACCCCTCAAATATCTGTTGAATAAATTAATAAATACGCTTAAGAGTTTAACACTTGCGTATCTTGAATGCACTCACAGCAGTTTTGCAGATGATTTTAGTTGCTTATTCTTTCTTTGTAAACACTGTCATTTGACCATAATTCTTGGTTATCTATACCTCCTTTTCAAAAGCTATGTCTGGAAAGTCATTTGGAAAGTCTAGGTTTTAACTGTTCCCAAGATTGAGTCAGCTTAGTTGTATCTTAATAATTCTACAGGAAAATTTTGTTTTTTCATAGAAGGTAAGAAACTGATGAGAACCCTGGAGAAGATTTTACAACTCTGTTTAGTAATCTACGATTGTGGAAATTCATAAAAATTTTGTCATCAATTGCTAGAGGGGAAATTAATTTATATTCTTAGTTGTGTGTAACATGAGAAACAACTGATCGTTTTGACCTCCTATGGACAAAAGTTAAAAAAATCCATATGAGTATGGTTATACAGGATATTTGTACTAGTAGATACTCAAAGCACATTTGGACTGATGAATTTTGGCTTGAATTAGCTGATTCAAATCCACTCTACTTATATGAATCAAGACTATAAATTTTTAAAATAATTTTCATAAATAGTAATCATTTTGTCTTATTGAAAATATATTTGGGTTTATGCTTGCCAAAATGGATGTTCGAAAAATGTTTTAAAAAGTTAGGCAATGATGTCTTTCATGTAAATAGATGCCAAACGATTGATTTGGCCGATTTTGTGATTTATTTCACAGTTTACAAAATATTTTCACTTATGTTTCTCATTTAATTTGATTTTTGAAATAATTCTATGAGATGGGTGACATTAATTTAACTTACACATAAGAAAACCAAATTATAATCAGGAATTTAGGCCCAGAAAACCTAAAACTAGCTATGTACAGAGATAAAATCTGGGGTCTAGGCCAGTGTCTTTCAAAACACCATTCACTTCACAACAATACACTGTACATACTCAATAAATATTTGTTAATCAATGAATATTGTTCAAGCCTGGGTGTATATATAAAATTAATAGCATTAATATTCTTTTAGAATATGGGTATATCAGACATGAAACTATACTTGATGAGTGGCTAACAGTAGATTAAATTTATGAAATAATAGTTATGTAGACTGATTTTGAAGATAAAATGTAGAATTTCCTAAGGTTTTACCTTCATATAAATTTTATGTTCTACATGACATACCTTTGAATGATTCAGATGCAGGTCCTCTCTGGACCCAATGATCTCTCTAGATCTTTTCACTTCTTATATTGAGAATATGCTACTGTGATGATAGGTAGCATTCTTATATGTGTATGATTGATAAATTCATGGATTTTCTAAGTGACAATTTTGAATTTGTTTTTGAATGTTGGGCAACAGTAGATTAATAAGTGATTCCTTATTTCCTGTCAATTATGTGATAGTCATTTCTTCTTTTTTTTTTTTTAGGAAGATTAGCCCTGAGCTAACTACTGCCAGTCCTCCTGTTTTTGCTGAGGAATCCTGGCCCTGAGCTAACATCCGTGCCCATCTTCCTCTACTTTTTACGTGTGGGACGCCTATCACAGCATGGCGTGTCAAGCAGTGCCATGTCTACACCTGGGATCGGAACCTGCGAACCCCGGGCCCCCGAGAAGCGGAACATGCAAACTTAACCGCTGCGCCACAGGGCCAGCCCTGATAGTCATTTATTAATGGTCATATCTGAATGCTCCCCTTGCTTTTATGTATATGTTCCATTTTATAATAGCAATGAAAACACTCCAGGCCATGCATTTCAGCATGATTATTACACCTCACAGGTGGTTAAATCTATTTTAACTGCCTTTATTTCTGGATTCTGTAGGTCACCCACAGTTTTGACCATGATAATTTTTAAATCGAGGGGTTTTATTGAATTTTAATTAAGGACAATGCTAAACTGCTTCTCTAAATTTAGCAAGCTAGAAAGACGTTTGAGTTTTAGCAAAATAAATAAAATGGTCTCTGGAGGGTAGCATAGAAGGCAGGTGACGAATTGCACATTTATTTTAAAATATTGGTTAAACTTCTAGTATATTCCAGGAGCTGGACTCTGAGTGAATAGCCAAAATGCAGTTATTTGCTATGACAATTCTTCTTTATTTCTATTAACACAAGGAAAAATAATCTTTTAATATTTTAGTTTTCATATTTACAAAATGGAAATAACTGACTTTCAAGTACATACTGTATTTTATAGTTATTATTTCACAACATTTTACAATTAGTGAGCATCTATAAATAGTTTCACTATGCTTAAAAGTACAGTTCATTCATTAAGGTTATAAAAACTCTTTGGCTGTATACGTACTTAGCATTTTCAAATATGAAGCTCTCTTTCTAACATAATATAATTTTCCAGATCCTAACATATTGATAGTTGTATTTTCATTATCTGTTGATTGAAATGTTATGTTGTAGTAGTAAGGCTATTATAATTAATAGCAATAAATTTGTATTTTATCAAACATGAAATGTCTTACATATTTTTGAAAAATAGTTATGGTGTATAAGAGACATATCATTTTGCTAATCTACAGACAGCTCCCAGTGACTCACTGAAATAATGGGTTTTTCAATAGGAGTAAATATGTTGAGAATTGTAGTTATAGAAATTATATTTCACAACAGTCTCATTTTCTAAAATTTATTTATTTATTTTATTGAGGCCACTTTGGTTTATAATGTTATGCAAATCTCAGGTGGACATCATTAAATTTCGACTTCCAAATAGACTACATCGTGTTCACCACCAAAATTCTAGCTACCGTCTGTCACTGTAGTACTCATTTACTCCTTTACCCCTTTTGCTCACCCCCTGACCCATGCCCCTCTGGGAACCACCAATCTGTTCTCCGTATCTATGTATTGATTTGTTTGCTTATCTTCCACACATGAGTGAAATCATATGGTAATTGTTCTTCTCTGTCTGCTTTATTTTGCTTAGAATGATACCCTCAAGGTCCATCCATGTTGTCGCAAATGGCATGATTTCATCTTTTTTTGTGGCTAATATTTCACTGTATCTATATACCACGTCTTCTTTATCCATTCATCCATTGATGGGCACTCAGGTTGCTGGAAAAGTCTCATATTTTTGGTTAGATGCAACATAGCTTGGAAGTTTCATTGGAATGCAATAAACCTGGGTTCTGGTCTTGGCCCAGCATTATCACTGCGTAACAAAGGATGAGTAATTTAACTTCCTAAGCCTCAGTTTTCTCATCTGTAAATTGGGGAGATTACTCACCTACATCAGTGGGTCTCTGTGAAGATTGTTACCATTATAAATGTAAAATACTTAGCGTATTTCCTGGCACAAGCTATGGATTTAGGGATGTTATTACTTTTATCATTGTTTTATTGCTATGATTGTGCTAGTAACTCCCCAAGTCTCACTATAAAATAGTGTCTTCCACTATAGTACTAATTATTCACTGAAATTGTGTGTCTATAATATGTAGAAACATGAAAAAGTGAACAATTCAGTTAATTAAATGTTTTTTTATTTTTATTTTATTTTTTTTCCTTTTTCTCCCCAAAGCCCCCCAGTACATAGTTGTATATTCTTCGTTGTGGGTCCTTCTAGTCGTGGCATGTGGGAGCTACCTCAGCGTGGGTCGATGAGCAGTGCCGTGTCCGCGCCCAGGATTTGAACCAACGAAACACTGGGCCGCCTGCAGCAGACAGCGCGAACTTAACCACTTGGACACGGGGTCAGCCCCCTAATTAAATGTTTTGACCTCCAATAGAGTTTCCTTTATTATGCCCTATTCAAGGTTGTTTTGGATATACCAATAAGCTGGAACATTCGCATAATCTAGTAAGTTAGAGTTCATTCAAAATTTGAAAGCATATGTCATATAATAATTTTAGGAAAGAATAACAGTGCATCTAAAATTACTCTAGCAGTGAAAGACTGAGGTCTCTTTTGAGAACACCTTGGAGGGTACTTATTCAAAAGAATCTGAACAACTTGTAGGATTATCTTCCCTCACTGAATTGATACATTTCTCAAGTGGCTATTGTTTAAACGGTTTTAAGGTTTGTAATCTTAAATACATTAAGTTGATCTAAAATAGTATCTGTGACTCTTTACATACCTGGCTTGCTGAAGGAGCAGGATGTGCCAAATACATTTCAAATGGAAACACTTAGTTTCATAAACAAGTGTGGAAGTGGCTTAGTTCACTCTGGACCAATCTCCTCATGTTACAGTTGATAAAACTCTGTACATGTCATTCTTGGGGTAACTTTAATCGTGTACTTGAAGGAGGGCTGGTATTTCTGGTTTTACAGAATGCTTTGGCTATGCATACAAGAGTAGTAAATCAAGGAGGTCATATTTATCTGTGTGGTTATGTGCATGTACAAGAGTCCATCATTTAGGAAACACAATGATTGAATGAGTTAGGAAGAGGGACCATAGACATCAAAGTGAGTTACCCACAGAGAAATTGGAATCCTCATACACTGCTGGTGGGAATGTAAAATTGGGAAGCCACATTGGAAAAAATGTTCTGATAGTTTCTCAAAAGGTTAGAGTTGCCATATGACCCACAACTGGGTATATACCACTCCTTGGCGTATACGCCTCCAAAATGAAACCATATGTCTATGCAAAAACTTGTACACAAATGTTCACAGTAGCATTATTTATGATAGACCCAAAGTAGAAGCAATGCAAATGTCCAACAACTTATGAATGGATAAATAAAATGTGATATATCCATAGAGTGGAATATTATTCAGCAATAAAAAAAATGAAGTACAGATACTTGTCACCCCATGGAAAAATCTTGAAAACAGTATTCAAATGGAAAGAAGCCAGTCCCAAAAGACCAGCCTGTATGGTTCCATTTATATCAAATGTCCAGAACAGGAAAATCCATAGAGACAGAAAGTAGATTCAAGGTTGTGTAAGGTTGGAGATGGGGTGGGGTGGGAGGAAATGGGAAATAACTTGTGATGGGTACAGGGCTTCTTTTTAGGGTGATGAAAACATCCAAAAATTGATTGTACTGCTGGTTGCACAGCTCTGTGAATGTACTAAAAAACAGTAAATTGAACAACTTAAGTAGGTTAGTTATATATGTGAATTATATCTCAATAAAGTTATGTAAAAAAAAGTGACTTACCCTTCCTGCCTATGTAATCCACGGATATTCATGATTAGTTTCATAAACTCGACTATCGTGAGGATTTTCAGGTTCCAAGTTTAAAGTAGTTGAAACAGGCATTTTCAAGAGCAGTATTCATTGAAATGCATCAAAACATAA
Source organism: Equus asinus (assembly GCF_041296235.1). Classification (NCBI taxonomy): domain Eukaryota; kingdom Metazoa; phylum Chordata; class Mammalia; order Perissodactyla; family Equidae; genus Equus; species Equus asinus. The sequence goes on from NC_091793.1 coordinate 87,832,015, forward strand.
GTGCACTCCCTGAAGAAACACTTTAACTCATGAGCTTAAATAATAACCAAATTTAATTCATTCCAGGTACATTCTCATTAAAGAAACTGCTGGCCAAAATGTTGAAATAAACATTTAGCTACTAAGTGAACAAATTAAACTCCTTTATGATTTAATTGCACCAGTGAGTATTTCTGTCTGGAATGTGTTTCTGCTTTGATACATTTCAATACACATCATGAATTATGTTGAATGATGGCATTTCAGAATGTGTGTGAGTATGTATATACATATGTATTTTCAGACTGCATTTAAAATGCTATTTAAAATGTGTGTGCATGTGTACATGTGAACATTCCAATTTCTATGTTTACGTGTATGTATACAATACAGAAAGACGTATTCCCATAAGTCTCATGCAGCGTAGTCATATTGTGGGGTATATATTTGCCAACTAGTTGCAAGCATTAACAGAAATATTCTTTCTCTGCCTTCTCTTCTTTCCACTCCATATATATACATATGTGAATGTACAAATATTTGATAATGTTTATTTATCACGTGATAGATCCACAGTATTTATAGGTGGCTATTTTGATCATCATGCATATTTTGAACCACTGGAGCTATTTCGAGGAATTTTTAGTGCTTTGAAAATATACAGCATTTCACTTCTAAATGCACACAGATTCATGGCAGTGATTATAGAGAAGGAATGACTATAAAAAATAAAACAAAACAGAATTCAGTCCAAATCTTTTCAGACTCTTTAAATCTCAGTGTAATGCTTTTCAGTTAGCTGTTTCTTTCTCATTGAATTCTTTTGCAGTATTAGTGTAAAAATTAAAACTTATTTGTCCTTATTGATAATCTAACGAGAAATGAGAACTTGCCCTTCTGAAAGAGAAATTATTTTATTTATTTATTTATTTTGAGGAAGATTAGCCCTGACCTAACATCTACCATCAATCTTCCTCTTTTTGTTCAGGAAGACTGGCCCTGAGCTAACATCCGTGCCCATCTTCCTCTACTTTACATATGGGATGCCTGCCACAGCATGGTTGATGAGCGATGCCATGTCTGCACCTGGGATCCAAACTGTCAAACCTGGGGTTGCCGAAGTGAAACATGCGCATTTAACAGCTGTGCCACCGGGCCAGTCCGGAGAAATTATTTTAAAAGTTGCTGAAATTAATTATTTTTCTTTGTGGACTCGTATACACACAAAAATCATTCTTCTACATTTTTTTAAACCTGATTTTAGCTCTAGTCAACTCTGGTTGTATTTTTGGTGAGTACGTTAAAGATGGTCTGAAGACTTATTTCATCATCTCTTTTTTCTATAGTTGAAAATCACCATTTACATCCTTTTACTCTCTTGACCTTCCTGAAACACTTCTTTTCTCTGCCACTGACGACCACTCAGATATAATTATTATGATTATTCACTTTTCCACAAAACTTGTATAGGCATCACTTTCCTATACCTTTAAAAAGAGTACATGACTATAAGAGTGAAATGGCAAAATACACTGCTGGAGTGTAACAGCCAGGTAAGATCATTAATGGTATTTAACCAGAAATGAGGGGGCAGTCCTATTTCTGCCTAATGAGAGTTTTGTTTTCAGTTCATGAACTCATTGCCATATAGAGTACAAAGGGACAAAATGCAGAAGAAATGGAGTCTGCCATCTCAAGGTGGGGAGCAGAATGTTGGCCTGAGCAAATGGATACAATACACAGACTCAGAGCTGAGGAGCTGTAGGCTGTCCAAAAGAAAGGACAGGCCCCTTAAGGCCAAATCATTTATAGAATGTCTTAGAGGAAACCTGACCTCCTTAAATATGCCATGACAGACTTGGTATTTAGTAAAATGTGAGCATCACAAAGAAAAGAATTTTCTATAAATAACACCGAATGACACACAAGACCAATTCATACACGTGAGGGTCAAGAATGGTGGCAGGTTCATACAGGAAGCTCAGTAGCAGTTAAACAGGTGGAAGCAGAGATGACCATCCTGGAATGACAGTAAGTCTTAGCATTCATGCCAAAACATTCAGACTATGACTTAGATCGCTGTATAGAATTATGATTTGCACAATTGTATGTGTTTTTCTACTTTCATGAAGTTGTTTCCGTCATTTTCATCTAGTAATTTGTTGTCTTCATATCTAAGACATCTGGCCTTAGGGGCCGGCCTGATAGCACAGCAGTTAAGTTCGCATGTTCTGCTTTGGCAAGCCTTGGGTTCGCCGGTTTGGATCCCGGGTGCGGATCTATGCACTGCTTGTCAAGCCGTGCTGTGGCAGGCATCCCACACATAAAGTACAGGAAGATGGGCATGGATGTTAGTTCAGGGTCAATATTCCTCAGCAAAAAAGAGGATTGGTGGCAGATGTTAGCTCAGGGGTAATCTTCCTCAAAAAAAAAAAAAAAAGATATCTGGCCTTAAATGGACCACATTGAATTGCTTATCAAGTTTCTGGTCCCTAAAGTGAACAAAACTAGATAACACGATATTGTCAAATATTATTTGTGCCACACCATTGCATAGAATCTCCTTCCTCCACTTTCTCTACTTGGTGAACTTGTACTCATTTGTGAAGGCTTAAGTGAAATACCCCTTCCTCTGTGAAGTTTTCCTTGATGGTTCAGCTGAATTATATTGCCTTCCATCATGAACCTATAATCTTGTATATGTAATGCTCTTACGGCAGTTAACACTGTTTCTCAGATATTTATTTGGCATGAGGTTCTTTAGGGAAAGGGTCTCATATTATTTAATTTGATATCCATAGTCATTAGCACAGTGCCAAAACATGGTACATAAAGGTGGAACCAATAAGTGAGATCTACTGATTGTCCAGTTTGAGTTTAACATACAACACTCCTTGAGAAGTTCCCTAGATTTAACTGATATTATTTGTTTAGTCCTGCCTAGTATTCATTGCTTGATCATTCCTGAGCTTCACTTAGAATACAAGAGGCGAAGACCTAGCACTTAAAAGTCTAATGATTTATCCACTAACAATTCTTGACATCTTAGAGTGAACTAACAATGTCAGAACTCCTTTTCACATTTGATATGGGTCAAGGAGAATTATTCATCTATCTCTTGTGACCGACCATTTCAGTTTCCTAGTCTTCTCTATTCACAGGGGGAGTTGTATCATATCTTAAAGTCAGAGGTTTTGGAAGCATATTTAACTCATACTTACCCTTTTGTAGTACACTCTTTGTGAGATTGTCTGCCAGGTAGCCTCCACGTAGCACCCTTTCCAGAAATATTCCTCCACTTACCCACACCCTCTTCCACATGGCTGCAGTTTAATAGTGAACTGATCCAGGGCTAAGCACTCATACTAAGAAATATCTTCCCAGAAATTTAGATTTGGAACCTCAAATGGTTGGGCCAAGTTCTCTACTGTCATAAAAAGAGGCCATATGGTCTAAGAAGCTGAGGAAAACAGAGAAACAGAGAAGAATTGAACATACGTACAGAGAAGAGAGAGAAAAAGGCAAAGAGACTTAATACTTGTGAGTCCTTGACTGTATCTTTTCCCTGAGTTGAGCCGCAGTCCTAGCTTTGGGTTTCATGAGACAGACTAGCATCTTTATAATAAATTTTTTTCTTGTACAAGATAGCTAAATTTGGGTTTCTGACAGTTGACCACAAGCGTCCTAAGTAATTTACCTTTGCATAACATAATCATTTGGTTGGCAAATTATAGTATTTTTTCCTTCACAATCTATCCTGTGTTCATACCCTCATACCTCTATGGCTTCTGTCTTATTGTAGACACTCATCAGCTCCCAAGGAATCTGGTCATCACTTTTCAGTATTGCTGACCTCCTATCACAGTATGGGAGCCTTAGACTTTGTGACCAATGTTCAAAATTGGATGGATCTAATTGGCCTGTATCATGAGGCGACAGCATTATTTCAGTGTTAAAGGGAGTGCTATAGATAGATAGATTATAGATATACTTATAGATATAGATGCCATCCTCTTTATTTACTGTACGAGAAATGAAAGTTAAGACATCTAGCAATATCCTCACTACTGGTATATACCATGGAAGTATTACCTCAGGGAACAGGGAGATATTATTTCGGCCTACGAGAGCTACAGAAGTATCTGAAAAAACAGAGGTAAAAAAAAAAAAAAAGCCAGTGAAGTACTGTGGGCTCCAGTAAGGAGAGTGGAATATGAAATGGATGGAGCAGAAGATCAAAATCACATGAGAGACTAGCTGAGCAGAAGCTGACACACATGATAGAGAAGAGTAGACCTTGGACTAAAGCAGAGACATTTAAGTGTGCTTGGCACTGTGGTATATGTAGGATTGGAAGTGTCTTTTTATTTCCTGTTACAAGTAAACAACTAGATCATTTGTCAGCTGGCTTTAACCATTTATTTGTGCAGTACATTTTAATTGAGTACCTGTAGTATACTGGGCTCTGTTTTATACTATTGTAGAAACAGACACAGTCCTCACTCCTATGTGGCTCACAGTCTAGTAGGGTGACAGAGAATAAGAACTTCAGCAAACAGATCTATGATCTCAATGATCACTCTAATTATCATTATGAGCGCTTGTCTTGAATCCCCCTATATCATAATGCCATCCACCATCCATGTTTTCCTTTTTGGAGTCAAGTATTTTCAGGCCAGAGATTAAATGCTATATTTGTAAACAGAATCAGATACCAGTTCATAAATTTCAGAGAACAACTTCTGAAATAAGGCACATCTTTTTTTCCTAATTAGTAAACCAAGGAAGTATCCCTGCATTCTTTCGCTTTTGAGTGATTTGGGTTGGAAAGAAGTGATGACATGTGAGCACATGGGATTGACCTGGCCTGCCTAATGGGGACAGGGCCAGGGACTTGACTCTCCGTCTCCTAGAAGTTCAAGGCATCTCAGCAATGTCAGAAGAGAAGGATATTTTGCCTGTCAGGACTGGCCATTTTAAGAAACCCATATTGGAACGTGATGGAACATATTAATGCGAAGTCTTATTGCTTAATATCCTTAGCAGGGATTAATGGGTCTGAGGCATGAATCATTCTTCCGATGTTAGGGATTTCAGGAGGCAGGCAAGGACAAAGTGTGCCCACTTCTACCGTTGCCTCAGGCTCACCCTCACGTTTGGCACTAGCATAGCCCTGCAGTTGCCATCCTACACCCACCTGAATGGACTCTGTCTTGCAAGATGGTTTCTCCTCACAAGCTAAAAATTACTTTAAAGCCTAAAACAGTAACATGGAAAATGTCAGAACTCGACAATGCAATTTTATCTGAAAGACATCAAATCTGTTCAAAGAGTTACTTACGAGAGTTTTGAAAGCAAGATAGCCGATGTGCTCAAATAATTAAATAATTAAAATAAGCGTAGGGGAGCAAGAGCCAGAGGTGGGAATAGATGGTCTCTGATCTCCAAAGGCAGATCAAATAGGATGCTGAAGCTAAAAAGCCACCAGAGTCCTTGCCTGTTGGTAAGGATGGCCTGCTCTAGTTTTCTGTTATGTCAGTCTACATGCTATCTGGAGTTTTCCAGAAATCTTTAGTTTGATATTAATTATGTGGTCCTGCATCATTTTGACTTTGCCTACTAATTACTACCTCAGAAGTACTTTTTCTGTCCTTTGTAATTATTTCTAAAGTGGAGATTGAATGTCATGACACAGGCTTTCATTTATCGTATGCATAGCCTCATCGTGTGTTCTGTCTAAACAGAGACTAATTTCTCACAATTATCTAGCCATTCGACCCATCAACAAATGTGTATTGATGGCCTAGAGTAGGGGTTCAGCAAACCATGGGCCAAAACCAGCCCTCTATTTTTATATGACCCATGAGCCAAAAATAGTTTATATATTTTAAAATAGTAAAAAAAAATCGAAATGAAAATACTATTTTGTGTCACATAAAAATTATCTGAAACTCAAATATCAGTGTCCATGAATAAAGCTTTATTGGAACACAGCCATGCCTTTTTACTTATGCATTGTCTGTCACTGTTTTTGCTTTACAGTAGCAGAGTTGAATAATTGCTACAGATGTTGTATAGCCCTAAAGGCCTAAAATATTTATTATCTTGTCCTTTAGAGCAAAAATTTGTCAACTCCAAAAAATGGTCTGGAGTATGCCCAGAACAATATGCCTCCCTCCGGGGATAGAGAGACAAACATCAGAAGCCCTGCACCTCAGGGGTTCACAGGCTCAAGCTTTGATAGGGATGTACCCAGAGTTCTTAGAGGAACCAAGGAGGGACCTAAAACCCAAACTTGAAGAATACGGGAAACTTCTAGGGTCAAGGAACATCTTTCAAAGATGCACAATGCATTGATATCCATTTGGAAATGAATTTGTTAGTTTCCCGGTAAAAAATATTTTTAACTACCATGCCAGTACCTTTGGTCATGTCTTCGTAGAGTTCCAATGCAGTCATGGATTAGTGAGTTAATAGATGGCAGTCTTACATGGATTGAATATACTTTTGCTCCCAATGAACTATTATTTAAAACTTTTTCATATTGATATTCACAGAAGGTGGCAGCAATGGAAAGCTTATTCTGATGCAATTCAACTAGTGTTGGGTGGTTTATTTTGAATCAAAATTGAATCAAATTAGTAATGACAATAATAAGAAGAATATCAACAGTTTGGGTCACATCAGCCCTAGTGGCACTAATGCTTAACTTGGGCAGCCAACATAAAAAGGCTTTCAAAACACTCATGATGCTGTTTATGTTTGTATCTCTTACTATAGAACACTGGTTAAAAATGTGACCGTTAGGGTTATACGGACCTGGACTCCACTTCTTACTTGTTCATTACTTCCTGGGTGACCATAGTAAATTACTCCCTAACATAGAATTCCTTCATTTCTAAAGAGGAGAGATCGTTATTTCTGTTTTGTAGAAGTGTTGGGGTGCAGGCATGTATGGTGGTTAGCACAGTGACTGGAACATGGTAAGACTCAGTATATGTTAGCTATTGTTATTGGTAAGTATTGCCAACATAAAACAAAAGTCAGAGATGTAAATAGAATTTAAAGAATACTTGTCTTTCCAGTTACCCAACAAGGACTTCCTTCATAAAGTCCACTAATGTGCAATTTTCCTCAAATTTGGCTGATTACAGCAACCAGCTAGACATTTTAAAAAAATATGGATTCTTTATCTTTGTCCTGATCTTTTGAATAAGAAACCTTGACTGTAGCTCCGGGAATTTGCGCTAAAAACAGCAACAACAACAATGAACAAACAAACACCTTCTCGGGTGCGGAAACCACTGAAGACCTCAGAGAAGCTAAAGCTATGAAACCTCTCAATAAATGTATAAAACGGCTGTCCTTCAGAACAGAACGTAATTTTGAAGAATGTGGGAAATGCATAATCTGAATGGAACAAGTCAAAGTATTCACGGTAAACCAACATTTCAGAAAATAGAAAGTTTTGTGGTTTATATATGTAATTTATGTAAGGTAAACCTCTCTGTGTATAATCTATATTGTCTTTCTTCTGATTAAAACCAGAATTAGTCTTTCAATATATTGCAATATGGTTTCCTTTTCAGTTAAAATGATCATTTCTTTTTACATTTCTCACAAGTGTTATTTTTTTCCCTCATCAAAGCATACGCTTTTATTCTACTTTAAACGCAAGCTTCAACATTTCATAGACTTGAGCTAAGAACAGTCTTATTGAGAAGAGAGAAACATTTAGAATAATAGGAGTTGTTGCACGTATAGTAACAAATGAAATACATCTTTTGTAAATAACTCCCACCAGAAATCTTATATTTCCAGGCATCTATGCATATACCTTCATATAACAACTTTTGCGTTCGTAAAACATTCATTGAAGGCAGCTCTGCAGTTTTATAGAAAAACAACATGCCAGGGATGCAAGAATCTTGCCAGTTCTGTGAAAAATGACACCAATTAAAGCTTAAATTGCTTGTTTTCTCATAAGGTACATATTTTCATAACTTTGAAATCAAATAATTGCTGCTTTTATATTAAATACAATAAAACAAAAAGGATGCTAGTTTAGAGGAACTGCTACAAGCATTTTAATATAATTTTCCCACCATTTAAAGTCACAAAATATGGAAAACAAGTCAAGTATGCAAAGTTCCAAGGAGATAGAGAAACTCCTTCAGATTATTACATCATTTGTCTTTTGTGTCAGGAAATGTGTATATGATTTCATTGTTTGATTAAATGCCAAAAAAAGGCACATTGCTCTTATCTAACTGATTACAGATTTTATTCATATGAAAAAGTATTTGTTAATGCTTTACCATTAGGAGATTTTTTCCTTTTTTTTTTTTAAGTTCTAAACATACATTTCCAAAAAAAATAATCTTCTAACTTCCCAGGCTTTATTTCTTTATTTTACATTCACAATGCATGGTACTCAAATTTCCCAAAGTAAAACCCAGTCCCCAATGATTCCATATCGCAAACTGAGCAAGCAATTCCTTTCTGACTGGGTAGAGTGAGTGTGTGCGTGCGTGCGCGTGCGTGCGTGCGTGCGCGCGAGTTCTGAAGTGTATCATATCAGTTTTCAAAAACATGAGGGAAAATAGTTGGAACATGTTGACATATCTAAAATAAAATGTGGTTTATATGTGTCTCTGGGGCATTACCAATCAGAGAAGAAAGTAAAATTTAAAATCTAATTCAAGTTTTGCAAGGTAATATGCTTCATTTAAATACCTTTATATGATAATTATTTAATATAAATATGTTAAGCTGCTATTAAGCAAATGAATTCTAATTTTCTCAGGAAACACAAAATACTGATTAATAAACTTCTGATATGTATTAAAAACATGTAAACGTGCTGTCACATTGATGCTTATATTTGTGACTGGGGGTGCCTGAGTGACAGCAATGGTTTCAGAAAGAGATACCATGTGCTTTTCGTGGTATAAACTAGCTGTCTGCATTAATAATAAGCTTGTGCTGAAGCCAATTTGAGGCTACATCGAGGGATTTCAAGGTCATTTGCCAATGGCCTGGCCTCCATTAACTTCTTCAGTAAAAGTCCCAATGATCCTTATTTTGGCCTTGAGTGTGGGTTATCAAAATCATCCCTCTTAATATTTCCACATAAATAGCTTGTTTCCTTAAATAGTCATTATATTCATTGGGGACAGTTTCTGAAAGCTTCTCAGTTCAATAGAAAAATGCATTTGGAAAAGTCTGTTATTTTAAAATATATCTATATTTGGAAAAAGAAGGCTTTAAGAACGCTTTGAGTATTTAATTAGAAGACATTAAAGACAGATAAATGTTCCCCTTGTCATGGGGAGCATGAAGTGATATAAAACAGTGATATTTCCAAAATATTGGGATTGTCAGTTTGTTAAAAGACAAGTAAGAAAGTGGGGTAATTATGCCGTGTTCACATGCATATGCCGATTTTTTTAAAAAAGTCTTTTAATTGCTTAATGTATTAAGAAAAAAATTTGATATTAACCTCTTGAGCTTCTTTTACCATGTTTTTTTGGAAAAGTGTGCCCCATACCCCAGAAGTTGTTATTTACATTAAAATGTGTAAACAATGAAGCACTTTAACAAAGAGGTCTTGGAAGAGATCGGTGAGAAAGACTAAAGAGAAATAGATCTTATTTATTGTGCTATTTAAACCTGAGTTACATTACACCATCTTACATTTAAGAGGCAGCCTGCTAATGCAAGCAAGGGTGTCTCCTGCAACGAGACAAAGATTAATGCCATGTGTACGGATGATGCTCCACCACAATTCAGAATTCCGTGGCGCCATGACGCCCCTGTTTTATATGGTGGTTTGCCAAGAGAAAATGACTTAAACCAATTGTGAATGCATTCCTTTTTTACTTTTTATACAACCACATTTATGTAAGTAAATAGTATAATGAATATTTTTGAAATGATCCATCATTTTGAATTCACCTAGTTTGTATAAAACGCAACGGACAGTTTTTTCTCTTGCAAGAAAGACTTTCACATGGGAATGTTCAATTTTTTTCCCCATGAAAAAGATTTCTCATAGACAACCAACCACAACTGGAATAGATTCTTTTAAACATATTGTAATGTGAGAATTTTCTTCAGCTGGAGGGTGTTTTATTCTTTAAATTGAAAGCCGTTGTTCCTCAGAACTAGTATGACATTGTAATGCATGATGTGCTAGTTACTCTTTATGTGCAGAAATTGATATGCTTAAAATACATATTAAATATTGAAATGTTTTGTGATATTCAAAACTCCTTCAGTGTTTCCAGTTTGTGTACTTGATGACTGGGGTTACCTGTTGCAGATACACATGGGGATTGCAAGAAGCTTAGGAGACTCCACATTGAGAATCACATCTCTTTCTTCTAGAGTCAGCCTAACACTGGTTAAAGATGATGAATTTAGCAACCAATAATTTTGGGGCAGTAATATGTATCATAAAACCATCACTTCTCACATTCAACAATTAGCCCAATTTATTCATGAACAGCACAAAAAGATAGTGAATGTTGAAACTAAAACTCATTTCATTTCTCCTTAGAGAGTAGTTTCTTCTAAAACAGAACTGAGATCATTTACAAGACCTTTTGGTTAAACTGTTTTTGGACTTGTTCATTATATTTTTCTAAGGGGTACTTCAGTTTTATCATCCAATGGAAATGTGCATATGGATGCAAACACACACATACATTTCTTAAGTGAGCATTTTGCTTATTGTTATTTTTAATAAAAGTGTTAAATTAACATGTCAACCTTCTGAAGGATAATTTAATCTCTGATATTTTTTATCTCTCAACTGAACAACACTGTGTCTCACTTTTCTCTATTTCTTTTGAATGAGTCTGCTTATTATACTTATCACTCAGTTTTTTTATCTGTAGAATAAATAATAGAATCTAATTTGTAAGGATTAAATACGATCTTCTGTATAAAGCACCTAGCACAGCGCTTAATACATAAGTCCTTCATAAAGTTTATTCTTTCTCCTGATTTGCTTTCTCGCATCACTCCCTCTCTGTTCCAGATATGTGAATGATGGCTGGATGACTTCATATTATGATTTTGAACCAAACAGATCATGTGATTCCTCTCATGGGACATGGCCTAACTACTTGATATCTGAGGTCCTTTTTGCTTTGTCCTAGAGAGAGACTAAGAATTAACTTATTAACTGAATAAATATTTAAAAGGGGCCACTCTTCTAGGTGCTGGAGACTCAGTGATATGCATATTGACATAGTTCAGGACTTTTACCCTTCTGTTTCCTAATTTTTAATCAATTTTCCCTTCTATTTCATTAAACTTTTTTGACTTACTATAACACTTTTCCTTACTTTCACCTTAATTGGAAATTGCACTGGTGGAAGTAGGTTCACATGAGAATCCAACAACATAGAAAAGATTTTTTGAGCATCCAATATATTTAATTTTTAGTGCTAGGTACTCTTAATCCGTAAGTCCATAAGTATAAGTCTCAGACTTCTGTCTTCTAAGAACTTAGAATATAGTTGAAAATATGTCAAAGGAAAATAAAATTCGAAATGCCATGCTGCAATAGCAACTGACACAGTTGCATAGGTGTATTATTTGCTATACTATTTCAATCATATTTTATTTCCTCCAGAAATGGTATGGCTTACACCTCATGGAAATCCAAGTTGGCCCTCATTAGAATTATATTTGTATAAGGGTTAAGACTGTGCCCTCACTGAAGGGTCAACATATGCGAACAATCAATAAATACAAATCAAGAGTAAAAATAAAATGTTTAGCTTGTACTGTCTTCCACGCGCTCAATGCAGGGGTTGGTTGGGATACACAAATCCTTTGTTTTCACTCAGTTTTAAAACTTGGTGGCTTCTTGCATAGTCAATCTTAATGTTTCCCATTTAGTAGGTATTAATTTACATGATTCTGACTGGGCTGGAATTTTTATTGCCTGGTGAATTTCTTATTCATCTTGGTGTCTCCTATCTTCTAGAAAAATGGCTTGTACATGGTATTAAATGAAATTGAATCAGGAAACTGAGGGAAAGAGCTTAAGTGTCCTGGATTTCAGAGTAAAACAGGGGATGGACTGAGACTGGACTTCAAGGCTGTTGAATTTCAGATCTTTACCATAGTCATTAATTGTGTGTGTACTATTTATCTTCATCAACTCAGCATTGCAAAATGAGGTTTTTATTGATCAGTAATAATATTTGTGACCATGCAAGATTATCTCAGAACTTCCATAGGAGTCACACTGATAAGATGGTCTCAGCCATTCCCCACCAGACCTCCTAAATGCAACACAGTTTATTGGGTGTGAGAGACTTTCGAGTGAGCTCATAATCAACATTTGCTCCCTCTGTCCTTCATGAACAATAAACACCCCATAGCAGTCAGGAGTGGCTTGGACCCTCAAAACTTGAATCAAATTTCCCTTAGCTCTAGCACTGGGCTTTGTTCTCATTGTTTGCCTTTACCTTTGAGCTGCATGGCAGTTTGGCTACAGCTGTGCAAAGAAAAGGTATGCACAGTTGATTTAGGACAAGGCTTTCTCTATAACTGAAATCTGCATATATACGCATGTTTGCTTTCAAAGTCTTTGAAACATTAACATTTTATTCACTGTGATATACAATTTAGCAGTTTGCAATATATGACTGTTTGGAGAATGTCTTTAGAAGTTTCATGATTGTGCCGTGTATTTTGTAAACATGAATTTCCCAAGATTTGCAGGAAGGTCACAGATTTGATCTATGACCCTGATGTCATGATAATTTTGGCAACTTTTCCATGCCCATTTCTTGGAGCCTTCCCTCTGCTCATGTATAACCACTTCAGTGTTGGCTCATCAACTGTGCACAGCCCTGCCTCTTTCCTGTGAGAGTAAACATTTCGTCAAATAAAAACAGTTTCATGACTAGGGTTTCCTTGGCCAGAGTTAAAATAAAAGCTTTCCCCTTATGTAATTAAGGCAGAGACAACTGTAGACATGTTCTAAATCCCTAAAATGTTCAATCCTTCTACAGTCCCCATGTGCCCCATTGGAGCCAAAGTTATCTTAATTATGTATTCTAGGTGGAAGGCAAGAGACCAAATCCTTCCTCATGTGGACTTCAAAGTCTTGCAAATCTCATCCACATCTCCTTGGTTTTTCTTTCATTTAATATTAAGTGTTCCATCATTATCCTTAAACTTTCTATTGATGTACCACTTTTTATTTAAAGAAATAGAAATTGGCTGAATGAATCAATGATTGAGACTATTTCTCCCCAATGTCCACATCCCTCCCTGGGAGCGAAACACTCCGTGTTAGTAATAATTTATTGCTTCATTGCATCAGTCAGAAGGGTATTGCTAGGGAGCCTGAAGGACCTAGGCTTAGGGTAATTGCAGGATGTGCACAGGCCCTCACTTCTCAACAATTCTTATATATGTAACTCAATTAAAATAGCATCCAAAGCAGCTTATAGAAATTAGCTGTTGAAAATGGGTTATAAATAATGTTAAAAGTATGTGTGCATGGTGGAGAGAGTGTGTGTGTTTGCGTGGATGAAGAGAAGAAGGGAGTATGACGTGGTTGATAAGTGGGTGGATATAATTATTAAAAGCCTACCACATCCTGGACACTACTGTGGGCACTAGAGATGTGGTAACACAGCCAAGATCTCTAATCTCTTGGGATCTGTAGAATAGAAGTGAGTGACAGACAATAAACTGAATAAAGATACATTCACATTCTGATTAATGTCAGAAGGAAATGAAATGGAGCAACAACAAGCAAAGAGAAGGACCTTTTATACAGAACAGTTCTCTCTGAAATGATGGGATGGAGCCAATCATGTGAAGAAAAATGGAAAGAGTTTTTCGGAAGAGAAAACACTAAGCACAAAGACCCTGAAGTGGAAACATGTTAAAGTACAGTAACTTGGAATGGGGTAGTGCAGAAAAGTTTTTCGGTGTCGTCTGGATCAGCTACACCTTTGACCCTCACTGGCTCTTGTACCTCTCAGAGTCAGGAAAAAAATGGCTCGCTCAAACTGGTTAATTCAGGAGAGTTTAATAAAGGGATTATTTACAAAACTGTGGGCAGTATTTAGGAAAATGAACAAGGATTGGTGCAGTACCCAGTCACGAGGAAGAAGAGGGAGCCTTTACAGCCTAGGCCTAAAGGGACAAGTAGAAGGAGAGGTTACAGGAACTCAGAGAGTGTGTTTAAATGCACAGGGCTGAAGACTGGAGCTGTGATCTGCAATCATGGAACACAATCATTCCTCAGTAACATGGAAGTGAGGGAGGGCGGTCAGGGCAATAAGTACTTAGCCCCGCTCTCCTCTAGTCCTCGGATATACTCTGCTGGTAAACCCAACCAGAAGCTGCAGGGCAAAGTTAATTTGTTGACGCCATCCATAATGGTCACTTTCCAAGTTACAGAGCAAAATTGAAAAGGATGGAGGGTAGATATGGAAAGGCTAAGAAGAAACATTCAGTACAGTTCCATTTGCAATTTCCTCTGCAATGCCCGGCGCTGATTCAGTTGGAGGTGTTCCAGAGTGCAGGGTCGGAGGGGGGCATCACTGGAAGTCACCACACTTTTGGATGATTCTGGCATTGGTAGACCACATGATAACCTAGTGGTCAGGAAGTGTTCATGTTTCCTCCCAAATAACTGTGTTGCTGGGTGACCTAAGTGAAGAATTATGCCCCATGAGCAGAATAGGTAGCCTCTTTTAGGGCCGCTGTCTACCAGTAACTAAATGTCTCTCTAATCTTTATGTTTCTAATTTTGGGAATGAAGCCTTTAGAAGCCAAAAACCATAGGGTAGCAAAGTATTATATGTAGCTTTTCTCTTAGTCATTTCTTATTTGAAATACACTTTAAGTTTTGGAAAAGCAAAATGTCATTATTTTCTTCTCTGATTCCATTTTGGATTTAACCTTACAGGTAATTGCATTCATTTCATAATATTCTGATACCTACCCAACAGTAAAACATACAAAGGAAGATACTAACACAAAGACACTAAGAAACTGTGATACTAATACACAGTATGTTAGTCTGCTCAGGCTGCCATAACAAAATACCGCACACTGGTTGGCTTAAACAATGGAAATTTATTTTCTAACAGTTCTGGAGGCTGGAAGGCCAAGATCAAGGTGCTCGCAAGGTGCTGGTGAGACTTCTCTTCTCAGCTTGTAGACAGCACATTTTTGCTGTGTCCTCACATAGCTTTTCCTCCTTGCAGGTGTGGAGAGAGAGAAACGGCTGATGTTTATTTCTCTTCTTATAACATCAGATCTATCAGATTGGGGCCCCATCTTTAGGAACTCATTAAGCTTAATTATCTCCCTAAAGGCCCTATGCCCAAATAGAGTCATATAGGGGGTTAGAGCTTCAACATATGAATTTGTGGGGGGTGGGGCACAAACTTCAGTTCGTAACGAAGAGGAGTGCTGTATTAGTTTGCTAGGGTTACCGTAACAAAGTATCTCAGACAGGGTGGCTTAAACAACAGAAGTGTATTTTTCTCACAGTTCTAGAGTCCGGAAGTCCAAAATCAAGGTGTCTGCAAGCTTGTTTATTTTGATGCCTTTCCCCTTAGTTTGTAGATTGCTTCTTTTTCTGGTGCTTTTGCATGATGCCTCTGTGTGTTGTCCGTATCCTAATTCCCTGTTCTTCTAAAGACACCAGTCATACTGGATTAGGGTCCATGCTAATGACCCCATTTTAACTTAATTATCTCCTTAAGATCTTCTTTTCAAATAGGCACATTCTGAGGTACTACTGGGGGTTAGAGCTTCAACAGAGGAATTTTAGGGGGGATTCAATTCAGCCCACAACCAATGCTATAGGACACCTGTTGAAAGAAGATTTCAAATTATCTGCCACCTGGGAGGGAAAGGGTTTTGGGCCATCCCACCACCATATTTGCTGAAAGCACGGAAAGGAGGTAACGTATGGGGAAAAAAGAATTTTCTTCACACCAACGTCCCCTGTTCTATTGCCCCAGACCAGTGGCTCCTAATTCATGAACTGACCACTGAATAGTGGATGTCCCACACTTCCACCTCCCCACCCTCCACCTGTAAGTCTTGCAACTTATCATTTGAGCTTTTGGTTTGCTGCAAATAATGGGGCATGGAAAATAGTCACACTATCGATAACTTCTCATATCTGGCTGTGCTCAAGATCTCGCTTCTGGGATATGTCAATGGTATTATACCTGGATCAACAAGGTTTCTAGGTTTGGGTATGAGTAGGCACTCATTTTTGGTCTGTATTGCAAGTAAGATGCAAATCATCCTGCTAAAATGTATTTAAGTTGCCCTTTTCATCTCGCTGGTCAGAGAGCAGTGGTCCTCTAGTACATAGTCACGTATGCTGGAAAATGACCAACAACTGGCTTTCTTGAGGGGGTGGTGTTGACTTTTAGCCTTTGCCATTTTCCATGGTGTAAATATCCCTACCATGGATGATTTTAAGCTACTACCGTGATGTCGCTGGTTTCAGAGCTGGGAAGAGATGTACATGATCAGCTCTGGCAAGTGATGCAAGCTGACTCCAGCATACCACTGGTAGTAGGTGGAACCAAGACGCAGAACCCTCAGGTTAGAGCTACATCTAATCCTACGTGGAAACACAGGAACGAAAAATCTGTAGAAATATTCAGGGAAGCTTAGCCCCATATAGAATTTTGCTGATGACTACTCAAATAATGCAATTCATAAAAGTCATCCTTTGGGCAAACAAATATAGAAGGAGAATTTTCTAAAATTAGTAATGTGGACCTTAAAGAAAGTAGCAAACTATGTGGTGTGGAAACCAAGCAACATAGTGAAAGGATTCAGACTAGTTTGGTTAAAAAACTTTTCGCGATCACAAAAGGTTTTCGTCTTTCTTTGTTATTTTCTTTCTTGTTGGGGAGGAGAAAGGGAGTGTTTGTTTTTTTACTTTTAATTTATTTTGTTCTTGAGAACAGACAGTGGGATCAGAATACACTATCTGTTCTTTAAAGCATGTAAGTATGTATAGTAAACCATATACCTTTTTCATCTCAGATGGTGGGACTAATCATTCTCAGCAAATCATTTTCTTTTCTAGAAATAAAAGAGTCCATCTGGGTATTGTTACATAGGGCTTCCTGGATTGAATTGGCTCTGCCTGCCTATTAGAGTTAAGATTCCAAAGCAAAACCAAAGCCGCTCCCCTTGCCCAGCATCCTTATTGAAAATGCTTTTTTCTTGTCACGATTTGGCACACATTGTATCTGAAAATTCCATCCCTGGTGTTACTAAAACCCAGAGGGGAGAAGGCGCCAGCATTTTTTCCTTTTGCCGTTAGCATGACCCTTCGGAAGCTATTGATGGAGAGATGTGGACACACGGGTGGCGGTTTAGAAAGCGAAGAGAGATGGCTGCCTTCTTTGCTTCCTCTGTAGCTCAGGTGCCCCTGCCAAGACTCTCTATTGTGTGCTCTGCAACACTGACTCACTTCAGTGGTGGGCATCAGACTTTGCCTCTGCCTCACTTCCTCATTGTACCTGCTGCTGCTTCCATCCATTGACTGCTGGCAGATAACAATATGCCATTTGGAATAATGCTTTTTCTACATAATCATCTAGTTTAATTTTAAACAATAAGGTTCAAAGTAATAAAGTAGAATTTCATAGACAGTAATAAATTTATTCTAACTTCTACTCTGTCAATTCCTAAACTGTTAGGATGCTGGATAGAGTATCTTCATCTGATTGGTTAATCTGAATTTCTTATCATTAAAATCTACATCTCTTGTGCTTAAATATATAACATATGAAGTAACAATGAACATTTATATAGTTTTTATAGATTATGAAGTACTTTCAGATGAGATTATTTGATAAAAACAATAATTTGGTGATTTTGACAGGAATTATCCTATTAATACTATTTGTTAATTAGAAAATTAAATTTCAGAAAGATTAGTTAATTTCCCCAAGGTCATGTGCTTGGTTAGTAAGAGAATAGGAACTTGAACCTGTATCTTCCGTCTATGAATCACTATAATCCATGTTCTTTTTAAAATATACAAGAGCTTAAAATACTTAACTTGAAAGATTGCTCAGAATTTTTTTTTTTGTATTTCAACCAGAGCCTTTTAAAATCCCGTTCCCTCTCTGTGTTTATATCCTCTGATATTCTCAAATATATCTTTTTGCTTGAAAGAAAAGAGATTATTCATTCTTTTTCTCAAAAATATCTGCTTAGGGTTTGACACAGGCTGATATTTTATCATCCAAGAAAGATTCTTAAGATTTTAGAATTGTACAGAACATTTTAAAAATACTAAAATGTGTATTTGCTTCATAATTAGACGTTTTTCCCATTTCAAGGTTATAAAACAACTCACCTACAATGAAGTTTTAGTGTTTTAGTCCTCCGTCCCTCCCTTCGTTCTTCCCTCCCTCCCTTCCTTCCTTTTCTTTCCTTGCTTCTTTTCTTTTTTCTTTTGGGAATATTGATCCATTTTGAATTTATCTAGTGCTTGGAATGTATGATGTCTGGACCCAATATTTTGCTTTAGATGCCTGTCCAGGAGTCCCAGCATCATTTATGAAATAATTCACCTTTACCTACGGATTTGAGATGCCATGTTTGTCATAAAGGAAATTTCTGTGTGTATTGGATTTATTTGTGGATTTATTATAATATTTTACTAGTCTGTTGGTATTCATGTAATACTAACACACTCTTTTAATTATTGACTATTTAGAATATATTTTAACACATTGTAGAGCTAGTCTACCTTTATTGCTCTTCTCTATCAGGGTTTTCCTGGATATTCTTATGTATTTGTCTTTCCACTTGGATTTTATATCTCATCTAGTTTTTAAAACAAAGCAAATTGAACAAATAAAAACAAACACAACAAAACCCAGTTATTAGTTTGGGGAGGATTGTCCAGAAAATGTATGAGTCAACTTATGACAAATTGGCATCTTTATGATGTTGGGTCTTCCCACCCAAGGTGATGATATGTCTTACCATTAGTTCAAGGATCCTTTTTTGTCCTTCAGTAGGATTTATAAGATTTCTTCATATAGGTCTTGCAAATTCTTTTGGTTATGCCTAGGTATGTTCTTAACTCCCATTTTCATTCTCATTTTTTGTTTCTGTTGGTCAGTACCTTTCATACAATATTAATCATAGTGTTGATATTGGGCATTTTGTTTTGCTCCTATACCTGGTGTATTATAAATGAGTATGATGCTAGATTGGGGGAATAGAGAGCTATATTTTATCATGTTGTGGTATTCATGTATTTTTATTTTATTGATATTTTAGAAGTTGAATACAGATTTAAAAAATTGACACATAAAATTTTTAGAAATTGTGCACGGCCAAAAACAATTTATAAAAGTCAAAAACTGAACATAACTGGGGAAAGAATTCAAAACTCACACTGTAGCAAAAGGGCTAATGTCATAAAGATATTCTAGAAATCAATGATTAAAAAAATCAACAATTTAAAAGAAATGTAGACAAAGATTGTGAAAAGAAAACATATCTTTGGCTCTTAAATATATGACATGCTCAATAATACCCACAGTAAGAGAAAAATTTATTGAACAATATCAAGAACCATACTTTTCACTTAGAGACTGGCAAAAGTCTAAAAGTTTGTTAAAAGTACCTGTTGGCAAGGCTGTGGGGAAGTGGATATTCACATGACATTGCAGAAAGCTATTTAGCTATATCTATTAAAATTACAAATTCAGGGCTGGCCGTGTGACCTAGTGGTTGAATTCAGTACACTCTGCTTTAGTGGCCTGGGTTTGGTTTCTGGGTGCAGACCTACACCACTCGTCAGTGGCCATACTGAGGTGGCAACCTACATACAAAATAGAGGAAGATTGGCACAGACGTTAGCTCAGGGTGAATCTTCCTCAGGAAAAAAAATTATGAATTCAAATACCTCTTAATTCATCAAATTCACTTCTGGCAATTTTTCCTACTGATATAGTTGCATATTTGCAAAATGATATATAAATATAGTATTCATTGCTACAGTGTTTGTAATACTAAAGAAACAACCTAAGTGTCCATGTTAATTGTCTAGATTAAAAGACTGGTAAAATAAACTTTGGTACACCCATACAATAGAATACTATGCAACACTAAAAAGAAATGAGAAATCTCTGCACACATTTATATGGAAAAAAGCAAGCTTCAGAGCAATGTGAACAGTGTGCTACATTTTGCTTAGAAAGGGGAGAATTGGGAACACATATCTGCGCTTACACAAAGCTCTGAAGAAATAGCAAGAAATTAATGACAATAGTTACCTTTGTGGGCAATTCAGTGGGAGTGAATTGGGAATGAGGTTTCACTGTATACCTTTTAAATGTACTTCTAAAGTTGTTGAGCCATGTGAATGCACTCTCTCTTCAAAATTATATTTAAAAAGAAAAATGCATTTTGCTAAATTTATTTCTAAGAATACAGGATTAGTAAAAAGTTTAGTTTTCTTACCTGGGTGGATCTTAGGGTCTTTTGGCTACATCAAAGCTGAGAAAGAAAAAAGGACATAATCTAGGGATTCTGACTAATGTTCTGCAAAAGAGGGAAAATAAAGGAAGACCTATCATAAGATGTCAAAGGAAAGTATTCAAAATAGAATTTGGGATTTTCTATTTTTAAGATTCTTTGAAAGAAATTCAATTGAGTGTGGAATCATTTTTTTTCCTGTTTATTTTAACTTAGTGTAAAAAATGATATTTTATATCCAGGGGCTTTAATAACTTCATAAATAACACTCAAAGCTGATATTTTAAAAATAACCTCACTCATCTTAAAAGAATGTGCAAGGTAGTTAAGATGCTTTGGGTGGGATTCTGGGTGTGTTCTCCCAAGTAATGTTCCTTAAAGGCAGTTGCCCCATTCCACTCTTCGATCGCATTCCTCTGAGTTCGCCAGTCCGTGGAGAGAGAATGCCTCCAAAGGACACGGGGCCTGAGGGAGGACCATGGGTTCAACAGCAGTTCTGGGGCTTGTTCTGATGTGCTAATCCTGTGACTGCTTCTTGGCTTTGCCCGTGGCCTTGGCTCTGACTCTTGGCTTGGATCTTGGGCCTTGGCTTGGTTAACTCTGTGACTTCTGGTTCTGAACACTGGCTGTGACCCCAGAATAAATACTTGCAGTAACCTTATTAGAACTCCTGGTCTGTGGTTCTATCCAGGTTTCCTGGCCCTGGGTTTCTTCTCTAATGCCAGCTCATGGACTCGAGACTTTGTCCAGAGCTGTATAGGAAAGAACTTTAGTAAACTGTGAAGGACTATATAAACATAAAAGATTGATAAAATTAGTTTGATTTGACCTTTTGACAAAGATACTAATAAGGAACACAAGTGTATGGTGATAAGGGGAAAAAGTCCAAAGACTTTGATGACGCATATCAAGGATTGGGCTAGAGATCCTTTCACTTTTGGATCTGTATTGGAAAGAATTCATTTAATATATGCACAATGTATTCATTCCATTAAGAAAAAAAATCTTATCTCCAAAGCTTATCTACCGTACTTGCTTCTCTTCTGTGTTTCAGATTTATATAGCCAACTGCCCCCTGTGCCCCTCTGTGAGGGTGTCCTCCGGGGAACTCAAATAGAATGTGGTTAAAACTGAACTCATCCTGTTCTTTCTCCAGTTCCCTCCACCTCAAGCTTGTGTGCTCCTGCTCCTTCTTCTGTGCTCTCCAGCTCAAGGAATAGTATCATTATCTACTAATTGACCAAGTCAGAGGTGGTGGCATCAGCCTTAGCTCTTCCATCCTTATCCGCAACTAATAATAATTATGTTCGTCTCTTTCAATTTACTCTGTCTCTCTTCTATTGCAAGCCAACATCACCTCTTGAAGAGACAATTGTAACAGTCTCCTGGCTGGTCTGCCTGCTTGCAATCCCATCACAACTGTAGTATTGTATGGAAAACAGTGATATTTTGAAAATACACATCTGATTCTGTCACTATTTGGATGTTGTTTCCACCACTTGGAATAGCCATTCTTCCATTGCCCAGAAGGGTAATTTCACCTAATTCTTCACATTTAGGCCTAATGTGAAAACCTCTGACAGTTGGGGCCGGCCTGGTGGTGCAGCAGTTAAGTTCGCACGTTCCACTTCGGCGGCCCCAGGTTCACTGGTTGGGATCCCGGGTGCGGACATGGCACCCCTTGGCAAAGCCATGCTGTGGTGGGCGTCCCACATATAAAATAGAGGAAGGTGGGCACAAATGTTAGCTCAGGGCCAGTCTTCGTCAGCAAAAAGAGCAGGATTGGCAGCAGTTAGCTCAGGGCTAATCTTCCTAAAAAAAAAAAACCTCTGGCAGTTTTTCCTCAAGACTCAACCCCTTTAGTACCAACATAATTACCTCTTCTATGTGTTCTCGGAGAACTCCACGTCCACTATCAAAGAGCTTATCATACTGTAATATCATTGCCAGGTTTCTTGTCTGTTTTCTCCAAAGACTATAAGGCAGAGTGAGGGCACAGGCAATATATGTTTTGCTAATTGTCCTATTCCTAGTTCCTAGCATGAAACAGGAATACAATAGGTCTTCGATAATTATATGTTAAATAATTGAGTGAATGAACATGGACATTTAAAAAAAAATGTAAAACAATTCAATTACTAAAACAAGGAAAACATCTGTTTAGTTCTTGAGAGAGGTTCATTGAGTGAAAGAAACATATAGCTAAAGAACAAAAAAGACTCAGGGTAAAAACGCAATAATAGATTAACAAATAAAAAAACAAAGAGATGAGGAGTTTACTAATCCAACTAAAGTAAGGTAGAAAAGAAAAAGAGATACACACAGAGGGATGTGCCCTGTGTCTATATTCTCCAAGACGTGAGAAAAATGTAAAGAAAGGAGAGAAGAGAAACAGACATCAACACACAAAGATAAGTAAGTAGGTTTCTTGGATTTAGTAGCTCTCATGTGGGAAGGAAGGCGTGATGGACATCCTTAAAACTTTTTGCTACTATAATTCTTTGAAGCTCTGATAGGCATGAAGAGTTAACATCTTATTGAGGTTGTACAGTAATAGGCATAAACGCGGTGCTGCCTTTTGCCTCTTGCCCCATAGGGTAGACACAATGAGGTAGTGCCCAAAAGATTCCCAACTCTAGGCTAGCTCTCTAATAGTGGAGACTTTACTGTCAAACAAATGTGAGTTTGCATTAAACTACTGAGCACAGCATTTTTGAATGAACTTTGTAGCATTGGCGAGAAAGTTAGGCTGCAAATTCCAATGGTTCTGCCTTATTATGATTCATCTTTATCTGGTTGAAAAAAATCCCTGTACATGAACTGGATATTGCTTGTTCATTTAAAATATTATTATTGTATTATAAAGTTAATATTAAGCGTGAAATTATTGGAGATTATTTTTCTCCTCAAGACTTTTGAGTGAAGAGAGTTTGAGTCTTAGCCAATCTTAACGAGATCTCAAGCTGTGGAGTAGCTCCAGTAGTTATTGGAGTTTCAGAAATGCAATTGTAGCATAAATATAGCTTTTCTAAACTTAACCTTACCTACTATTATCTTCTTTATTTCTGTTAATGAAGAAGAGGCTAATTCTGTTCTCAGGAAATAATCAAAATGACTGTTTATATTTCCAACCGCAAAAGTCTTCTCAGTAACAAAAGTCTTCGCAGTAACTTCTTTATATAGTTTTTGTTATGTCTGCATCTAAAGTTGTCATTATCAGTGTTACATTGTTTGATGAGATACAAATATTGAAGTCATTGTCTTTTAGAAGAGTGGGGAAAGAAAACGTCATTATTAGTTTGTATTAAAGCTGGTTTTCATTCTCTGACTCCCTCACTGCACTGTAGGGCAGGGTCTCTCAACTTGGGCACCATCGACACTTGGGGCGAGATCATTCTTCACGGTGGGGGCTGTCCTGTGCATTGTAAGATGCTTAGCGGCGTTCTTCGCCTCTACCCATAGATGCCAACAGCATCCCCACCTCAATTGTGACAACCTAAACTATGTCCAGACATTGCCAAATGTCCCCTAGGAGGCAAAATTGACCCTGATTAAGAACCCCTGCTCTGGGGTTTGTAGCTTGTTTTTGGTTGTTTACCCAAACTTTATACTGTCCAGGCTATGTGGTAGCTGCTCAAAATAGTTTTTCAAATGAGGAAATACAAGTCCTCTGTCCTCTCTGTGTTTTAAATAGATGTCAGCATGAAAAAAAGTTTCAGGGACTTACTATGTGCTCAATACTGTATTAGGTATTGCAGTTGACGTGAAAGAAGTGCACAGCCTTGTTTCTGTGCCAAAGAAGTTTTTAATCAAATTGGAGCAGAAAGATCACTACCCAGGGGCCGCCCCGTGGCCGAGTGGTTAAGTTCGCGTGCTCCGCTGCGGTGGCCCAGGGTTTTGCTGGTTTGGATCCTGAGCGCGGACATGGCACCGCTCGCCAGGCCACATTGAGGCAGCATCTCGCATGCCACAACTAGAAGGACCTGCAACTAAGATATACAACTATGTACCAGGGGGAATTTGGGGAGATAAAGCAGGAAAAGAAAAAAAAAGATTGGCAGCAGTTGTTAGCTCAGGTGGCAATCTTTGAAAAAAAAAAAGATCAATACCCAAAGAACATAAGACTAATGGAGGCTGGAATATATTGGCAATGGACCAAAAGGCAGAGTGGTCATATTCCAAAATGTATGGCACAAGCTATGGTGATGTTATCAATCTTTTGATTTGATGTTCCCTTGAAAGTTCTGTGACCTATTTTGACATGTGGGCAGTGGTGAAATGGTGGTTTATTAACTCAAAGCTCTCTGCTATGATATATAATAACAAAGAGAACAGTAAGAAAATATTCTGTTTAAACAAACCAGATCACTTTAACATGTGATGGCCAAGCCATGCTGGGGAGGAGGCGCTGAGCCTGGTTATGTTAGTAACTGAGTGGTAACTGAAGAAGACAAATCTAACCAAGCATGGCAAGTCTACGGCTGACATGTGAGCCTGTACATTTAGAACGAGGGCACATTAATGGAGATCATACCATGTTTTTCCGCTAACATCAGACCTTAGCTATTTAATGATTATAAAACTTCCCTAACATTTACAAGTTTCCAAACACATTTATTTTCTTTTAGTCCGCACAATTCCTACCACCATTGAAAAGATTTAGGTCATGTGTTTTTGTGTTATCTAAATAGCATTCAAAACCAAAACAAAAAATCCTTTCTTCACTATTAACCATTAAAATCCTGATTAGATAGCTTATGTCAAATTTTAATCTCCTGAAATTTTTACTGTGATTTATAATGGATCTTTGAAGGATAAGATAGGATCCATTTCTATGATATCTATTTCAAATTAGAAAAATTTCCAAGCTAATTAATCTGAAAAATTCCCCAAATCTCATGCATTAAATGCAAATTGCCCTTTTCTTATCATCATAGAATTTAATAAATATAAAGGACTTTAGAGAACATTAAGTTGATGGACATTACTATGACTATTCACAAATATTTTGGCTCTCGCACCTTCTCAGCCTCTGGCAGAAGAGCATATTCCCTACTGACTTGGAATAAGGTGTGGCCATGCGATATGCTTTCACCAATGAAATGTGAGCAGAGTAACAAGTGTTTCTCCTGGGCAAAACCTTTGAGGCAATGTGCGATTTTCCTTTGTCATTGTGACCAGCGATATTCCAGAGAGTGGTAGCTCTCTTAGCCTCAGTCATGGAGTGAGGATGATGACAAAGCAGGAAAGTGACCCCAGCTGACCAGCACAGAACTTGTGGAGGAAAGGAAAAACAAATTTATTGTTTAAGCAACAACTGCATATATAGCCAACGAATACCAATGTATCCATGAGATCTGGTTTGTTAACTAACTAAATATTTAAGTAAAATAGATAATACAAACGGAGGAGTAGGTTTTGAAACAATATACTGGGTATGATTTTGAACAGTGATTCACGTATTGGACGTATTCAATAAATGGTTAGTTCTCGTGTAGTCCACTGCTGCAGATCTGTCCTCAAATAGCCAAAATAACCAGAACGTGGGACCACATATCAAGATCCATATATCCATTTAACTTATAACAAACAGAGAAGCAAAAATACTGGGCTACATTAATCTACTTTCAAGAGAACCTCAAAATTAAAATTCAGTAAATTTTGATGTTAGATAGGATCACGGGGATTTAACATCATCTATTTTTTTATTAGATGCATAGCTATGGTGTAATTTATTAGATGCATATATGTGCGTATCACTTTTAAGTTCTCAAGTGCCAACCTCCATTTAAAGCCACAATGACCTTACAATGTCTTTGTTTGTACTGTAGTTTCTACACTTTACCCCTTCTACCTTAGCAGTCAAACTACGTAATTGAAGTGGTATATTTCAATGGGACTTCTGGCTTTTTCACCAAACAATATGAATCCTATTATATTAAATGTAGTTGGAGAAAGGACTCTTGGATATGCTACTAAATATCTGTTGCTGTTAAGAAGTTTAAAATGTAGATAAAACAGATTTTATTTAGGGTGTAAGAGTCCAATGCAAACTGTTAGGACGGTCCTGTATTGATTGGGCTGAGATTTATGTTAGTTTCTCTTTCATTCTGTTGGAAGATGTTAGAGGCAGTTCTGCTATAAGACTTGTTTTGAAAACATGAATTTGTTCCAAAGTGATTAATATATTAGTGAACAATTTGCATAATGCAAATTTTGTACTTGCTGATGCACAATTTTGTCTAAGAGAAGTACAAGGTGTACGAACATGGAAAACTACATGCAGTAGAATTGGGCTGTTTAGGAATACATACAATGCACACACGCACACACCTCAAACATTTACCAGCTACCTTGTTGGCACCTTATGTGTTATGAACCACACCCTTCCACATCTAGTGTTACAATTTTCTCATTTCACATAGCCCTCCTTTCACCCTTTCCCAATAAGACACGAGCCCTTCCGAGGCTCACGTGCATAAGCAAACTTCACATCTTTCTCCAGATACAATGACATTTACTGTAGTATTTACGTGTTTCCTATCCATTTTCATGTGTAAAACCATGCTACCATTTTTATTAGATTTCTCTTTTTGTAATGAGTCACCAACAAAGTTTTTTAGTGTCATACCCAAACACCATTTTCCTCATAAACCCTGTTGTTTTTATTGCATGATTTTGCATACATCCCATTATAGCATAATGACTGTACGTATATCTGCTTATTTAGGTGCAATATTAATAACAGTACTACTGATGGTGTTAAATCTGTAGGGGGATTTACCACTGTGGGGGCTTTATGAAAGTTTAAGACTACAGCACTATCCAGTATTTCACTGTTGTACAGAAATATTTAGAATTTTTGGAACATTGTACTTATCTCTTGTAAAAAGAATTCAGATATGTCTGTAACTATGATAGTTTGTTTGGCAAGGAGCAATTGCTTCTCAAATATATAGTCAACTATCTCATCTGGGAAGGATAAGTTCTTCTTGGATAACTCGGAAGTTCTCAGCTTAACTGGGCCAATTATCGCCACTTTCTATATTTCCCTTTTTAGCAATAAAAGGAATAGAGAATGAGTCCAGTTTCCCAACTCATTCATTTATTCATATCTTTGGCAAATATTTGTGGAGTAATTACTGTGTATCACGCGTTGTTCTAGATATGCTAGATATTGTGGTAAGATAGATGAAATTCTTGCCCTCATAGAGCTTATATTAACCATAAAAATTATAAATATTCAATCACATGAGTAATCAAAGAGAGCTAGTGGTAAATTTCTTCCATGCCTGTGGTTTCAGAGTGAATTTGTGGGTGGCAATCCTTCAGGATTAACCTTAAGTTTCATTTGGACCCTGACAAACTAGATTACGTAGTTTTTCTCTTACAAGGGAATGCCAAAAACAAGCATTTTGAAGAAAATGTTCTCAAAAAGAATTGCTTGCTACTGGAATGACCAGCGGCCCTAACCAGGCCAGGTTGTAGATGTGTGGCCTGGTGCTGTGTACCCAGGGCGTGTGGTAGAAAACTGCTTGAAAGACTTGTTTGGCTTTCAGTGGTTTCTAAATTGAATTAACCAAACAAACATTTCAACTATTCACCACCAGTTGGAAACATTAACTACTCACATTAAACTATTAAAATTTTTGACGATGTTTTAGTTCTCGATCCAAATTCAGTCGAACTCATTTAGTCTTAGAGGAAGAGGGTTAACTTCTTTCATTTCTTCTAAATATAAACTTGTTTTCTTAGTCGGATTATCCAAGATCTTTCCCCATGCTCCTGGCTCCCCTTTTTCTTCCTGATTTCCTTTTGTTCTGCAGAAGGCTCCGTGCCTTTGGTGAGGTTCTGAACTACAACAGAGGAAGAGGGGGCCTTTGTGGTCTGTTTTGAGCACTACAAAAACGTATCAGACAAGTTTTACTTTCTTAGAGTGCTATATAGTGATTTTTTTATGTGTCTAAGAAATGGAAACATTTTGTCTCATATAAAAAAGAAATATTTTTATACTGTGCTCTACTCACAGACCACATCAGAGGTATTCTAAGAATAGAATAGATCAAATATATTTTATGGAAATATAATGAGAAAAGGATGTGTTCCCAAAACTCACTCTGAACAAAGGAATGCAGCATAGTCAGAAATACTTTAATGCTCCTAACAATTTTCTCATGTGAAAGGCTGAGGAACAGCACTGGTTTGAAGAAATCTCCCACTTTTCCCTAGGCTCCCTGAACTTGAGAGCAGAACTAGGAAATCTATACATTGTGAAAAAGAAAATGTATGGAAAAAGTGACTTGGGGCATTAACCAAAAAGGCGCTTTTTGAAAGAAGAAAACATCAATTGAAACATTTTGTCATATTTCATTTCATTGATCATATATTTATTTTATGTATTCCAGAGTACTGAAGCTTAGAAGTAACTCAGTTTCTGGGGATTCATATTAGATTTGTCAGTCTGTGTTTGAGGGACCTTACTGGGAAACCAAATATATTACAATCATTTGCTTTTATCATCCTGTTCTATCATGTATACAAAGAAGAGTAAGACCACGTACACTGAACACATATCTTTCTGAAAAACAAAATACATCAAGGACTGAATTTATATTTAACAACATTCTTTTCACAATAATAACCTACAGGTGTTCAAGAAACTAAGCTTACCAATTTTATTAAAGTCACTTGGCCAGCACTTATATTTTCTTCCAATCATGTTACATAATGCATTTTAACAATATGTTAGTTTGCTTTTTTAACTTTTCTAGCTGTTACACTAGTGTGTAAGTGTGATTTTCTTGCTTTTCCAAGCTTCTGCGTTCTACTTTATATATTCATATTGATTCTTCTGCTGGAGTCGGTATTGCCACCAAATGTCTGGATTGTCTTGCTGATTTTATTTTGCTTCATAATTTTTCACTTCGGAGATATTCTAAATTGGGCAATAATATTCAGCCCCTTTTCACCTCTACTTTGTTTCTTAAAAAAATCTGCATTCTCAATGGATTGCTGTTTATTTTCTGTATATACTATAGTACAGTCTGAAGGGACTACAGAGTCCCATGAAAGAAAAGTCACCATAATATTTATGCATTAAGCACACATATTCATGTACATATATCTATTTTTTGAAAAACCCAAAATGCATATGCTATCATGGCCCCCAAGGTAGCAATAACATATGCGGAGAAAATTTATGCAGTTTCAGGCTGTGAACAGGATTTCTAAGAGCTACTTCCAGAAAACATTACCCCCCTCCTCATTCTTCAATCTGTCCACTTCCTTCACTCTGAAGACCTCCTTCTTTTTCTAAACTGACTCGTGAGCTGGGTGAGTTAGTCTAATCATTTAGGTTTGCTGTTTGGTGACTTCTGAGGAGTAATGGAAACATTTTTAGGAAGGGGTGTGTGCGTGTGTCATGCGACTGTATGTGTTTCGTGGTATATTTTTTCCCTCATAAAAAAATTGCAGGATGGAGACTCAGCTTAAATCTAGAAAGTAGCTGTATTTTAAAAGAGGAAAATAGTGTATAGAGGTGCACTTTTGTCAACTTAAATTCCTCTATTTTCAACTAGGTAAACAAAGAGCAACTTTATTGCACTTAAAAATAAGTAAAAATTGTTCAAAAGATAAATTTTAAAAATCTCACTTTTTAAAATCTCCTGAATGAGGAAGAAATATATGCTCTGGAAATCTTACTGCTTTCATTATGTAACAGGAATGACATGCATTCTGAATGGCATACATTCACAATGTTTGTGATATAAGGTTTAAAATATTACATTATATCCTAATAGTCCTTTACAGTATTAAATGTTTGCATAATATATTTATATTTTATATGTACACATACACTTTATATATGCTTATGTTTATAAGAATATGATAATTATATTTTAACATATTTAAAAATATAATATATTAATATGTTGTTATACATTATATATAATATATAAATATGTTATCATATATTGCATATAATATAAATATATCATTATATGTTATTTAAACCATGCTAACTGAGCTAAAATTCTGTTATTTGTGGACTTTCCCCTAAGTTCTGATGCACCGAGGGAATATCTGCATTGAAATATGATAAAATGATGAATAAATAGGAGTTGTGAGGTCTTAAAATCTCATTTTACTTGTATTTCTTGTCTTCTCCCTCCATTTTTCATTTTTCCATAAATAAAATGGACATGAATTAAAGGATGCACATTCAAGATCCATTTTATTGAAGTTACAAATTAAAAAATAATTTTGTCCGTGATGAGATAGCCCATTCTATTTTTCATGATGTTAATTTTTAGTAATATTATTAAAATAGAGTTATATTTTGCCGTTTTATAACTTCCACTCTTTGGTTCATGTTAACATATAGCTTTTTACCCAGGCTCATTTCGTTACTCATCTTAGAGAAAACACCAATACCTGTGCAATGACTTACGAGGCCTAAGATGATCTGGCCTCCTGCTGCTTTTCAGGCAGCCTCTCCTGCACTCTCCGCACTGACTTGCTCTGCCTCAGCCACGTTGGTCTTGTTATTGCCCCTCCAACATACCAGGCAATCTCCATGTTAAAGTAGGATGTAACTCTTCCTAAAATATTCTTCCCCAGATATCTATTAGGTTGACTCCCTTACTTCCATTCTTTGACCGTTACGACTTCCCAATAAGGTCAACTCTCATCACTGTATTAGTGCTTCAACCTGTCACCCCACCCTTTTTCCACCCTAGTGCCCCGGGACCCCTTTAATTGTTCAACTTTTTTTTGCCAATAGTACTTATCACCTTCCACCTGTTTGTTGTATTTCTTGTCTGTCATTCCTGAAAGAACATAAGCCACATGAAACAGGGATCCTTCTCTATTTTGCTTGCTGATATATTCAATTGCCCAGATTTCTGCCTGGTATGATACACTCAATTATATTTATTGAATGAATTAAATGAGTGAATGAATGAATAAAAAATACATTCGTTTCAGTGATTGTGACGGCCTCCCAATTCTCCTCATCGCACTTTATTTTCTCCAAATATGCTCTAATTTATTGGCATTCCTATAAAAATAATATTCTTCAGTGTTCTTGATACAATCTGATCAATTTGAAGTATAAGAGAAAATCTCTTCTACGATTTTGGACACTGCACTCCTAGTGATTCTGTTTTGAGGCAGTCGTGTCATACTGCTGATTCACATGGAAATAGTAATTGACTAGAACACTGAAATATACTATTATATGAGCTGTTCTTATGTTTCATGCCCCTCCCTCATTCCATACTTGTGTAGTTGGTTTTATGGCTATAAATGTTGGAATTTGCATTTATTCATTTTACGTTAGATTTTGTTATAGTTGACACAATGATTACAGGTTGTGGAGATCTTCACCTCCTCTGTTCATTCAGTCATTAAGTAAATATTAATTAAATATCTACCTTGCATGAGGCATAGACATACAACGAGGAGGAAGAAAACAAGGAGGTTAGCAGCTCTGTTGGAACTTACAATCTTGGACAGGGATTAAAATATACTGACAGTGCAAAACAGAAACCGTGACAGGAGATTCTCTCACTAGGAAAACATGTAACAGAGGTTTGATCTGTCTCTAAGAAATGACAATTGTTTTGAGATCTGAAAGATGAGTTAACTAATGAAAAGGTGAAGGAAGAAGTTTTCTGGCAGAGGTGACAGAGAGGAGAAAGTTTTTGTGGCTAAAAGCGACATGACATATATAAGGTCCTGAAAGAAGACCAAAGTGTCTAAAGTTAAGGATGTGCAGGAAAAAGGAGTGAGATGGGATGCAGGTGGGTAGGGACCTGATCCTGTAGGGTCATGAGGACTGGGTTAATGAGTTTATTGTAGATGCTCTTACCTGTCTGACATTTAGGGGTCCTCAGAGGCGAAAGTTATTTTGTCCACTCTATCAAAAAGCGATGTGGTTGTGTTTCAGCTTCCTTATAGAACTTAGTCTCCATTTAAGACTTATTTCAGTTAAGACACAATCACAGTCTTCAAGTATATGGACCCAAGGGAATGACAAAATGGAGGTTGGGGAAAGTCTGGTAATAAACAGCTCTCCTTTATCGCCTCTGAGGATAGCACAGTGGGGAGTCGTTGTAAAATGAAGCAGAAAGTTGAGTAGAGCCTGGAAGCAGCACATTTTTTTTTTTCTTTTTGCTGTCTTCGCGTATATTTATAGGGTCAGAAAGAAGAATTGTTGCAAAACTTCTTTCATTTAAAATCAGATATTCCCTTGCAAATTCAGAGTGTAAGCATCTTTTGTTGTTGTTTAAATTTTTCTCATCCTGAATGTAAAGGGCAAATGTAAAGAATGTTAAACAAATGACAAATACTAACTAGATATTAATTTAATTCATTCAGAATGTACTTTTTCAATATCCCAGTGTACAAGTCTGGTAATAATTTCCTTATTTCAGTACATCACTCCACTCCCACACATGCTTATTAGCAGGAAGTCTACCACAGGGAGAGGTCTCCTCCTACCTCCTGAATTGTTCAAGAACCCCAGAGGCTTGGCTGATATAAAAGTGGTATGGTTTAGGTGTCCTGTTTTCCAAAGTTTGTTGCTAAGGAAACTGGAAAGTCTGAGGCTTCCATCTGCCATTTGGTTATGTCCCATATGTCAAGGCGCTGCACAGCTCACAGTGGTGCCACATGCTGAGGTTCAGGAGCCATAGTTGCCTTACTTCACACACCTATATATACTCAGTCATTGTTTTCCAAGGCAAAACTGCATCTTATAGGGGCTGGAACACGAAGAGTTTTCGGTCCTCTCTCCACAGTATCAGAATCAGTTCTTCCATAATCCCTAAGTCTGTCTCAAAGAGCTGGAACCACCAACCCAAACTTCTACTTTGTTCCTAGAGGTGTCTCCCTTGTGGTTATTGGCATCACATTCTGTCTATAAACTTCAGTCCCAGCCACCTTGTCCTCCGCTGCCAAATTTCTTTAGCTCTGAGTCTGCAGTAATGGATCAGGCTCTGCGAATCAGAAGATCTCTGAGCTCCTTCTGCTGTTCACTTCACTCTCATAGCAGGAAGCTACTGTCTCTAAGCCACCCAAAGAAAAAAAATGTTTTCATAAACCTTTCTCACATATTTTTAGAATGAAGAGAAGACCTTCAAATGACTTCGAAAGTTTAAAATTTATTTTATATTGACACATTTAGGCCTGGCCTGGTAACTGGGAGTGAGGATTCAGGTTTGGCTTGCTCATTTTACCAACTCAACCTCTAAACCATTGTCATTTAGAAGTCAGGATGGATGAGGGCCAGATTGTGGTGTTTGGTACACTGCTAAATCTCCAGAACTCAGAGCAGGTGTACATTTATTTGTGGAATTCATAATTTAATGGAGGATCATTGTTAGTTAAATTGATTAGTTTATGACAGAATTATGGGCAAAAAGTACCTCACCAAGAACAACAGTTGATATGATTAGCTCAAAGTTTAAGTTAGAAGCCATTTGATCCTGTTTTGGAATAGGAAATAAATGAAGAAGGTATGATGGTGAGAGTGGGATGAGAGACTGGTACAAACAACTAGACTGTTTTTCAGAAGCAGATTACACGAGAAATTTCGCCTTTATAAAATATTGAATTCTCTAACTATTTCAAATAAATGAGGAAAGAAAGTTTTTATGTTAACATAAAACAAATAATTTGTTCTCAGCTCTTTATCCTCATACAAATATTCTCAGATATATAATATATATGCAGTATACATAAAGTGTGCATATTTTCCTTATAAAAGTGTGTATATTTTAAGAAAATTAGATTGAAATTAAGGATAAAAAGCAAAATTTGATAGAATAACTGTCAAAATGTCACTTTATTGTTCCTTCTATAAAAAACAAAGCAATGAAATATTCAGGATAACTATCTATGTACTGCATAGATTTCATATATGTGATTTTTATTATACAGAGTATAAGACTTAATTAGGTAATTTGTATCTTAACCCCCAAAGAAGGCATTCTGATCTACTGGGTACGTAAAAGAGGATTGAAAAAAAACCCTTCCTAATCACGTAATGGTATTTTAAACCAACATATTGGGAACCTTATATGAACCACTAAGAATTTTCATGTAAAACGTTGCATCCTTCAATATTACATTCTAATACCTTTGTTTCCTTCAGGTGAAAGCCATATTTACTTATGGCATAAATTGGAAAGGTACAAAAATGTGAATTTACTTATGTCTGTCACATAAATTTAAATCCCTTCATGCAATTAAAGTTGGTATAGATCGAATAAGAAGTCATTATCTGTTTTTAAATTCAACATACAACTGACATTCCTTTATCTCAGATCGTTTGGCCTTTGTTTTATTCCTCAAGTGATATTTAGTGTCTATATTAACTTTGAATTTCTAACATGTTCTCATAGAAATATCATCTTTATTTAAATCAATTTTTATTTATATAATTTATAAGCCTCTGTCCAGAGAACAATTTTTGTTTTGTTTAAATTCCCAATTAAAATTTCTGGTTTTCTCTTGTTTGAACATCAACTTTAAATTCACTTCTGCGTATTCCTAGGGATTTCTTCTCATCTAAGTGATTCCCAAGAATAAACTGTGATGTTTCTTAGTAGGAAAAGAAACACAATTATGATGTTTGTCTTAGAAAATTCATAATGTAGAAACACAACAATTTACTGGCTTACAATTTAGGACTACCTCAAAATGAAATTCTGAAAATATAATAGCCATTTAACCCAGAACAGCAGAGGAAATTAAAAATTATATTAGACTACATACAGCATTTACTTGTGGGCATTTGGGAGAAAAGTATTCTAAATCTAGTAGGATATTTATTAAAAGGCTCTCAGAAGGCCAAGAAAATATGGTAGACATTTTTTAAAGGCTCAAAGAATGTTCTTTAGAAGTATTTATGATTACCTTTTGGAATTGTATGTATGTAGTTCACCAAAGCAACTAATCTATTTGGCTTATATAGTGCTCTTCAGCACATTGCTCAATTTGGTGTTCCTTCCATCTAAAGATGGACAGACCCACCATTCTTGGTTGAAAATACTTGCAGAATTTGAACTTTGATGCATTCAGAATGTTTAGGTCTCGCGTGTCTTTCTATTTTTTATTTTTGAAAATGATATTAGAAACTCAAATCCCAACCATCTGAGGTTATCTTTCAAGAAATATTTGCTTAATCTGCCCAAATAAGTTGTAAGCATTTTGGTGGTAGGGTTTATACATTATACACCTTTGGATCCCTTAATTGCAATAAATACTGTGGTTGAGAACATCTGTATTAAAGTATGAAAACAGACTTAACCTCTGACCCTGTTTCTTACTAGCTGTGGAACTGTGGGCAAGTTACTCAACCTCTCTGAGTTTCTAAGGCTGTAAAATCAGAATACTAGTAATGTTGGGTTATAGGCAGGATTAAATGAGTTAAACTTAGAACAATGCTTGGCGTATTGTCAGTCTGAGATATTATTGGTAAAAACAGTAGGCATTGTTATTATTATTTTTTTCTACTTAATAGAATACTATCTTTTGGTGGCTCTCCATAAGTGTTTGGTTAAATGGTTATGATGCCTATCAGGCAAATACAGAATTTGGGGCATAAAGTGAGAAAGGAACCAGACAATGGTCATCATTACACTAAATTATTATGTCCCTATCTCTTGGAAACGGGATACTTACAGAATATTGTATAAATGTGATTCAGATTTGGTTGACCCATTCAGTTCTTTTCCTGTGTCC
The DNA here is from genome assembly GCF_041296235.1 of Equus asinus. NCBI lineage: Eukaryota > Metazoa > Chordata > Mammalia > Perissodactyla > Equidae > Equus > Equus asinus. The sequence continues at coordinate 87,868,276 of NC_091793.1, forward strand.
ATTTAGAAGTAGGCTGCAGTCCATCGACACATCCTTCCCAAGTCAATTTGAACGCTACAGTGCTTTGGAGACAATATGAAATTTTACTGACAATTTCATGGAGGTGGGGGAGGCTTGGAAAGGTAATTCATATTTGACAGCACCAGGCAAAATGTGAAAAAATGCCCATTAGACATTTTTGTTCTTCCCAGAAAGATATCTTCCCCATCTCCTCTCAGTATCACACAGTCTTTCTCTCAAATCTACTCTCTTGTCATAAGAAATTCAGCTCTTTTTTACAAGTTCACATGCCCCAATCACTTACAAAGCCTGCAACTGACTGAACCAACCTCCCTTAGAAAGCAGTTTATAGATCATGTATTGTTTTTCCAAATATGGCCTCTTGTGGGTTTCACGCTTCTCATGTGGATGCCTCATCCCAATGAGCGCAGCAAAGTGCTCCCTTCCACAAGGACCAAGTTCTTCTTGAGAGGAGATTCTGATATTAAGAAAATTGAAATTTCCTCTGCGTCATTACTTATAGAGGATATTGTCTGAAAATATTTAACTCGTTTAAATGTATCCAATATTTATGGAGCACTTACTCTGTGCAAAGCACTAGTTAGGCAAAGTGAGGGGCCAGAAAGAGGACCAACAATGTCTGTTTTCTTCTGTCTGTGGAGAGACTGACACATAACTAAATAACACCAACAAAGGACAGATTTCAATAAATGGAGCTTGAGGCTGGAATGTGGACACAGAAGAGGGAGAAATTAATCTTAACTGGGTGATTCCAGGAAATAATAGTTTTGATTGTCTGAAAGTTTCTCTATTCCCAAAGAACAAATTGAATTTTGATTTGTGAATATTGGGGTCAAAATATATTGAGGAGAGAGAATTATTTAAGAAAAGGCAGGAAGTTGGATCAGGGAAATCATGTCAGATGAACCCCAGGGACTTTAGGGTGTGGTTGGTGGGGTGGAGAAATGGGAGACAGCATAACAGAAAGATCTGGAAAAGAGGGCTTGGGATAAAATAACGGAAGCATGAAGGAACTGAGTCATGAAAATAAATTATGCAAAATTTTTGAATTACTTTAAGACAAATGGGTTGGGGAAGAATTTAGGGTCAAAAATTCAGATTAATAATTAATAAAAGCCTTTTTTTCTGAATTGTTATGTTATTGAGCTACACCTATGATTTCATTTAATCCTCACAACAGCACTATATTATTTCCATTTTACTGAGCGGAAGACTGAGACATAGGAAGGTAAATTAATTTCTTCAAGAGTACGCAGTAAGTGCCCAAGCTGTGGTTCAAATTTAGGACTTTCTGACTCTAAATTCTTGGTTTTTATTTTTTCCCTTATCATAAGGGAATTACAATTAATCAGGCAGAAATAATGCGATTTTCACCTGGGCAACTCAAAGTGAAAAGAGAGGGAGGCAAATTTTAAAAATAGTGTAAAAGGAGATTCTATGTGTTTGCAAGATTGGCTAGATGGGAAGAGTGAGAGAAATTAAGAGAAATGTGGACAGGGAGTGAGAAGAAAAGGGCGCCATTGCCACATGTACCTCAAATCAGGAGGAAAGTCTTGGCCAGAAACCTAAACCTGGAATTCATCCTTAGGAGAGGACTGAAATGGTGTGAGAGGATAACATCACGGAGAGGATGAGACTACCTAGAAGGATGCATGCAAGAAGAGAATGAACAGAAGGAGAGTGAGGCAGTGCCGTCTAGAGCCAGGAGAAAAGCCATGTAGGACAGGGCAAAATATGAGACAGCATCAAGGAAGAAATGACTGTTATTAACGAAAATGGAAAATATACAGCAACACTGCAAAAGTACTTATGAACTGCGCAACCTGGGGAAAACCAGCTCATTTCTCGAAGCTGCAATTTCTTTAAGTTGCTATTAAAAAATTCTTGTTAAAGAAAAGATTGCTGTGAGGATGAATGTGCTAACACACATGCGAAATGCGTAGCACGGTGACAGGCACATAGCCCATGATCAATGAAGTCAGCTGTCATCATCAATCAGAGTTGAAAGAGACATTTGGACTTGATGACTCAAAGGTTTTTGGTAACATTTTAAGTAAGTAGTTTCCATACTTTGTGCGGCAAGAACAGATTACAAGAGGTTGAAGGGAGTCAAAGAAGTAGAGAAAGAAACCCTAAACTATTTTTCAAAAAGTTTGGCAGTAACTTTAAGTGTAGAGGGCAGATGACTCAATAGGGTTTAGTCTATAGAGGTTTTGTCTAGGATTGAGTGTTTTTAGTCTGAAAGGAAGGAGGCAGTAGAAAGGGAGAAGGTGAGAATAATTGAGAGGAATAAGTTTCAAATGGACATGCAGGAAGCAGTCCTTTGGAAGGTATGCCAACTTTGGCAACTTCATAACATTATTTGACAATACATGCATGTTTTACATGCACAGGTAGGGTCAGTTACGGAGTGTTACAATGGGGTATAGCCTCATTCAGTGATTCATTTGTACAACTCAATTTCTAATATGGAAATGATTTGGGAGTATATTCCACAACTAAAGTAGGGACTGTGGTTTTCCCATTCATTAAATATAAGTGATGCCAAGGAGACGTCTCAAGGAATGAAACTTTAGACTCCAGATGGATCTTTCAAGGACATCACTGATTTGACTGTTCTGAGAGACAGAGAATGAGAGAGAGAGAGAGAGAGAGAGAGAGAATCAGAGAGAGAGAAACATCTCATTTCTCCCTTTGTGCCAAAGGACATGAGAGTGAGTAAATCTTCACAGGGTATGAGATTGCAATAAAGATGTGTGCAAATTTAGATGGAAATTAGGCATGTTCCCAGGGCTCCTGGAAAATTGCCAGCATAGCGCTCAAGACATTGCCTTTATAGACTATGTGTATATTTATTTCTTTGTAAATTCAGTCTATAGAGTTTTCTGTTTATGATTGTTCCCAAGGACATTCTTTCTCCAAGCATTTCTCTAAGCAGATACTCACTCAAAGCCAGTTTTCAAACCATATCGAATGTAATCAGTATTTTCTGTGAAATTCTCTCTCATTGATATTACTGTTTTGTTTCTTACAATTTCTATTGTGCAGTAATCATAGTAAAGCCTTATGAAAGATGAATAGGCATGTATGTGTGTGTATGGGGGCAATTCCAAATATGGGAAATTAACAGTATTAATTATTATTTCTCATGCCCCTCGAACACATTTTAAACGTACTCTTGAAACATTTTCTGTTTTATGTCACAGTTTAATTCCTCAATGTACTTTACATTCAAAGTATTTAAAGTTTGACTTGTTTCTGGAAAGCACAATATGATAATATAAGTTGAAATGTAGCTATTAATTGCTAAAAAGATCAATGTTATTGCTCTCAAAATACTTAATAATATCAATCTGTTTTATTATGTTTCATTTTACAAATTTCAAAAGGCATATGCCAAGGTAAAGAGTATTAAACCATTCTGAGTTAAAGAAGGTTACAATGAATTATAGTTTCCCTGAAAGACACAAATATGCTTAAATCAGTATCTTACGTGCTTTTTTGGCGGTTTTCTATCTTTACACATAATTCTAAGTTTCTTTAAAGTAATGCAGTTCTGAATATAAAGATTTATTATCCAGCAAAGAAATAAGTCATTCTGAGACTCAATAGTTATAAAACTGGAGAATATTTAGTTTTGGACGTATTTAAACTCTCGTGGCTTTACTAAATACATGAAGTGAAATATTAGGGCTACTTAATCTACGATTTTTGTCTTCTTTGTACTTCTATGATATTACTTAGAATGGAATCACTGGGTGCAACACAGTTATTTATTAATTTCTATTGTATGTTGATTTCATTAAATATTTATATTACTCTATTAATATTATATAGCTTTTCATAAAATAAAATAGGTGCCCTCCACATGCATTTTATATTCCTATTTTCTGAATTTATAGCATATTGTAGAGAAAGAAGAAAACTTCTTGGGTGGAGATATTTTTTAACCAGACGATCAACTCCGGGCTGGAAGTCACACCACTGTTTCTTCTTCTGGCTTCCAGGACCAGCTAAGGGCCTCAGGCATGTGCAGGAACCCATCTCTAAGTGGGCAGACGAATGTCTGTCTTGCATCCTCTATCTCAAAGGATTGCTTTCAGAATCCAGGAAGAGTTTATAAAAATATTTTCAGTAATATTAAGAGCATGCATTTCTTTTCTACTCAAATAAATAACATTTTATATTTCTCTAGTTGCTCTGTTGAAATAATGTTGTTACTCTCAATTTCCTAGAATGTTTTAAAATAAAGATTAAGTACACATTATACCAGTTCTAGTTTCTGAAATATTGGAGCTATTTTGTTCCCTCAAGATTTTGGTTTGAGGCTTATACAGGTTGAATGGTAATAAACCGGGTTTATATTTCATTTATTTGTGCTGTTAGTTTAACCAGACAGTTAGTTATCCATTATATGCAGTTTTGGGACAGAGAATTCAATTAGGAGTTTAATGATGAAGTTTATAAATGGGTGCATTAGAACGTATTCTTGGTTTCCATTGTAGTATATGGCGGTACATCAAGATGACTTCTGGTGGGAAAGTTACATTGTGAAGTGATTTGTAAGGTGACTTGGCAAGAAATTTGGGTCAGTGAAAAGACTAAAACTGAGATAAATAAGGATCACTTAAAAAAAAAATGGTAGAATCTAGACTAGATATCAGCAAAGTACTTAGATTAGCATTTTGGCATTTGGGTTGGTGCCTCTCTGCCAGAATGGGCTTCCTTCTTCCATTCCTCAGGTCTCATCTTTCCCTTCCTTGAAAATCCAAATCAGCTTCACTCATCCCGAGAGATGCTGTCCATTTCCGTGTCTCTCGATCTTCAGTTTTTATTCTATTAATGATAGGTGTATGTAGTTTACAGCACCAAATAGTTCCAGTTTGTTAAGGGTCCTCTCACCCAGTTTCCCGTTTTCTTCTGGAAGCAATGAATTTCAACTCTATTATCTCTGGATTCTAAATAACATTATATATTTTTATGTCTCAAATGTTCGGCTCTAGTTACTAGCTTCTCAAGTACCTGTGGAAAATGGGATTTAGCTTTTTTTCTGTCATTTCTTTCCTCCCACAACAAAATCTTGGTTCTTCCCATTCCTCTATTTTCAGATTTTATAATATTTTGAGTCAGAAGAATATATACTGTTTATATTGTTGTGGCTGTGTAAAAGCTATCCACATCTGAGCCTTATTTTATATATATGTGTGTATACATACATATATATGATCATTTTTCCTTCTCTCTTTTCCCTTCTGCTTAGTTTTTTACTAATAAGTACTTATCACTGTTTCTATTCTAAACTCATCCCCAGTTGGTGAAATCTCCTCCCAGCATGTTGAGAGCATTGGGAATGTTATTAGTGCCATCTCTGTCTCTCTTCTAACCTCTTCCAGTCTGGGCAGCTTGCCTCTGCACCTGGTGGATAGGTGTTACCCTTTGCCCATCTCATTGTGTTGATTCTCTGTTTTCAGTCCCCATATCTTTCTCCATCAACTTATTCCCTCATTTTATTGAAGCATGTCATCTAAGAGTTTTCTGAGAAAAAAATCCATGAGAAAGAACAGTGTTTGAGAGTAACCATGTATGAAAATGTTTTTATTTATATGAGTAATGTTTTGGAATAAAATTCTAGGTTAGAAGAATCACTTTCTTTTAGGATTTTGACAGTATCATTCTGTTTTCTTTTATCTTCCAGTGTTATTGATCTGAAGTCATTTTAATTGCTTCTTTGTTTTCTTTCTAGAAGCTTGGAAAAGTTTTCCTTTGCTCTCTGTATTCTGGTATTTCATGGTGATTTGCTTTGCAGTTTTTTTTTTTTTTCTTTTGAGGATGATTAGCCCTGAGCTAACATCAGCTGCCAATCCTCCTCTTTTCGCTGAGGAAGATTGGCCCTGAGCTAACATCCATGCCCATCTTCCTCTACTTTATATGTGGGACACCTGCTACAGCATGGCTTGATAAGTGGTGTGCAGACCTGCACCTGGGATCCAAACCGATGAACCCCAGGCCACCAGAGCAGAGCGCATGAACTTAATAGCTATGCCACCAGGCCAGCCCCTGCTTTGCAGTGTATTTAATGATATCCATTGTGGTGGGCACTTAGTAGATTCTTTCAGCCTAGAAGTTCATGTCTTCCATTTATAAATATTTTCTTGAAGTATTTTTTGGATGATTTTTTCTCCTTTGCTCTCTTCTTTTGAGCTCCAATTATTTGGAGAGTGGACCACCTTGGACTGACTCTTTAGCTTTTCATTTTCCTCCCTTATTTAGGTCCTTTTCCTCTATTTTTTGAGAGATTTCCTTAGCTTTATCTTCTATTCTTCTTTGAACTTCAATTTCTGTTGTCCTACTTAATTTTCCAGAGCACATTTTTCTCTAACTGTTCCTTTTTAATAGCCACTTATTCTTATTTCATGAATGCAATAACCTCTTTTATCTCTTTGGGTATATTCATTAAAGCTTCTTTCTTCCTGCATAAAATCTGTTTCCTCAAGTGCTTCCAACTACCTCCTATGATTATTTCAGTCTCTATTTCTCATGTTAGACTAGTTTTTTAGATGCCCTAATATCCTTAATTATCTGCTAATATTTAAGAATTCGGCATTAAAGGTTTCTAGGAGGCTCTGAGCATATGAACGAGGTTTGTTGACTGTGGCTCCCTCTGCAAGGTTATCTGGCTGGGGCGTTTCCTTGGGGAACACTTGATGTCAGAATCTTTGGGTCTTCTTCCCTTGGGTTGATATATTTTCCAGAGAGATAAATTTTATTCCCTTGTCTGGAAGGTATAGGAGTGACTGCCAGCATTTGGGGAAGTAGAGAAACTATATAAAGTGAAGGCGAAAAAAGCAGTTGGTCATTTTGTTCAAATCACCTCTCTTTTTCTATTATCCCTTAATGGCATTATAATTCTCCCAGCCATCTGGTCTCAAAACCTTAAAACTCTCTTAATCTATTATTCCTCCTTTATTCATAAATCCAAATTAACAGCCGCATCTTATCTTTCTGCTATACCGTAAGAATTTGTTGACAGGATCCAAAAGGCAGAGCAACATGATAGAGGAGTTAAGAGCATGGAATGCAGAGCTGGGTTTGAATCTTGGTTTCATCATTTGCCAGCTGTGTGATGTTTTCAATACCTTTATCATTTGAAGGCTCAGTTTTTGGCATTTCCCAGGATTTCTCCAAACCTAAAAATTGACATTATAGTACAGAGTTTATTTCTTCTTCTGAAGAAGCTTTTCTCTGTATATTTTAATAGTTTTTATATCTCAGATTTATTGTTATATTTAAAGAATCTAGACAATATTGTAAATAAAATCTTATTTAAAAATTTGTCTTCCATTTTGGTGTACCACAAATCATTTTTTCTTTTAATACTTGTGCTTAACCATACTTTTTAAAATTTGAAATTTATAGTTTTTCTCCATCTGTGAACTATTTAGCCCTTGCCTCTAAGTATCCTAGTCATTGGTGGATATTTTTCTGAGTTTCCAAGGTAATTATGACCTACTCATCTTTCCATTCACTTAGGAAATGTTTTTATTTGGGTTACATTTATCTCCTAGAACTTTTCTTTTATTAGTGAGTGACCTACATAATGGAGTTTTTTACATGGTCAATACTTATTCATTTTACTCTGCCTTAACAACTCTGAAAACCTTTCTGATGAATGGATGTGTAGGAAGTGGTGTCTAGTATGCATATAAATTTTAGCTGTTCCATTCATCAGCAGTGTGAAGTAACAGTAATTAGAGTGAAATTGCAGTCTATGGGAAAGCGTTAGGTGTGGCCTGTCATTAATGGAGACAGTATGATGCAGTGTCAAGTGTAAGGGAAGCTGTGCAGAGAGCGTGTTGTGTCTCTGAGAAAGGTTCAGGAATTGGTTACCATGCTCCATTTCTATAGTAAATAGGCCATATTGAAAGAAGATAGCATAATGTAAAAGCATTTAAGAGCAGGCTGCTCAAGAATGAATTGAGGCTGAAGGATTGCTTCCACAATAGCACGAGTAAAAAGGCCCTTTTCATTTGAGTCAATGGGAGTTAAGACAGAAATCTTCTTTTTTAATGGCAGGGTGGATACTAAAATATTATTTGTTTCTTGCTGTTTCACAGCATTGTGGGAATTGGCGGTTTTAAAAGCCTCTCTCCAAAGATAGCTAAGATGATCTGAATCTCACTGTGGTCAGAGGAAACTTTCTGAGGTTAGATTGCTATTTAGAAATATCGTTTCACCTTTATTTTTTTAAACTTCCATAAGCTTTGTAAGTAAACTTTTGGAATTATACCTTAAGTGCCTCAAAATTCATTTGCTAATTGATTCTCTCTATGGAAACACAAGACTCTAGCTCTTTTTTACTTATGATCAGAATGTGAAGCGCTAAGCTCTGAGGTGCAGATAATCTTGGTCCCTCTTACCTGTGATTTAAAAGCGCTTTACTTCTCCAGAAATAAAGCAACAATCACAGATTTAAAGACCTTCATTTTGTATTACCTTTTCTTGTTCGCCTAACAAAGTAGTACATTTTCCAGCTCTAACAATTTTCCTGTATATCAAGTGCGGTTTACTCTAAAAATCAAATAGACATAAAATGACAGAGGCTATCAGCTCATAAGCCAAAACACATCGGAGTGATTTAGCAGAAGTGAATGCATGAAATTGTGGGGAAGAATTGTCTGATAACAGGACAATGTGCTCAGATCTGTGCCGCAGCTCTCTCACCCGCATTACTTGGAGGAGGATTCACCCACTCAGGGAGCACTAGCTCTGAAGCCTGTGCACGTAAGATTTATGCTTTGAACTCTTCTGCCTAGGATGGTTACTCACAGGGAAGAGCCACCTTACTGACAGTGTGGTAGACACAGCACCTTTTTTTCTTTGGTTATTTTTAGATTCTAAGAAGCTTGTAAGAGTGACTCATCCTTGATTGATGTTTGTCTATCGTTTCATCTATTTCTCTATGCATATACAGTCATGCACTACATAGCGACATTTCAGTCAACCACAGACCACTTATATGACGGTGGTCCCATAAGATTAGCACCATATAGCCCAGATGTGTAGTAGGCTATACCATCTAGGTGCATGTAAATATACTCTATGATGTTCCCACAATGACAAAATTCCCTAACCGTGAGATGTCTCAGAACATATCCCTGTCGTTAAGCGATGTATGACCATATGTACACACACACACTCAACTATATATATGTATAGATAGCCTATTTATGCGTCTATGTATCTATCTATGTACGTATCTATTTACCTATCTATCATCTACACCTCTCCCTATATTTTTACATAAATGTAATCACAGGCATACTTTAAAATTTCTGTTGACTTTAATTTATATATATATAATGCAGCCATATTTTTTTGGTTTTTTCCCCACCCTTTTCCAAACCAGCCTTCCCTCTGCCAGGAGTAACCAATGTGAACACGCTGGTATTTACCCCTCCATATCTTTCCGTTTTCCTCCATATATTTTTTCCTTCTCATAAAATTATACATATATAAATATACACAATTACATAACTGATCAATCATAGCTGTTATTTTTATTTTATAACAATGAAATCACATTATGTTACTTCTTTGCCTAACATTTTATAAAAATTCCTCCAAGAAAACTGGCACAGCTCTAATTAGTTATTTTAAAAGGGTACATATTATTCCATAGTAAAGATGAACCACAATTTATTTAGACATTTCTCCTATTAATTATTATTCATCCCATGCCAAACCAACCTCAGTTTTGAGCTATTATAAACAATGTCCTTCCACACATACCTCTAAATACTATTGATTTTATTTCTAAGGGGTAGATTATACAAAATAGAATTCTTGCTTGAAGCATATATGTCTATTTTAATTTTAATTATGAAAATTCAAACTTCTAGTAGGAATTATATTTACTGTTTTTAAAGTTTGCCATTCTGATGGGTGCAAAGTGACATCTCATTATTAAGTATTTAATATGAACTTCCTCAATTCACGTTTTGAAAAAACTATATATATTCTCCATTTGGATTCATTCTTCTGTAAAGTGCCTACTAATCCTTTGCCTAGTTTTCCACAGTGGGCAGGGGGCATCCTCTAAGACGGCATCCATGATCCCTGCCTCATGGCATTCATGCCGTTGTGTAAATTTCTTCTGTCAAATGTGGGCAGGATTTAGTCATTAGCTTCTAACAGCCTACAGGAGAAGTAATGGGATGTCACTTCTGAGATAAGGTTATAAAAAGGCTTCAGGCTTCCTTCTTGCATGCTCTCTCTTGCTCACCTTGTATTGTTTACCCTGTGAGAAGTCGGCTGCTATGTCATGAGGCAGCCCTATGGAGAGGCCCAGGTAGTGGCGAGGGAATGAAGCCTGCCAAAAAGCATGGGAGACAGCTTGAAAGCAAATCTCCCCTCCCTGATTGAGACTTCATGGGTCTGTAATGGCCAACTGCTTTACTGCAACTTTGTGGGAGATGTAGAGCAAGAGGAAACTAGCTAAGGCACTCCTTGATGTCTGACTCATAGAATTGTGAGGAAATAAATGTTTGTTATTTTAAGCTCTTAAATTTTGGGGGCACTTTGTTATGCAGCAATAGACAACTACTACATATAAGATTCTTATATTTTTCTTATCAGTTTATAACTGCTATATTATGATTATTTACCTACAACCTTTAATATTCTTTGCAGATATTTTCCAACTCCAACATGTGCATATTGCCTTTATTTATGCTATCTTTTGCTATACAACGTAAGTTTGCACAAATATTTCTTTCCTTCCTCCTTTTTCAATCTTTTGGCCTAACTCTAGGTAAAATATATGACATTCTAAATTTTTTCTATGATTTTTATTGTTTTATATTTTACACTTAAATCTTTAATTCGTATGGAATTTATTTTATACAGCATTATTTGTCTATTATATCTCTCAGGAAGCCCTCTATGTCTGTAAGCTTTTTCTTTTTGATTTCTGGGTCTTTGCATTTTTGCTCTGTGTTTTGAGATTTTTCTCTACTTGCTTTCTCAGGTCAGTTGTTCAAGTCTCATCAGTAACATATCCATCTTCAATTTATGTATTGAATGTTAAAATTCAATAGCCATATCTTCTATTTGGGTTGTTTTTTCCTAATGTTATAATTGACTCATTTTATGTACACTTACAGTTTGTTTCGTGGTGGGTAAAGTCATCGATCTTCATCTGTGGTTCTGTTTCACTAGGAGCTGCCTGCTCTGGGTGTGCTACTCCTTCTTTCCCTCTAGCTGCTGGTCCCTGAGGAGCACTTTCATTTTTCCTTGCTGGCATGTTATTCTCCTCACTCTTGGTGTCAGCTTAACTTCTGGCTGCCTTGTGCCGTGGCAATCCCCCAGATGATGGAAGGTTTTGTATCCACATCTGCAAGCTTGTGGTGTTCTGTTGCTGAATGCTGGTCTCCTTAGGGCAGCAAATGGAAGCCTCACCATTCCTAGTTGTCTCTACAGCAGAAGTTTAGACTTGCAGTCTCAGGGTAGGAAGGACTCAGTTTTGCAACTCTTGGTTTCTCTTAGTTCTAGGTAGCCAGACTGCCATAACCAATTTTTCTCCTCAGGTTACACAGATTTCTTGTGCCTGCAGCAGCAACATGACTGCTGGGCCCAGCAGCTGCTCAGCTCTGGAGAAGCAGGTGATATTTTGGTTAGAGTTGGGGAAAGATAACAATAATGCATGCCAGATGTCTTCTCCCCAGCTTCTCTCCTGACTTCAGTCCTAACTCATCATGATATGATTTTCATGCAGTTTGTCTTTATCATCTATATTTAATGAGGTGTTCAAGATTACAAAATTGAAATTGTACAAAATGTGTCGTTTACAGCTGTAAATGCCAAGTGTATATTTCATTGAAATGGAGAAGGGCGTCCAGACATATGGGAATTACAATTGAAAAACTTAGGATTCCTTTTCAAATTTAAACTATAGTATTTCCTAAAAGAATGTGAGCTTTTTTGGGGGGGGGTGGATTTTATTCTTTCATTAGTCATCTACAAAGGCTTTTATTGAGTATGTGTAAAGAAAGAAATAATGAAACAAAATGTAAGGTAACTTGGCAAAGAAGTTTGAGGAAAATCAAGTGATATGATTTCTCTGAATCTATTACAAAATGACAAGGAACAATAAAGCAAACTTCAAATTTTAACTGAAGGTGAACTTCACTTAAAGTAACTATTACTCAGTTACTCTTTCAACTGGCAGTTTAATTAAGATGGAATATTTCATCAACAACTTAATTATATCCTTTATATATATTTGATTCAGATTAATCCACTTGCTAGTAGTCTATTAATAAATGTAAAATGACTTACTGGACTAATGATACTAAAAATTTCTATGTAGGTTAGTTCTGTGGTTATCAATGCAATATAAGCGTACAAAGATCACAATTAGTAAATGTGACAAATATTATGGTGCATTTTCCAATTACAATAATTTTAAAACAATCATGAAAATCATGAATTAATGAAAACTCAGATTTTCAAAGTTAATTTGCTTTTTTGGGTGGATTAGCAATCTAGTAGGTAATCCTCTAGGCTAGAGAATTATGTGGGACAAGGTGATACTCCTGCATATGGAGTAAAGTGGGACTTGAGACTCAGGAAACCAAACCAAAAAACAGAGAAATCCTGCTTCTATAAGTGGTCTTCCTCTTGCAGATCTGAACAAGCAGAAAATATTCCTAAGTGGTTTAAGTTGCCAGTTTAGGGGCTACCATCAAGGAAATGGTAGCTAATGTTGTATTTTAAGTAGAGAAATGTGGGTCTCATAAATTCTGCTATGTTGTAGCGATGCCTACAGTTGTTTTATCTTCTTGACATGTTGGCATTTTTATGAATGTGTCCTTCTTAGTCTCTTGTAACAATATTTGACTTAAAGTCTGCTTTGATGTTAGTATAGCCACTCCTGCTCTCTTTGATTACAATTTGTATGGAATATCTTTTTATATCCTTTCACTTTCAACATATTCGTATCTTTGGATTTAAAGTGAGTCTTTGTAAATAGCAGATATTTTGATCATTTTTTTTAATCCGTTATGCCAATTCTTTCCTTTTAATTGGTGAGTTTACTCCATTTACATTTAAAATGATAACTTATAAGGAAGGATTTACTTCTGCCATTTTTAATTTGTTTTTTATGTCTTATATGTTCTTTGTTCTTCAGCACCTCTATTACTGCCTTATTTTCTGTTTAGTTGAATTTTTCTAGTATTCTAATTCACTTCTCATTTCCTTTTCTGCATTTATTTTTGTTATTTTCTTGGTGACTACTCTTGAGAATACAATTAACATCCTAAAGTATAACATTTTGGTTTGAATTGATGTCAGCTTAACTTCAATAGTATAACTCTGCTACTTTACATTTCTGTCCCCCATCGTTTTATGTTGTTATTGCCGCAAATTATCTCTTTTTACGTTGTGTCCATTAACATAGATTTATAATTATTATTTTATGCATGTTTTTTAAATCATCTAGAAAAAAAGAGGAAGTGAAAACCAAAAATAAAATAATGCTGGCTTTTATATTTACCTATAAAGTTACCTTTACTGATTTTTTTTATTTCTTTGTATAGCTTTGAGTTACTCTCTAATGTCTTTTGATTCAAACCTGAAAAGCTCCCTTTAGTATTTTTCATAGGGAACATCTACTACGAATGAACTCCCTTAGCTTTGGTTTATCTGGGAAAGTCTTCATTTCTCCTTCATTTTTCAAGAATAGTTTTGCCAGACAAAGAATTCTTGGTTGACAGGTTTGTTTTCTGTCAGCTCTTTAATATGTCATTGCCTTGCCTTCTGGCCTCCATGGTTTCTGATGAAAAATTGGCTGTTAGACTTATTGAGAATCCCTTGTACAAGACAAGTCACAACTCCCCCTTGATGCTTTCAGGGGTGTCTCTTTGTCTTTCGACAGTGTCTCTACGTGAATCTCTTTGTATTTCTCCTAGAGTGGTAGAACTTCTTGGATGTGTAGATTCATATTTTTCACCAGATTTGGGGGGCAGGGATGTTCAGTCATTATTTCTTCAAATATTCTTTCTGCCTCTTTCTCTCTCTTCTCCTTCCAGGACTCCCATATCATGTATGTTGATGTAATTGATGGTGCCCCACTGCCACTTTAGGACCTGACAGTTTTTCTTCATTCTTTTTTTTTTTTTCTGTTCATAAGACTAGATCATTTCAATTGACATGTCTTCAAGTTCATGATTCTTTTGCTTGTTCAAATCTGTGTTGAAATTCTCTATTGGAATTTTACATTTCAGCTATTGTACTTTATACCCTAGAATTTCTATTTGAACCCTATTTATAATGTTTTTCTCTCTGCTGATATTCCGTATTAGTTGAGACATCATTCTCCTGGTTTCCTTTAGTTGTTTGCCCATGGGTCTTTAACTCTTTGAGCATGTTGAAGACAGTTGGTTTAAAGTCTTTGTCTAGTATGTTCAATCTCTGAGTTTCCTCAAGTATAGTTTCTGCCAAATTCTTTTTATCCTATCAGTAAGCCATACTTTTCCTATTTCTTTACATGTCATAACTTTTGGTTGAAAACTGGACTTTTGGCATATTGTAATGTGGTAACTGAAAATAAGATTCTATTCCCTCCCCAGAGTTTGCTGTTGTGACCTGTGGACCGCAGCTGTCCATTTGTTTAGTAATGTTTCAAAACTACTGTTGCAAAGACTGCATCCTTTGTCACGTATGGTCACTGAAGTCTCTGTTCTAGTATCTCAGCAGTCTACTAGTGGCCTGACAAGGATTTCTTTAAATGCAAAATGTAGCAGCTTCTCTGTTCATTAAACACTCCCCAGTTATTGTAAGATTTTGTATTAGTATTCTGAGTTTCAAAAGAGTTGATTGTGATAGTTTATGCCAGCTTAATGGATGCTTCCACAGAGGATGGCTCTATGGAGCTCACTTCACCATTTTTGGTTGTGTTACTCCTTGCCAATCCTTATTTTACTTACTCTGGGGAAAATGAATTAAGTGCTAGGACTTTATTTCCTTATATCCTCTTTGTTTTTTATTGTGTAAGTTTTTAGTAAGTTTTTCTCTTATGATTCCCATGAACATAGGCTCAAGATCAACATGTAGTCATGAAATACAAGTCAAGGCTTTGGACTCTGTAAAGATATTGTTTCTTCTATAGATTTAATACTTAAGCTCATTAGAAAAAAATTAAAGAAAATTGTCGTCTTAGGATTAACTTTAAAAATGTCCCATCTTTTACCAACGAAAGTACAATTTGGAATCATCATGGGAATAGCCCTTTGGGTGATTTTTTTCTGCTTGTTTTGGGAATTTTATAGTCTTAAGGAGTTTTAGACTAGTTTGATTAAACTTCATTCACCTTTCAAATTTTTTTGTTTCCAATAATTGGTTTCAGTAATACAAATTATTTTATTTGTTGCTGATGTTCCAATAGTATTAATGATTATGGAGTTAAAAACTTTACTTTCTCACTATAAACTACAATTCTATAACTCTATTTATGCAACTAAAGGAATAAACTGACATTTGTCAAAGTTAAAGAAAGCGTTTTGCAAAATATCTCACAGAAGTTGTGAGGTTTATGAGATAAAAGTTCCTTTTCTAAAGAAAAATGTCCAAGTATAATCCATAATACATATGGATATTATACTAACTGATGAAAATTTTATAATATATATAAAAAAAGAGATTAAATCTGTATAAGAAAATAATTAAATCTTTATTTTCTATCATAAAAATGCCTTGGGGGAGCTAATTTAATTTCAAATAGTTGAATTTATTTTATTTTTATACACATCAATTGTGTTATATTTAAATATGAAAATATGATAATGATGAATAAACTGGTATGAAATGTTCTGCTGGTGCTTTTGAATAGTGTCTCTTTAATGTGGCAACTCTTAACAGTTAAAGGAACTTTGACAGTTAAGTAATCCCTTTACCACTTAAGTACAACAGGATTTTACTATTAAGTACACTGCCTGGAAATGGTGTGCTTTTTTTATTCACACTATAAACAGTTTTGTTAGATTGGTAATCCTGCTTGTCAGATTTGTTCACTGTTTGATATTAATCAGTAGGTTTATAAAAGGTAGAGCACTGGACAGAAATGAACAGAAAATACATTATAAATAATGTTTCCATAAATCACAGAGAGTCAGGCATCTCTAACTCTGAGGTGTACAGAATATTTTGACATTTCGTGGGTGGTTTGATAGCTAGCTACTAAACCAAAAGTTTAATAGCAGAGCTACTGTCCATTTCATTATATCGCTGCAGAACTGGCTCTTCCAGTATGAATTTGTTAAAAGTTCCATGGGACATCTTTTTTTTTAATATTTAATGTTTAATTTTTTTTTTTTTTGTGAGGAAGATTGCCCTGAGCTCACATCTGTGCCAATCTTCTTCTATTTTGTCTATGGGATGCCACCACAGCTTGGCTTGATGAGCCGTGTATAGGTCCCACGCCGGGGATCAGAATCCACGAACCTTGGGTAGCAGGTGAAGCATGCAAACTTAACCACTATTCCACCGGGTCGGCCCCTTAATGCTTAATTTTTAAACTTTGTGTCATAAAAATGTTGTGATTATATCATGAATTACATAAATTTAAATGATGAGCAGTTATATTGCATATGCTGTCATCATCTTTAAATTTTTATATTTCAGAAAACATTCAGATATCACTTTACCTAAATATTCCATTGTGTAATGAGAAGTTTTATTCACCAACATATGACTTGTTTCTTTAACTTGCAAGTGTGGGGATTGATTTGGAAGTGGTTAAAATTTTTTAGGAATTCCAGGGTTTAGAATATGTATCGAGGGGACTGTTATCAGGGAGTCATTAAATTAACAACTAATTAGCATAAAATGATGGAAAATGACTCAAGTTAACTGAGTATAATTCCTGGGTCAACATATAGGTATGTTGCGACTTTGCTGTGCAGTGGCATTGACTAGACCTCAACTATTGCTGGAGGGCAGTGGGAAACCCAGAAACACAAGGAGAAGAATAAGATAGAAATAATTATATGTATTTTTAACAGGAGGTGAAACTGGTTAGTCCTGAGTCTATGGCAGGACTGAATTCCTTAATCCATTGTTTAATATCTGTTACAATCTTTGCATTACTAGCATATAGATATGCATGAGACGTAGTCTTTCAATACTTCCACACCACCAATCCTTTCAGTAATTCACTGACAGAGAACTGAAGAATTCTTCTTAACAGACTTGATCTACATTGTATTTTCTTTGGCTTTTCTGTTTATGAGTATGTGATTACTGGTGAAAATTCAGCCAAGCAACAGGTATTTCAGAGTGGCAGTTGCATGAACATGTAAACTCGGTGTCAGGAGTTGGCGAGCCTGCATTTCAGGGTGTATTTGGACCATGGCATCAGAATCTATTCTCACATACTTTCTGAAGTTGATTGTATATATGATGAAATTGTAGGAGGAAAACTTGGCTTCTGGTCATGGAATCACCATTACCTATATGTCCTGTACAAGTCTCTAAAACTTCTGGGTCACAATTTCTTTATTATTAGAAAATGGCTAAACTCTATGATTTCTCAGTCCCTTTTTTCTTTAATAGCTATACGATGATTCTGAATGTGATATGTCTTCACAATAGATGCTAATAAAAGGAGAAGCTAAACTACGCAAAGGCGGGAGAGGCGGCAGGAAGCAACTCTGCTTTTATTGAAAAAACGTATCACATATTATGCATAATGATAGAAAAGGGAATAAAGAAAATAATAGACCCATTACTTTTCTTAGTGAGCAAATGTTTGCAGTTTTTAAGTTTATTCCTGATTTATAGGACTTCTTTTACAGGCTTCATGCATGACATGAAACTCCTTAGAAATATAACAACTTAGTGTGCTTTTCTGCTGGTATTATTTTTATAAGATCAACAATATTATTGATATTAATCCATTCTTGGACATTTTTATTTAAAGGTTTACAAAGTACACTGAAGTATTATCTGGGGTAGACTCGTTTTTAGGAGAAACCATAAACACGGAGAAACCATAATCCTGGTGTAATGCAGGAATCTAATTAAGACTAATGAGGCAACATTAAATTTAATGTATGATGAATTTTATATGTCTCACCATCAGAGCGGCAGCAAGCTGTTCATCAGAGTCGATCTTTGGTGACTATTCCCCCACAGGCATTCTTCAGCAATCCTGGTTTAGGCCACAGTGCTGGGTTTGCAGAGAAGCCAACACAAAAGCAAACATGAAAAGGAAGGGGACAGTTGGAATCATCTGCTGGTGGACTCAGCTGGCCAATAAACTCAGATGTGCTTGTCCTGTGGAACAAGTTCTCCTACACTGCAAGTCCTGACGGTTGAATTTAGGGACAGCAAGACTCACTGTCAACAACCAAAGAAATTAGTCCAATAGAGAAGAGAAGCCAGACAGAACAACCAGCAGAAAGAACAGGAGATGATGGTTTCACGGGCTTCCTAAGATTTAGGGCCTTTACTGATGCAGAGGAATTGGGGATGATGTAAGGAGAAGAATCTTTCATGCTGGAATTTGTACTAGAGGTTGGCTGATGTGAATTTAGGCACAAGAGAAGGGGAATTCGTTCCCAGGAACCTGGAATTAAGAGAGTTTCACATAATATGATAAACATCTACAATAATATCTAGCACAACAAATTACAACAGCTGATGTTTAACGTGGATTTTGTACGTACTAGGCAGCGTTTGAAGGGCTTAATGTGTATTATTCATTTAGTTCTTAAAATAACCCCATGAGGTAGCCACGATTATTGTCCTCATTTTACTTGACAGAAAACTGAAGTAGAAAGAGATTAAGTAAGTAGTTACATAGTTAGTTAGTAGCCAAGTAGAATTAGAACAGAGGAATCTGAATCACAGCTCGAATCTTTAAGGCTAGGGAAGTGGGTTTATATTTTCATGTAAACCCATGTGTGCTAGGATCGGGCCTATACCCTGTGTTGCAAAATAACAATTTCTTTGCTTATTTTAACTTTCAAAATTAAAATACCTTATTTTAATTTGCCTCCTTAAATAGAAACCTGCATTTCTCTGAGCTTGGGTCATGCTGCCCTGAAATTTTCATAAATGGTTTATAAAATTGCAACCTTTCTAGAAGTGGAATGTTCCTATTTTAAAGAGTAATGGTTTATCCTTGTTAATTGTTTCTGTTTGTTGACATACATGCTTTGTACAAATTTTCTGAAACTTTGAATTCATAGCCTTTTGGATCCTGCTGCTCCCAGGGGACCGTGATTCAGATTTGTTGTTAGATGGTTCAGGCCGAGGACAAACCATGTATATCCGTAGAAGGCCACGGCCCAAACTCACTGACTCACCGAATGACTGACTGACTAACGATATGAAGTTCAGCATTGTGGGAATTACAGGGTTGATGCTCCAAAAGGGAAGAAAAACTACTTTTTGCTGCTTTCAGTTATTTCTTGTCTATCTTGATTCCTTATATTCTTTCTTTTTCTGCTGGCCCAGCATTGTTACAGAAATTACAACTTTAGAATTAGTAAGGAGCTGAGTTGAGAGTTGAACTCGGGCGGTGTGGCTCCGGCACGCACTCGTTACCACTCACTGCACTGCCTGTTAGCCTGAAAGTTCCTTTCCTTTGGTAAACTTCAAAGACTTCCCTCTCAATTGCTTCGGTAATGACTAAGCTAGAACCTTTTATACATGTGAGGCAAACTGAAGAATGTGGTCAGCTTGAAGGTGAACGAATCCTCTCCTGACAGAACGACACGTTGACGAAGTTCTAGGTCACGGTATTCCATGAAGTGTGTATATACAGGATAAGAGGCAATGTTTGAGTGGCTGTGAATTATGGAATAGCTTAGACATGTACAACTCGATTTAGAACCTATAACAAAAGATCTTTCTTTATGACTTAGGTAGCTGTAAGCATTTGTACACTACGGTGACAATGTGGAAAACTCTAAAGCAGTTGTCGATTCATTTTCTGTATGCTAATGCAAGACTAGAAAGATGAACCACTTTGCTTAAAATACACAAATAAGTTCTAAAGTACCTCATCGTAAGTAGGGATAGGTTACCCGCCTGTCCTTTAAAACTAGTGCTTAAGTGATTGTCTGGTGGTTCCACAAAGATTTCTTAAATGACATCCCTCCTTCCTCCTCTTTTGGGTTGATGATTTCATTAAAAGCCATTCTCCAATTGTCCTTTTGCTTTCTCTGCTTTAATGTGATCTAAGGGGTTCATTAGATCCAGCGTGTTAATAGCATCAGCTGGGTTTAGGTTTCATTGCAGCTGAACCTCACCATTGCTAATCACTTAGCTAACATATGCCAATACCACGGCACCTAACAACTCCTTCTGCAGCGACTGCTTTATACTCGCATATCTCCTCCTCTCCAAGACCAAAGAGACATTGACTATTAGTATGAACTGCGGGATGGTAGGAGTACTCTCTTAGACAGCAACATACATACTTGGCTCAGAATCTTTCAGCTTTGTTGGGTATTTTCTGTGATCTGTTTTCATCCCCTTCTCCTCCCCATCCAGTTAATATGGTCATCACATGAGGCAAAAATCAGGGGCTTGTATGTCCCAAATAGTATAGACTTTTTACATTTGCTACTCAATTTTTGCATCCAACGTTGTCTAGGCCTTGAAGTGGCATAGTTTAGAGTGATCTTAATTTGCTTTCTGCGATCTCATTGCTCCCTGGGGACACTGAGTGAGCCTAAGAGTGAGTGGGAAAACATTGCAGACATATAAAACAGTATATTGCTCTTCAGAATTTTTGTTGTTTTGAGATAATTTTGATCTGTATATCTTATTTTTGGTTTCCTTTGATATCTGAGACCTGAATAAAAGGCACTGACGGATCTCTTTCTCTCTCCCTTTTCTCCTAAAGTCATTACAAAGAGAAAGATGTGGGCCTAACATTGAGGGGCTGCTGGCTTTTCGGAGGGTGGGCAGCAGCACAGTGTGATGGCAGAGAGTCATTCTGCTTCAAGGAAGATGCTGCCCAATTTTTTAAACTTAATAGGATTAGTCATGGGAACTATTTTTAGCAGAAGTTCAACTTTATCCATGTATTTTAATGTGGGAAAATTGTGTCCTTTTCCCTCTGCTAATGTTTGATGTATTCCAGCCCTCCTGTGAGCGTGTTTGAGTATCTTAGGGGATCTGGAGTGGAGGAGAACTTCCTCTCGGATTCTCTCTGTTTTCTTTCGTGAAAATGACATTCCAAAGCTGTTTCACTTTCTGACAGGAAATGGAGCCTTGCCAAAAATGATTAAAGTCCAAGAAAGCATAACAGTTCCAAAGCTGCAGCCGTTCTTTAGGAGTCCTGAGTTTGACATGGTGTCAAACAAATGTGAAATATTGTTTAATAAATTTGAATAATACAGAGATAGGAAAAAATCATTCTTGGCTTATAGCAGCAGTGGTTTGAATTAAGTATGTAAAAGACTACCTACGTCTAATAAACTGAAATAAATATGTAAATACACTTGTGTGAGGTTAGCCCAGTCTATGACTTTATTACATTATACTAGTTATATGTGTAAGACAAACATCTTATTTTAAATACGTGTAAGTTTAAAAGTGTATATATTTCTGCAGAGTTTAAGGGAAATGGCTTTTGCTTGTGTGGTCGAACCCGTGCATAACAGGTATATTTTTAAATTTTATAATTAATCCCACAAATTCAACAATAAAGTCACTTAGACCAAAATAGTTTTGTTGAAAAGGGCTAAATAATAATTGAAAACTTTAGTCAATATCAGAAATCATAAACCCAAAGGGTTTTCATGTCATAGCGGTCTCAATTACTTCACTGACAATCCCAGTTAAATTGTTTTACTTTTCCGCCAGACAATCAGACATTTATGTAGATAACTATGTGCTCCCTCTCCCCCAAAGTAAAACCAAGGAAAAAAGCATCTATCTCAAATTAATAAAATATGACACTTCTCTGAACAAAAAAAATCCTTCGGTAAAAAACTTATAAAACATGAGTTTTTTTGAACTGCTTTGAAAGACAATTATCATTAAAACAAACTAATTTTAGTACTTATTCCTTTCACTCTTTTAGGAGCATATTTGGAATATGCATATGTTTTTAGTGCATAAAGTTTAACTTTTTCTGTATCCGCTGACATTTGATGAACGCTGTGATTCACGACCACTTTTTAGACAAGTTAAATTGATTAGAGAAGTCATTCAATGTCATTGAGTACCATTTGTCACTTTCTAAACGGCTACAATCTGCTGCCTATGAATGCAGAAGGACCGCCAAATAAATCACATCAAATGGTGGGAGTAAAGAGTATCCCTTCATCTATAATTGGTACAGCCTCTCCTGTCACATTTGCTCATTCTTGTGATTCTGGTGTGGATTGACACTGACATGGAAAGGGCAGCCACTGTCAAAGACGTTAGAGAGTCTACGTTTTGGTGATGTACATGTTAATAGATATCCATCATAATATTACATTAACATCGCCCATGTATCAAACGTACAACTTAACCACCTAGATATCTGATGATGTGCTCATACAGCTCTGTTCTAACAGGAGATGAGCTCTTTGTCTTTGAAGGGAAGTTGATAGATGCCAGAGGAAATATCATGATTAACAGATATACAAGAAAATAACACAAATGTAGCTTGCGTGTGCTGTTTCACTGGACATAATCATAAAGCTCTATAGTTTAATTTCAGTCACATTTTCACAAAATGTGATCAACACATATACTATGTTTTTGCTAATTTCAAAACATCTTTCACTTTAAGAAGTTCTCTTTTTTTGTCAAACAAAAAATGGCTGCTATTGCAATTAATGCTTTATATTATGTCCTTGGTTTTAGGCTTTAACAAAAATCTGCTTTCTTAGGGTCAAAATTCTTTCACCTTGCAATATCTGTCTGTGTGTGTGTTTGTGTATATAAGTATACATGCAGAGGCATTTGTATATATTATACTATACTGCTACACTAACATTAAAAATTAACATAAATTAATGAAGACAATATACTTCCATAATGTCAAGTCTTTAAACACTGTAGACTCCAGGGAGATGGAAATGGACTTTAGTTGTTGCTGAAACAGCTCTAATATATTGTATTCCACTTTGCAGAGATAATGGCCATGTCTACATGACAAACTGGAAAATTCAGTATTACATTAGAACAGCTTTGTTTTATTGGGTTTTTACTATTTGCCAGGAGCTTTGCATATATTATCTCATTCAATTTCACAGTGGGAGAGGTGGGTATTTTTATTCCCATTTTATAGATGAGGAAATGGAGGCACCAAGGAAATAAATGAGGTGCACAGTATTAGGCAGAAAGGAAAAGAACTAGGATCTTGAGCTCAGGATGGTCTGGCTCCAAACATCTTTACACTACAACATGCGTCAATCAAATGAGAAATCAAACAAGTCTTTGAGTCTTGAACATGTAGTAACGACGCCAGCAGGGAAAGGGCCTAACCAGGATTCTCTGAAAACTTTCCCCTTCCCTGAAGCACCACATATCTGGATCCCAGGAGCAGAAGCGTCTGCAGAAATCGAGCATTCTCCATGAAAACTCTAAGCTGTACTTGCAGTACTCTCAGCCTCACCTGGCATCCAAGATGCAAATGCTTTCTAGAACGAAATTGAGTAGATGTGGGATTGTTGGAAGGGTTACATTAAGATGCTATTTACCACAAATACTGAAACAAGTCAGTCATTCAAATGAAAGATTCTAATTTTACTATTTAATTAACCAAAATCTTCCATAATTTTTTCGCCTTCTATGAAGAAAATAGCTGTTGGAAAAATGTAGGAACATTTCCCTTAACAGTGAATGGAACTTACAAATAACTATTCAAACTTTCCAAAGGGTCTGCCTTACTCTCCTGGGAGATCTTATTCCCTAGAAAGACTTGGATTCAACTGGGCACCTGGAGAGGTATTTATCGTTAGAAATGAGTTGTTGCAACCTTTTCCAAAAGATTTAAAACTAGAAAACATGGTTTTTCTTTAGGTTGACTCCATTAAATTCCATCGGACATATTTGTTGACATGGAATTTGTTTTAAAAAAGATACAGTAGAGGCTGCCTGGTGGAATAACAGTTAAGTTTGCGAGCTCCACTTGGGCGGCCAGGGGTTCACAGGTTCGGATCCCAAGTGCGGACCTACGCACTGTTTATCAAGCCATGCTGTGGCAAACGTCCCACGTATAAAACAGAGGAAGATGGGCATAAATGTTACCTCAGGGCTAATCTTCCTCAAAAAAGGGGGGGGGAGGGGTATAGTAAATCTATTGTTCTTTTCTAATAGATAGTTAAAAGGAAACAAAATGAATTTATTTGAAAATAGGTTTGGACAAATAAATGGCAAAAAGTAATTCAGGTTATTTGATCTACATTACAAGAAATGGCATTCTCCTATTGATAAACAACACGGAATTGACCAATATCCAAAGCAGTCAGCTTTCATGGGACTGTGCTCATTGTCAACAAATGTTGGGAAAAGGTCAACGGTTAATTAAATAATCCATCACCTCAGGATAGAGAGTAGTTCTCAACTCTGACAATCAGTGACAGAAATATTAAAAGGTCAAAAAATGAGTTACAATTTATTCTGTTTTGTTATTATGTATTATAAAGATATGATTCTATTAAAGAAGTAGAGAATAGAAAACATTCATATCCTTCTAGAAACACGCTTCCCAAACAAATAAATTTTAGATTATTTACTGATATGAATACTGTGAATTCTCCCGCAGCCAGAAGCTTTTTTTGATTTTTGTACTTTCTGAAAAAAATGTGTTTTTGATAGACAATGTTTTGTCTCCATACTTGAAAAACTACTTGATGGGGATGGAGTCAGGGTTGGGGGAGAAGCTTCTTTTTTGAGAATTACTTTCACTGGGGCCTGGTAATTTCAAACTGCTGCTTGCTCTGTAAAAGAACATCTTTGCAAACGTGGTAGCTTTCGACCGCTGACTGTACCTTCTTCCCATACTGGATAAGTCTATCACTCTCAGAGAATGGTAACATCTCCAATTTCCTCACATCAAGTCCAGAATAACCCTTATGTAAATTAAAATTGCTACACAAACTTGATATATAGATTTGACCTAATTTCCTTTTGCCAGGACTGGCTTTTTCATTATCCTTTCCAAACATTAGCTTTTTTGTTTTTTTCCAATGGGAATTATTATTTAATTTGGGCTGCCTTATCTAGCAAAAATTCTTTCTCCATCATCCTCCCTATTCCTTCTTCCTGCCCCAGAGTGCCATTGGTTCATTCTGAGTTTTCAAGGCTCGAGTGTAAGCATTTCTTTTTTTCCGTGCTATAGGTTGACGAAAAGAAAGACCACTCATTTTAGTCTTTCCATCAGCCTTTGCCTTTACCTCTTGGGGCCAAAATATGGAACACAGACAAGGAAAAGAGGTGCCCCAGAATAACTGCTTTCCAGGAAGCCATAAATCATGTGTGATTAAAGTAATTGGCAACAATAGAAAGAAAACATGTTCCTGTGCTTTGGCTCTTTCGTTTTGCATATGAGAGGAAACTGGTCACCGGGTTGAGATCACCGCAGGTTTGGGAGAGATAATACGTTATTTGAATAGAAAAATAAAGTCTCTTACTTCTCCCTTAAGATTGTGGGGCTTGGCGAGTGATATTATATGGCCACGTCACTGCTGAAATGTTCATTTATATGGCTCCTAGGCGAGGGCTGGTCACCAGGGACTTTGACCCAGGACTGTGCACAGCTTTACCCCCTTGCTGTCTGGGTGATTGCTTCTGTTTCGAATATGGGCAAGTGTTATATGATTATTTTATCTCTTCCTGTAAAGCGTTTTGAGAGACTTTGTATGAGAGGCAATATAAAAATAAATTGAATTGAACTAAGGCTTCACCTCCCCACTTTTTAGTGCTGAAACCTTTAGAGGAAAAAGTGCAGTGCTGTGACAAAGGACAAGATTAAGATGATGTCAGGAAAACGGTCAGCTCTGGAGAGCCCTGACCCTCCAGGAACGATGTGTGGGTGTGTTTGTGTGTATGCGTGTGTTTTGGTTGTTGTCACATTTGCCTATGTGTTAGTTTAAAGACTCAGCACAACTAGAGAAAATCACATTTGTGTTCTTATTAAGTTACTTATGTAGAGTCATAAGATACCCAGAATCTGCTTTCAGTTAATGCATTTCTACAAAGACAAGAAGACTTGTTAATTATACAAATATCTCTTTTACATAACACATCACGGTGCATTAAAAGCTGCCTGGTTAGCCTGTGAAAGGCCAAGGTCTGAACCACATCATATTACTTTCAGAATCCACAACTGCAATAATTTTTCTTTTAAAATAAAATAATCTTGGCTTAAGGTAATAGGTTTTTCCTGGAGAAATATGATTTCGTGTTTTATGACACCGCATCAATACATTATTTTAATAAATGGCTCTTGGTTCACCAGAAGTGCTGTATTTTGACAATATCAGCCAACCTTTTCATTTGTTTAAGCAGGAAAAGTAGGGTGCCAAAATAAAGCTACTCCAGAAGAACATCTCAAGAATGTTTATGAAAACTCCGTTAAAGCTACATTTATTAGAGTTAAAGCATAGTACTAATTTGTCATGCAGAATTCCAGGGAAGTGAGTAATTTCTGTATTTCTCTAAATGCCAGCGTTTCATATTTTGAGGTAACAACTTGCTTGTAAATACAAAACCTAGCCACAAAGACTGCAACGTGACAAAAGATATCAGAGATTTGTCATTACCTGGCAATAGTTATTGGATGTATTTGCTGCCATGCGATGGTATTTCTCACAAAAGTAAGTTGGAAAATGGAAAGACTTATAGCATTAGGCTCTCTGACAATAGGCCTGAATTTTTTTGATTCGAGGTTGATGATTTACGAGAGGCTGGGAACGGCTCCCCTCTCTCCGTCCTCACAGCATAGAGATTTCCTGAGCACACCTCTTATCTCCACTGGGGCTCTCTGAGACTCCCTGTTTATAGATGAGCATTTCAGTCCATGGGAGATCAGACTTACTTCAAAACTGTGACCACACTTATTGTTAAATTATCAAAATATAGAGAGCAAGTCTCTTCCTGTACCCAGAGTCTTCCTTGCTTATGAGGTTGCAGGAGCTCTCTCTTCTGTAGATTTGTTGTTTATTATTTCTTTTTATCTAAAGCTCTCAACAATCTTTTTGCATAGCGAGTCAGATTCTCCCAGGTATCCTGGGGACAAGTGGGAATATATTGTCTCCAGGCAGTACATATTGTGCCTCTGGGGCCTGAAAAAGTGAATTCTCCTTCAAAAGTGCTTATCTTAGGATGCCACAGAGACACAGCCATTCATTTCTGAGTTTATGCTTCATGGGACAGTCTACTTTGGTTCGGGCCACTTTCCTACCTCAGAGCTAAGATGCAAAAAACTATATATGTTTATAATATATTCACCCCTTAATGTATATATCATCATTTCTTTTTCAAAAAGCTCACTTGATAAAAAATGCGGTTGTACCTAATAGATATCAGTTATGCAGATGTAGGAACAGATCTCAGGAAAAAGACTGGAAGGAGAGATGTATTTTGCAATTTATTGAGCTATAGGTGCTAACACCTCATTCTTACTTCCTCTCTGCAGTGGACTAAATGTTTGTATTCCCCCAGAATTCATATGTTGAAGCCGCAATCCCCAGTGTGATGGTATTTGGAGGTGGGATCTTTGCAGGATAATTAGGTCATGAGGGTGGAGCCCCCAAGAGTGCAATTAGTACCCTTATAAGAAGAGACGCTGAGAGAGAGATGTTGCTTCTCTCCACCATGTGAAAACATAGTGAGAAGGCAGTCATCTAGAAACTAGAAAGAGGGCTCTCACCAGAACCTGACCATGCTGGCTCTCTGGTCTTGGACTTCCAGTTTCCAGAACTGTGAGAAATAAATGTTGTTTAAACCACCCAGTCTATGGTATGTTATAGCAGCCTGAACTGACTAAGACACCCCTCCCCCACAATTGTATTTATTTTCCATTTAGGCCATGACTCCATTTCCCAATGTATTAATCACTAGATACAGTTACAGCCTGGGGCTTTACTCTATCACCTTTGTTCTCTTTTTTCCTGTGTTGCACTTACCCAATGTCTTCACAGCTACCATACACACATCTGCTACGCACCAGGACTCAAGACTATTCGCTTGTGCTCAGCTATGTCAGGTGTTTTCATGACTACGGGCTTCATGCTCACTTAGAAGTCTCTAAGACTGAAATCATTTTCACTATCTCTGAGTATTGAAAACCTACTCATCTTCAAGTCCTTCCCCAATCCAAGTGGCAGTAATGAGCCTCAGTTTTCCATCTGCAAAATGGGGAATATATAACATCCCATTTTCATGGTGATTATGACAATCAAGTGAGAGTGTGTGTTTGATATTGTCTAATAAAATGCCCTGGTGTTCTTTAATTAATCACTTTTTCTCTGAGAAGCAGGAACATGTTGTATTTAAAACACGTAGTCTCTTTTTATGCATATACATGGAAATACCTTTTTCTATGCTTTGTAGGCTTTGAGAAAATGCAGAGCATTATTTATGTCTATATAAATATATAATGCTATAATATATTTAGGGCTCTAGACTTAGTGAGAACTTAATAAATATTCATTAAAATGGCTAGTCCTAAATGTTCAGTGTCCTAAATGTTCCAATGTACATTCTTGGACCATTTGAAGCAGTACCAAATTGAACTTGAAATTAGTCCAATTCACCAAGTTTATTCTTACAGTGATGTACTCAAGACAATCAGTACTTCCGGTGCCACCTTCGCACAGAATCTGCCAAAGAAGCATGGTATATGAAATACATCAATGTCATTTTTTGGTTCCACATGATTTTCTAACAGCAACACAGTCCAACTCGTGGATGTAAGCCTAGAAATGGAACTTCCTTTACAGGCTCTCCTGGTGCTTATAGATCCTACACTTGCTGCTTCATTTGTTGCAGTCTTGGTGCTGATTTGTCTGTATTTCAGATAGCAATGTCGTGACCAAAAGGGTAAAACTACGTAGTGTGAGGTACGTTTTACTTCAAGTGGTTTCTTCAATGTCAAATGTACCAATTATGGGACAGGTGGGGGGCAATTAAGATAGGTCACTTTGGTATTGCCACATGCCAGTTGACTGAGCATGATGTGATCGGTACATAAAAGAACTGTAAAATGCAAGACATCAGAATTTTAAGACTGGTTAGGATACACTGTCTTTGTTCACTGAGTTGCAAAGTTTCGCGTTGTTCTTCATATTACTTAAGCATCTTATTTGATACCAACTGACCAGATAGTAGGACAGGAACAACTTTGTCTTTTCAAAAAATCTATCTGAAAATGACTCAAAGTGCTTTTTAGGGTATATTTATCCATACCCCAATGTTCCCCTCAGAGGAACTACCCTCTTCAAAATGTGTTTGGAGAGCTAAACTTTTGTATTGGTGTCTTAGTGTCCAGCTCAGAAACCACATCCCACAAAGCACTGAGGGAGAGACCGGAGAATCCTCATGCTGCCCTCTTTAGATGGAGATCCTATGGCTCTGAATAAGCCTGCTCTAGGGCTGGTCATTTTTGCTCTAAACATTTGCCAAATTGAGTTTCCCCAAACTTCATGTACCTCTCACCTCTGCCAATCAAACCCATACGTTTAAAATATATGGAAGGAAAAGAGCACCAAATCTTTCCAAAGATTCATTAGGCTCATATATTTTTTTTAAAGATTGGCACATGAGCTAACATCTGTTGCCAATCTTTTTTTTTCCTTCTCCTCCCCAAAGCCCCCCCAGTATGTAGTTGTATATTCTAGTTGTGAGTGCCTATAGTTGTGCTATGTGGGACGCCACCTCAGCATGGCTTGATGAGTGGTGCCATGTCCGCACCCAGGATCTGAACCGGTGAAACCCTGGGCCGCCCAAGAGGAGCACAAGAACGTAACCACTCGGCCATGGGGGTGGCCCCTCATTAGGCTCATATTTTGAAGCAAGAAATGGAAAAAGAATTCTTTTTTTTTTAAAGAAAGAGGTAAAGTTTGCCTCTCAGACCAGGGGTTTTCAAGTTCTCATATGTCTCAATGAAAGCCAACCTAATTAGTAGAAATCAGAGATTTGTACCTTAGCCGTCCAAGTATAAGGAGTTCTATTATGACAGGTTGCAGTTGGTGAGATATATGCTATTCAATGGTATGTCTAGGAAAAAAAATAAACAGGCTTCATTTCTTCATTAGAGGATGCTTATTTATAGTGCAATATATATCTACCTCCCCTGTAACATTAAAGTTTTGACTGCTTTTTAACTATAAAATTTGATATTGTTGTGGCAGCTGCACTATTCAAATGATAGCTGTGGTGCAGCTGCTATCAGTGAGGGTGATTTATTGCTTCCCTACGTGGGTAAAGATATGTGCATATTTACTTTTCATTTTACTGCCAGTGTCCTATATTTTAATGACACAAGGTGAGATAAAAAAAGCTTATAATAAAGAAGTCCTTTAGTTCTGCAAATACAAATGGAACGCTTCATACTAAACTTTGTTTTAACTTTATATAAATCCTCTGTCTTTTCCTTCAGTAAAGCCTAAATGGGTAGAGGTCTTCTACTCCTGCGAGTTCCCTTATATTTATTTTTGGCATTTCTTTCATATCAAAGGCACTGGCTAAGAGGAAAAAGGGAAAGGAGGGAGGAGACAAAATAGAAGAGAGAAAAGAGGAGAGAGAGGAATGAGTAACCTGAAGTCATTCAAATATTTTTCTTTTTTTAAAGATTGGCACCTGAGCTAACAACTGCGGCCAATCTTTTTTTTTTTTTTTTTTTCTGCTTTATCTCCCCAAATCCCCCCTGGTACATAGTTGTATATCTCAGTTGCAGGTCCTTCCAGTTGTGGCATATGGGACGCCACCTCAACGTGGCCTGATGAGCGGTGCCATATCTGCGCCCAGGATCCGAATCCTGGGCTGCCGCAGCGGAGCGCAGGAACTTAACCACTCGGCCATGGGGCCAGCCCCTATTTTTCTTTTTTTGGTGGAAGGAAGTTGGTTGAGTTGAAACAGGATTCAACTTCAAGTCAGTTTGGAAGCACAGAACTTGCTGTTCAATAGGCAATAAAGAAAAGGGATAGAAAGTTGAAAAAAATTTTTCCAACTGATTTTGTCTCTTGTTCTTTGTCTTAACGTTGTCTTGAACCAATAACCTGCTGACAGATGGGCAGGATTCAGCACTCATGGCATTTCTGATTAGATCTGATAAGCATTCAGGTCTATTTGGCATTGAGACGGAGTGGGAAATCACATGAAGACAGGCTTTTTCAGAAAAGTCCCATTACATGGTAGTTTCTGATGGGTTAAAAGTACTGCTAGAAGAGTCTTTGGAGTATTTGGGGATTTCATGATTGATATCAGGCAATACAGAGGTACCCAATGCACTTTCTATATTATTAATCCCACTCTTTAAGACAGAAAAGTTTTGATCCGTTCTTCATTATCCCAAACCCCTGAACTATCCCATAAACTTATATTCTCTTCCGAATTTTTTGTTCTGAGACTTGTGGGTTTAACTGTTTCTATTTACACACTAATGAA
Source organism: Equus asinus (assembly GCF_041296235.1). Taxonomy (NCBI): domain Eukaryota; kingdom Metazoa; phylum Chordata; class Mammalia; order Perissodactyla; family Equidae; genus Equus; species Equus asinus. The sequence goes on from NC_091793.1 coordinate 87,899,920, forward strand.
ACTGTGAAGTTGGCAAATATACATGTCCTATAGCATATGAGATTTAAGGGGACATGCCTTGATTTTTCAATTATGAGAGAAGTATTTGGTAGCTCTCAAAATTCCGTCATACACATATTAGAAAATAAATCGGCAATTCAAAAGTTGTCGAATAAGCAGATCAGGTTATTTTACCTGTACTTATAGAAAAACGAAAAGACGGATACTTGTCTGTTTCCTCTTTTGCTCAGTAATCTAGTAGTTTAGTTGTATTTTAAGCTAATTTGGTGTTTTAGGACTAAAGTCTTTTTGCACTAAAGTCTTATGTGAGGATTGTTCTTTGCTCTTTAGCCATATGCAAACCACATTTCCATTAAATATTTACCAGACTGCAACTCCTAAAAACTTCATAGGTGTCTTTTTAACGATGTCCAAATAGCTGCCTTTCTGAATTAAACAACAGACAGTTTTGGTGCATGAATTATTGTTCCTGTAATAATTGCCTGCAACTGAATAACACATGGAGACCATCTTCGATAAATATAGAAATAACTGAGTTTGCTAAATAGTCTTTGCATTATTTCATTATCAAGCTATGCCAGTCAATTAATTCATCTTTCCAGCACGTGAACGCATTATGTGCCAAGTACTGAAACGAGGGAGTTAGAATTCTACAACCTAGAACAGATTAAATACCACTTTGGGGATGGGGAGCAAGAAGGAGGTATTCACTTACCTTTGTATTTCCTCACGCATAAATGTCTTGGTTTAAAAATGCTTATTAAGAATATGAGTGAGGGTCCAGCCCGGTGGCAGAGCAGTTAAGTGCGCACATTCTGCTTCGGCAGCCTGGGGTTTGCTGGTTCGGATCCCAGGTGCAGACATGGCACCACTTGGCAAGCCATGCTGTGGTAGGCTTCCCACATATAAAGTAGAAGAAGATGGACACGGATGTTAGCTCAGAGCTAGTCTTCCTTAGCAAAAAGAGGAGATTGGGAGCAGTTAGCTGAGGGACAATCTTCCTCAAAAAAAAAAAAAAAAGAATATGAGTGAAGCTCTAAAATAACTATTCTTTTAGCACTCATCCCTCTACTCTGCATCACTCTCCCCCACTTCCCACCATATAACTTGGCAACCAGTGACAAAGTTTTTACTATTAATGGACATTTTACCCAGGTCCAGTTTATAGACTATGAACATATGGGTTCTGTTTTTCAGGTGTTTTATAAATAAATCTTCAGTGTGTTTGTGTGCTTATGGCAATTTAATTTTCTTGTTGATGTGAAAAAAACCTATAAAAATTCAAGGTTTCACACATTTCTATCCCAGATTTTAGTGTCAAACACTATGACAGCCTTTATCAAAAATATAAAATTTTACTTTGAGTAATACAGATGAGAAAACTTCTGTGAAGAGAAAATAATCACAGGAATAAGATCATAAATGAATTTAAATTATTTTTATCAGGTGCTTAACTGTATTTTACCCTAAAATTAGTCCTCTCAAGTGATTATTCAAGTAATGACATCTTTGCCACTGTAAATTTAACATGAAACACTATACAATGGTGAAACTTTATTTAGAATTTGAATTTAATAATTTTTGGGTGATAAATTATTTGTTTTTCATTTATTTCTTTTAAATTCTACTGCCTAAAGCTGCCACAAGTACTTGATTGATTGATTGCAGTTTAATCTATGCTTCCTCAACACATTTTCTTCAACAAATTTTGATTAGATCTCCTGATCACAGGCTATTTATTAACCAGAAATTTGAGTTCACTGGCATATATCCAATTTCAATCTTTGAACGAGTTTGTAAATGGTCCTTATATAAAGTGGGGCAGGAAAAGTTGAAGGATTAAACATTTCAAATGCATTTTCATTGAGGGTGAGTTGTCCCTTTTCTCAGGGAGAAGGGCTTTCTTATCTTTTCCCTCCAAGTTGTGACTGCATTTGGGGATGGGCGGGCGAGAGGGTGGTGGTATGAAAGATCATTGAGAAACCTGGTTCTGTATTGGGAATTTGAAAGCATCATGGCATCACTCCTACAGCAATCCTAGAAAATAGCATTATTAGGCATGCTAAGTAATTGAGGATTAGAGAAATTAGGTAACTTGTATCAGGCCACCCAGCTATATAAGTAGCACAGTCAAAATGCAGGAACTGCCAGAAGAATCATTGAGATTCTTGGTGAGCATGGAGAAATGCTCAACAATAGACATATGTGAGCCACAAATGTAATTTTAGGTTTCCTAGTCACATTCAAAAGAACAAAAGGAAACAGGTGGAATTAATTTCAATAGTGTATTTTATCCAACATATCCATTTTTATTTAAAAATATAATAAAAATTACTAATGATGTAAGTTACATAAATTCTTTTCAAACTTCAGTGTGAAACTTCAGTCTTCAAAGTTCAGTGTGTATTTTCACTTACAGCATATCTCATTTCAACCTAGTCACATGTCAAGTGTTCAATAGCTCTGTGTGGCTAGTGGCTACCGTATTGAACAGCATTGCATCAGAATCCTTGAGAATCCAAAAGTAGCACACACAGTGCAGTTGATTGGCTAGTAATCATTGTAATTAAAATCACCAGAAATTCCAGAGAAAATGATCCTACTGGCATAAACATTAATTTTGGGGCATGCAATGTAGGGCTGGTTTCATTAGGGAAGAATATGTCTTCTAAGGGAAAATGTTGCTTAGATAAATTAGAGCACAGAATAGCACAGAAAGGATGTTCAAGTCAACTCATTTGTGAAGCTTAGGAGACATGATTTCCAGGCTCTCTAATCTTATTAATTCAGTCAACAAACATTGTTAAGTGCTACTGTCTGTGAACTGCACTATGTATTGGAAATAAAAATATGAAGATGGTCTGTCCAGCCCATTGGTCCAAGAGACCTGTCTCCTAGTCCATGATATTCCAATATATACATTCAAAGAGGGAGAGTAGCAAGTTCTTTTAAAACTGGACATTAACGAATATTCAAAGAGACTGAAGGACCATACCAGCTATATCAGCCAGCTCAATTCCAGAGTCATTATCTGTGTCTATAAAAGGCAACCAATCCAGGCAGAAAAGAAAAGCAGTAAAAAAGTTGATCTAGAAAATAACGAGGACCAAATGTTAATACTTGGCCTTTGTGGCTGGGAAGATTTTAGAGTCTGAGAAGAGAGATTGGAAGTGAAATAATTTCACCCTTCTAGAGGATATAGGTGCTTTATGGCTAGAGTAATTAATCAGTAGCTCTGTTTATAATTTATCTATATTGGTTTCTAAGTTCTTTTCAAATAATTGTTTTCTTCCACGTGGATTTCCTCACCAATAAAATGAGGACAATGCGGATCAACCTCATTAGGTTGCTGTAAAAAATAAGTGAATTAAGAGCATGCCTTTGATATCTCACAGCCTGGGTTCAAATCTTCGATCTGCCTCTTATTCTTTTTTTTTTTTTTTTAAAGATTTTATTTTATTTTCTTTTTTCTCCCCAAAGACCCCACTACGTAGTTGTATATTCTTTGCTGTGGGTCCCTCCAGCCGTGGCATGTGGGACGCTGCCTCAGCGTGGTTTTGATGAGCAGTGCCATGTCCGCGCCCAGGATCCGAACCAACGAAACACTGGGTCGCCCGCAGCGGAGCGCGCGAACTCAACCACTCGGCCACGGGGCCAGCCCCTGCCTCTTATTCTTTGTGTGATTTTGGGCAAGTTACTTGCCCTCTCTGTACCTCGGTTATATCAGCTGTGAAAAGAGGGCAATGATCCTTTTACTTACTGGTTTTATTGAAGATTAAATTAACTAATATATGCAAAAGGATTAAAACACTGCTCTTAGCACACAAGTGGATACTAGTTATTGTAATTATTATAATTATTATTAAAGTTACCTGGAGAACTTTTAAACAGTACATTTTCCTTGACTCAATGTCATATCTATTGAATTGGCCTCTCTAGAACCTCTAGTATTTGTAAGCTTCCTCACTGAATCTGAGGACCCATGGAGTTTGGAAACCATAATGACAGATGAGAGGACATTATTTCTGGTGAAACTGATCATCCTCGAGGTGAGTTAATCACAACAGCAGTGATTTTTGTTTAGTCCCCACACTAGTGTCACAAGGGAACTTTAAACATCTGGATGCCCAGACATCACCCAGACCAGGTAAATCAGAATGGTTGGAGGTGGGTCCAGCCTTCAGTTATTTTAAAAACTCCCCAAATGGTAGCAGTATGTAAATAAGGTGGAGGGCCTCTGATCTAAGTAGGTTTAAATCCCACATCCTAAAATTTTCTTCTTTAGAAAAGTGCTTCTAGGGTTTTAGATGATGGCAAATTGACATAAAAATAGCACATTAAGAAGAGCATTGTGAAAAGGGTGCTTAACTGACCCAGTGTTATCTTTCACTGCCCTTTTTTATATGGATGAATAAAGATAGATAGGAGTTAATTGCTCTTCAGCTAGATCAAGGTCAGTCCTTTGTACTGAAGTCTCGGAAGTAGGTTAAACAGGAAGGTATTACTTGTATTACTGTACTTGACCTTGACTTGGGTCATTTAATTCAGTGTTTCCTAAACTTAGTTGAGCATCAGAATCATCTGGGAAGCAATTTCAAACAGATTTCTCAGCTTCACTTGAGCAGATTTTGATTTGGTGAGTCTAAGATGGAACCCAGAAATCTGAGTTCCTTAAAAGCCTCTCAGATAATACTAATGATGTAATTATCGTTTGCTGTGTATAGTGAAGTAAGGTACTAATGGTGGCAAAACTGATGCTCATGTTAGTAATCAGAAAATGTTGACATGATAAAATAAAAACAGTAGTTAATTGGCTCCCCTCTGGTTTATAGTTAGCGAAATAGACCTTCCTGTCAAGAAAATGACGTTTTCCTAACCCCTGTTTTGCATCCAGTAGTTTCAAATATTATAAATGACTTGTTAATAACACAGAGAAATTTCTAGGTACTTTGTTATGTAATTAACCCTCACAACAATCCTTTGAGTAGGAAATATTACCTCCATTTTACAAATAAGGAAACCAAAGCCTCAAAGAGTTAAATAACTTAGTTGCAATCACATAGCAGGTAAAAATAATGAGACCTGAATTAGAAGCCAGGTCTATGTACTTCAAACCTATGCTCATATGATTAGTGAACATCAATGTCCTAATCAATGCTGCTCCTAGAGAATCAGTGGAAAACAAAAATATAACCAAACCAAAATGCAAATGTCTTGATACATATTCATCTTAAGAATAAATTAAAAATCATTTTCCTATTTTGTATGAACTCTGAGTGATAAGAGAATAAAGATGTCTTTCTTTTTTAAAATTTTCTGTAAGCAGTTGGTTTTGAGAGGCTCTGCAAACTCATGTACCCATGCCCATAACTTTTGTGTGTTTATAATGAGTGGTATCATCACAGTAAACCAAGACACACCTCTGTCATGAAGAATATCTGACTCCTTTAACAAGGTGTTTCAACTGACTGTTGATTAAGTCCTTAAGGAGCAGAAATTTAAACCCTCAGGTAAGCTTTGGTGTCAGTTTTAGGAAAAAATAAGAAAGAGGTATCTAAAAGGCCCAGAATGTTTCTGTAACCTTAAGACAATGTAGACCAACTTTGCTCTACCAATGAAATTCAAAGGGCAAAATATTCTCCAAGTGATAATGAGAAAGAGTGGTATTGCAAGTTTTGCTATCTGAAAATATTTTTATACTTAATGTTTGGTCCTTTGGACATTTTGAGTCTCTTTAGGCACAGACTTGGTTTGTGGCATTGGGATTTAAATTTCCTATAGTGCATCAGATGGTCTTCCTTGTGCCCCAGTAGAAACTTGTACCTTGCTCTGTTGTAGCAACCATTATGTTCCTGTATCATTGTCAGCCTGTGTATCTTCTATCTAGGCCTGATCATTTTCACCAGTGTCTAGGTCAAGGTCAGACATCTGGTTGGTTCTTAATAAGTGTGTGTTTGAAGAATGAATTGATGGGATTAGTGGAATGAAGAGCTTGGAAGTATGAAACTGAGCTATGATTTTCCTAATCAGTTATTTTCCTCAACGTAGTGTTATTTGAGACTTGCTTCCAATCTTCTAGTAGCTCATGGAATGACTACATCCTATTAAAACACTTTTTATACCTCAAAGGAATACTTGGGTGGATTCAGGTGTATGTAAATTATTGATAAGTCTGAAAACACTTTCAACTTAAAGAAGAAAAGAAAAACACCTATTACTCTGACTTTTGTCAAGAAATTAAAAACATATCAAAAAAGGAGACTGCCATTGAAGACCCTGTAAACAGTTTAAATAGGGACATGCATGGCTTTGCATGGAGCATAGCATTACTGTGTGATAGACTAAAAAATGCAGAGCAAGTAGCTACAGTGGCATATGATATATTAAAAAAGATTTTAAAATATATTATTTCACCAAATGGTATAAATTAAATAAGCTGTCAAATTGACAGCACAATAATGTCATCTTCACAGTAGCACACACTGTACCACAGTGGAAATTGCATCAATTTTATAGAGGAATTAGAGATGAGACCTGTGAAAAAAGTAGTTGGAAATGCTTTTTTTTTTTTTTTTTTTTGCCATTTTAGAATCATCGTTACTTGCTGGAATACACTCCAAACATAACCAGAAGAATAACCATAATGAATCATGATAATTTATATCACAGCTTATTTTGGGGAAGTAGCGTCAGATACACTTCATAGTACTCACTCAAACTATAATTATTTTCATTAAACTATAAAATCGCTTACAGCAGATTTACTCCAAACACATAAAATCAGACCCTTAACAATGAGTACTACTATATCACAAGTGTTCAAAATAACTGGAGTCAAGTGTAAAACAGCAGCCCTTGATTTATACTTTTTAATTATATATCTTTTTTAGACACAGTCAATATACTTTTGTGTGTTTATAATATATTCCTTTTTATTTTGTTGAAACATGCGACAGGCTTATTCAGTCTCCATCCTGTTAATTAAAAGGTAGTGTCAAAAGAAACTTATGAAAATGATGTCAGGTGCCTATTCACACAAACTCCCAAGTAGTATGTGTCTGTCAAGAGTACAGAATATTCTAGAAATGAGGAGTCTGCGGGAAAATCTAATGGGTTTTGTGCATTGTGAAATGGGGAGGTGATAAGAAAGGTAGTTGAATAATCCTGAAAATATCGAGGAGAACTAAAATATTGCTGTTCTAAGAGTGATACATTTCATAAAAAATGAGGGAAAAAGTAGGATGTGAAAAGTAGTATATCTGAAGTTTTATACCTTCCAATATTCTTGTTATTACCAAACAAAATATTTTATGGCTACTTTAGTGGCTTTATTTTTTTACTGCTATCTTTGCCAAGCTAAGAAGTGATTATCTTTGAAAACTTTTTCCCACTCTATGATATCGGGGAATTTTGCTTAATATGAATAGAGCTGGATGTGTTATTTCAACCTTGTCAGTGATCTTCACAAAATTTGTGACTATTGACAATATCAAATGTATATCTATTATCATAGTTGAATATAGCTTTACTGTCTTGAAATGTACATACAAGATTGTTTACAAACATAACAAATAATTTATTAAAATCTGTAGTACCAGAAATGAATTTTTAATTTTTTAATGGTTATGATTGACTAGTGAGGTTCTTTCTGACACTTTGATTAAACCTCTGTGTACACATCCCCAAGAAATGTAGAGAACAAACTATTTTTTTTATTTCTCTAAGATTTAACTATTGGTTTGGCCATCTGTGTTTTTAAGTTCACTTTAAAGTAGCAAATCCTCACTTTTCTTGTTTCTGTGTAGATACTAGGAAATCCAAATCAGTGTAGCATTAAGTAAACTTGTCTGGATACAATAATTGGGAAAATAAAATTCCAGTTTTCTTGTTCAAGTCCAAGAAGAGAGTGTCTCTCTTCTTTCAAACTCTGAACGAAATTCTCAAGCTTCCTCTGATTGGACCAACCCAAGTCACCTGCCCTCAGTGAACGGGGTCAATGTGAACAGGGAAGCATTCATCCATGTATGGCTTCAACTGGGTTATATGAACCCCCTTCAGTCTAACCTGTGGCAAGCAAGGACAGTCTATTTAGTTCTACTGCTTGGTACAGATCACTCAACTCCCATCACAAGAAATGTGAATTGGGATGATGGTACCCAAACTGCGTGACTAGAAGGTTCTGATTCTCTTAGTAAAGAGGAAAGGAGAAGTTGTTCTTTGATAATTTTAATTCAGAGGCTATAAGCAAAAGCTTTACATTATAAAGGGAAAGTTAACTTATTCAGAATGTCCAAAATTACCTGTGGTGTGTTTTTTGACTTGAGAAGAATGCAACATTTAACGGCAGAGAGAATGACATTTGTTAGAGAAATGTTTATTTCACTTGGCTATTTTTGCTGAGAATTCTACTCACTGGTTTTTACCATGGCCTGCATATCGGCTCTCAATTCCAAAGAGAATGGAGGCTTTATTAAGATAGTCTTAAATTGCTCAGAATAAGTCTGTTTTTTCCTTGGTCAAATTATGTTTCTCATTTGAAAGTTACTGTCTGCAGTGTATTCTTTCTAAGGAATAGAAACCAAATTCAGAAAACCAATAAACGAACAAAAACTACGTCAGCATAACTCTAGTGGATGTGTGAAAATCAAATTTAACGTAATTTAAATATCACAGGGCAGTGCAATTTGCATCACTAGCAGTGGTGATGAAAATCTACAAAAGTTGCGATGCAGTTTGGATAAGAAACAATAGTATAGTTAGGTAAATTTGGTACATTTGAAACAGCAATTGGATGATATAGCTAACCATCTTGGAGAGATATTGGCTATTTTGACATTTTAGATTTTATTTCATATGATGTAATAATAATTCTAGTGTATCATATGTTATTTTATCTGCCTTAATTTGGATTTGTATCCCTTTAAAATGACTGATTGTATATAATTTCATCCTGCAGGGTACAAAGGATCAGCCTCAATAGTGACTTTCAGATCATATCTGTAAAATCAGATTAAAATGCTTAACTGTGTCTCAGATTATCCAGGTAGCTGATGTTCAAAATTAACGGTTGTGATATTCAAGTATTTTAGTTACAGCTCGCACTTGTAAAGTTGAGGATATTTTAAAAAATGCATTGCTATTGCACCCCTGCATGGAAGCTTAATTTATTGAGTGCATAATTTAAAAAAAATGACTATATGAATAAACTTTTGGTTTCTGCTCTTTCCCCACACTTTTGGTCTCACCCTCATAGAATAAAGGTAATGCCACATGGATATGACTGTGAGATTAGATTCATGCAAGTCAGGTATGTTCAGGTATTTGAGTGAAAATAGGATGCCCTGGTCTAAAACTTTCCAGAAGTAGAGTATAATAAACTTATACTAAGTCCCTACTGTGCACAGAAATGAAACTATAGTCACTAGTGGTGACTATAGAGTGATGAGGCTGCTCATAGAAACTTAGCCAGTGAGTGGTATCATTTTTGTAGTCACCTTGAAATGTACGTTAGTTGAAACTCTTCTACAAGTGATGGAAAATGGAATCTATTCACTCTCATAACCAAAAAGCCCAGAGGTACAGTTGACTTCAAGCTTAGTTTCATACGGAGGTTCAAACCAAGTTCCAAGGACCTCGTCTCTCTTAATCCCATAGCTAGACTCTGCTCCTTTCCATGTTTTGATTTCATTCTCAGGTTCCATGTTGTAGTGAACTGGGTGCCCCAGCCACAATCTCACTGCCTCAGAATTAATTCCATGTTAAGTGAAAACAGACTGTCTCTTTTCTGAGAGGGGTTGTAAGAGTCCTGAGGCCGAGAGTCACTTTGACTAGATATGCTTCCATATTGCATCCCCTCTGAACCAATCAATATGGCCACTGAATGAGTGCTTGACTGGCTTAATGCTGGGTCACATGCCCATTGCTGGATTCTGGCAAAAAGCATCACCCAGACCACATAAAATGCAATGTCCCCAAGAGAAAATAGGGAATGTTGCTGGAAGAAGGGGAAGCAAATGCTATCGATGCAAAGGTTATCTATTAGAATCTGTTCAGGCATTTGTGCGATGCTAAGTTTATTCAAGATGCTTTTCGAACTCTCTTCTCAGTATGCAAAGTTCATGAATCACTCCTCCAAAAACAGTCTTATTATTTTATATTTCCAGTACATTTTTTATTGAATAAGCTTTTATAAAACTTAATTAGCCATCTCACTTATTAGCCCTACAGTGACTGACTTTTGACTAGTTCCAAAATAGAAATTATCTGCCTAGGAAAAGGGTTTGCTCTTGTTGAGAATATTCAAAAGAGTGCACCAGATACTCTCATGTTCATTCCAGAAGCTCAGGTCTAAAACTATTCTGGGAAAATATCAGTATCATTGTTATAAATGTGTAACATGCCTTAGCTGACTGATTTGAAAGAGCCTACACTGATTTGGATACATATATTCTGGTTTATTTGGGTACAAAATATCCCTCTATAGCATTGTGGTTAGGAGCATAGGCTTTGCAGCTTGATTATCCTAGGTTAGCCACCATGTGATCTTGAAAAAGTTATTTAAGCCCCTCTATTTCACAATTTTCATATGTAAAATAATAATAATGATAATAATCATAATAACACCTATTTCATCAGATCAAGGAGCAGATGTTTTAAGATACGTTTCCTGGTAAACAATAGTTCTTATTAGTATTATTTAAAAAATACATCTAAAATTACTATGTTCTATGTGAGGAGGAAAAAAAAATCTATAAATCAACTTCAGAAAAATGTCAGGCCTACAGTCAATCAGTACAAAAATATAGCATAGGTAGGACGGAAATAAATGGAGAGCCAGGAGACATATGTTTTAATCCTGAGTTTCCCCTAAATAGCTTTGGCCTTGGGCAAACCATGACACATCTCTAGGCATCGGTTTCTTCACCTATGAAACGTCTTCTTATAGCAATAAAATTGGATAAATCTTTAAGTAATGATGCAAACCAGAATAAAACAATGACCAGAATTGGCTTGAGGTAGATTAAGATGTCCCAGTAGGCACATGTGTAGAGCATGGTTTTGAAGTATATTAAGGAAAAAGATTAGGAGAAGAAAAAGAAGATAAGAGGTTTCCCCAGCTGAGATCAAGTGGAGGACAGCAGCAGTTGAAAGAGAGGCAGAGTCTATCAAATAATTTGTTTGGGAGGGCTGCAGTTGCTTTGGTTAGTGAATAGAAACGTATTGTAAAATCATAACAGTTGAATATAGAGAGGCACGAAGGATTCATAACTACGCGGTATTGAAGGCTAATGTTAAGATTTTTTTAAGCAATAAGAAGTTTCTCTAAATTCGTGAGTAGGGGAATATGTGGCATTTGAAATGCTGACAAACATTTTGAAACAAGGCCTAGTACAGCAAGTTACACATAGCAGCTTTTCAAGAAATGTGTGTTGCTTTGAAATTCACTGAGCTTCAAAATAGGTACTCCTATTTGGAGTACTAAGATATCACGATGGTCATGACATTCTCTAGATAAAATGTTTCCTTTTAATCGTATAGACCTGCCTTTACTTTCTAAAAATTGTCTATCTCCCACACTTTAACTGAATTCTAGGGGGCAAGTATACTTCTTTTGTAGTATTTACTATTCGTTTATTCTCCTTACTGTATTCCCTTTTAGAAGATGTTCTGTCCTACTGGAGAGGGGCAGACTTAGAAGAAACTTCTCTCAATAGGCCCTAGCATAATAACCTTGCACAGTAAATGTCTGTAATTGAGGATATCTCCTATGCCCCCATCTAGGACTCACAAGACATGAAGACGCTTCTAACTTAACTGAGGTTATTCCCTGAATATTAACTTTCCTAAAATGCATATAATTTTTTTCAGAACCGCTTTTCTTTGTTTTCTTTTCATCCTTTCTCAAAAAGGTGTGTGAATATTATCCCTTCCAATGCTAACTTTTCTATTAGGTTTGTTCCCTGTTTATATCATGTGGGATCTATGACTTTAGAGTCCAGTTTCTGCTTTACCTCTCTACCATAACTAGTCTCTTACAGGTCACCACTCTTAAGAAAAACCAAACATTTGTATACGATATTGACATTAAGACAAAATGGTAAATACAATTAAGACATTAATTGAATAAGACATATAACTGAAAATTGAGACACATTTACTGATTTTAAACATTTGATAGGATATAAAAGGGGAAATCTATTTCCTTTGAGCAGCACGAGGCTGGAAATAGTGTAGAGAATCTGAAGAAATATAGGGAATTTAGCCATGATGTACCACTTGGCTCTGCAGTGTAAAATATTTATCTGCTCATTACATCAGTAAGAAGAGGTAGGTAATACTACAGTAATAGACAGCTCCCAAATTCCAGTGGCTTAACACAATAGAGTTTCTTTTTCATTCATGCTGAATACGGGTTACAGGGTAGGTGGAGGCTGTGCTTTGTGTGGTCCTCGCTCTGGTCTTAATCACTTTGGACTCCCATGACAAAAATACCAGAGACTGGGTGGCTTCCACAACAAACAGCTGTTTCTCACAGTTCAGGAGGCTGGGAAGTCTAAGATCAAGATGCTGGCAGTTTCAGTGTCTGGTGCGGGATCAGTTCCTAGTTCAAGGATAGCTGTCTTCTTGTTGTGTCCTTACATGGCAAGGGAGCTCTCTGCTGTCTCTTTTATAAGGACACTGATCCCATTCACGAAGGCTCCACTTTCATGACCTAATTGCTTCCCTAAACCCAACCACCAAGTACCATCACACTGGGGATTAGGTTTCAACATACGAATCTTGGAGAAACACAAACATTCAGTCTATAGCACCAGGATGAGAAAGCAGTCACTCTCTGGAACACTCTGGTTATTGTAGCAATAAAACAGAGAGCACAGTCCACAGGATGCCCTGCCTCTTAAAGATTCCACAGGTCACTTTCATTCACATTCTTTTGAATTTTATTTTTTAATTAAAACTTTATTATTATTACTATTTTGGGGGGAGCCGTTTTATGTTCACAGCAAAATTGAGGGGAAGGTACAGATTTACTATATAGTCCCTGCCCCACACGTGAATAACCTCCCCCATTATCAACACCCCCCACCAGAGTGGTACATTTGTTGCAATTGATCAACGTATATTGACACATCATAATCACCCAAAGTCTTTAGTTTACATTACGTTTTACTCTTGGTGTTTTACATCTGTGAGTTTGGACAAATGTATAATGATATGTATTCATCATTATAGTATTATATAGAATATTTCCACTGCCCTAAAAATCTTCTGTGCTCCATCTCTTCATCCCTCCTGTCTTAACCCTTGGCAACCACTGATCTTTTTACTGTCTCCATGGTTTCGCCTTTCCACGGTGTTATATATTGGCATCAAAGAGTATGTAGCCTTTTCAGATTGGCTTCTTTGACTTCATAATATGCATTTAAGATTCTTCCATTTCTTTTCATGGCTTGATAGCTCATTTCTTTTTATTTATTTATTTTTTTGCTGAGGAAGGTTAGCCCTGAGCTAACATCTGTGCCAATCTTCCTCCACTTTATATGTGGGTCGCTGGCACAGCATGGCTGACAGCTGGTGTAGATCCACACCCAGGATCCCAACCTGCCAACCTGGGCTACTGAAGTGAAGTGAGCAGAACTTAACCACTATGCCACAGGGCCAGCCTCACTTATTTCTTTTTAGCACTGAATAATACTTTATTCTCTGGATGTACCAGAGATTATTTATCCATTCACTGCTGAAGGATATCATGGTTTCCTCCAAACTTTGGCAATTATGAATAAAGCTGCTATAAACATCCTTGTGCAGATTTCTGTGTGAACAAAAGTTTTCAACTTCTTTAATACCCAAGAGTACGATTGCTGGACTGTAAGGTAAGAGTACGTTTAGTTCTTTAAGAAATTGCAAAACTGTCTTCCAAAGTGGGTGTGTCATTTTGCATTCCCACCAACAATGAATGAGAGTTCCTGTTGTTCCACAACCTCATCAGCATTTGGTGTTGTCAGTATTCTGGATTTTGGCCATGTGAAGTGGTGTCTCGTTGTTTTCATTTGCCTTTCCCTGATGGCATATGATGTAGTATCTCTTATTTGCCACATATGCTTTTCACGTGCTTATTTGCCATCTGTATATATTCTTTGGTGAGGTATGTGTAAAGGTCTTTGGTCCATTTCATAGTCGGCCTGTTATTTTCTTATTGTTCAGTTTTAAGAGTTCTTTGTATATTTTGGATAACCATGCTTTATCGGATGCGTCCTTTGTAAATATTTTCTCCCAGGCTGTGATTTGTCTTCTTATTCTCTTGACATTGTCTTTCACGGAGCAAAAGTTTTAATTTTAATGAAGTCCAGTTTCCAGCTTATCAGTTATTTCTTTAGTGGATTATGCCTTTGGTGTTGTATTTAAAAAGTCATCAGCATACCCAAGGTCGTCTAGGTTTTCTCCTATGTTATGTTTTAGGAGATTTATATGTTGTGTTTTACATTTAGAATATGTGATACATTTTGAGTTAATTGCTGTGAAACATGTACGCTCTGTGTCTAGGTTGATTCTTTTGCTTTTGGATGTTCACCTGTTCCAGCACATTTGTTGAAAGATTGTCTTTGCTCCATTTTATTGCCTCTACTCCTTTGTGAAAGATCAGTGGACTGTGTTTATGTGGGTCTATTTATGGGCTCTCTGTTTGGGTCCATTGGTCTGTTTATCTATTCTTTTACCAATACCACATTGTCTTGATTACTGTCACTTTTATTTCTCTTCTTCGCCCCAAAGCCCCCCAGTACATAGTTGTAATTCTGGTTGTAGGTCCTTCTAGTTCTGCTATGTAGGACACTGCCTCAGCCTGGCTTGATGAGAGGTGCATAGGTCCGCATCCAGGATCTGAACCAGTGAAACCCTGCACCACTGAAGCAGAGCACATAAACTTAACCACTTAGCCACTGGGTCAGCCCCTACAATAGCTTTATAGTAAGGCTTGATATCAGCTAGTGTGAGACCTCCTACTTTGTTCTACTCTTTCAACATTTTGTCGGCTACTGTGGGTCTTTTGCCCTTCTGTATAAACTTTAGAAGGAGTTTATCAGTATCCACAAAATAGCTGTCTGGGATTTTGATTGGAATTTCATTGAATCTATAGATTAAGTTGGAAAGAATTGATATTTTGACAATATTGAGACTTCAATTCCATAAATATGAAATATCTCTCCATTTATTTAGTTCTTTGAGTTTATTCATCAGAGTTTTGTAGTTTTCATCATATAGGTCTTGTACATATTTTGGTAGATTTATACCAAAATATTTCAATTTTTTAGAGTGCTAATGTAAATGGTATTATGTTTTAATTTCAAATTCCACTTGTTCACTGCTGGTGTATAGGAAACTGATCGATTTTTGTATTTTAGCCTTTTATCCTGTAACCTTGCTATAATTGCTATCGGTTCCAGAAGTATTTTTGTTGATTCTTTTGGATTTTCTACATAGATGAACATGTCATCTGTGAAAAAAAAAGTTTTTTATTTCTTCTTTCCAATTTGAATGTCTTTTATTTCATTTTCTTGTCCTATTACATAAGCTAGAACGTCCAGTATGGAACTTCCTTAGGTGCATCCTTGCCTGTACCTAATCTTACTGGAAAATCTTAAAATTTCTTATCACTAAGTATTCTGTTATCTGCCATTCACATTTTATAATTCAAAGTAAATTGTGTGGCTGCATCAATTCCAAAGTGGCAAAGAAGTGTAATCCTACCTTCTGCCAAGAAAGAAACTGGAAACATTTGGTGAACAGCAAAAATGACTACTACATTCATAAGAAAGCAAAATAACTTTTAAAAAATCTACTAATGTTTTTTTTCCTTTTCTTTCTTTCTTTCTTTTTTTTTTTTTTTTGCTGAGGAAGATTCACCCTGAGTTAACATCCATTGCCAATCCTCTTCTTTTTGCTTGAGGGTGATTCATCCTGAGCCAACATCTGTGGTAAATCTTCCTCTATTTTGTATGTGGGCCACCACCACAGCATGGTCACTGACCAGCAGTGTAGGTCCACTCCTGAGAACCAAACCCAAGCTGCCTAAGTGGAGCATGCCAAACTTAACCAGTAGGCCACCAGGGCTGGCCCAAAATAATGATTTTTTAACTTTAAGAATCTACATACTTAAGTATGGGAGATTCAATTTTGTAATGCAAATGTTAGCATTCTTGCTCAAAAATCTTCGTTTCTATCCCATAGCTTCTTGAATAAAATTCCATCTCCATGGACACTGGCACCTCCCCACAGCCTTTTTGTCACTATCCTCCTACACAAATATCATTGTAAACAGTGTTGAATGGAACTTCTTCTGCTTGAGAATTTTGTGTGAGGAGCCAAAGCTGAGAAGAACAAGCAACAAGTGGCCCCATATTCCAAAAAAGGATATGTCTCTCCCCTCTCATTCAGCTAATATAAGCAGACAACTAGATATTGGAATGCAATGAATGAGTGGTAAGCTGTAGGCACAGAGGGAAAGTGTTTTGATTAATCTTCTCCCTCTTCTTTCAAATTTACCGAGAAGCACTATGAAAAAAATTGCTCATACACATTGGAGTACCTATCAGAAAGAGAGACTGACATCTTCCTCTCCTGATGAAAGCTTGCTGAGCCCTAGAAGTTCATGAGGCCATGCTGGCACAGACATCAGAGTAAAGGAAGGAAAGAAAGTTCTTAGGAGAGCTTCACATGTATCTCTTGGAGTTTGCTTAAAGTTATGCAAACAGAATTCTGAGTGAGAAATAGCTGAAGCATCTGCAAAACAGAGCAAGAAGAGACAGCAGCAGCAGGGGCGGCCTGCACCATCAGTGTTTGACATGACAAGGATGTGTGGGTATTCCATGGATCAAGCGGAGGCCCCAGAGGCCTCCTGTGTCATGGGAATGGTACCTGTAAGAAACTGTTGGGCAGACAGACAGGAGCAGGAGGTGAGAGAGAAAAGTGGTCAGCCTTAGAATGCATCATCCATCTCAGGAAACCTCTGTGAGATGGGGGCTCTGAAGAACCCACAAAAAGTGCAAAGATCAGCATTTGAACAACTGCTTCTAAGACTTTCACCTTACCCCATTCCCTTTGAGAGCCAAACAATACTGAGACCCAAGAAAAACCTAGAAATAGGAGAAAGAAAGGCAGAGAGAGAGTGAATGTGCAAAAAATAAAAATGGAATAAATAAAGCAAACTATGCTGCACTCCTGCATTGCAGGACCCAAGCCATATGCCAAGATTCATATAGGAGGAAACAGGTACTTTAATTTGGTTATGAAATTAATATTTTGATCCAGACTAGATTTTAAATACTGAAAGGAATCAGAAGTCTGTGAGATTTGCTGTCAAAGGACAGGAAAAGGAAAAATTACAGAGTATGGTTAGATGGAGTGATTAACAGAAAAAATAAAGAATTTTTAAGTTGAAATCATTCCTAAATACATTTGTCTATTTCTCATATCATCCTCTCTCCCACAATATTTGAAGAACATCGTGCTGGGCAGAGGGGCTGAAGGACCTGGGCTTGGCATGAATGGGTACTGGGCTGGCCTACTGGCAGAGGAATCCAGATTCAAGGTGATCTGATACAACACACTTGTGCATGGAACTAAAATTGAAAACCTGGATGGCAGTCTAGAGGAGGCATCAATCCAAAGTGGAGAGAGACAGAATCTAAGTAGAGGACAACAGGGTGAGAAATGGGAACTCCACATCTGGCAGAAGTTTCAAGGAGAAGATGGGAGATGGAGCATCTAGATGTTTGTAGTTACTGGAATATTGTTGCAGGCTCATTTTATATTGAGTCCGATAGCTTTAGCTGTCAAGACAGCTGAGCCATCTTAGATACCATCTGGAAAACCCTCTTTCTCTTCTGGCATTGAAATTCTACCCATTCTTCTGGGACAGCCATAAAGCTATCACCTTCACAAAGTATGCTTGCTTACCTCTTCCCATATTTTCTGCCTGGAAATTATCTGTCTTCCCTTGGACTTCGATAACATGTTGATATTTACACTTATATATAATTGTGTCCCAATATTTTCTACACTCCATGTGAAAATCAGGAGGGTTAGCAGTTATGTATACACAGCAAATATTTAGGAAGTATTTGTTGGATGAATATTACTGTGAAAATAAATTCACAACTTATTGTAATTTTGAGCCTGATTTTTAAGCTGCAAACAAAGTTACAGATGAAGTCAACATCAATAAGGGGTATTTATTAAGCAATCACATTTACATATTGATGCAATAAGCAGCATGCCAAGTAAGTTAAATAAATAGTTCTCAATTCTCTAAGAGGAACTTGCAACCTTACGATTTTGTGAGGTCCGGCAATGGATTGACTAAAAATACATGTGGAATGCTGTGAAGTGAAGAAAATAATTTACAAGAGGAGCAGAATGTTTGACAGTGTCCAATAATTAGAGAAATGTAAGATTATAAGTGGTAATAAAATTTACTTGTGGGGTTAAACATAATAAGAAATTATCACTATTTTTTCTTTTGAACTACCACAAAAAAAAGGGAGCATTGAATTTGCAGACAGAAGACACAGTTAATCTTTTCATGTTCTAATCTTGTTCTTGCTGCTACATGTTAACATAGGCAAGTCACTTACGTCTTTGAGTTTCCTTTTTTTTTCACGGTAAAATGAGAGTATTGAACTAAAAGAGTGGACTTCGATTTTTGTTGGGTTTTTTTGTAGCAGCAAACATCTTTGCCCAAACAAATTCATGTTCAGGATTGCAATATAAAAATTAGGTAAAACTGGAGCTGTTATGGCTGAATGGAGCATTGAGTCCAGGGGATACTGGGCTGCAATTTCTGCTTCTCTGCACCTCCCGTAACTGACTCTAGACCTTTGCAGATCCACTTAGGACCAGTAGAAGACCTCTGGCATGGACCACCTCTTCTATTTGTTTCTGCATTCAGAGTCTGTATTTTACAACAAACATTTCCTTCTCTGCAGAGAGTAAAATGCATTTTCTGATCAATTTTCTCAGTTAATGTTAAAAAAGCAAGAACGAGATTAGGGCAAGTGCAATTCCTGAGCTAAAAATATGGAACCTGAGGCACAGAAAGGTCAAGGACACGAGTTGGCCCACTCACCATCCTGGATCTACAAATGTACTTGTACATCAGGATTCATTTTGCCTGTTAAAACTTGCTGAAAATTTTCTTTTCTGTTCAGTTATGTATTTATATAATGCTGAAATATTATGGACTTTATTAATGTTCTAAAATGGAAACATATACCTTATGAGTATATTTGCATACTCAGGGGTTCATATAAGTTATAATAGAACAGCCAACTCCTGTGGGTAGTCTACACTATAGAGGAGAATATTCTTTAACAAATATTCCTTAACATTAAGACACTGAATTTGATAACTAGAGAAACTAAACTCACATATTAGCTTACTCTGAAAGCCCTTTATACTGGAGGGTAGTAAGATTTGTACCAGAGTCTTCCACACCCCAAAATGTTTATTCTACTGCAGAAATTATCTGGTTATCTGAAAGAAAGGGAAAGACATATAAGAAGTCTGACTTGAAAAGATGGTCCCATGCCTGCATCTGCTCAGGCTCTCAGCCTGGAGAATTTTAGACTAGAAGAATGACTGTGGGCATTAATGTATTTGCCCCAAAACAACATTTGAAAAATCCTTAGTTTTGATTGACGACCACCAAAAACCATGCTCCTTCCTGCACATTCTTTTTGAAATAGGACATATCCCAGCTTTACGAAAGCAGGCAGGGAGCAATAATGCTTGTTCTCAAGCCAATTGGAGGAGGGCAATGTTCAAATCATCACAAATATTGTTATAAACAGAACAAAGACATTGGCAACATCATTTGATCTTCATGCCAAGGGTGAAATTAATGTCGTGTGCTTACTCTGATGGATGACTGGAAGTCGTTTCCCCCAACCACACTTAAAAGCAATGGTGTTCTCTCTTACTTCCATTTTCTCTTCTGGTAAGTCAAGGAATTCTCATAAACTTTACTGGCTTCTTGAGGATTGGAAATGCAGAGGAGTTTCAGAAGTTAAAAAATCAGCTTAATTTAGGGATATTTTGTTCTTCCTTGAAAAACAAGGAGACAAACACACAAACAAAACCCTCCAAAATTATCAACATTTTCAGTGGGTGTAAATTGCCTTGATTCTCTCCCAATCTCATCATGCACCTTCCATGATCGAATAAATTCTTGCAGATGTTAGAAAAACACATTATGACCTCGGTCCTTGGAGGTTGGCTAGATCCAACTCTGGCCAATGTCTACCATTGCCAATCTGAGTTATTCTGCGTTCATTATTTTCTTCCTAAACCTTCTTTACTTTGGCTTGTTACTTTGTTAAAGAGGTTAGTACCAAGTGAATGTGAATACTTTCCCAAGTTATACTTTCACTTTTAACTTGCTTCTCACCAGGTCACCCCAAGACAAATAAATAAAATGTAGGGTGCTCTCAGGTTGGATCAGCAAAGGCAGTGATATAGCTGTGCATTGTTTGAGCATGTAAGCTGTTGACTTTGTGTTTGCCTCCTGGCCAGGCAGATGGCAGATTTGGGCAAGGTGTTCCTCACCCTTGTACTCAAGAAAGCACGAGACAGAGTGCTGCTGCTTTGGTATTGCCACCCTCCTGTCCGAAGCCAGGAACTTTCAAAGGGAGAATATCTACATGGGAATTTGTGAGACCCAATCCTGATCAATAAGCAAGGCTTGATGGTGATTCATTATTGACTCGAGTAGAAATAGTATTCTTCTGAGAGGCTTGGATATTTGTTTATTTGAAAATCAATTCAACCTGAATTTGAAAAAAGTGTCACTTTTATTTTTAGCTGTGGTGATTGTAGATTGATAAACAATATGACTGAGTTTGCATTTTACTTAAAATATGCATTAAAAAGAGATTTTTTCCCTTCCTTGATTGAGGCAGTTTGTTATCTTATTCCAAAGATGAAGCAAAACATTGGTGTCATAAATTTGGTCATTTTTCAAGTTTAATTGGTCAAATTATTACGAAAGTAGTCTTGGCATACCACCTCGGCAGTCAATAACAGCCAGAACTGATAACCAAACTTCTTTACTATGGCTCTTCACAAACACTGGTCGAGATTAGGAAGTTGCTAGAATTGGAGGGATATCACTGGAGGCTCTGGGAGTTTCTTCTGAAGTCATTCTGAATTAGCAGCTAATGGGGAGCTTCCTTTGATAGCGCTATTATAATTAAATGCAGCTGGATGAAAATCAACCACAAAGGGAACTCGTTTGTTTATCATTACTTCTGACTTTGTTAGCAGATGTTTTCGAAGTACCATAGTAGCCAGCTTAATTTGTCTCTGTGTAATGTGAAGCAGGTACACTTTGATTAATAAACTGACAAGTACATTCCTTAATTTCTTTTCTGAAGTTTCCTTCTGTGACTCTTATAGAGCACATATGTCAAATCCGGAAAGCACACGGATAAACATTCAGCTTCTTTTTATATATGTCAGGCCAGCTGACATGGAGGTGTCAGTCGGCGGTGAGCTGGCTTGTCAAATGTTCATCTTGAAAGCTGCTGTAGTATTATCGCATGTAAGTAGGCTAGTGAAAAAGATAAACACATATGGCGTATACGTACCAGGCTAGAGAGCGACAGCTCTCTCAGTTGTAATCACTATTGGCTTTCCATAAGGGACTCAATAATTTTCAGTAAATTGGATCCTTTATGGGTTTAAACATTAATTCATCTATTTAAAAAGGGTAATTTTGACATATCCTTTGCTTATAATAAATGCCTCCTCCACTTCTTAACAGGCAGACTTCCTCACCACCCACTTTGTCTGTTCAACACACTAACTCCAGTGTCTTCATTCAGAATGCACTTTCTACCTGTCTCCTGTCCCAATATTCCACACTACATCCCTCGCATCACTTAAAGAACTCTTAAAAATTACATCCCTCCCTCCAAATCTTCCCCACATACCTGGAAAGAACGTAGTGGTTTTGTTTTCTTAATTGGCACAACAAAGTTTAAATATTCAGCATCCACGATTCACGTTGCATTCATTACTAATATGACAAAATTCATGTGTCTTATGATTTTGCACTTTCTTTAAAATTAGTATTTGCTCAAGATAAAGTTGCATACGTGTCTGCGTGTCCTTTGATTTTTGTGTCCATGTCAATGTCAGCAGTTTTACATTATAATGTCTACATGTTTTTAATTGCCGTGATACCTAGCACAGTACTGAGTACTTCGTAGGTACTTGGAAATCACATTTTTTTTTTTTATGCTGGTGCTATAGTGTCAGCCGTTTATTCAGTTATTTATTACTTCTGAAAATTTATTTCTAGGGCTATGAGTGTGAGCATGTCTATGTGTGTATATGTTCGTGTTCTCACCTGTTTTCTGTACAGAATTCATTTGGGCTTACGTTGGCAAAGGGATGAAAAAACTATGGCAGACTGAAGTTCTCTGTAGTTATAGATAGGGAAATGTAATCTTTGGCACCATCCTACTTCCTTTTCTTTAAAGCCCTGATTAAGTTTAAAAAAATGTTCTTTATGCAGGCATAGTGGAATAGAAGGAGGAGCCTGCGCTTTGTGACTAGCTGGAGCTGGGACTGAGTCCCAACACTTCTCCCTAATAGTCCTCTGAGCCTCGACTTCCTCATCTGTAACATTGGGGGCAATAATAGCACCTTGTGAAGATTAGAGATAATATATCGAAATATCTTCGCACGTAATAGGCTCTCAGTATATATTAGCCAATACTATTTCAGTGGAAGAGGGAAAAAAAAGTTAAAAATGGTCCCTCTTATATGGAACAGTATAAAAGTGGCCCTCTGTGCTGGTCTTCACGAGTGCTGTTCACAGCATATATTAGCACACCAATTCAGATGTTGTTTCATGCAAAACTAACAAAATCTTAAATTATAACTAACAGGCAATTGAAATTTATTAATGCCTAAGGAGTTTTTCTTGTGAAAAGAGAACACCTATCTGTGACCAGCTGACTGCTGACTGCATGTTCAGCCCCCAACTACCAATTGTCATTTGATTAAAACTAATCCATCTCGAACAGGTACGCTTCTAATAGGAGGACTTTTAAAGGAAGCTTCATTAAATACACACTGTCTACAAAAATTTTGCAATAATTGTCTATATTAGAAATGTCAGGATGATCAGTTAAACCACAGTCTCAAGTTGGTGTGTAGCGAGGATTGAATGTACGTTGGTGCCTTTGTGTCACTTTAGAATACTTGAGAATTTTGTCTAGAATTTTTTCAGCCTTTTAAGCTTTTTCTCTAATGGGAATCTATCTTTACTTTCCTTCTTTTAGGGTGAGGAGAGCAGGGCTAGAGTCACAATGTTTTAATAGAATTGCAGATTAACTAATTTTGAAAAAAAATTCTCGTTAAGATGATTGCCTTTGAGGAAAATCCTTCATGTGTGAGCAGCTATCTTTACTATTTCATCTACTTCATTGGGGAATAGAATTACCTGACAACATTTCAAAGGAGGATCATATGCTAGCTGTGAAGAAGTGTGGCTTATGAACAATGTGAAGTGTGCTTTCTGGAAAAGTCTGCATGATGATGGGTCAGAGAACTAAGTAAGGGAGCCATTCCACGTGACTCTGATTTTTGGCTCTGTATTTTAATTTATCTCTGAAGCTGACCAAATTCATAGACTACATTAAAAAAAATAAGAGATCTAGCATCCTCTTTACAGGATAGGGAGTAGGGTGTCCACAAGGTACTGTCCTTCCCTTGAAAATAGCTGAAATTCAATCACGTGTCTTTCTCAAAGCTGGAGACATGGACATCTATTGTGCCAGGCTGTGAATTTACTCTGAAATCTAGGGAAATTATGCCACATGTTGGAAATCTTCCCATGGTTGCAGCGTTCGTTAGGCTGGAGTGAGTGAATGTAAGATATTAGTTTGTTGGATAACTTGTGGGTGCAATTGCTTAAATAATGCTATTTGAGCAGTTGACGGTAAAATAGCGTTATTTCAGCAGGATGACTGTTTCACTATCACTGGAGAGCAACTGGATGAGTTGTGAGATTCAGGATAGATATTGCAGTTTCAGAGACCGTGTCATTTTTAGGGTATTTGTTGAGTCTTTTAGAGTGTGGAACGTGCTCAGGGAGGCATTAGCCATAGAAGAAGGACATCTACAAATGTTGGTATCCGGAGTGAAGCCGGGTATTCAGTAGACCTCAGGAATCTTGGGGAAAGTTGCATGCTATTTGCAATTAAGAAGGTCTACCAGGTGCTACTGAAAATGGCTGTCTGATGTAGATGATTTTTATTGTGATATCTGGAATATGAGGGGTTTGTTGGGTGTCAATCAGGGAGAGTCAGGGTGAGCTGGGTGTCAGAGCTAGAAGCCAGTAGTCTGCAAAGGTGATAGGGATTCTGTAAGAGTTTTCTGTTCAAATCAGGCAAATCTGGCTGCAGGAAGTTGCTGGAATGTGCACAACTTGTTCTTTGTTTTCAAGAGAAAAAAATGTGTCCAAATGTAAGGAGACTAATACAAGAACATGTGTGAGTAATGCTAATGGTAATACTTCTAGTGATATGTGTCTGCTTTTACTTTTCCAGAAGCCCTGACCCTGACTTCAGGCCTTGCAGCTTATCTCGTAAGCTGTTTCTGGACCTTCACCCTTTTTCTCTCAGCCTGCATCACTGTAGGAGACTGGGGTGAGCATGGCAGTGACCTTGTTGATGCCCGAGATTCCCACGTCTCTGTCTCTGAATGATCTGTCAAAGGACAGACCCTCCTAAGAACAGCATCCTTTCTTGAAATTAAAGGGAGACGAAGAGCTAATTTGAAGGGTTGCTTCCTAGACTTTTGTCTATTTCTGATTTTTACGCAGCATCTTTTGTGAAAAGTTTCATTGCAAAAGTCTGCAAAAGAAAATAGAACAGATGATGGAAACTGATGACTAAAGTCAGCTGTTCCCTAAAAGCTGCAATAATGTCAGAGTGGTAACTGGATAATCCATTCTGTTTTGGGCTTTGTCTATTTTTCCTGTACTTGAATTGTCACTTGGTTGTCTCTTATTTATACTTCAGCGAATGGTTCGCAATGTGTGTGTGTGGAGACATATGTGAAAAGTAGCTGTACTGTAACATTTATCATCAAAGAGCTGCCTTTGTTTCATTGTACAGGCATCACATTGATGACTTGAATAATGAAGATGACTGGCTTACTCACTGAAGGTTGCTTCCATAATGGAGCAAATTTATGTATCAAGGTTCTTGTTTTCTTTATTTGATAATTGGACAAAATGCTGAGAAACAGCTACTAATTGAGCACTCATTCCAGCTTTTGTCTATATTGAGGCTGGACAGGTTTTCTGATGTTTGCAAAAGAATTAAATATCTACCAAGCCTTGCCACAGCTTCTCTCATCCCAATATATTTTCGCTAACTTTAACTGAGTCCTTGGGCTTAAATGTGGTTTATCTCAGAATTTTAACACTCACCTTTTCTAAGAATCGCATATTGGAGGATGTTTTCATTTTAAGAAAAAAGCATGATCAAAGACAGGTCATATGTTTCCTTCTTTGAGGCAGCAGGGGCAAATGGGCAAGGTTCACATCAAATGTTTTTGCTAGCATGATATTCAATAGGTAACAGTTGCCCTGAAGCAGGGCATGAAAGAGTTAGAGGAAAGAATAATAGAAACTGAAAAACCTTTGAAAATCCATATAATATTAGGTATTTTGAAAATCAGAAGTTAAAAAACTTTCGTTTATAGGAAATGCACAGTAAAGGATAGGCATGCTATTTCAATAGAAACTCTCCTTTCCCCTCCCACTGCCACCATTCGAGTTTGGGTCCTGAGAGTTGCTCTGTCTTTGTCTTTTAGGATGGCTTCCTTAAACTACTCTTTGCCTCCACACACTGTCTCGTACTTCAAGTTCCATCTTTCACAGGACTTCCACGCTAATTTTCTTGAGACACGTCTGATCCTGCTACTATTATGTTAAAAAAAAGTAATGAGTTCCCCAAATTTAAAACAATAAAGTTCTAACTTGTGAGCATGACATTATTTAACCCTGACATAGTTCAAAGACTTATTTTCTGACATTCATCATGCATTCAGGTTTTCACCAAGCTGAACTCCTTGCTCTTCTCAAGCAAATCCCTGTGTGTACTCACCTCTGCATACGTGCTCATTCTCTTCCTGAAACCTGTACTCCTCAACTCCTTGCATTTCTACCAGCTGAAATTCTACCTATTCTTCAAGGCACACTCTGGCACGCAGCCTCCAAGGTGGCCCCAGTGATCTTGCATCTTGGTATTCATGCCTGGGTTCTCCTCTCCCCTTGAGTGTGGGCTGGACCTACTGACTCATTTCTAATGAACACAGTGTGGCAAAATGCATGAGATGTCACTCCTGGGAATAGATTACACAAGGCCTGTGATTTAGATCTTGCTCATTATTGCTCTTTTGTTCTTTCACTCTGAGAGAAGTCAGCTACCATCTTGAGAGCCATTCTATGGAAAGGCCCAGATGGAAAAGACCTGAGAGTGGCCTTCAGCCAATGGCCAATGAGTACCTGAGGCTCTCAGTCCAATAGCTTGAGAGGAACTGACTCCTACCAGCCACCACGTGAGTGAGTTAGAACCAGATCCTGCCCCAGTAAGTTTTCAGAAGAAATTGCATCCCAAATAACACTTTGATGGCAACCTTGTGAGAGACCTGAGGCAGGGGCATCCAGCTAAGCTGCAGAAGGATCTGTGGCAGAAACTTTTGAGATGATAAATGTTGTTTAAGCTGTGAAATTTGGGGGGTTATTTGTTATAGAGCAATAGATAACTAATATAGATTTTGGTACCAGAAGTTGCATTTAAACCCCTGAAACATTCTATAATACCTCCAGTAAGAACTGATATCTCTGTTTTGGACTTTACCAGAATGCATTGTGTGTACTGGTATTTTGGCACATTTCAAATTCTGCCTTCTTTGGTTTTCATTTGTGTATGGTTTTTCTCCTGTATAAAACTGTGAAGTTTCTTGAGGTCAGGGGCTATGCTATATTAATCTTTGCACTTTGTTCCCAGAGGATTTTGGCAACAGATTTTATGTAGTAGGTGCTCAATAAATATTTGTTGAATTGAACTCAGTGAACATATTTAGTCATATTTCAATGAACTAAGGTTAGTAAATAAGAACAATTGGCCAAATTCATGTCTAAAGATTTTATAGCTCTTGAGTTTTGTCAAGGATTAGTGAGTATGAACTCTGGTGGCTTATTCAAGGACATCTTCTCAAATGTTTCATGATACTTAACATCATTTCTTATTTTAGGGGGAAGTCAGTTACAAGATAAACATGATTTTGATGAACTTACTATAGATTTAATTAATATTTTCCAAGGTTAAAATATGAAGAATCTTGGGGCTGGCCTGGTGGCATAGTCTTAAGTTTGTACACTCCTCTTTGGAGACCTGGGGTTCACAGGTTCGGATCTTGGGCGGACCTACACACTGCTAGCCAAGCCACGCTGTGGTGGTGTCCCACACACAAACTAGAGGAATATTGGCACAGATGTTAGCTCAGGGACAATATTTCTCACTAAAAAAGAAAAAAAAGAAGAAGAAGAAGAATCTTAGGTTTTGTTATATGATAGCGTCTACTGAACTATCAGGATTGTGAGAATGTTTTAGACTTAAAAATGATAGCCAGCTGGAGAACTTCACAGACTCTATTAGTCTTTAAGCATTCTGTTTTCTTTACTAAATGCTTCAATGTGGACATTGGTGTGTTACCCTATGTAGTGGTTGAGAACTTACAAATTGTTTTTGAGGTTTGGTACTGCCATGCAGTAGAAAGAATGGTGGTTTTGGAGTGACACAGTTCCAGTTTGAATTTTGGCTGAACAACTTATTTGCTGTTTGACCTTTGGCAAGTTACTTAGTCTCTCTGAGTGTTCCCCATATGTTTGATGGCACAATAGGCCCCAAGATAGGGGTTTTGAGGAATAATAAATATAAGGAAAATATAAAATATTTTATATTTCTTTATAAAAATATAAGGAAAGTCTACATATTGAGATGTATAATATATGTAATAATTGAGCCTGTATAGAAAGAGAGACTAAATATACAGTCTATACAGCAAGACTATCTATCCAACTGCCTATTTATCTATCATCTGTCTTGAGAAAGAGCTTACTACAATGTATGATGATTAGAAACTATTAAGTAAATGTTAGCTGAATACCAGACTACCTAGACCATCTAGTTCATAATATAGAACCATTCTCTCCATTTCCAATTTATATTCTCACGGATTCAGTTTTCTACACTTTCCCTTGCCAGCTGTGTGACCTTGGGTGAGTCACTTAATTTTATTAATAATCACTTTCCTCAACTGTAAAATGGGAGGGATAATTGCACCTCACAGGGCTGCTGTATTGATTAAGTGTTATTTACCATAAAATCTTGGGCACATTGTCCAGCATAGAACCTTCAACAAAATTTAGCTATTATACAAGTATGATATGCATTTATCTTGTTTCATGTATTCAAAATAATGTAAATGTGCACTGTAAACTTCAAAACTCCTTACAAGTGTGGGTGATAGGTTTTAATAGTATCTAGGACGGGGATGATTTCTAATACCTCATTGAATTCACAGGTCTAGGAAAAAAGGAGTGTAACCAATAGGTGATCAATAAAGGCTTGCTGTTGCATGTGGTTATGTGTTGATAAGACGCCAGGCAGGCCTCATTTAGCACTGAACAAGCTGATTCATTAAGGTATAGTCAAACAATAAAACGCTCAAGCACCCTCTTGGTCAGTGAGCACTAGCATCCCATAGTGTTTGCTTTCCTTTGTTTATTCCTTCATGGCCTCTCTTATGCCAATAACATCCTTTTTTGCCACTAACAATTTTTTGACTCCCAGCAAAGAGTTTGATTCTTTTCATGACTAAAACACACACCAGATATTATAGCAGGTTGGGGAGGCTAGCCTCAGATGGATGGGAGGGTCATTTTCTAGGCCTACTCACCTCCCATTAGAGGAACTGTCAAGTATGCTGGGAGACTAAAGACACCATTCTATAGACCCTTGATGCATGTTGATTTTATTTATATGATTTTAAACATTTTTTATTGTTACTGTGCAGAACACACCAATTAACCCTGAGCAGCAATATTTCTTTTCCTCATAAGTGGAAAATAATCAGCCAATCAATTGCAGGTTTGAAAATTTTTCTTTCCACATGGATTAAAAAACAGGCTTGATTAACTAAATTAGAAGGATTATGTTGAGTAGAACTGAGAGGTAAAATTCACCATGTAAGATAATCTAGAATGTAGAGAATGGTGAACCCCAAATTGATATATTTATTTTTTTGTGTGGAGGTCACATTGGTTTATAACGCTATATAACTTTCAGGTGTACATTATTGTATTTCAACTTCTGCATGGACTATATCACGTTCACCACCAAAAGTTTAGTTGCCATATGAAATGTACACAGGTGCTCCTTTACTCCTTTTGCCCTCCCCCAGCCCCCTTCCCCTCTGGTAACCACCAATATGGTCTCTGTATCTATGTATTTGTTTGTTTTTTATCTTGCACATATGAATGAAATCATATGGTAACTGTCTTTTTCTGTCTGACTTATTTCGCTTAGCATAATACCATCAAGGTCCATCCATGTTGTTGCAAATAGCAAGACTTCATTTTTTTTTAAGACTGAGTAGTATTCCATTGAGTATATATATATATATATATAGAAACATACATATATATATTTATACATCTTCTTTATCCACTCATCCTTTGGTGGGCACTTAGGTTGTATCCACTTCTTAGTTGCTGTGAATAACGCTGCAATGAATATAGGGGTGCATGTATCTTTTTGAATTAGAGATTTCATTTTCTTTGGATAAATGCCCAGAAGTGGAATAGCTGGATCATATGGTATTTATATTTTTAATGTTTTGAGAAATCTCCATACTGTTTTCCATAGTGGCTACACCAATTTATATTACAACTAGCAGTGTATGAGGGTTCCCTTTTCTCCACATCTTCTCCAACACTTGTTATTTCTTGTCTTTTTAATAATAGCCATTCTGACAGGTGTGAGTTGATATCTCATTGTAGTTTTGATTTGCATTTCCCTAATGACTAGTGATGTTGACCATCTTTTCACGTGCATGTTGGCCATCTGTGTATCATCTTTGGAAAATGTTTCTTCAGATTCTCTACCCATTTTTTGATTGAGTTGTTTGGTTTTTTGTTGTTAAGTTGTATGAGTTCTTTATAAATTCTGGATATTAATCCCTTGTTGGATATATGATTTACAAATATTTTCTCCCAGTTGTTATGTTTTCTTTTCATTTTGTTGATGGTTTCCTTAGCTGTGCAGAGCCTTTTTAGTTTGATGTACTCCCATTTGTTTATTTTTTATTTTGTTTCCCTTGTCTGAGGAGGCATGATATTCAAGAGATACCACTAAGATCTATGTCAAAGAGTGTACTGGCTTTGTTTTCTTCTAAAAGTTTTATGGTTTCAGGTCTTACATTCAAGTCTTTAATCTATTTTGAGTAAATTTTTGTGTATGGTAGAAGATAATGGTCTACTTTCACTCTTTTGCATGTGGCTCTGCAGTTTTCCCAGCAGCATTTATTGAAGAGACTTTCCTTTCTCCATTGTGTGTTCTTGGCTCCCTTGTCAAAAGTTAGCTGTCCATAGATGTATATTAGTTTTAGAAGTGGCAACCATGGATATGCGCAGCTCAGATCTGCTTCAAGAGAGGCTATTGCCTGGAGCAGAGTTGCCTGGCAGTCCCAGCTGCCCACTCTGTGAATTCCAAGGCCACACTTCCCCTGGCTACTCCTGCCAATGGCTGTGTATGGTGGGGGCACTTGTGCCGGCCTGTTCCCTGAGACTCAGGACTTCTCCCTTTGACCTGGCTGAGAATTTCTCAGAACTGCCCTGCAGTCGAAGGGCTTTCCTAATGCAAGCTTTCCTTTCCTCTGTGTTTTCAGAATAGGCTAGACATGAGATCTGAAATCTCTTCCTGCCTACTCCTGTTTCCTTCCTTTTAACCCACTAGAAAAGTTTAACCCCCAAACCTTGTATGTAAAATCTTGCCTTGGCTTCTCGGAAAATCTGCACTGACATAGTTGATCATATGTTACCATATTGGAAATACAGCTCCATTCGGTGGAGTGCCATACTGGTCCAATATGGAACTATTCTACCTCAAGACTTCACATCTAGGAATTTGTGTCCTTGCACTCAGCAGAATATGCCAGTAGTCTTTGTCATGAAGGAACTTGTAAATTTATACAAGAAGGAAGATAAATGTCTCAAATTCATTAGCACAATCATGGCCCCCTCAACTCAGACTTACAATTTGTATCATTGTATATGCATATTTATTTAATAGACTATATCTTTGTATATATTAATTCTCCAATTAGCTTATAATCTCCTGGAACGCTTTAGCTGTACTCAATTTATAACAATTTGTGCTTTCCTCTCTGACATTAAAAACTTTCCATATAGACATGTAATGTGTACGAAATGAGTAATTCCATAATGGATCCAAGAAGAATCTTTGAACATTTGGATCTAGGTTCAAATCCCAGCTGTGCTGCTTCCTGTTTGTGTAACCTTAAGAATGTTACTTTTGCTTCTTTGAGCCCCAGTTTTCTCATCTGTAAAGTGAGTTTTGTGAGGAAGTTAATATTAACTATTTCTGTACATGGCAATTTTCTCCTAAGCATACATTTAATAACAACATGTATTTTACTAAATACAAATGAATCTACACAACTTTTCAGGATCATAACTTTAAAGGAAATCAAATTAACTCTCATACTGGACTCTGTCTTCTAGGTGTTTACTCAATGCTTATTATCCTGTTAAAATAATATTATTTATTAATATTTATATCATTAATATAATTATAATAAAGTTATATAATTATATTATAATATATTATAATTAAGACTACTATTCATATTAATTAATATTCATTGTTATTAATTAGAAAGAATCAGAGTGGTCTTGAATTATTTCAAAATACAAACAGTATATAAGAAAGTCTGTTTTCCATTGAGTTTCTACTATACAAACACACATCTTTAAATAGCCTTGTTTATCTTATAGTCCTATGGGTTTAGCATATCCTGGGTGAAGAGCTCTCAGTAATTTGCCCAAGGCCTGTCCTGGTGGCTCTTGTGAAACAGGAGGCAAAAATTTTCCCTAGCTTACCTATCCCTCATATCTTATCTTCTCAAGGCTGGGCTTCTATGCCTCCCAAGGTTACAACTGGCTGACCAGCATGACTTACCCATGTTGATATGTTAAAGGATAAGACTGGAGACAGTTCCCAAGGCCTTTCTCCTCTTTCAGGGTAACATACAGTTTGACAGTGACCTCGAGAAGAGGAGAATTTGTTTTTATTTTCTAACCAAAATATCTTAGGTCACAAGAATTTTAAACTAGATAGGAGCAAACCCGGGCGAATGTATTCTGGGTGTGTGACTACTTTGTTAGCCTTGCATCATAGCAGAAGCACCCACATCTACTAAGCACAGGGTGAGCCTGTAGTTTTCACCCTGATTGTATCAGAGCATTTAATATTTCTTGGAAACATATCCTAATTCCTATGGAAAGTGGAGTTTTTGATAACTGGATCAAAAGATGTGTGATTTCTGCAAAATGTCTAGTCTTCTATTCTGCAATAGTGAAAACATGTTCTTAAGTATCCATAATCTTCTACTTCTTATGGTATATAAGTCTGAATTATCAAAGAAATCATTAAGATGTCCATGAGTGATAAGCTGCAGTAAGGAAGATACTGGTTTAGGGGGTATTAAACCGACCATGCAAATTTTTTGACAGCTGAGAAAAACAGTGAACCAAGAGAAGATGTTTTGAGTGTTCTCTGCACAGACACAGGAGGAAGGTTTAAACCATAGCAAACAGAAATGATGACCTTCTGTGTTAATATATAGTTTTAAACAATGACTACTGATGAAGTTCTTTCTGTCAGCTAACCCAAATGTTTTACGCTGCAGTTCGAGGACATTTTTTTTGTTTCCATATTTTTAAAGTACTTTTTGATTTATAACAGAAATAATTTGGACATGGTCTTTCCCCATCTGCTTTTAATTCGCTACTAGAATACCTCTGCTTCCACTGATCTCCTTCCTCTTTTATGGAGTTGTTTGCTCTGCCTCACCTTGTAACCCTAGGTTCACTTCTAGCTTTGCTTTCTGACCAGCGTACAGGAATGTTCATAT
Source organism: Equus asinus (assembly GCF_041296235.1). NCBI lineage: Eukaryota > Metazoa > Chordata > Mammalia > Perissodactyla > Equidae > Equus > Equus asinus. Next base: position 87,933,217 of record NC_091793.1, read on the forward strand.
GCATAGACTTGACAACTCAACCATTATGTCCAAACAACCATCAAACCCTGATATCAGCTCCTAAATATTTCACAGTTCTATCTGTATTTCCCCATCAGCAAAACCACTGGCTTAGAAAACACTTTTGTCACTCTAACAGAACAATGAGTTCTCTGAGCTTTTGTTTTCCAGAACTCCCACTGATAAACATTGTTGAGCCTTGGCCTCCAGTTTATATCATTTATGAATGAAATATGCAACTAATTTATTATGCATATTATGAAACGTATAATTTTATACATTATAAAATGAGTGAAAAAAGCTAAAAAATTTTGAAGAACAAAATAAAAATAATTAGAAGTAGAATTTCAATTCCTTTTGTCTCCAAAGGAATTGCCTAGACTCTCCTTGGGAGAAATACATCCCACGCACCCATCTTTGGATACTGTTGTCCTCTTACGTGGCAATAGTATTTTAACTCATGGCCTTGCCTTTTAATTTGTTCCCTTAAATTCATCTCTACTTAGCTGCCAAGGTGATTCATATAAAATCACCTGTCATTCCATTGCATAAAGTAATTCAGGGTCAGCCTCTCCCAGGCTGAAGTCCAAGCCCTCTTGTACAAAGCTTTTACACCCCTTCCCCAGAACCTTTCCATCTTAATCTCTCTCTATTCTCTGCCACAGACTTCTCATTTTAGTAACGTGAAAGAGCTTGTAGTTTGGCTCTGTACACCTTACTTTTACATCACCCGGTGCCTTTGCTCATTGTATTCCTTTCACCTGGAATGACATTCCTAATCTTCTTGAATCGCCATTCAAAGACTCATTCTTCAAAAGTCATCTCAAGTATTCCTTTTCTCAGAGTTATTTTAACCACTAGATATTACAGGCATGGGGAGATGTCCTATGAAGTTGACCATGGCCTACTATAAATGTTAGCAACCAGAAGGAGAAAAATAAGGTCTGCAAAATTGAAAAGAATAAATGTTTAATTAAATACTTAAGAATATAACATATTATTATATCAACCAATCAAGTGCTACTGCAACTCAACTCAAACATAGTTATACAAAAATTACAATCATTTATGATGTATGGCAGTGTTTACTATGACGTGGACTGGGACCTCAAAAGAGAGTAGTGCATTGATCTGACTAAAAGCATAATATAGCTCTGCTGTTTTGGTGTTACCATAGGGTTCTGAGCAAACCTCTCTCAGATCACTCAAACTTTATAAAGAAATCATCTCATACGTCTATCTCTTTCACTTTCTCTTGGGTATAGCCATCATCATTTTAGAACAAAAGGACCATATATCAGGATTTAGTTTACTAGTATTTTACAAAAAAAAATGCTCAGCATTCAAAATTTTAAATAAAAAAAATCAATATAAATAAATATTTAATACATCTCAAGTACAAACATTTACAAACATATAAAGCATTACATTTATAAAACCATGAATATTATGTAAAGTTACTCTAATACAGCAAATTAAAGTGATAAATTATTTAAAAATAACAAAATGTACAAATAAAGACAAAATTATCAAAAAAGTTTGATCTTTAAAAATAATCAATCTTAGATACAATATGTGTCAATTCTTGAATTGCAAGTGTGGTTTTTGAAATGTTTTTCAGTGGCTGTATTAGATTTTTCTGAATCTGTACCAGTTGGAGAAATATCAAGGAGATGGATATAAACTAAAGCCAAATATATTCCTACAATTACTTCATCTTCAAATAAAATCATTTTTTGTTTGATAAATTTAGAAGAACATTGTAAACTTTTTTTTTCTGGAACTCCATCCAATCACTTCATTAATAGTCATATGTAGTTTTGTTTCTAATAAAGCATTTACAGTTCATCTTCATTTTCTCTGTTTTCATTGCATATAGATGGAAAACTCAATGCAGGGTTACTTTATCAAAATCAATACTGGCCTATTTGTGTTCCATTTGTTCAGAAACTCTTTGTGCTAGAATAGGAATTATTTTTGCAGCAGCAACTTTGCGTGTCAACTTTCATTCTCTAACTCCTCTGGAGTATTATGAAATTTTAGAAGAATAATTGTAAACAAGAGCATCTTTATATCATTTGTGGTTTTAATTTTGTATATCTCTGAGTAGAGATGATGTTCATTCAGCAAGTGATTTCATCACAAATTGCTAAATTTTCATTGATGTTGATCTCAAGAGATTTTTATATTTGTCCATGTATTTACCTTTACTAAAGAACTTGACGTATTCATATGCTTTTGAATTACAGTGTAGCATCCTTTCATTTCAGCTTAAAGGACTTCCTTTTGGACTTCTTGTAGTGTGGGTCTAGTAGTAATGAACTCCCTCAGCCTTTGTTTTTCTGGCAATGTCTTAATTTCTCTCTCATTTATGAAGGATGGTTTTGTTAGATATAAAATTCTTGGTTGACAGGTTTTTGTTCTTTCAGTACTTTAAATATATCATCCCACTGCCTTCTGCCCCACAAGATTTCTGCTTAAAATATTATTGAGGGTTCCTTTTATATGATAAGTCACTTTTGTCACTTTCAATATTCTCTTTTTGTCTTTGCCTTTTGAAAGTTTGATTAGAATTTGTCTTGGTGTGGTCTCTTTGAATTTATTCTACTTGGAGATCATTGAGCTTCTTGTATTTGTATATTCATGTCCTTTGCTGAATTTGGGAAGTTTCAGGCAATTATTTCTTTGAATAAGCTCTTTGCATCTTTTTCCCTCTCTTTTCCTTCTGAGACTCCTGTAATGTGTACACTGATAAGTTTGATGGTGTCCCATAAGTCCTTTAGTCTCTGTTCACTTTTCTTAATTCTTTTTTCTCCTCAGATTTGATAATTTCAAATACGTTTTCCTCATGTTCATTGATTCTTTTTTCTGCGTGTTTGAGTGGCTTTTGAACCCTTCTTGAATATCTTTCAACTTAGTTGTTATGTCTTTCAGATCCTGAAGTTCAGTTTTCTTTGCCCTTAGTTTCTTGCCCCCAGATGTTCATGGGTCTGTAGTCTCCTTGCAGTCTCTACAGGTCATGCCTGCTGCCTACTGCAGCTTTTTCTAGCCTGAGATCCAAGCCACTTTTGTCCATCTGTGCTCTGAGGTGGGTAACAGATAGACCAATACCTCAGGCAGTTTGGAGACAGGTTAGATAGTTTCAAATTTGGCTCAGTCTGTTCTCTTCAGCTCACTGAATGGGACTGGGGACTGACTGGACTGCTGCTTCCCCCAAACTGGAGAGGGGAAAGGTAAGTAAAAACACCACAAAATTTCCTACTACTTTGTATGTGGCTTGTCTTAATTGGGTGTTTGCTTGGTTGCTGTAGATCTTTGACTGATTTTTAGAGTGTCTATCAGGTTATTTTTGTCAGTTTTAGGTCGTTGTTTTGTGTTTCCATTGGGGAATGAGAACCTGGATTTTCCTAGTCCATCATCTTGCTGATGTCACTAATTTCAGAATTTTTAAAATACTATAATAGAGATCCCTTTGGAATACCCTTGGTTTGGTTTTATTGGCCTTTTCTGGCATAGTTGTTTCCTTGGACTCAGGTTTCCTTCCCCATGGCTGACCTCTTTGCTGTGATCTCTGATATAGCTGGTGCATTGGGGCTTCAGTATTTTCCTGTCATGTTTGACTTCTCTAAGAGAAACTTTCAGGACTGTTAACTCCAGGCAGCTCTTTTTTTCTGGCCAGAGGCTATTTTGAGGAATGTTTGCTTATCTTTCTGCCAACTGGAGAATGAAGGACCAGCTCAGACAGACATAACCACCTGCTTCAGAGAATGCTTCCCATCAGTGTACTTTTTTGGGAGAGAGGAGGGAGTCAAGTGGAGAAAGGATGAGGTTGGTGGGGAGATTGCAGAAGCAGAATATGAAAAACACTTAAGTGTGATTTAAGTGAAATTTTCAAGGATAAGGAGTTCAGAAGGGCAGGGAAAGGGGAATGGTGAAGAAAGTTATCAACTTACGTTCAAAATAATGTTATTTCCTCTATTACCCCCTCATATTCTTAATATTGCAAAATAACATGATCTACCAAAAATATCATATGATAATCTGATTCACCTTTGTACTGCCAGTATCTAACAGGGTGTTTCAAGCACTTAATTGGTGCTCAATACATGTTGAATTGTAATGACAATTATCCAGTCTTAAAAGTGGTTCTGCATGCAGATCTTTGATATATATCTTTCCCACAAGAAAGTTTTTTATTCCCAAGTAGTGTTTCATGAATCTGTCTGTAAAGAATAGGGCAATTACTTAAGCTTGAAGTATGTATAAAAAATATTTAAAAATGAAGTTCACTCGTCTCTGTAAAGTATGAAGGAGATTACGAGGATGATGAATAATAGTTTTTCCTTGCCAAGAAAATTTCTAATCCTTCTATTTTTCTCTCTCTTAATCAATCAATAAATTAGTTGTATTGAGGATGTGTTTGCTCAGGATTTTTCAAGATGCTATCAGACATGATAAAATGGTCATAGCTCTGGTCCTAGGAGAACAATACAATGTACCTGAGCTCATCTCACTGGGCAATGAGTTTATTTATTCTAAGTGGGACTTTCTATTCCCTTAAAATTCTGCCCAATTTTATTTTAGCTTTTGGTGAGTGAGATATGGGCAGAGATAAAAGAATAACCTAATTTGATTTTCATTTGAGAGACAGCCTTGTGTAAAGAAATGAGCCTTGGACTCAACAGCAAAGATCTAAGCTCTAGTCTCAGCTCTTTAACTCTTGTTAATGTGTCATTGTTCGAAGAAGTTCAACTCTCCATTTTCTCATCTATAAAAGAAGGATAACCACAGTTCCCTTACAAACCTAACAGAGTTTTTAGGAAGTCTGAGTGAGAGCATGTGTGAAAAAATGCCATAATACGTGAATTGTTGCCATAGTCTTTCCCTTGACCCTCTCTTTTGTTCTAATCTCTCTGTTGGAAGAAATAGACACTCAACAGGTTGTAGGGCAGAAATTGGCAGCAATGAATATGCAAGGTGGTAGCCCATGGAGAGTGTGGATTGCCGACAAATCTTTGTGTGTTGGAAAAAGGAATGTTTGGAGAGCTTGCATGTATGTGCGTGTATTATTGGATCATAGTCTTCCCCTACTCATAACCCTCCAGTGGCTTTCTAACCTACATAGCATAAAATTCAATATCTTTCCTATGGCCTTCAAGACCCTTTCTCTTGCTTCTAATTTTCTCCTTACTCTTGTTCACTCCTACATCTTTGTTGTTTGAGAAACATTCCAAGCCCATTTCCTGCTCGGGAGCTGTATATTTCTATTCTTCTCTCTGTAAGGGTCTCAATCCTGACAGTTACATGACTCATACCTTCTCTTTATTCACGTTTCTACTCAAAGGCCACCTCTTCTAAGAGGCCTTCCTTGATCATCTATCTAGAATAGTAGTCCCTGTCTCTCTAGTCCCATGACCTCACTTTATTTTTGTTCATAGTACTTAATGCTACCTCTATTTGTTTTAAATATGCACTTTTATTATTTGTATCCCCCGCTAGAATCTAAACTCCAGGAAGGCAGGAGGCTTTGTCTGTTATTTTGCCATCTATGGTCAGTGCCTGGCACATTGTAGATGCTCAATAAATAATTATTGAATGAGTAAATGACTGGCTGAATGAATGAACAAACGTGAGTGTACATTCCATGAACTCTACGTAAGATTTGTAGCCAAGTCTATATTTTTGGGAGTATTATCTCTGGTTGTAGATTAAACACCTGATCACAGTTAATAGCGCTTAGCTTTTCCTATTTTTTTTTTTTTATAATAGCCTACTCTTTTGCTCTCACCTCAAAAGCCTGGATGGATTCTTTTAAGCCACTGCTTTGAAGGCATTTGTATATTTTTCTAAAGATGTTTAATGAGTTGGAAATAACCATGCATGAAGCACTTTTAGCATAGCCTTTACAAAGTTAGCTTTTGCAGTTTAGAATTCTTGTTAGATAACTCATTGGAGAAAAATGTGTCTTTTATATCAGATTGTTTCTATCACAGATGATTTTTGAAGCTACTTTTCAAGTTATTTAAAATATGAGATTATAATGAAGTGACAAGACACAGATCCTTCAAAGACAGAAATCTGAATTGGGCTCATGTGGAACTCAATGGACAGCTTTGCCGGCAGCATTACCTTGTAGGCAGGTAGAGACAACTGTATGTAGGCAGTGGTGTGGCTGCTGACACAGCTGCCAAGGTTGAAGACAGCAAAACTGATTGTAATTAGTGAGATTCCAGATTTTAGTCCCTAAAGACTTGTGAGAGTAGCTGTCCTATAAGCAGGGTCAAAATTAGAGAAATTATGGAATAATAGAGACTCTAGCACAGTTGTGTTGGCTACCACAGCAGTGCTGGGTTTTGTATTACTGTAGTAATTTTATAGCTTTAGGATATGGCGAAGTCTGCTGAGATACAAGAGTGAGGAACAAAAGAGAGACGTCTCTAATTCTCCATTAGGTAGAGACTGAGTGTTCATCAAATATGCAGTTAAACTGATGCATCTGTGTTTATGCCGTAGTTAAACGAAAAACTACAGCAGTGGCCCCTGGAGATTTTACAAAGGGAGGAAATCACCTTCAGCGATTTTATTGAAAAAGTGTGTAGAGTGAAAGGAGAGGTAGCATGCAAATATATTTCTTCACAGTCTGTGTTCCTATCTTCTTATAACTGAGAAGAACAGTTTACTCCCAGTTTTGGCCAGGAAAATATTTACCCTAATTTTCTTTGTTTGATTCCTTCTTTTAAAAAAGACAAACAACTTTGAAAGAAACATTCGCCTGATATGCTAGGAAGTTACTTGCTGAGCTCTGATATGACAATGGGGAGCGTTGCTGTGAGCCAATCAGGTGCTGCCTGTGGAGATGTTTTTGTTCACAGCATTTTCACACATACTTATTCAATAAAGCTTTTGTTTTACTGACATTGGAAGACAGTGTACTGCATTATGCTGTGATTTTGAAGTGACAGTGCCAGTGGGACTAGGGTAAAAGATTTGAAGTGAATTGAGGCTGAAAACCAAAGCTTTGTTTTTGCTTAGTTAGAAAGGAAACTTAAATTTAAGAGTTTTTTTTCCCCACTCCTGCTCCCACCACTGGAAAAATAAAAACAACCAAAACAACAAGAGAACAACAGCAAAACCAAATTGTATCTTCCTTGTGCTACTTTTAACGAGAGAATGTCATTCCGAATACATTTCTATATTTTGGGGGGAAAGAAGAATATTGTCACAACTTCTATGCTCACCTTATGAAGGCAACACATTTTTTTTTTAAAGATTTTATTTTTTCCTTTTTCTCCCCAAAGCCCCTGGGTACATACCTGTATATTCTTAGTTGTGGGTCCCTCTAGTTGTGGCATGTGCGATGCCGCCTCAGCATGGCTGGATGAGCAGTGCCATGTCTGCACCCAGGATTCGAACCAACGAAACACTGGGCCGCCTGCAGGGGAGCACGCGAACTTAACCGCGCGGCCACGGGGCTGGCCCCAAGGCAACACATATTTAACATTCCATAAATAATGTAGCTTAATCTAGTTAGAATTTGACTTTCTGAAATGTGTCTGTTTAAACAGGATAAAGTGACATATAGTAGCAAAGAACAGTATCTGTTATCAGTGTTTCCATGATAAATGTAAATCACAACAAATTTCTCAGTTGTAGCTGAATTTTATACTTGAAACTTTGACTTTGAAAGGGTAAGGCAACAAGGCACAATGGTAAACCTACTACTGTACCAATTGGCTCTAACTCTGCCGCTGGTGTTCTGATTGACTTTGGTGTGCCAGGGAGCCTCTGCAGGGCTTGATCTTCTTCGTCTAACAGAATGAGGGGACCTAACTGCAGGATTTCTAGTATGTCTTTCTGTTCTAACACTGTATGAATCACTTCGCTTCAGAATGTAGGCACCCAAACACTGTGATGGGTCTTTTAATAATATATCAACAGAATTTTGTTCTTCATGTTTGTGTGCATGTGCAGATAGACTATAATCTGAAAGTTATTAGTCAGTAAATTAAGAGTTAAAATATTACTGATCTTTGCATTCATGGAAGGGTGGGTGAATGTAGTTCTCCTAACAATGCTCCCATAGTTCTGTTTTTGTTTCTATCATAGTACTCATGTTATTTGATAATGATTTTATATGTCCTTGTTCTCCTTTAAATTCTGCTGATTCTTTTCATTCATGCTATGTTACAGTTTCTCAAATCTTAGGAAATAATTGACCCATAATAATCCTCATCTTCTATCACTCTTTCCAGTCAAATCCAAGAGTAAAATTTCATGTGGCTTCATGACTTACCTTCCTTCCTTTTCCAACTACCAAGCGACAGTAACTACTCATCTTTTTTTAAAAAAATACTTCTCAATGGCACCTGACCCTGTAAATTATACCCTACCTTGCTGACATGAGTCCCCAGTTATTTTCAATATTCTTTACAGGCTCCCCAACTTGCCGTGGAAGTGAGACTTTGGCAATTTCTGGTAGTTGAGGTATGGCCTCTTCTCCTCTTTGCACTTCCTCCAAGCCTCCTTATTTATACTCTTGAGTTCCATAACAATCAGACAACTTATATTTCTCAACATTATTTCTTGTAGTCAAGTCATTTTTCCTAAATTTTGTCTGCCTTCTGGTCAAATTTACTCAGACACATCCCTGGAACTTCAATTTCAACATGTTCAAAACAGGACAAATGATATCTCTTCCCCTGCTTCTCAAATCAGATATCTGTAAGCTTCCCAGATTCCTTTCTCCAGGTTACCCTCCCAACATGGCCTTAGGTTCTAATGTATCCTAAATCTTAGAATCTGCCCTCTCCCCTCTCGTAACCCATTGATATTGCTTTAGTTTACACTTTTCATCACTTCACAATAGAGCTACTATATGGGTGTTTTATCAGGTTTCTGTGTTCAGTTTCTTTCTCTCCCATCCATTCACCATCGTGCAATCATAGAAATTATTTAAAACTACAGATATGATCATGTATATTGCCTATTTAAAACCTTTCAGTGTTTGCTGTTGCCTTCCAGATAAGTCCAAATATCAGGGCATGGGACACCCTTTCTTTACTGTACTTGCTTCTCCAAATTCGTCTATTAGACTGTCCCCAACTGCTCTTAGATGCTGCACTGTAGGCATACACAGTACTTAAAATTCTCTGAACATGGCATTCTGTTTTATATTTCTGTCCCTACCCTGTTTACTTTACCTGGAGTGCCCTTTACCCGTGATCAGCCTGATGAACTTCTTTTCATTCTACAAGACCCAACTCCATGAACCTTTTTATGATACTCCCCATAAGCATAATTGATTGTTCTCTCCTTGAATTTCTAGTCCTGGTCCCTCATACCTTGCCCACACTTCATTTATCTTCTCTCATTAACCGTGTTTTATTTATACCTGAATCCCCAGGGCTTAACACTGTCCCTGATAAATAATAATTGCTCAGTATATGTTGGGTAAACAATGCACCAAACAAGCATCCCAGAAAACAGTTGAGAAGTATGATTCATAGTGCAAGAATATTTGCTAAGGATTTTGTGATCTTGTGGCCTTTTTCTCTCCATAAAAATTATGAAAAAATCTGTGACTAAAAGAATAAACAGGGAATAGGTTGGTATTAAAATCCTGAGGGATCACGCGGCTGTCGATAGGGAAAGATCAAGAGGAGGAAGCTGGAGTATTTTGGGCACTTCTGAAGGGGAGATGGAGACCATCTGGAGAGGAGGATGCTGCAGGAATGAGTGCCAGGACAGAGATAAAAGTGAATGGAAAGGAAATGGTGGCTGAACAACATCAAAGAGGCATCTCTACTGCAGAATTGAACAAGCAACTGCGCACTCTCTGGCAGAGACACAAGTGGGTGGCATTGGTTGATGTATCCTGATGGTTATGACAAGGACGAAGGAACGGGAACATAATTTGGTTTAAGACAGCTTCCTCCAGCGTAGCTGGGCTTATGTGCTTGGGACAAAGTAATACGAAACAACGGGGTATGTTCTGATGTTTTCAATTTCTCTTTATGTGCAAATGTATCTAAGTGTCTTTTCTACTTTAAATAACACTAGCAAACTATTAATCTAAAGTAGCCCTTATTGACACATTTAACTTTTTCCTTTTTAGAAAAATCCATCCAACTACTATAAGTACACCAAAAGTATTATTTAAAATGATATTCCTCCTTTCTGAAAGCAATTATTTCTGTGTTCTGCCATGGATTTTTCTTAGTAGAGCTCAGGTAGACCTGTGTGTGGACAGGAAATTCATGTGACTGAAACAAGATACTGTACTTGTTTGATTTAGGAAGAAAGTCAGAAGGACAAACATCCTCTTCAACCATTTGTTTACAATTAATTGCTAATGATAGATAGAAAGCTTTGAGAGCAACAGGAAGTATAAATAATATAGGATGAAAAAAGGGAAAAGAGTAGTGTTAATAATAACAGTTGCAGATGGTTAGCGTTTTCCCTGGAAAGTATTGTTTTAAATTTCTGTTAAATCTTGCCAGATTTTGGGAAATTGTTTGATCTTAAGTAGAACACGTTGCCACTACTTCAGTGATAGTAAATGCTGCTGAAACATTTGCAAAATAAAGATCAACACACTAAAAATGCATAAATTTATATGTTTAGGTGGTAAATCTGTAAGTGCCATAAAGAAGTTACTTTTTCTGTGGTTACATTTCCAGAAAATCAAGATGGATGCTTCAAAGTATTCATACAGCATCCATGATGTGAATTGTGATTTTTCTTGGGTGGAATAAGAGTTACCAAAAAAAAACCCTTTCAAAATGCTCACATGAATATGTATTTTTCTTTACATTCCTGCAATGAATTCCTTCCTTGTTTTTTAAACAATGAAAACAAAAAAAAAATAATGTAAGTAAGTAGTTAATATTGGTAGTGATCTACATACTGAGAGACTTTACAGTGTAGTTGAAAGGAAATATTTGAGTATGTTCTGTAGATGCTTGACTGACTCATAGCTCGTTGTTTCACATAATGTGAAGTGAAATGTTTACTGTTGTGTTACAGCAGACCTGTTTGGCTTTTTATCTCAAAAATTTTAGAAAAAGAGATGATAACTGTAGCATCTCCAACTCGAGGAGCTATTATATCAATGAGAATATGGTACCAAAAACTATTTGGTGTTAAGGTGTGAGTAGTGCAAAATAGCAAAAATAGAAAGCAAAAATACAAACTAAACACCATAAGCTATTAATATAGTGTCTCCTATTGATATGAGTAGAGGGTGAATATTTTAAGTAACTTTCACTGTAAGACCAATTCCACTTTTGTCTGTTGCAAATCCAAATAAAAACAATAGTTTAGTACTGGTATAGTTTTGGATACAGGTTTTTTAAAGAAACTGAGAAAGAACCTAAAATGACTTTAAAAGCTATTTTAGAATAAGAGGGGTTATTCTAAAGAAGTTCTTTGGAAGTTGTCCCTCTTGAATTTACAGTCACAAATTTATATTCCCTTTGTGATCTGAGTGGAAATGATCCATCTTCTGTTCAAATTACTGGTCAATATGTCAGTCAGCTCAAATGCCACTAATAAGATGCTAAAAAGTGCTTCTGAGGAATGGGGGATTTCGTTAACAAGACATAAAGTGCTTTTTAATCCATTTCCTACTTGTTAAAAGTGTTACGATTCTTACAGATTGTTCTATCGTGATGTGGTTTTAATCCTTTATGAGAAGGGAAAACACACTGTGCAATTCCGAAATCTAAGTTAAGAATTGAATCTGGGTAGCCTCCTTAATAATAGCCCCACTTCAATTCTAGAGTAATAACATAATTCTTCTGGAAGTACTGTGACCGACAAAATAGGAAAGATTTTTAAGGAAAGCGGTAAAAATATTTGGGAAATTCTTTTTCTTTATAAATTAAGTTTTCGAAACTTGCTTTTGACTTCTAAAGAATTTGCTTTCTCATGTTCTGAATCAAGTCACCAACTTCAGAATACCAAACCAATGAGTAATCATGGGAACCATATGAAGAAGTAAAGATAACATTGCCTTGTGGAAGAAGATGCTTTATTTTTCATGTGAAATTCAGTTACTCCTGTGAGTAAGAGCAAAATTACCAGTATTTTTGTTTCCAGTTACTTCATCTATCCCATTATTTGTTTGTTAATCTTTCTTCCCGTTTGAGTATAGTGATCACATCTTTGACTAAGTAGAATTCAGTTCCACTCATAGCTAAATGTTGGAGGTACGACAGTGACTAAAATCCTAACAGCAATAGGAAGGGATAGAGATTGGGGTAGGAGGTGGTGACAGGGTCATATCAATCAGCCTGCTGCATGGAGAATGAATTGGAGAAGGGCAAGCAGATGAGATAGTACAGTATTGCAGGCACCTATATATCGTCTGATGGTGGCTTGGATTAGTGATAGAACTGGAATTGAAAACTACTTCATGAGTAAAGTTGTAAAGTATTATAATGGATTGAATATGGAGGAGGAAGAGAGGGTGGGATCACAAGTGGAGCTTTGCATCACTCAGTAGATAGGAAAGAATATTGGAAGTGGGCCAGGTAGAGGTGGAGAAAATGGGGATAAGAATAGAAATCTGCCTTGGGATGTTTGGAACTTATTGAATCGTTCTATCTTTATATTCTAGAATCAATTCACATAGTTATGTCTCAGTAAAAGGTAAATAAATGAGTGAATTAGTGAGAATATGACCCAATTCCTTCTTATACATATAGTCACCTATATATATGGCATTATGTTGAGAAAAAACAAAGCAAAACTACATTTCTCAACATAGCTTCACTCCTATTTTAAGCCATAGAGTTATTTCATCATGGAGCTTTTCTCAATTAAGATTTATATACTTGCTTTTATGACTTTCTCAACAAAGTGAAAAAACTGAATCTCTTTGCTTCCTGTCTTTTTAAAAATATCTTGTTTACTGTCATTTGACTAATGGTCCATATGTGGAGCTTACTTCTTACAATTGCCAATAGTCTAATAGATCATGAGAAGCACTTCATTTTGAGCATTTGGGTGCAAGAGGTTCCAGGCATGATTTTTCTACTTGTATTTCTTTTAGAATTTCCTTCTCTCTGCCAGGGAATGAGTGTTTCTGCTTCAGGAACCTTAAGAGAGCCTTCTCTGCTTTATCTCCAAGCCCAGTAACTAATCTAAGGATCAGGAAATTTGACAGAACCCCCAACCCCCCCCCCCCCACACACACTCATGAATTCTTTTCAACAAAAAATGAATTTAAGAACTATACCGAATGTATTGACCAAATTTGGAAAAAAGGGTTAATTCTTTGGTTCTGTCTATGCTGGCAAAATGATTACAATTTTTGTGGTAATTATTGAAATATTATATTGAGAAAACCTAATTTGAAGATCCAGGTTCTTATTTCCTACTGAATTATGTACAAGTTCCCTGGCATAGTGTTTAAAGCATTCCACAGCATGCCACCGAGCGACTTTTCTATCTTTATCCTCGTCTAATCCTCTCACTCTAAGCCTGTGCTCCAGACAAACTGACTGCTTGTCATTCCCCAGTTTTCCTAGGGCTGTTCTCTAGACCTGAAATCTTTTGCTCTCTTACTAGATAGCTTCCCTTCTTGCTTTCGTTTCCTGCCCAACTCCTACTCAAAACTCTCAAAATTTTGATTTCTTTTCTTTCAAGGCCTATCTCAAATGCTAGCTTCACCATACCAGTGCTTTGTTATTTTTCTTAAAGCATTTTTAATAATTTACATGCTTACCTTATACTTAAACCTTGTAAAGCTCTTACTCATCCTCGTCTTTCTCACTGTGGTTATTGTAGGGACTTGCACATGTCATACAACCAAAAAATATTTTTTGAATTAAGTCGAATCATCCCCACTGACAGCTCCTATTTACGTTACACATTGGGAAATTATTCAAATCACGGAATCATCTTGTCTGCATAGACAAAGGTACTGTACCAGGCTCTCCCCATTATATCTCCTCATTAGGCTTCATTCACCAAACATGGGTTGAACACCTACTAATTGCAATGTGCTGTGTTACTCTGTCCTGTAAACAGGACCAAATATAATTACATAATCATGTGTCAGGAAAAATATATAATTATGTGCGTCTCACATATTCAAAATAAATTTCTAAAATAAAATAATTAGACTAACTTGATATCAATTAAATCTTGTCCAAATAAAGACTGAATATTTAGTTTTGTTCAATCTCATGTAAATGCTGATAAAGAGAGTTAATCCTTCCACTTGAGAAAAACAATTAACACATATCTAACCCAGGAACTCATTTATTCAATAACTTTCTCAATCAAATTCATGAGTGAAAAAAAAATTTTCTTCTCAGCACTTTGGTTGTTTTTCAAAGACACTTCCAAGGATTTGGTTTCAAAGTCTCTGATTTTAGGTATGTCTCTCAAGATTCGTTATAAACAGGGCAGAAGTAGAGCGAAAGTCCAGCAGAGGCAAACAATTGTGGAAAATCTGTGAAGTAATGTTGTCTTTGCAAGATTTTCCGGCCTACTTTTCAGGACCCATGGGTTTCAGATAAGCATTAGTTATGTGTCCAAGACAAACCACTGGGTTTTTTAAGCCACTGTTCATCCTTGGTGTAACTTTCTCACAAATAATTAACAATAAAATACACTCTTTGTCCATGATTTAAAAAACTGGTGAGTGAGGGAACTACCTGGATATGTGTGATCTGACAATTCACTGTTTTAATTTAAAATTTCCGCCCAGCGTTGCATTCATAAAATGACCACACGATGATATGTAAGCCAAAAAGCATAAAAAGTGCATTGTGGGTAAGGAGTTTATTTTTGTTATTCTTTTGAAATATTCAGCTGGTATTAAAAACAGATCTTTTGAGCTGGAACAACAGTGGTACAGGTAGACTTCCTACTTTTGCAAAAGATCTGGTCTTTAGCTTATGGGAACAGAGCCGAAGCAGATGTGAAAAGTTCAACTCAAGGAAGAACAGATTAAACGCACTTTTGTGGTTGAAAAACCAAAACAGATGTTATTATTAAACCACAAAAACCTGGGTGCATTTAAGTAACACTAGGTGTCTGCATTTTAAATTTGGATTTGAAATAATTAAGGCATTTTGAAGCTACACAGGCTGTTGTGTGCCACTAAACTCTTAATCTCAAATCAAGAAGTTTGCATATTAAAAAGAAAAAGTTTCAAGAACACTGGGTCTCTATCATTGTGCTTGTCTTCTGAAAATGAGAAAGAAAGCATCTGACAATGAAAAATAAAGCCTTTTGGTGAGTTTTCAATGATTTTTCTCAAGGCATTTTGAAGACGTTGATTTACATAATTTTTTTTGTCTTTACAGAACAACTTCGAAATGTCTAGATTACTATTGTTATGACGTATATCTTAAAGAGAGGGATCAAGACACAGTGCCGAATTAAGATGATGCCAATACATGAATTCAAAGACTAATTGTCAATTTACTGGACTGCTTCCCCACACATGACGGCCTCTACCATGAGATATAAAATGGTGTGGGAAAGCAAATACGAATCAGAGTTGTCTCACAATGGCATGACTACTCTTTGGAATTCAATTTTGGCTTTCAATAAATCTTTGTTCCAATATGCCACCTCCTCCATTTCAACCCAAATAAGTTAAAAGTCTAACCAACAGGACATGGGAGACCAGGTGTTATCCTGTACAAACTCCTGTTACTAGAGAAAAGCCAGCAGAGAGAGAGGGTGGCAAAGGAAAGGTAGCCATGATTTGTTTCACAGTTGGCAGCCTTTGATCATTAATCTAGATATGTTTTACACATTAGGCCAAAAGGGACGTATTTAGCTAAATGGACATTAAGGATGTAATCTTTCACCTCTATTCGGAAAAATGAGTGTTACATGATGTAGGATGATTTAGGAGAGAGCTGGGAGGATGCCAAGCTTCTACATCATGTAATCTTCGAGTGTTGGATGTGGAAGAGTCTCTATTAATTATCCATTCCCATTGGAAGAAACCTCTTTTCCACTCTGGTTCTCAAGTTGGAAGAAGAAATGGGGTGATCCTAAATTGCCTGGGGCATTTTTTCAAATCACATATGCTTTTTCTCTCTACATGAACATTTCAAAAGGTCTTTGAGATGATTCCAACTCCCACCCCTCATTCCCTCACTCTGCCCTTCCCCCAAGAACCACAGTTTTTTTTAAGAATTGATGTGGGAATGACCACTGCTTTAGTTTAACACCCTGAAAGATTCATGATACGGCCAGAATGTTACCACCGTCGCATAGTTCATACAAAAACTTTTATAATCATAAAGATTCCATGTTGGATGCACAATGTTCAGATATATATCGCATTAAGTAAAAGATGTCACAAATATTTTCCCTGTTTTTTTTTTTTTAATTTTTAAGTGTGGCTATTAGAAAATTTAAAATGACTTGTGTGGCTTGCATTTGTGGCTTGCATTATATTCTTATTGGACAGCCCTGTTCTATCTGCTGAAGAAAAGGAGAGAAAAAGAGAAGGAGGGAGGGTAGGAGAGAAGGATAGGGAGACAGAGAAACATGTGATTACTTTGGGAAAATAATATAATGCAACTCTTTACTTTCAGCTATATTCTGCCCTTAGCAGCAACAGTTTTGACTGTGTGTAAATTTCCTTTAAAAACAGGTTTGGCAGTTAGCAATTCTGAGAGGGTAAATAATTGGGCAAGATGTCAGAGCAAGCATCTCTTGGGTGGCTGGACCAATAATGACAGAGAAGAGAGATGGCATTTTAGCTGGGATGCAAGTGAGAGGATGTCCTTGCCTGACCTGAGGACTGTGGATAAGGAGTAGTCAGCCCTGGATGGTGTATGCCACAATCTCCAGGATTCTGGGTAAAACCTGGATATGGACAGCCCAGTCTCTGGAGTTATTTTGAAAAACTGTGAAAGAGAGAATGTGAACATAAAATGAGACTATATGAGAGGGATGTAACTTTCTAAAAATTGGAAGTCATTTATTAATTCATTCTCTAATTCCCTACATATCCATTGAACTTCTCTTGAGGTCTGTTCAAACCTTTTTCTAGACAGTGGAGAGGGAACTAAAGAAACAAAATCTCTATCTCCGTGATGTTCCCATTGAAAGGAGAAACAAATAGACAAATGATTAGTGCATCAGGTTTTTCTATGAAGAAAAATAGAGCAAGAAGATAAAGAGGGAGGGATCTTGATTCAGAAAAGGTGTTTAAGGAGTCCCTTTTTGGAGAGGTGACAGTTGAGCAGAGACCTGACTGAAGAAAGAGAGAAAATCCAGTGGGTAACTGTGGGAGACTGTTCCAGGCCAGAGTCATAGATATTCAAAGGCTTTGAGGTAGGAGCTGTGTGGTATGTACTTGAGGAATCATAAGGGGACCCCAGCTAGAGAGGAGTGAGTGACAGAGAATCATAGGAGGTTAGGCTATAGAAGGGATGGAGGTCAGAGTGTACTGAACTTTGAAGGATATGGCAAGGATTCAGGAGTTTATTGTAAATGAGATGGACAGCCTTTGAAGAGTTTTCAGCATAATGCTGATATCATCTGGCTTACATTTTAAAGAATCCCTCAGATTCTAGCAGGGAAATAGGGGAGAAAGACTGATGAGGAAGCTGTTTGAATAGGCTAGGTAAAAGCTGGTAATAGTTTAACTAGAGGGCTAAGAGTGGAGGTGGTTAGAAACAGCTGAATTTTTAATATATTTTGAAGTTGAAGCAAAGAATTTTCCTCTTGGGTTGTATTTGTGAGAGAATGAAAGAAAAGAATCAAGGATAACTCCATGGTTTGGGCCCGTGTAGCTATAAAAATGGAATAACCATTTATGAATACAAGAACATTTGCAATTGACAGTAATAAGTCAAGGATGCCTGCTATGATCTACAGGGTAGCCACTAAAGAGAAAGCAAGAAATGTACAGCTGACAAGCTGATAGAAAAGAAAATAGAACGATTAAAAATATTTGATTAATTCATCAAAAAAGAAAAATCAAGAAAAAAGTATAAAACAGGGCTGGCCCCATGGCTGAGTGGTTAAGTTCGCGTGCTCCGCTGCAGGCGGCCCAGTGTTTCGTTGGTTCGAATCCTGGGCGCGGACATGGCACTGCTCTTGAAACCACGCTGAGGCAGCGTCCCACATGCCACGGCTGGAAGGACCCACAACGAAGAATATACAGTTATGTACCAGGGGGCTTTGGGGAGAAAAAGGAAAAAAATAAAATCTTAAAAAAAAAAAAAAGTATAAAACAGGTGGATCAAATAGAAAACAAATAATGTGATGGCAGATATAAACCCAAACATCACTAATTACTTTATATGGACTAAATACTCCATTTCAAACTAAGATGGCAGAGTGATTAACAATATAAATTGAGAAGAAAACTCTGGAGTAGGAATAGGTAGAAAAGAGTGAAAATTAGAATTCAGTTTTGGATATGGTAAATGGAGATGATTAGTTAAGAATGTTGGGATCTGTTTGTATATTGACTCTATATTCCAAGATATTAGCTCTCCTGCAAGCTTTATGATATCATAAGAAAATAAATACACTTTCTTCTACATCTCTTAATCTAAGCCATTCACAAAAACTTTAAGCGGAAATAAGAGAACAGAAGTCCTTGTTACATCACGCCAAATATGCTGCTTCTCAGCTTGATAATGATCAAGTGACTAGTTGGATTTCATCAGAGACAAATTTAACTTTTGTTAATTGCATTATATTTTATACACATACAAATAAGAGTAGAGAGAATTGAGGGAGGTGGAGAGACAGAGAGAACACCGTATATAATGGAGGTTCCTATTCCCTTCATTCTGCCCAGTTGATGTATGACTGTGGTTTTAGCTCTCATAGGTTTCCTAGTTTTCATGAAGTTCTTTGTTTGATTATTTTGTCAGGCCAAGTGTGATTCTAGTTTTTAAAGACTTGGAAGGATATACAATATGGTTTGTAAACATGAGGCAACTACTTCATATAATGCTCAATCATGGAAAAAATGATTAGTTCCATAGCTGAAGGTAAAATTGGCTGTGTTGTTCTTACTGAGACACATTAAAAACAATTTCAAGGGTAATTTTGACCACACGGTATTATTATCCTACAAATAAAATGTGAAACCTTCAACAAGATACAACTCCCCTTAATGGTACCATGATTTAACCCATGATCTCCATCTTATCAATGAAGATATTATATATAATTTTTGATGGGAATAAACACATATTATTCTTTGGCTTTTCCATAATCTCCCAAACTAAAAACATTCCCGTAAAATGAAGTTATTGAAATGTTACTTATTAGCTGTGGATATTTGCCAGCTCCTAACCATCCCTTCCTTTCCTTTGTGATCACGAATTATGTTTTCTAACTCATTTAGCTTTCAATATTTTTTAGAATTCCTTTAAAATTGGGTAGATTTTCTCACAGATATTTCAGATATTCTGGCATGAATGCAGAGGGTAGTACTAGATAATTCTTAAGTGGAATTTCAGTTCTCTCATCCCTGCAAAATGCTTAGCTCCAAACTTTTCAATCTCTGCTTATGCAATTCTTTTTCTCCATAAGCCATATTTCAGCCTACCTTCAAAGCCCAGGCAAAGATTCAGCGTTTTCATAAAGTTTTCTCTGAATAATAATACCCTATGCTAAAACTTTCCTCTCATAATGTATTCATCACTTATTAAATAATCATTCACTGTTAAAAAATGTTTCCTTGTAATCCTTCATTCATTTATTAATATTTGTAAATTTGCATTGAAGATTTACTATAACGCAGGTATCATTTTAGGTATTGTGAATATCACAGTAGCAAAATAAAATCTCTTATATTCTAATCTAGTTGTAAAGATAGTACATTTAAAGATGTACTCACAATCAAGTAGGGTGTGGCTTAAGATAGGGAAGTCCTAGATTCCATGAGAGCATTCAAGTAGTTCCCTCCCCAGGCTGCAGATTGGAATCACCCAAGGACTTTTAAAGAGAACACCTATGCTGTGCTCTCCTGCTGAGGGTCTAATTTCCTGGGTGTAGGACAGATCTGAGTAGTTTAAAGTTCCCCAGGTGATTCTAATGTACGGCCAGGGCTGAGAACCACTGGTCTCCACTCTAACTGAATGCCAACTGTGGAGCCTTAGTTTACAGGGTACTGACACATGTCGCTCTAGCCAGCCGTCAGTACCTCACTGGCCTCCTCGACTTTTCACAAAGAATAGTAGTAGTTCACAAAGTTTGAAAAAAGAATGGGTTTGCTTTTAGCATCCATTTTGTTGTAGGATCTTTTGTTCTACTGGTAAGTGACAAATCTGTGGATTCTCTGCTACGCTGTTAGGAACAGCAGCCTCTGGAATTCCTTATCAATAACTCATTTAATAAATTGAAGGTCAGACATCAGTGATCTTCATCCTCATAGAAAGTGAAGAGCATCCTTTTTATTTTCTTCATCAACCCCCTTCTAAATGATTCCGTGGCCTTTAAGTTCTATTTCCAGCTTTTCTTTAATTTTAAAGATGGTTTTCTGGGCCTAGGTACTTTAATTTCTTTTTAGCAAAAATGAGCAAATTCTGTGTCTGCTATGGATAAAAAAGGCAAATAATCTTACTAGTTAGCCAAGTCTACTCTACCAAAAGAGAAAATAGAGGCATTTACTCACTTAAGTCAGGCTAAAAATAATATTTTTTAAGGTATACAAGTAATTGAAGAAATCAAGTTTTCCCTCCGCCCCCATTTATCTGGATAATTGCCTTATTTTCTCACCCTTCATCATCCTGTCCTGGTAATTTTGCTGCATAAACAACTTGGCCTTACCTTTTGTGGTATTTGATTTTTCTTTAACTACATATGCTTCAAAGGTTAAAAAAAGAGAGAGAAAGAGAGACCATACAATCTACATCACTACTTAAAACTATTAGAAGATAACAATTCACTAGTTGGGACAATACAATTCAAAATACTAAAAAGATAACAGGTTTAAAGAAATTGGCATATGTTAGTGATTATGCAATCATTCATTTCCCACAGATTTCTTTTTATAGGAAACTTTGGAAAATCCCAAAAGAACTGACCGAGTCATCTAAACCACAACAGGTTTCTTTCAACATCAAAACCATGGGTAGGAGTGGGCGAGGAATAATTTTCTTTTTTTTTTTTTAAGACACGGACAGCCTGATTCTGAGTGTGCAAAGCTGTGGCTTTCCCTCCTATGGACGCCTTCTGAACAGCAGATCTGACTTCCTCCTCAAACCAAGGCATCCTGAAAACATCCAAGCAGAGGAAGCATTTTTTCATCATGACATGGGAAAGGGCCACAGAGATCCAAATGGAAACGGACATTTCATGTGAGTGACTGTTTCTACCCCAGCTTGGCTTCTTGCCTAATTCAACAGACACTTAGGTGGCTGAAGAGGGAAATTTTTGTTAAAGCGAATCCAGCTCTGAGTTGGACACAGAGCCTTTTGACTGGTGGCCCAGTTCCTTGTGCTAGCTGGCAAAATTAACAAATTTTTCTTTTAGTTGTTATTTTTGGGTTTTGAATATACTTCATTTCCTGGCAACAGTTTTCTTTCTCTAGTAGATAAAGGGAAAGATCTCTTCCATCTACAGCATATAACACTTTTATCATCTTAGAAACTATTTTCTCAACCAGGAAGGATCCCCTGAAGACTTACTCTCGCTCTCCACGGCCTCTTGACAGCTGGCTTGTAACCAAGATGTCTCAGAAAAGTCCTCCCTTTTCCTTATTGTGTATGTCAGTGGGAGTCTGTTTGCTGTCATCAGAAGGTTCATCTTACATGCATGACCGTGGAGGCCGTGTGTGTGTATGTGTGCGTGTGTGTGTCTATGTAAGGGGTGGGCATGGTGCCTAGTTTTAAGCTTTAAAGAATACTCAAAGACCATGACTGAGAAAATTAGAGATTAAGGTGGTACTCCTTCCCCTGTTGCCCCCTAGGAAGCAATATAAAATCTCTTGTCATGGGCCACCCATTATATCAATGTAATATATGCTACTATATTAATCAAAAATAGACAATCTTCCACTCTGGTGGCAGAGTGAATTGACACCACTTTTCTGGATGGCATTGTAGCACTGCAAATCAAAAGCTTTACAAATTACAGATCTGTACTTAGGAACTGATCTTCCGGAAATGCTCATAAATGTACACCAAGATTTATTAGCAAGTATTTTTATTGTAAAATTAAAAGTGAAAACAACTTAAATGTCCAACAACTGGGGAATGTTTGATTGAATATGATATGTACATCTAATGGAAGATTTTGTGGTTATGTTTTTAAAGAATATTCAAAAATATGAGGTAAAGTTTTTGACATAGTGTAGAATGGAAGAAGAGAAAAAAAAGAACCTAACACAGTTCAATGACAAATTTGTATAAATATGTATGTATAATTGCATAGAGTAAATGGTAACAGGAAATATACCAAAATTATAGCAGTGATTTTTTTTCTGTAGCTTGGCATTTCAGGTAGAATAGGTAGATAGATATTAGAAAGATAGAAGTAAAACTTTTTTGGAAAAAGGATAATATACTTTACTAAATATAAAAAAAAAATGTTTACTCAATCTACACTAAATTATGAACATATCTTTATCAAAGTGTACTTAAGAAACATCATTTTTGTCTCCTAAGTCTAGCCACACAGAATAGAAATAGCTTAAAAAAAGATAAGAAATTCTAAACAAGGCAGAGGGCTGGGAGACCACCTAGTTCCAATCTCTGCTTTGCCAGGGGAGGGGAGAAACAAATCCAGAGAAGTGACATCTCTTTTATCAAGGTTACAGCTACTTTGTGATAAAGCCCTAAGCTCATTGCGATACGAAACAGATTGCATTTTATTGTTAATGTTTTTCTTTCTTTATTTACATGTAGGCCACTGATTTTGACGAAAGTTTGGATTATTTGGTTGGCATATGTATTTACCTCCCAAATGGTCGCCTGTTTCTTGATATTGCAGGGGGTTTGACATTCTAAATTCAAAAAGGTTGTCACAATATTAACAGCAGCACACGTATAGACAATGTCTGACAAGTGTTCGTATGTAGCAAGAGCTTCTGTCTTTGAACCAGTTGCTATTTGTGCATCTGACTTTTAACGCGGATAGTTTTGACTTTGAGACTGTCTGATCAAAAATGCAAGAAAAATAAACCCAAATAAATGATTCCCAATCCAGTAACACAAAATTCCTTTCGCAAGGTATTTTCTTTTCTGTAAGGTATTCAATTGATTCACATTCACAATTTAATTGATTCAATTGATTCACATTAAATAGTATGATAAAATAAGGTTTCCTAAAGCATAAGAGTAGATTTATTTTGGTTTAAACTCTTCCCTTTCCCAATGTGTAGACCTTATGTTGCAAACACTAACTGAAAACATCACATAATACCTACCTGGTATTAGAACCTTTTTACAATTCAGTCAGCGAGTATTTGCAATTTCTAAGTAGGGAATATTAAGGTAATGAGTTCTGAATAATATTTTATTACCTATATATTAATGACTCATCCTTTTTATTGAAAACATTGAAATTTTTTAGAAATCACTTTATAAAAGTGATTTTAACTTTTTTTTTTTTTTTTACCATAGTCATAGATCCCTGCTTTCTTAAGAAAAGAGATTAAATGATTCAGGTTTAGAGAAACAAATTACTGTGCTAATCTTCAGGTGTTCCTCTTCTTGATGTGGCCACTCCTGTCTGATCATAGCAGCATGGGCCCCATCATAGTTGTGTTTTCATTAGTGCTCCACTGACTTATTTGCCAGTGAAATCTGCCGTAAAAAAACACTACCCTTCTGCAGTTTCAGAAACAGACTGGCTCGTCTAAAATAATTCATAGGAGTGGCCCCATGGAAAGCTGGGTGACTCGAGCGTGCAGAAGGCCTTCATGTGCAATACAGGAGCTTGGGAAGCATTTACAGACCTATTTTCAGGATTCCTAGAATTAAGATGCAGGTTTCTCTATGACACAGACTATTGAAAATCCCAGAGCAAGGACTGGTGGATCTGTCCCACAAAGGTAAAGTGTTTGGTTTGACCAGAAAGTCCTTTAAAAAATTGGGAAGTATTAGTTAAACGCCAAGTTTCCAGCTTCCTTCGATAAATGAGAGGATCTGCCAACACTGGGTTCTCTTCCTTTCGTGGCACTAATCAGCCTGTTCTGGGTAGAAGCTGCCTGTTTAGAAAAGGCAAGTGCCCTTCACTGGCTGCACTCTAAGGCTGACCTAGCCTGCTTCGCTCGCATAGTGATACATTTCCTGCTTGATCTCTATGGGAATTTGATTTTTTTGACTCCTGTCAAAGGACGAAAGCATTGCTGGTGCTTCCTTCTGCCCAGGTATGTTCTGTAACTTGGCTCAGCACTTAACCCCATACTGCATCAGAAAGTACACTGAAACTTCAATAGATGAGTATCTTTTATCGGTTTAAGTGTGAGTTATAGGCTCTCTTCATTCATTTTCTCTCTTCTTTCTATTTCTAAGGAAATGATGCAAGGCTTCCTAACCAGTTTTTACTGGCTACTGTAGTCTTTGCTTTTCTCTCTCTTTTCTGAACTCTTATGGCAATTTTGTTATCTCTATCTAAGAATTTAGTTCTTAAGATTAGCACTATAATATTGCTCTAGAATTAAATTTACTTGAATGTTAGACATTTTTCTCCATGAAGGGCAAGGATAATGCCTTTGACTAATATTACATATATTACTAACATGTTTCCTAAGACTACCAATAATTTACCAACAATAACTTACTAATATTCCTCATATTACAGAACCTAGCAGAGTGCTGATCACACAGCAGATCTGAAATGTACTCATTGCTTGAATAAGTATTTCTATACTATTTAACCTAAAACAATGTTCTTCAGCATGAAAATTATTTATTGAATTGTAACATATGACCCATAATACGTAGCAAGTTAAATACTACCGGTTCCTCTTCATGTTTTTAGGAAGAAGTATTTCTAGCAAAAGCATAATACCATGCGAGTTCTTGCCCTCAATTTCTATTGCCTTATGCATTCCTTCCTAACCACTACTGAACCAATGTTTTCCTCTTTTAATTTCTCTATTAACTTTAATTAGGCTCATGAGTTTGCTGGCCAGGTGGGTTTTCCCTAAACACTCACAACTCCGTTTTCCAGGCTAGCAATGGAATTAAGTTAAGCTGCAGATTTGAGGCAGAAGCTAACATTATAAGCAGTGGAAGTTCCAGTGCCACCACAACTCATTTCGTCCACTGAGGATTTCAGCAGGCAGCACATTTAATAAGCCAGGCTCGACATTTTTCAAGGAATACTTTGGGATCCATTTTTGAAAACAATATTGGTTATGATTCCACAGCTGGAAGATTTCCGAGGAAATAATGTTTGTTCTCTTGAAAATGTGCTTGGTCCATTCAGCATAAAGAACATGACGATTCTGAGCAACCAGTTCTAAATTTTACCATCTCTCTAATACGTAATTTTCCAACAGCATAGTGATGGGTACGTGATAGAAGAATAGTAGGACGAGTTCCAATTCATTCTTTTATTTTCTTTCATTTTATTTTATCTGTTAAGGAAACATAAACTTGCCTCCATTATTTATGTATTTTAGTGTATTAACCTAGATTTCATTTGTAGTTTTCCTCTAAAAATCTTGAAAAAGAACAGAACAGAGCTGAAAATCTTCCTGCGATCCTACAGGGCATTAGACTGTCTCAGGTACTGGCTGCTGGTTTAATAAAAGGATAGGATTTCCATTTACTCCAGGCAGGCTTAATGTATTGTTCTCGGAGTGAGACAGTCAGAATGAGTCAGGAGCCAAAGAATACACTTTATAGACACAAATAATCGTAAATTCAGAATGTCACCTTTAGGCTGAGGCATTTTTATTATTGTTAGTGGAGCTGCTGAGTAGGTTTGATGTTTTATTCTCTTGAGGACTCAATGTTCCCGAGTCCTGGAGCCCTGTCTTTATCAGGCTCACAAGGAGGGAGCCCAGCCAAACTTGCTTCCTATACTTCTCTATGATTGATAGCAGATGGCATGCTTTAAAATAAACCTATCCATTAGCAGTCCTCAGTGTTTTTACTCAAGGCATTTACAACTGTCTCAAGCAGAAAACACATTCACTCCATGAGCTAGCTTCAGTCCACAACAGCTGTACAGGTGCAAATTTCTCATTAACTCTTAAAGAGTAGGGAAATAAACAATGGCTTTTTCTCTTACTTTATTTAAGGGAGTACACTTCAAAGCTGCTGTGGAATTACTCTCCTCCACAACAGAGCTTCAAAGGATGGAGTTTTATTAAAACTGAGTAATATTAGGCAATGAGATGCTGGTCCAAGGAATGTATAGATGATGTGGTGCATGTTATAGTTTAAAAGTGTGTTTCTTTGCACAGAGATTTAGAGGTAAATTAACAGTCTCACAGGAGTGTCTGTGAAGAGGTAGAAAAGAAAGAAAAACTCAGCAAGGGTCCCTAGCAGCTCTCAGGTCCCCAGGTACGGGCGCCTCTGCTCAAGCTGTGATCTCCCAGCCTCCTCACCACCCCTCCCTGCTTGCAAACGGAGTCTTCCCACTGAGCTTTGACCAGTAGGATGAGTTAATGGTTTGTTTGTAATCAGCCAAGTGAATTTTCTTGCATATTGGTGGTTAGACAAAAGCAAAGTCATTTTTAAAGTTAATTTGTTACTCATATTGAACATGGATGAGAAGGTTGAATTGTGCTCCAAGGGAGAATAAAAGCTTTGTAGTTTAAAAAAGTATTGTTATTATACTGGCAAACACCTAACAGAACTTGTCTTGTGCCAAGTATGGGTCTTGAATCTTACGAAAATGAACTTCTTAAATCTTAAGAATAATTCTTGAGAAAACTGTTACTATCCCTAATTTTACAGATTAAGATGCCACTATGCTGTTATTTTGTTATATTAAAAATGAGGCCTCTAACTAGACTATTTCTGGAAAGGAGGAAGTGAGAGCATGGATTCTAAGCCCCACTGCTGTATTCAAGTTCTTAGCTCAGCACTTACTATCTGCATGACTGTAGGCTTGTCATTTGATGGTCCTCTACTTCAGTTTTCTCACTTACTTTATAACCCTACTTTGGGTAATAATTGTACCTACATGATATGGTTGTTGTGATGATTAAATGAATTAATGTTAGTGTATGGTAACTTAGCAAATGCTGTGTAAGTTTTAGCTGTTACACTATCATTACCATCATTATTAATGATGTTAGATTGACATTATGCCCTTAGTATCAACTAGTCTTCTCTGATTATCTTCTACATCTGGTCTCTGTGTTTTGAAAAATTTTAATGTCCAAACAGAACAATTCATTTGTTTTTATTTCACACTTTATTAATCAAACATGTACATAGTTGCCAATCAGAGACTCTGATCAGCAGGAGGTAACAAGAGTTTTCATAGGAAATTGATAAGATTTTGCCCCAAAGCAGAGTAATTTGATACTCTAGCTTAGCGGCCTTGTTATTGGTGAGTGTGTCATTCCCTCAGACCTTCTGAAATAACAAAACTGGTTAATAGAGCCCCTCATTACAACCTTCCATGGGTCCCCATGGGCCCATGCCACCATGATAGGTAAACGTGAGCCAAAAT
Organism: Equus asinus; assembly: GCF_041296235.1. NCBI lineage: Eukaryota > Metazoa > Chordata > Mammalia > Perissodactyla > Equidae > Equus > Equus asinus. The sequence continues at coordinate 87,960,808 of NC_091793.1, forward strand.
ATCTCTTCAATGGGCAGCTGGAGAGGCAAAGCAATAAAAGTCATATAATACACCCTATGACTACCCTATTCCTTACTATTATTTTTAAAGGGTATTCTGTGTTACAGGGATTTCAGGAGAAGGCCCACATAATAGAGACTTACCGTTGGTTTCTCAATGAACACTTCATATAGATAGTTCTGAAAAATATGGTGGAAGAATCCAACTGTGCATGAGGCACTTCCATTACAAGCCATCTTCATGGTTTCTGCCTGTTTCTCACCAGAAGCCCTTTGTAAGGAGAATTGCTTTCTTGGCTTTGCAATTGCACTCAGGTAGGTTTTATAATAAATATACCTGTATATAAAGTGAAAAAAACCTAAGCAATGTAGGGAAATTTAAGCGAAGACAACATCTCTTAGTACTGAGTTGTTTTATGTTTGTGTAGATATTAGATATCCACTGATTACAATTGCAACAACCCTTCAGTTACCTGGAACATTTCATTTGGATTTCTGAAAAGTAATTCTATATTGGGTGTGGTTATAAAAGGTAAATGCCGGGCCAGTGGATATTCCATACTGCTTGCTGTAAGCTTCAAGGGAATATGGCTAGTAATCTGAGATGACTCTAGGGCACCTTGGTGTGCATTTTACAGGAAGTTTGTGTATTAATGGTTCCTCTACACTTCATTATTAGTTTTAGTATCACACTGACTGGGATTAAGTCAGTTAGATTTATAAACTCTCAATAAGAGAGAAAAAAGCCTAAGGAATGGAGCCTAGGAAAAGCAGTACACTTACTGGATTAAATGTCCTAGAGAGAAAAATCAAGTTTTGTAAGAAATGATTTTTTTCCCAGAAAGATAGATACTAGGAGCTTGAGAAGATTTAAGAATATATCTAAGCATTAAGATTTTTTGGTAGAACGAACTAAGACTATATTGTTATAGAAGTGTAACTGTGTATTAGTTGTATCCATTGTAGAATTCCAAACAATCAACCTTTTGAATGCGATGGTAGAAAGAAAGGGCAGGGAACTGGACATCAGAATACTTGGATTCTGCAAAGAAGAAGAACAGAATATCTGTCTATCCTTAGGCCAATTACTCCAGCTCTTTATTCCTAAGTGTAAGCTCCCTATGCCTCAGATTCCTCAATTGTAAGTTAAGAGGGTCGGACCGGATCAGAAAATCAAACAAATGGCAGGTGGGCTTGGATTCCCCCCTCTCATGACCCTGACAGGCAGCAATAATTGATTACAGACTCTTCCCGCTGAGCCAGTGTGAGGCCTCCAAATTCTCAATGCAGTGACCCAAGCAGCCTTCCTGTGGGCCTCATCACTCAAAGTGAACTTGAAATGAGACTTGTTGCCTATCTCTGTTAGCCGCTAGGTGGTCCCTAAAATGCAAAAATTCTAGATTAATAATGTTTCTCACCATGAGGTGGTATCTATGTTTAAACGGACAGATATGTTAAATGGAGAAATAGATGAAGAGTTCATATTTTGGTAAGTATAGCATAAATCCTGGTGTTTTTATACTGCATTCAATGACTGCATTCCTGTGAGGATTGCTTCCTTTTAGGGAAATTTTGACATTCTTCCACACTGTTTCATTTATTTACCGTTACGACTTTAAAACTGGTGAACTTATTGTTTTCTTTTCGTTGTTCATTTGGCCCCTTATTCATTATAACCTTAAAATACTTCCTGCTCGTTTATACCCAGTCTATGTTCTAAACGGATCCAAAAGTTGTGTTCTCAGTGTTCTCTTCAATAGCTATTTATCCCTTAAGCCCCTTTTTTTGTTTATTTTGAGGACATGTTCTAGTTTTGCTAAAAACTTGAAATTAGAAATTTCTAAGTAGTGTATATCTTTCTCTATGTCTCTCTGGGCTCTGTTTCATTAGAAAGTTTTGGAAGCTGAAGTTCGTTCCCAACTATGGGGTACAATAGGGCTTCTTTGCATTATTAGCCATGTGTCAGAGTAGACAGCAGTTATCCAGATCTTTCCAATATGAATAGCAGCCTTTGTAAAATCAGAAAATTATCCTTAGTTTATGAAAATTCACTGATAAATATCTAACCTACTATATTATTTAAAATAATTGCACTTTCTTAAGAATATATTATTTAGCACCACTCCTTGAAATAATTCTTCCTTTTGATATAGTTTCAGACAGAGAAAACAAACAATCCCAGTTCAGAACTTTATTAGTCTCCTACCTTTTAATAGCACTTTATGTTTTGTGAAGTCCCCTGTAGTTCTTTTTACAGATGATTCATTAAGGAAACATGGTCTTTTGGATACAATTTTGGGTTAGGACTTCAGAGACAGACTTTGGTGCATCCTTCACTCTTTCACCATATGGGTAACAATGATCAGTGGTCCTGTTCCTCTGAAGTCAAGCTTTCATCTCTGTAAAATGGGTACAATATTGCTAATTTTGTTTGTTTGTGTGGTAAAAAGAATTATTCTCCTAGGCTACTTGCCTTAAGCTCTTTGAGAGAAGAAAGCCATAAGTAGCACGGGAAGTGCTACTTACCGCGTCATCTAGGATTTTGTTTCCCACCCTCATCTTCTTGTCCTAACAAAGAAATAATGAAATTCTCCTTGAGCCAGAGGAGTAGCTGGATGGTAGCCAAGGATTTGGGTTGACTCCCCAGTGAGGTTTGACATTTGTGTTAATCAGCTGGCTTTCTTGTCACCTGGAGTAATGTTAAGTTGGATTTGTGTGTTCAGCACAATGAAACAAGCAAACAGACTTTGAAAATGTTGAACGTTTAGCAAATTAACAGTTATAAGCCTTCATATCCAAAGGCAATAAAGCATTGTTATGCAATTAAAAATAAACAGAATTTACATTGACAAAAATATATACTTGAGAAAAATGTGAGCAAATATATTAGCAGTAATTAACACATAATACTTCAAATAATATCTTAATTGTTTACGAAACTAATTTTTCTATTGCACATTTACAGTGGGGCAATCAGGGCATTAATCACCCAGGTTCTGAATGGCTGACTTTCAGGTTTGGTAAAAATCACATCGAAGGCTTGCTGGTACAATTTCTTCTTTGAGAAATCTTGTGACTATTCCCGGGAAGATTAACCAAAACAAACAAAAAACCCCACTTAATAACAAACAAAACAGCAATATAACTTTGTATGGAAGCTTTATTTTCAAAGGATCCCAGAATGCTTATAAACTGTTATTCAAACCATATACAGGAACCACTGAAGCGCGGCCACATTTTGAAGCCAGAAGAGGAGCTGAAATGTCAGTTGGAGAGGATGTTCCTGCTCTGGAAGGGGTGTGGCTTGCATGATCTAATAGTGGTTTCCTGGTTCTATTAGTAGGAAATAGTGCCGTGCTGCAGGGGTGGAATTCCTCTGCTTTGAGCTACATAAGGCGAGGCTGTATTGCTGTGGAACGTGAGAAGCAAAGGAGACTATAGTGTGGAAAGAGGAGGCATGAGAAAGAGACTGTTTGTGTTCCTGTCACCAAGTGGCAGTGACTAGAGCGCAGACACTAGTTGTCAGGGCTCCCTGCCCCTGGGGTAGAATAACTCTGTCCCAGGTGCTGTTGGAACCAAGTTACCTGGGTTGCCAAATGAAAAACTCTTCTGCTATGGGAATTTTTGAAGGAAAAATACAATAACAAATTCAACCGGTTCACAGATAGAATCACAGAACGTGAGAACCATAGAGATTATTTAGTCAAAAACCTTTATCTTGGAGGAAACCAGGACGCAAAGAGGGAAGGTGGTGAGAGCACTATCTTAGATCAATATCAGAATCTTCCAGTTGGAAGAGACCTTAGTGATTAACCAGTAACATCCCACATACAATTATAGAATGACTTCTAAAACCTTTTTTTAAGAGTTATTTCAGTAATCCTGTTGACTGATAGGGGCTTTTGACCCCACAAAGTAATGTCTCCCACTGTTGGAACAATCTTTCTTTTGTTTCTTTAATACACATTTATTTTTTCCCTAGTTAACTAGTTAACTAATACACATTTTAAAAAATTATTTTATTGAGGTCACATTGGTTTGTAACATTGTGTAAATTTCAGGTGTACATCATTATATTTCAGCTTCTGTATAGACTGTGTCTTGTTTACCACCAAAAGTCTAGTGCCCCCTTACCCCTTTTGCCTTCCTCATATCCCCTTTCCCTCTGGTAACCACCAATCTATTCTCCTTATCTTTGTGTTTGTTTTGTTTGTTTATCTTTCACATATGAGTGAAATCATGCGGTAATTGTCTTTCTCTGTCTGACATTTCACTTAGCATAGTATCCTCAAGGTCCATCCATGTTGTCAGAAATGGCACAATTTTGTCTTTTTCTATGGCTGAGTAGTATTCCATTGTTTAGTGCCAATCATGTGCCAGGCATTAAGCTAGGCTTTGGAACACAAAGGAAGATAATACTGAAACAACAGCATCTAATGTTTATTGGGAGCACAGTAAATGTTAGTTACCAGGAGTTTTACGCATATTAACTCATTTACTTCTCACAACAAGCCCGTGAAGTGGAAACTGTTATTTTCCATGTTTACAGCTAAGAAAGAGAGGGCAAGTAACTTGCCAAAGAGAAGCAGCTAATAAGTGGCAGAACAGGGCTTTAAGCCAGGCGTTATGGTTTTAGAGCCCATACTCAACACTAATTCCATGATGCTCTTTAAATTGCCAGCTAAACAAATAGATGAACAACATAATAATTGATTTTTATTAGAGCTATGAGGTAAATAAGCAGAGTTCTGTAGAAGGCTTAATGAGGGACCCCCATTAGCCACAGAGGTCAGGGAGGACCTCTTTGGAGGGAGGGAGGATTCCCGGGAACCAGTCACGAGCAAGGCCCTCGTCAAGGGCAGAACAAGCTCAAAGGCTTCCTCAGGAAGGATAGGGAAGAAGCTGATGAGTTTTGGAGCCCAGATTTTCTTCCTCTAAAGTTCTCCAATTTAATTCTACTCCTCGTGTTACATAGAGTAAACCGAACCCCTCTATCATATACATTTGTTTTGGGGGTAAATTAGGGTTTTTTCCCTGCAAAGTGTTACGTAAACCATTGAACACTAATTTTATAAACAGAACTTTGCCTTTTAATAAAGACTTTTGTAAAATTTATTAGTTTTATCTGTAATCTTTGCTCCTTTTATTTTATTGTTTGTATCACTTCACTTGCTGCTCCGTCTTCCTCTTTAAAATAATCACAGTTGTTAAAAATGACCTCCACTGATCCTTGGCACATTAAGGGAAAGATCTAAGATGTAGTTAGTGCCTACTATGTATCAAGTGTCATGGATTGTCCCTTATATACTTTATCTCATTTAAATCTCACACTTAAATAAATTGTATCATAAAATCATTTTACACATTGAGGCCAGGGAGATTAAATTTGCCTGAGGCCACCCAACTGGTTAGTACCAAACCCTGGATTTGAAAGATTTGTCTGCACGATTCCAAAAATCACCCAACTCTTTTCTGCCCATAATTCACTAAAAATATATGGATAGCCTTACTTATGACAGGGGCTTCCAAGGACAGGATAGGAAACCTCAGTAGGTTGAGGGCCTGCTTTTTATTTTTAATTTTTTTTTCTTTTACATATACATCTCTAATGTCAGAATGTGTCTTATAATTGATGGTGATTTATAATCCAGTCATAGCATAGTTGTCATTGTTTATTTATGAACGTGTTGGTCGTAGATAATTATATTGCTTTATTTCAATTGAGTAATATGTGGATTGTTGGAACTACACATGTTAAATGTGATTTTCTTTTAAATGTTTTCCTAACTGATGTCTCAAGACTTGCTGTTGACTCTTTGTAATCAGTTCAAGAAACATAAAATCAAAACTTGTAGAATAGTTTCAAGTGATTTGGAAAAAAGTTTAGAGATAATGGTGGAACGCTCTTAAAGAAATGAAACAGCATCAATATTCTGCAGTTGCATATAATGCTACTGTCTTAAAAAATTCTAAGTGCTAAGCAAGCATCATGTCATAATTTAATTAGCATTGCTTTTATGTTCTTAATAGTATGTAAAATAATCCTCACTGTATTAGAACCCATGACATCTTATATCTGATGCAATATGATGAATAATTTGACCAAATTCACAAACAAGGTAACTAGTAGTGCCCAAAATCACAAAACTCCATACTCCAGACTCTTAATTACTACACTATCCTGCCTTCTAGTCGAACGGTGAGAAATTATTTTTCTCTACTACACATATCAAAGATGGGCCACCTTCTTAAATATATTAAAAATGAAAATATACCCTGCATTATACATAGAAAATACTATAGAACTTATAATATGACATAAGAAAAAAAACACATATTATCAGTGTTAATTATGATCCCAGCATAAGATGGTGTGCTTTCAAATAGTAGTACTGATTTGATCTCCTTCAGTTAGCTTCCAAGGACAATGGATTAAGACGATAGCCGTTCAAGAATATACAGTGTGTTCATTCTTCTTTCTAGGTTTCTCTCACATTGTTCTTTTTTTTCTGGAGGGATGAGACTGGTTGTCTAATAGATAGGGATACCTAGGCTTGGCTTGTAATAGGTAAAGCAAAATACTCCATTATCTTAGGATAAGAATAACGAGGAAAAAACAAAACTACTTAAAGAATTGTTAAAGAGTTTTCCAATGGAGGAGTATCCTTGCAATTAAACATTTCTTTATGCAAGTTGACATTTAAAATGTATGACTTAAGAGAGATAAGAAGAAAATTGTGAGAAACATAACTTTAAATATTTTGGATCACATTTTTGTGAATTATGCATCATTTGGCACAACTTTTAGGAAACAGAAAGGCTCTGGGGTAATGATGAGTATTTGGATGCACTTTGTGTGAACATATATGCACACTCACACAGTGTTTGTGGTATATGTACTCGATATATAGAACACGTCTATGTAAAATAGTTTTATATGTGACATTTCCATCCCTGGGATGAAATGCTGGCTCTTTAAAACTTGCCTTTTTATAGATGCTTCCATGTTGAACTTTTGGAACATAGCTGTTGGATAGCACAAATGTTGTTTTAATTCTTCATGAGCAGTCAAAATGGCCTTTGAGAAGTCACCCTAGAGCCATCCTTAGAAATGGTATGTTGCAGATTGGACAGAACAAAGCAGCAAAAGAAATAAAACGAAACTATGTTATCATTGGCCACCCTTTAAACATATTAAAAACTCTCAGAAGAGATAATCTACAGTAGGGAATAGTGCTGTGCTGGCACAGGGTGGACAGGATGACCTAATGGGTCCTTTCCATCTCTAATTCCTGTGATATTGCAGATCTAAGAAATGGAGCCAGTAATTGCTTACAACATAACAGATTTCTCTCTCTCTCCTTTTTTTTTTTATCCCTTCCCTGGAGTTCAGCAGAGAATCTCTTAAAATAAACAAAAACTGTGAGAAACTAAGAGGAGTCAGGGACTGGCCCACTTTTTAGAGGCAGAAAGTGGAAAGTATGAAGCGCTGATTTGACTGTAAAGGCTGGAAAGCAGAGGGGCCTGAGCCGTTTATACTGCAGGCAGTAGTTAAAAAAGGAAAAAAAAAACAACTTGAAAAAATGGGTGTAACCCTGGGCTTTGATACAACTGGCCTTTCAGCCCCCACTTGAGATTTGCCCATCCCCAAGGGAAGCTGTGGTTTGGAATAAGATTGTGCATTTAATTTCACTCAGAGAACTTATTGGACTTGGCACCAAAAGAAAGAATTTGCAGTATATTTTTTGTCATGATTAGTGGCCCCCTCACCACAACATTTGATTATTTTGGAAAGGGAAAAGTTAAATCCTTGTAAAGTTGTGATTTACAATTTGCGAGCATCCAGGTAGGGAGCATGACTTCTGCCAGCTTGATCATGGGATCCACATTTTATTCTAGCTCATTGATGTGAGAAAACAAAACAGTGCTGTAGGGTGAAATAGACTTGGAAATATATCCCTTGATTATCCTGGGAGATTTTCTCTCCACACTACGTCTTCTCTCAGTCACGTTGATTTTGGTCTCGGCTGGAACTTGCAGCAAGAAACTGGCATGCGACTGGTTTACTTTTCATTTCTAATCTGCAGTATCTTGTACTTTTTATCATTTGATCTCTTTGCCCTCACAGTTATGTAAATCTTGAGGCAAAGGAGTTAAAAGGAGGTTCTAATTGTATACCTGAAAATAACTTGCGCTGGACATTTTTTCTCAAGCTTTATAATTAAGACTGGAGATCTCGCGGGTATTTCAATACACATTAAAATATGTCCAAATAGCCAAAGGGAAAGTGAATGACCAACTGGGTAGGCTGATGAATATTTTCCTGGTAGATACACAACTTTCCCCACAACTGTGGGGCTTTATCCTTTGACATTAAGAATGCTGTTTGCAGAAGTAACATTCCTTTGAACACTCAGCTTTCTGAAATGGTGTCTCACCACAAAGACTGAAATGGGGTAAGTTTGAGCATCAATGCTGAGTAATGGCCAGGCCAATTAGATTCTGTTCTAGTGTCAAAAACTGAAATACTGTTAGTCAGGTCTTGAAATAAATCTTGAAGTGGAATTAATAATAACAAATATCACCTCTATTACTACTTTTGAATGTTTTGCTCTGTTTCTAGTTGGATTTGTGCTAGCTGGAAAACTGTCTCTAATGTTTAGGCAGAGAGTTCTCACCATGCTTACTAAGTGAAAGCAATGTGCTGAATAATGTCAATGTAGCAATGTTAGTGGTATTGTTGGCAGACAGAAAACACTTTTTTCTCTCATTCTGGACTTGGACAGGAGATAAAGATAAATACGAGAATTCCATTGGCATTTGGGAAGTGCTAAACTTGTCCCAACTTGAGCACAGTGGTTAAGGGAATGGATGAGTAAGGGCAAAGAGCCTGGGTTCCAAGCCTAGCTGACTGTGTGACCTGAGCAAATTTTTTATCTTTCCTAAGCCTCAGTCTTCTTATCTGTACAATGGAATAAGTAAAACTAACTACTTCCTTTGGTTGTTGAAGGGCTGAAAGGAGTTAATATAAATACATCATTAATGATGTATAATGATTGGCACATCATAAGAATTCAATCAGTGTTAGCTATTACGGCTATTTGGTATCAATCTCATTAGCAGGATATTTCCTGGCTGTATATTGTGGTAAATTTAGATTCAGTTTCTCTTTGGAAGTAAGATAACGAAATCTTCTTTCTCTTTCCACTCTCACTGATTTAATGACAGTAAGCCAATAAGAGTTTTCTTATTTGACCCCACCTTTGCAAAGCTATTGTGAATTTTGAATCAAAGACAATTCATTCTGTGTTAATGAGATCTCTTTCAATTGACAGTGACAGAAAGCTAAGTCAAACTTTCTGGTATAATTTCTTGTTTCTAGGAATTCTGGCCTGTCGGCTCTTCTTTTTTCCTTTTCTATCCTGCCCTCTCCTCTTCCCCTCTTTCATAAACACATGCACATGCACACACACACAGTTTTTACTCTCTCTCTTCCCTGTCTAGAATTTTCTTTTCTCTGCCATAGATTAATTTCAGGCAAGCTGTCTCCAGCTGATGGCAAATAATATTCCCTCAATCATAGGTGATCTTACAACTAGCAATCTGAGAAGGTACATATCAAAATGTTGTGGCACAGAAACAATTCCCATAGCGAAGGCTAGATTTTTCCTCAAACATCTGTAATGGATGTATACTCATAAGTTACCACTTCTGGCCCATTTCCCTCTACATGTGTTCTTCTTTATATATGAACAATTTTGTAGTGTCCTTACCTAAAATAACGCAACCTTCTTGTATAATATAAACACATTCACCCCTTCCAAAAGAGATGCAAACTCAAATCTCACTCTTTTACTGCATGCCAGATCCAAGTTCAGGATCTTTGAAAGACGTGTATTTGCTTTGAATCTGACACAGATTTGGCAATTTCATGGCCCACTCACCAAATGCTAAATGCTATTTTCAATTACCCCCTCCACAGACAGTGGAGGAGGAAAAGGAGAATAAATTCATTAACACTACCATTTAGAAAAGAGAAGGGGAAATCACCTGTAGTAGTCAAGAGTTGTTGGCATAGACTACAGTCTGTTGGACTAGGGTAGCAGGATCTCTTCCTTCTAGTGGTGGAGAGGGTTCCATGGTCCCCTAATCTGGCTGCTCTGAGATCTGCACTCTGAGAGATGCCCCTTGTCCATTGTCTATTATAGCCTCATTTGGGAGGGCAAAAGTTCTGCTACTGTGACAAAGTGAAGTTAGCAGCTCATATCGCCCTCACTTGGTGTCATTGCCTTGGGGGTTGACCATTCCCAGATCTTTATTCTCTAGTCTTCAAGTTCCTTTGATAAGCACCTTTAAAACCTCAGGAGGCTGCCTCTCTGTTTGTTTTTACTTTAAGAATTTCACATATTGTTGATTCTAAGATGCACATCTTTTTCATCTTTTAACATTTCTGAAATTGGGACGTGTGTTACAATCAATAGTGGCTTAGATTAGATAAAATAAGATAGTTCCTAAAGCCAGTGAATGTGTGAAGTCAAGGGCTGGATTTTAGATCCTGTTCTGGGAGTTTCTTCTTTCATCAAGAGTCTTGGTGTCTTGCCCACACCTCCCCTGCTGCCTACGCTGCCAATGAATACACTAAAGCAGGCAAAAATGCCTACAAATCCACTGGTTAGTGTGGTTGGAAATGTGGAGGGACATAATGGACAAAATCAAACACATTAACATACCTATTTGTTATCTTTATGATTTTTAAAATTTGGTTATTTGTGGTTATAAATACCTTTGACGTTCATTACTGCCATTTACGTTAGGATTGACATCATCTAGGATATCTACTACATTTTCTTCTAAAGCATCTCTTGATACCTCTTGCAGAGACACAAAGTTAGATTTGATTCACATGGTGATGATTGAATCTGGCATTTAAAAGCTTTTCTGTGTGCTAGTAAATTCACCAGAACTATGTCTATTCATAATTTCTGCTGAAGTATTAGTTGTCATTTACATTTTTTAAATTAACATCAGCAAAATCCATAGTCTTTTGCAGATTAAGTCTATTTCTCAGACAACTATTGGATTTAGTATATTTTCAAGAAGCAGAGCTTAGTCTCTCATTTATAACAAAGCAATTTATCTGCTTTCTCTGCATCCAGCCCTCTCAGTTCTGGGTCCATTTATTCCGTCCACTTCCTTTTCAATCTGCACTTGAGTAACTCATATTTTCCTGTTCCTTAAAACACACCTCTATCAAAACCTTCATCAGGAAACAGGTCTGGTATTAATTAGTTTTACTTTGGCATGATTTAAAGTCAATCCTGGTCGTGCTTTCCTTTTATGCTGAAACATTTAGGGAGATTTCTCACTGAGCAGGCTGGAGACTAGACTTCACCCTTTCCCCGTGAAGGACGACTCGTCAGAATACTGCTTACACCGATTAGAGACTAAATCGAATTTAGAGGATGGGTTACATGAAGGTCTAGAACCAACCTTAACCATAAGAATTATCTGGAGCATTAAAAAAATAGCTTTCTGGGCTCCGTTCCAGACTCATCGGGTCAGAGTCTCTGCAATAAGGTCTTGAGAATTGTTTTTTTTAATGAACTCCCCAGGCAGTTCTCGTGACCAGGCAAGTTGGTCTAAAATAAGCCAATAATGGGAGAGAGTATAAACATAAGAGAGCACAGAGGATGCCACAAGATACCACATAACATGCAAGAGGGTAAAACTTTGATCTATCTTCTTCAAGTACATTTGTAGTTGGTATAATCACTGGAATTTTATTGTTCCTCCTAGAGTTTGTCTTTCCTATATTGCAAACTTTAATATATCCAAGAGGTAGAAGGTTACACGCAGTTTGAAACCAGAGAGAACAAATGAGACTAAATCCCATAAGATATGAATGTGACGATTCTGTGGAAGCGAGAGATACTGCTGCATCCAGACACATAATCCCTGGGTGTCATCTCGCTTATCTCCTTTGAAGTATCTACACACCAAATTTGCTTTTATTTCTTCATATACGTTAATCTCTCTTTTTGTAAAAGTATATTTATTTATTTACTTATTTATTTTTCCAACTTTGTTGAGGAAAAAGTGACAAATACAATTGTGCATATTTTAAGTGTACCATATGATGATTTGATATATACATTGTAGAATGATTACCAAGATCAAGATAATTAACACATCCATTGCCTCACATAGTTAACTATTTTTTTCTTGTGGGTAGTGAGAACCCAAATGATCTACTCTCAGCAACTTTTGAGTCTACAGTACCATATTATTAACTATAGCCACCATTGCTATATATTAGATTCTCAGAATTTATTCTTATAACTGAAAGTTTGTACACTTTGACTTATAACTCCTCATGTTCCCCTCCCCCAGGTCCCTGGCAACCACCATTCTGAAAGCGTTATGCTGAGTGAAACAAGTCAGACAGAGAACCACAAATACTGTCTCGTATCACTTATATGTGAAATATGTGTAGAAAAAAAAGTCCGTTTCATAGAAACAGAATAGAATGGTGGCTACTTTAACCTTTCTAATACGAGGTTCTTTTGCAAGTATTTTTATTACTTTAGTGATGGACAATTTTATAGGTAAAAGTGGTGAATGTCATGATATGCATGATCTTTTATAACTTTGCGTTATTTAATATTTCCATATTTAGGAACCCAACTAAAAATATTCTAACAGCAACTTCTGAATTAAATCACCACCTAGAGAGGTAATATTGAAATGGTTAAAATGTATTCCTTTACATAATTTAAATAGTGCTATGATGCAAATAACTTGGCAGAGGGATAAAACTAGAGTAAACAAAAGTTTTGACAAAAGGTACCTTCTAAAGTACAGTGAGCTCGTATTTAACCAGACCTTTCCGTAACAAGTATTCAAACCACTCGTGATTCATTAAAAATTGCTGATGTTAATTATTTCATTCATGTCTTTTAGATGGGCTGTAAACTGACTTAGGTACATGAATTTTATATTCCATTTCGTCTCTGCTTTATAAATCTGCAGCCAGTTACTACTGCTGTTTCTCTTAGCCTAAAAAAAGAGACCAAACAGCTCCAGGTCTGAGATCATCAGTCCTATTGCTTTCCAGATCTCCTTGTGTAGGAATTTGTGAACCCAGCAAAGAGAAAGAGTTAAGCCTGTTCTCCTAGTTGGCAGAAACTTTGTAGTTTAAAATTACATACTGACTCTGGTGTAGAGACACAAGAAATTATAGAGCAGACACTGTCCAGGACAACGTATAATTTAAAATGTACTAAAGAATGTATACCGCATGGCAAAGGAAGTGAAGTGCTTCTTCAAATATAAGTGTTTTGCATAGAAAGGCAGTAATTATCCACTCCTAGGGAAATGTTTGCATTCATTCTAAATCAATATTTACTATTCATTTCTTGTGTTCAACAAAACAGGGATTTAACTTTTTTTTTTTAATTTTAATGAAGCACTAAGACTACAATAATTCTACAATGTAATTGTCTTGATATGAAATATTGCTAAATGGTGTTGCTATTTTGAGAAAGAGCAGTGTGAAATGGAAGGGTATCCCTATTTGTGAAATGTTACTTTGGGAAGATTCAATTCAAACTTAGCCAAGCAGGACGACTCACCAGTTTTCAAAGCTAACGTAAGCTGTCTCCTTGGTAAGGCCCTTAACTAGGATCATTCAGATGAGTCTTTGCCTTTATATTTTCTCTCCTTTCTCTGAACACACACTTCCTGATAATGATTCTGTTTCAACTCAACTATCGCCTTTTGGGGTGTGTGGTGACTGTGTGTGTATGTGAGCATGTGTGTAAGAAACTCTTCTACACAATTATTTTTTTCTGCGGGAGGAAAAGATTTCTTTCCCCCTTTACCCTCCCAATTCTTGCTGATTATTTTGTTCAAAAGAACCTCAAGGAAAATGCTGGAGGAAAAAATAAGAAAATAGGACACACGAACACTGTACTCTGAGACAAGAGTGAAGGTCTCTGGCATATTTTTATTTATAGAGCTTATGATCTGATCATTCTATGACTTTTCCTTGGAAAATGACTACAATTTTTTATTACAGAGTCTAAAAAAGAACTGGACAATATAACGACATGTTATATTACAACATGAATACTCTTTTTCTCAGCAACAGAAACAATAATGGCTTTGCCCCTGAGTTTCAGGTCAAAGCAGAGTCCTTTAGTGCATGCCATTACATTACCAAATGCTACATAAAATGCCCAAGTTTTCTACAAGCTTATATTTCTGTCTTCCACTTCTGTGTATAGTTTAGGACCCAGGAATTTCTGTTGTTTTTTTGGCTTTGCTTTTATTTTGGGGGTGAGCGGGGTCAAGGAGACATCTTTTTGAAAATCCAGCCAGTCCCATGAGGTTTTTCAGATTTTATATTGATTAGCTTATTTGACATTAAACTTTAATCAGTATTGTACTTTCAGATTCACAGCTTCCATAGCATCCCTATGTTATTTAACATGAGATTTAGAGCAGGAGAGAAATCAAAAGTAAATTATATAACTTTGCAATCTCATCACATAGTTGGTGTTGCTTCTCTGACTTTAAAATGTTCACATAACAGCAGTGGGGAGTGGGTCTGTACCGAAGTTCCCCCGGAGCCTTCCTGCCATTCATAATTTATGCAAGCTTTGCGAGTGAATTACTATTTGGTATGCACTCGGGGGACAAATAATATCATTTATGTATTGTGATTGCTACTCCATTCTCTCTTCCTTTTTATTGAGAAGAAACAAGGGTGTTGCTTGTAGTTTTGAAAGTAAATGGGGTGCAGAAATCATCCTTTCCTTTCTGAGAGACCCACCTTCTTTCTGCAGGAAATGCTATTGTAAACTGTACTGTTATAAATGGTGTGTTAGTTCTCAAGATATTCCTGTCTCAGCGTATGAAGTAACAAAGTGTTCCTTGAGCATTCAGTGGGGAGAGCCAATGGAAAAGCAGGCGGTTAAGGACACGTTCCTAAAGTCTGGAAAATCAATGGGACACTAAAAAGGGAACTGAAGTGGACCGGAAGGAACCTCTTGAGGGTCATTTAAAAAACCAGAAACTGATTATGAACAGAGCTTTTACCCCAGGAACTGGAGGGGGCCAGCAAACCCATTCTACTGCACTCCAGTTAAATGTCTAATAGTCGAGATGTTTTCTGTACTGCCCATAAAGGATAATGAGGAATGCTTTGATAGCTTTAAAGACAGTCTCTCTGTGGCCTCTCACAAAAGCATGATCTGAGTGTAAGTGGCAAATGCTCGCAGACCCCAAAATGAAAAGGGGCAATGCCAACTAGGTAAGGCCGCTACCTTGCTAATTGCACAGGAGAGATGTCCTAATGTGAGTTTGTACCTGAGGGAAAAAGAAAAGTAAGGGATGTCAGAATGTAAAATCTAAGATCTCATTTGCTTAAGCTGAAGCTTTCTGGAGACCATGAAATTATGTATGATTTTACCTCTATGTGGTAATTATTTAATGTAGGTCAAATGAAGAATTAACCTGCATTCTTAATTTTATTGTATTGTATCTTTTGGGGATCATGAATTGTTCCTTACATTAGTTAGGATTAAAAAAATTATTATATTACCTCTTTCCTAATGCAATCATTTCTGAGATTATTCTTGTATATCACCACTCCCCAACTCCAGCAAAGATAGACTTCATGAATAATTAAAAAAAGAAAAACCAAGAACATTCACGTTGAAGTATTTATATTAAGTTTGGTAATGAAGAAAACAAGTTTCGTTAACTGTTCTTTTTATGGTGCCTTTGTTACTCTTAGCAAAAGTCTATTAAAGAGAGAAACTCTAAAACCCTCTCCCAAGGCACTGAGGACACTTACACTGACCTTGTATTCACTCTTTCAGAATATGAGGCAGTTACATTGAATAAGAGAGTAGTTGAATATTTCTATTCAAGTAATTTGCTACATGGTTAACAGGCTAATCCACCAAGAATGAAGTAATGCTTTCTGCTGGACTTTAGGCAACAATTGATCAACCAGTCACTTTACAAACTTTGATTGCACAGCCCCTGGACATGACACCCAAACAAATGTTTAGAGTTAGCTGAAACAGGATGCCTAGGAACAGAATGGAGAAAGATAAGTGCTCAGAAAATTCTCGTTAATTTATGAATACTTCAACAAAAATTTAATCCACTATAGAGATATGTCCAATAAAGTGGACTTCCATAAGAATCAAAAAACAATGTTCTTTGAATTGATGATCTGAGAAAAGGGGAAATGACTGTCCTGTAAGGACTGTCTTCAAGCACTCACTGAAAGCTGACTGCTCACATTTACATGGATGTAACGTAATGATTCTCTGTATCTAACACTCCAGTCCTGGAAGACTGACTGACAGATGGCAGGATGGAGCACTACATCCAAACTGGGCATCACCCATACCTGGACTTTTTTCAGCTCCAGTGATATTCAGTGCAACATCATTGATGTCTAGATGTCTTCTCTTATGATTATTTCATTGTCTATGTCAGCTGTTCTCAAACTTTTTGGTCTCAGAACCCTGTTACACTCGAAAATTACTGAGGACATTCAATAACTGAATATTGTATCTATCAGTATTTACCTTAATAGAAATTTCAACTGACACTTAAAACTACTAATTTTCTTTAAAAAAGATAAATCTATTATATTAACATAAATATATTTTTCATGAAAAATAACTGTATTTTCCCAAACAAAAAGTATTTAGTGAGAAGGTGGCACCATCTTATATTTTAGCAAATCTCTTTAACGTCTGGGTTCTTATATCTACTTCTTCGTTCAATTAGTTGTCATATTGAATATTATGTAGCCTTTTGAAAACTCCACTGTATACTAATGAGAGAGTGAGAGTAACAAAGGCAAAAAATATTGTTGTGAAAATACTTTTGATTCTGCAGAATCCCTGAAAGGGTCTCAGAAACCATCAAGCATCCTCATGTATCACAATGTTGGTCTATAATGTGTAGGAGCCATATGTCTATCTACACTCCCAAGTATGATGAGTTCGGTGGAACACCTGGCACATACTGGGTACTCAATACAATTTCTCTTCCAATTATTTTTCTCCAGCTCAAGGTAAATCTTTCGGATTTATGCCTTAGAGCTCAAATAGCTTCATGTCTTAATGATCTTTTCTATATACTGAGTGACCGGGGGAGCATTCTCTCACTCTGGATCTCTTCTCAGGACCACTTTTCTTCACCTTTGAAGAATATTAAGGATGAAAAGGAGAAGAAAATGGGAATGGAGGAAAAAAATAGGTCCTTGGGATCCGTATGAGCAAGAGAATTACATAACTGGGACTCTGGATTTCTGTAATCCTTAAGCAGCCAATCCTAGTGGGTTCCAAAATATTTTCAGAAACACACTAGTTTCAAAGCAAATAGAGTATTGATAGTATGTTAGGTGCTGTGGCTGAGGTATGACGGAAGGACACATCTAGAGCAGGTTGCTGTTTCATCACCTGATAACAATGCAATAGAGTACAGCATAAACATTAAGATAAATACTTAAAACATTAAGATAATACTCAGATCGATAAAACTGTTGATAGTCAAATCAATTGATTCAAAGTATTTAAAGCCTCGAAAAGGCAACAAAACTATTTTCCCTGTTTGATATTGGGCTTTTGATAATGCAAGTGTTAAGATTCATTTGTTTAGCTAATGCTTACTGATCTCCTGCTGTGTGCCATGGATAAAGCAATGTAGAAGGAGATATGATTTCTGCCTTCAAAAGTTTTGCGGTCTAGTGAAATCTACCCGTAAAACATGGCAATTAATGATACAGAGTGATGAATGTTAGGATGTGGGAAAAAAAAGATGCTTTAAGAACTCATAAAAGGGGACATAACCCAATCTTGTAGGAAGAATGGGTCTTCCTAGGAAAAGTGAAGTTATCTAAAGAATGAGTCGAGCTGGCCTGGTTGGAATTCATGTGGAACTGGGAAGACACACTAAGTAGAAGGAGAGTTAAGAGAGAGCACAACTCATTTGCTGATGTGAAAGAATTTCAGCTAGGTAGACTGAGAACTATGTGGGGAAATGAGTGAGAGATTAGAAATGTAGCAAGGAGAAGGGAAGGATTCATAAAAAGTTTGCATTTAATTTTGAGATTATTATGGAGTCTTTGGAGGGTTTTACCTAAAAGATAACACAAATAAGCTTCAATTTTATCAAGTTCACTCTGGCTGCAATTTGTACACAAAAGCCAAGACTAGTGAGGAGACCGTTGTGTAGATCCTAGAGAAAAGGAATGGAGACCTAAACAGGCAGCAGCAAAAGTGATGATAAATAGTGGACAAATTCCAGACGTATTGAGAAAGTTGAATGAACAGGCTTTAATGGTTGATGCAGAGATAGGGATGATGCGAAGAGGTAAAGTTAGTGTGATGCTCAGGTTCCTAGAATTACCAATCGAATACTTTCATTGAAACAGGGAGTCCAGTAGGAGGGATACACAAGTGCAGACATCAAGGAAAGATGATGAATTCACTATTTTTGAGATCTCCAAGTGAAGATGCTGAATATTAAATGGCATCTATGAAATCCACTAGACTATGACATCCATTACATTATAGTTTTATGGAATTGTGGAGTTCACTAGATTATGGAACCCACTAGACTAACTACCATTAAATGGAAAACCTTATTACTTTGTTTCTTATTGTTACTCCATTGCCTGTTTTATATCTGTTGCATGTTAGGAATTCACTAAATATTTGTAGAATAAATGAAAGAGCAAATGGTATGAAGAAAGAAATAAGAAGATCAAAGGAGAGACTTGGAATGACTAGATAGATTTAAAAGTCATTAGCACATGGGTGAGAGCTGAAGTTAAAGGAGTGGTTGAAATAACCCAGGTAAATAATGTAGGGTGAAATGAGAAGGGACATTATAAAGTATCCAGAAGAATTGCAACTTATAAAGAATAGACAGAGGAAAATGAATCTACAAAAGCTCTAAAAAAGAAGGCCCAGAGAGTTATAAATTATATCAATCAACTTTCTTTTTACAAGCAACTGAAGCTGACTATCATTCTTCAGCAAAATTTAAATTTTTTGAAGAACATTTGGAGATAACAGAAATGAAGAGAACATGGAGAACCAGATTTGGAAAATGCTCATGAACAAAGCGGGCTCTGGAGAACTGGATAGCATCAACTATAAGCTTCTGTCCGTTCAGCTTCCATAATGGGAAGCAACCACTACCTCTTACCAAAACTCTGCACCAATGGAGCATTCTCCAAAAGGGAAATAGAGATGACAGTAGGAAGGAGAAGGGAGTAGATGCTGGGTAGAACAAAAAAATGCCAAAGATCGTTACGAAGCAAAAGCTGGAAAACTAGGGCAATCTTTTAAATAGAAATAAATCAAGAGAAAAGAGAAAAGCAAAGTCTTCTCTACTGGCAGCAGCAACAAGGAAGTCATCAGTAACTTTGGCAAGAGCAGCATGAGCAGTGTGGTGGTGATGGAAACCAGACTGAAATAGATTGAGTGAGAGTTGGGTGACATGAAAATAGCTTGTGTAGACTACCATTTTAAGAAGTTTAGCTCATAATAATACAAGAGAAAATTTGCTTATATAATTTGGAAACACTCACGATGGCAGGGAAAACAATTTCGCCCTTAATGAGGGATTTTCTAATCCTGATGGTCCTGGAAAGTGTTCTAAAACTTGCATGACCCTAGAGAGGAAAATGTCCATGTCTGGGCAATTACCCATATATTGGAATCTTTCTTTCTTTTTTCAGGACACCAGTAAGTCACACAACTCTGTAAGGCTTTGCCTTTGCCTCTTAAAGTCTTGGCCATATGATTTGTCACTTTAATGCTTCAAGGTATGTTGCTGTTATGCTTAATATTGCTGTCTTTGCATTTTTCTCTAACTAGGATTTCAAGTACATGGGGAGCACGGAGCTCTTATATTCCTCACAGTATCAGACACAGCATGGGGCATGAAATAGTTCCCATGCTCAGGGGATATTGATTGGTTAGTTTGTTGGTTGTGAAGAACATTGACTAAAATGTCATTTACCCATATATCTTCACAAGCAAAGAGCTATTTTATTTGTTTTCCTCTTGAAGTTTCATTGCTATCTCCCTTGGCTCCCTTTAACCACCTCCCCTATGCAAATCAGTTATGAAAATGCATGAAAAAACATGCATTTTTGCATTTTAAGATAGAATAAACTTTTAGATTGGAAACTTCCAAAACAAACTGAAACCAATGAAAAGTGCATTTTACTGCTTTCTATCTAAAAATGGCACTGCCCAATTTAAGCTATTTTTGAAACCTGTATATTCATGCAGCTTGCATACCAAAATGAAAATTGGTGAGTTATAAACCCTTGAAAAACAAGGTTTATAATGGAAACAGTAATTGACCCTTAAGTACAACATCAAAATACAATACTATATAATACAAAGCCCAGGGCTTGGGATCCCATCTCTTCTCTAACCTCAGACTGGCACACTCACCCAACACCACAAAGCCAACCAATAGTTATATTCCAACGTGTTTTCATCTTACATGGCAGGGGAGCGGATATGTGATCCAATAGCCACATGTAGCTAAGCCTCACAGAACCAGAACTCCAAATATCTCGAATCAACTCACAACTTCAGAGCTACAACACTATTAAATAATTAGGTTTTCTCGGAAAAACCGTTTAATTGAAAAAAAACAAAAAAAGAAAACTGCTACTACCCCTGAAGTTGCACCGTGCTGCCTCCCGGACTTCGGGTATGTAACATTATCCCACAGGATGCAGTGAGGGTAGAAGGACCAATTGTCAGGAAAGCTCAGGGAATTACCAAAAATACTCTCGAAACATTTAGAGTTGTCTTCAACTTTGCTCTAGTTCATAGTTGGTCCAGTTTCCCATTTTCCAAGCCACAACTATCCATTTTTATCGTGAGAAAATGCAATCTAAAATAAAGAGGAAAATAAAAGTATTAAACTTGGCAAATGATATACGGAGGGTGAATCCAGATTCCAAGTTATACCTGGCTCTGGGCAAAGAGGGGCATATATATACTCAGGATCTTAACCTAGACTATTTGTGTGGTTTCTTTTTCTTTATGGGAGGGAGTGAAGGGGTTAAAGGACTTCGTTGCTAAAGAAGGAAAGTTCAGAGATTCCTTTCATTTTAAAGTTGAAATGTGAGAGCATTGCCAGCTTATTCCTTTAAGAAGCTTCCAAGGAATTTGTCAGCTAAGAATAGTCAAGATTTTGCCTTTTAAAATGTCATCTATTCACGCAAATTTCCACTGAGTTATGTTTATCAGGGGACAATTAATGGGGCTCTCTGGTGTTTCCTTGTTGAGTATTCTGTTTCTGTTGCTACCTTAACTAGTGAACTAGGTAAAATGAAAATGAGGGAAACGTTATTGACTCTGTTTATACTATCTCTTCTCCTATGCCCTGTGCCTAAGACACTACGTAAGCTTTGAAGAAAGACCTCTTCCACATACAGGCTTGAACACAGATTCACGCTCTCTTCTCTATTTTCTTTCTTTTATTGTTTATTCTTTCTTTCCTTGTAATTCTCTAATACTGAGTTTGCTTCACCCTATTTTATACTTTCTGTGGATTCTGTAATTTTATTCATGGCTTATTATACTGTACATAAGTAATTATGTGATAGGTTAAAGTTTTGAAGTATTAACTGATACTTTCCCTTTTCTTTGTGTCCTGTGGCCCTTTACAGAGAAGTCAGGGACAAGAAAGCATATTAGAATGCAAAATAAAAATGAGTAATGCCTTAATTTTTGTGTTTCGAAAGCCTACTCCTTGGGGGAAGCAGAAAGAACTCAGGGTATCGGCAAAATATTTGGAAAACTACCTAATAAGTAAAGAGTCAAGCTTTCCTTTTGCCCATTAGATAAAACTTTCTCAGGCTGGGGACGTGAAAAAGTTGGAAAATAAACATTGACAACTTAGAATGTGTGGGTCGCTGAGAAAAGAAAAAGGCTGGTGTCCAGTCTGTTTGTCCGACTTTAGGTAGGTGGGGAGAAGGATGTGTAAGTGGAGGGAATGTGGGGTAACAATAACCCAAAGCTGGATTGAATCTAAGTACCAAGGGGCTTACACAGAGCCAAGACTTTGGGACAAGGGCCCTGAAGATCAGGGTCACGGCCAGGAGGAGAACCACTGAGTTATCTGGTGTCCTGGTCTCCACTCTCCAGTTAACACAGGTTGCTTGAGTCCTGCCTGCTGAACTTGTTCAGGACTAGTGGCTTTCTCTTCTTCCTTCTTTCTCAGCCTCCTCTCGGATCCTTGAGCAAAATCCTTCTAGTCTTATGGCCCAGTGTGGTCACGGCAATCTCTGAGAGGCCTTTCCCCTTATTTTTGACCATACTTAAGCACATGGGAATTAATCTACTGTCATAAGATGCAAAACACTCTCTGAGCTGACGCAGATCCACCTGCTTCAACTCACTTTGCAGCCTGCAGTCTGCCAACATCTTGGACACCACATGGAGGACGCACTGATCTCCTTACACTGGATTTCCAACTGAGTCTAATATTTCTGTTCTTTCCTTGTTTGGAGGCTGACCAGGTGGAGGAGGAAGCAGAGAGCTGGAAATTTATCTTAGCTTTCAAATTCCACTCTATGATCCTCTAGGAAATTTTACCTTTCATCTTAAAGTTTGATATCTTACTCCTACCTACCTCATTAATTAATACATTTTCTATTATCTGAGGTTTATTTTCCTGTTTCCTACTGAGGACCAAGCTAAGAACAGACTTGTTTGCTTTAATTATTTTCTTCTTTAAGTCACAGCATCCCTTCTCAGAGGTAAAATCATAGACGGTATTAACTGATTAAATAAGAAAAGTCTATGGACCCCAAGAAAATATATAGAAAATACATGAATTAACATTTCAAAATATCATCCCACCACAACTATTTGTGCAGTGTTTATTTAATACCTGTCTCTCTTACTAAAATATAGGGTCAATGAAGGCACAGAAATCTTTTTGCTCATTGCTGTATCCCTGGCCCCTTGTACATTGCCTGAAACATAATAAGTACTCAATAAATATTATTGAGTAAACGAATAAATAAAATCATAAATAAAATGCCTAAGGCAATTCTTGTGACTCTTTTGTGGCATGCCCCACCATTTCCTCAGAAAGAGACCTTACATGATTTATTTTATCCATTACTAACTCTGGAAACTACTGGTTGCAACCCAATGTTTAGTAAGACTTTTCCTTCCTCTCTGGTTTTGCAGACTGAATATGTTTGTAATGCAAAATTAGGTGAGATCCCAGAAATCTAGGCTTTTTTTCTAACCACTTGATCTGAGTGAGATTTGAACATATCTAATGTAAGAAAGTAGTCATTTAAATTAATGGGGAATTTCTGGCAAACTGACTGACCTAGAGTAGTTAAAATTTTCGTTTTTTGAGTATAACAGCACCGGGCACACAAGGTTGAAATGAGAAAAGACTCGTGGAAACTTATTTTGGTTTTAATTCTGAGTATTAGATATATAAAATAGGTTTTTTAAAAAGAATGTTTTAAGGTCTTTACTTCATTCTCGGCTCAAAGCGAAGATTTAAGGTGAAGTCACCTTTGGTTCTTCTGTGAGGTGCTCTCTAAACTCTCTGTTCTAATAACAACTGCCTGCTAAAAATTCCTACTCCCCAGGCCCTTGTACCTGTCTGTAGTTCTCATTGACCTAAATGGAGGTTAAATGTGTATTGCTGAAGGGAGTATTTGAGGCTCCAGAGAGTATCTCTTTTGTATGTGACAGAAGAGTGTGTGTGTGTGTGTGTGTATGCACAGAAGTCAATAAACCACATATTTTTACCCCTGCAAGCAAAGTAATTCAATTTTGGGAACTGAAAACTGGAATTAGTATCTACTTCCAACTGTATAGATTATATAGATTAACAGAGGAAAAGATTTCCATTCTAGTCCGCAGAGATAGACTGTGAGCTTCATAAAGATTTTGTGTATGTGTGTGTGACTGCCAATTTGTGGAAAATCTATAATTAGAATCAAAATGACATAGAGAGCTGAAAAAGAGGAGAGGTATATTTCTCGTAGATCACCTGGCATCAATGACATATACTCTCCTTTCCTGTGGAACTGATTGGGACATTCATTTCAAGGAAAACGTCAGTTTAGTCATCCAGGCATAGCTTCATTAAATAGTGTAAAATGCAACTTTGAAAGAATATTAAATACTTATTGAGCACATGTTAGACCAAACTATAGCTAGTCAACATGTATCAAGTAGTAAGTACTCAGTCTTATCTTCACTTTAATTTTTCATAGTTCCTTTACTTAGTTGAAAACTCATATCCTAGGGAAAAAAATCAGGTGGAATAGTGAGCAGTCAGCTAGTAAATT
Organism: Equus asinus; assembly: GCF_041296235.1. NCBI lineage: Eukaryota > Metazoa > Chordata > Mammalia > Perissodactyla > Equidae > Equus > Equus asinus. The sequence goes on from NC_091793.1 coordinate 87,985,201, forward strand.
TAATTGGTAGAGAAAGTCAATCAACATGATTTGGTATTTCTAAAATAATTACCTAATGTCTTCACTTCAGTTTAAGTGGATAAAGAAAAGTTCCTTTCCAAATGTTTCCATTGATGTTTATACGTTAAGGATAATTCCAGAGGCCTCTTCTCAGTGTCGGGAAAAGACTGTTTTGTTTGTTTTAAATTCCTGCATATCTTTCTTGCATTGATCAGTCAAAAGGGAAAAGTGTATTAAATATTTATTCATATTTGGAATTCTTTAAATTGTAGGAGCAATCAGCGATTGTTTATTAAAAGAAATGAAAACAGTTCTATGAACGCCGCACCAGTCTTGGCCATAGATCAAATTATGAAAAGTTTGACTCTGTTGCAGCATTGACATTTCTAAAGCAATCACCATGAAGTAAAACTCAAAACGCAGGTTTTTGCAAAGACCACAAAATACATATTTATATTGTAGTTTCTAACTGTTCCCTATTGTATGGGCATTTGTCCTGCCTTTGAAATTTGAAATAGAAAAGCTAGGAAGAAAGTTATATGTTTGGAGGCATATATTTTAGGTGTACATGGTATATGTATTTAGGTGTATGTATTTTTTTTAAAATAAGGCATATTTCCTTCCTTTCTGTATTTCTTTCTTTTGATTTGATGACTCTTATAGTATTTTCATTTCACGAGCACAACTGCAACCCTTATCATGAACTGAAAGTCAATGTCCCTTTGTGGGCTGGCCCTGTGAAAAATAAAAAGATTCTCAGCGAAGTGGATGTGCTCATATTCTTTCTCTTCCTCAGGAGATAGGCCCTAATCTTCGGAATGGAGCCTTGTCAAATGTTATCACCAAGATGCCGCTAATGGATTAAAATCTTCACCTGGTTGTTCGTTACCTTCCTTTTTTCTTTTTAAAATTTCCCCTACTTCTTTCCTCTTTATCTTTCTCTGCTCATGCTTCCTTCTCCTGATCTACAAGTGTCCAAAACCAGAACTTCAGCCTTCAGTAATCATGGCTCCAGGAATCTAATGATCATTCTCCTGTACCTTTAATGGAATTTAAATAACATCACTAAACCTTCTGAATATGTGGCTACTTTTCTTGTTATTAGGAGAAAAGGGAGAGATTGGAACCACAAGCTGTTAGAGAGATTTGACCTTTTCCTAAAGATACAAAATTCAGGTATTCATATTGATAATTGTGACAGGATTTCTAAGATCCATTCATTATATCTTCTATGTGGTGAAAGCAGATAACATTTGTTTTGGCTGGAATGTAACCAAATCCCATTAAACAAAGTTGAGTATAGTCTTAGCCTCAGTATATGGTACTAGAAATGTCTGCATTTATAATGAAATTATTTTAATATAACTTTAATGTATTGATTAAGACTGGGATTAGAAAAATTGACTTTTGATTTACGTCAGGAAATATTCATTCATCTTTTTTGGCTGAATGCACATATCACCATCCTATACTTATATGCACTACCTACTTATACTTTGAACAAAATCTAGTTCACTTAGGTTCATACAATCTCAAGGAGAAAAAACTGATATCAAGTTTATATTTGCGCTCAGTTTGGCTACCATTCATCAATTCACCTAAGTATTTAAGAGCCTATTCTGCATCTAATATTGTTCTGGGATCTGAAGACCTAAAGATGAGAAAAGTGACTGTGGAGTGTTTGTGTGTGTGTGTGTATGTGTGTGCGTGTGTGCACGTGGTGCATGACAGTGAGACAGGGAGAATGCCCTCGCCTAGGAGCCTACATTCTAGAGGGGAGACAGCATTATTCAAAGTATTACAGAATTCTTTTCATGAAAAGTAGTTTCATGAAAACATGAAATGATAAGAATCTCAGTGCTTTAAAGGAGAAGAAGGCGTTAGGAGAGTACTGCTGAATTAGGGAGGTCAGGAATTACACTGCAGAGGAAATGAGGACTGAACTGAGACCTACACGAGCAGTAGGCGTTCGTGCATGAAGGGGGATGGGGAGGGGAGGAGAAAAATGGAAGAACATTCCACTGAGCAAAGACCCAGTGATGGGAATGAGAAAGATGAGATGTGAAAAGCAAGCGGTGGACAGACTGTGTATTTTAGCCTTCACACGAAATGCAATGGGAAGCCACTGACATTTTAATCAAGAGAAGGGAAAAGGGCACAAGTGGTAAATACAACCAGAATTTGCATTTTAGAAAGAACATTCTGGCTGTGGTATGGAAAACCACATTGACTGTAAATGGGCATCTTTGGTAGGAAGTTGCTGTAGTAATCCAAGAAAGAGGGGTTGGGAGTTTGGACTGGGATGATGGTGAGGGCAAAAAAGAGAACAGAAAGGAGTTAATAGATATTTATTTGTTACAGCATGGATAGGGAGGAGTTTGAGAGAGGGTATTTTACAAAATGATGTTTTGTAAAATGGTGATTATTGCACAGTTGGTGTTCTGTGATGCTCATCAACGGAGAAAGAGAGAGGTGCTAAGGAGGAGGACCCACACTGACGGAAAACCATACATTTGGTTTTGTTCTATTTCCTTTGAAATATCCAAGTGAAAATATCCGATACAATGCCCAGAGCTCAGAGAGAGATCTAGATCAAAGATACACAACTGTACAGCTTTTGTGTACGGTTGGTGTTTAAAGCCGTGGAGAATGGATAAGGATGCCTAAGGAGGGGATAGAGGAGAAGGAGAGAGGGACACAACCTGCTCAGGAAACTGCAATACTGAAATTGGGAGGAAGAGTTAAAAGCCAAAAAAAATGAAACCAATGGTCAGGAAGGTGGGAGGAAAAGGAGAGAGTGTAATGTTATGAAAGCTGAGGGAAGAGAATGTTTCAAGATGGAGGAAAATGAAAATAAACATAAGAAATAATTCCTTATGTATCTTGAGGCAAAACTGATTTGACATTTCTTTTGTGGCTCTATTAGTAGTAGTAAATGCTAAAAAAACCCTAACGACACCATTCTAACTTGAGACAGATAAACACCAACAGGCTGCAGTGTGTGGAATCAAATGAGCGAGGCTTGTTCAGTCATTGCTATGTAGTTATTTCACAAATTAGCACCCTAGATATTTCCGTCAGAGCACTTAACATGGTTTGTAATTATAAATTTGCCTTCCTTCCTTCCTTCTCTTTCTCCTTCTCTCTGTCTTTCTCTATCTCTCTGTCTTTCCTTCGTTGCAGAGACCACGTCTAATTTCTCACCATTGTGTCCTCAGCATCCAGCATGGTGCCTACAAGTATTCAGAAGGAATTCTATTTTTACTGAAGAACAAACAAATGAATCTCAAATATGTATTAAAAAAAGCCCTGAATTAGGAAAGGAAAGACTTAGGTCTCATCCTGCTCTGATTTGCATGGTATTAAAACATCTAAGAGTCTCTCTTTCCTAATATAAAGAAGCATATGCCTTGACCAGGAGACTTCTGATCTAAAGTCAGTGAATCTGTTTACCTAACACTGCTGGAAATGAAGCAAAGTTCTCTGAGAAAAATTGGCCTTTTCTATTGCCATCCAGGTTGACTTTAAGCTGTGCCACTATTTGAAGAAGGCAAACACCTTACAGACGTCGTGCCCTACCTCACATCCTCTAGCTCCACATCTATTTGCCATTGTCAGCATCCAACTGAGCTCACGTGAACTTGATAGTGTCTGGCCTCAGCTGCACCCTGTTTCTCTTGCTTTCTCCCTGGGCTTCTCTGCAGCGGCAGAATAAAAGCCTGCCCATGTACACATCTGGAAGGGTATAGAATTCACATCTTCAAGGGACCTTTGACCAATGCAGAGTGGAAGCTGTGAAGAAACACTCCTCTCTACACTGGTCTCAGCTCTACAATTCTGTGGTGAATTCTACATGATTTCTCTCAGGGTCCCTGACAGCACTAAGCCCCAATTTCCACAGTGGTACTTTCCCCCCTCCTCTCCTGTTTTCCTTTCTCCAGCCCTCACCCCCAGTTTTTCACTGGGAAAATTTCCCAAAATAAAGTACCTGACCACAAACCCTTCTCAGGAAGCTGCTTTTTGGGAGAACCCCAGTTAAGAAAGGCTTCTATTGGATCAATACAGGTACACGGAGTTCACATTATCCAGTTAGGACGTTTCTGAAATTTTGAGTGTAATCCAAATTGTTCTAATGCAATATTTCCCTCATTGATTTACATTTCAATTTCAGAAATGTGGTATCATTTTGTTATGAAACTTTAATTGGCATAGACTTCTAACTCTTTTAGTCTCTCACCTAGGATACCTTCCGGCTTTTATACCAAACAAATGATCATCTGCAAATAAATAGTTAAATGTACTAGCAATGTAGTAATTTAAAAGAACTATTTACTAAACTTTTTTTTTTGCTGATCAAAGCACAATTATTTACTTGCTAGCATGTGTATTTTCATAAATTTTACCTTGGACTATAGTTTTGTTGTGTCAGACTTGCATAGATTTTAATCCTTATTGTTGGTGCCCTTCACTTGGGCTCAGAAAATTTGTTCCCAATTTCATAGCAATGATAATGCTTTTTTTCTGATCCACAATATGTTAAAGTGAAGAATATATACACAAAGATGTTTCTCTTTTTATTGGGAAAAAAGAAAGCATTTTTTTTCCACTGTTCCCTCAACCCATTAATCACAATACAATATATGCTATTAATTATGCTTCAATGTGGTTTGCTTATATAATTTGTGAACCTCTAATAACTCAAGACTTTCAAATTATTTGTCTTCCATGTAGACATTTTGATTACTAAAACATTCCTAAAGCTAGAAGAAGGAATAATAACATAGGATTAAAACTATGAATCACCTTTTGATTAAACACTTGGCAGTCTTTGTTGCTAAATCTTCAGAGAATAACTCTAAGTCTCATTTGAACTTGTAGATTTTACTTCCATATTGATCACGATAATCTGGTAAAAGAAATGCATATTCACTCAGACCATAATTTGAATTTAAGCTTGATATTGATGCTTTGTTATAACTGTAGTGGTCTCTAATTGTGCAGCCCCAATAGACAAGACTGAGGGAACAAAGTAGGCAGCATAAAATGGACAGCGGCATTTGGTGACAATATCCTTTGAAGGACAATATCCTTGTCCTTGAATTGATGAATTTGATGCATCTCTTGAGTTCATATGTTCACTCAAGTCCAACTCTATCAGAGTAACATAGACTTCTGCTTGTAAAGTTTTTCTTTTTTTTTAAAGTTTTGGTGAGAAAGATTGGTCCTGAGCTAACATCTGTTGCCAGTCTTCCTCTTTTTTTTTCTCCTCAGACTCCCAATACATAGTTGTATATCCTAGTTGTAAGTTATTCTAGTTTCTTCCATGTGGGACACAGCCACAGCATGGCTTAATGAGCTATGTTTAGGTCCATGCCCAGGATCCGAACCAGTGAACCCTGGGCCACCAAAGCAGAGCGTGCAAACCTAACTCCCCAGCCACAGGTCTGGCTCCTTGTAAAGTCTTTACAGTGGTAATAATAGGAATAATAAATGCGTATACAGATCATCCTGATGGAAGGTGTTACGTTCAGATAAGCCTATTGTAAATTGGAAATATCGTAAGTCAAAAATGCATTTAATACACCTAACCTACTGAAGATCATAGATTAGCCTACCTTACACATGCTCAGACCACTGACATTAGCCTACAGTTGAGTAAAATCATCACACTAAGCCTTTATTTTATAATAAAGTGTTGAATATCTCATGTAATTTATTGAATTCTGTACTGAAAGTGAAAACAGAATGACTGCCTGGGTACAGAATGGTTGTAAGCATATGACTCAGTTACCCTCATGATCACATGACTGACTGGGAGCAGTGCTTCACTGCCGCTGCTGCCCAGTATCATGAGAGGATATTGTATAGCATATCACTACCCTGGGAAAAGATCAAAATTCAAAGTACAGTTTCTATTGAATGCATATTGTTTTCTGCACCATTGTAAAGTCAAAAAATCATTAGTCAAACCATCATAAGTCGAAAACTGTCTGTATGTAAAGATCTATGTATTTTAAAATCTTTCGCAGTTTAAAATCATCTCATTTGACTTGAAAAATTGTCTTTTGATGCAGGTGAAAGAGGTATAAGTATTCCCATTTAGGCTCAAAGAAATATTACATATGACCAAATTAAAAGAACTAATAAAGGAGACATTGGAAACCAGGTGTTGTGCCTCCTGATCCAGTGATCTTCCTGGTACACGCCTGCACCCTGCTTTATACTCTCACCAGCCATTGTCTTCATGACTGGTGCCCTGCCCTGTCTCCCACTCTCACATTCTTTCCTCTACCTTTCGCAACAAATGGAAGATACATACTGGCAGCTACTTTGGACCAGCTGTATCCTTTGCCTTCTTACTCAACCTGAACTTTGCATATAATATTCCTGTGACGGTTAATTTTATGCGTCTACTTGGTGAGGCTATAGTACTCAGTTTATTTAATCAAACTCAAATCAGGGTATTAATAGATTATGGTTAATATCTATAACCAGTTCAATTTAAGTAAAGCATATTGCCCTTGATAATGTGGATAGGCCTCATCCAACACGTTGAAGGCCTTAAGAGAAAAATGGAGGTTTCCTGAAGAAGGAGAAATTCTGCCTCAAGACTTCAGCATCAATTCCTGCCTGAGTTTCTAGCTTGCTGGCCTGCCTTATGACTTTCAAACTTACCAATCTCCAAACTATGTGAGCCAATTCCTTAAAATAAATCTCTTGATGTATGATAGGATATGTAGATCATATATATATAAATTTCCTATTGGTTCTGTTTCTCTGGAGAACACTGACTGATACGCTTGCCTGATATTTTTCCTAGAATGTTAATATCATACAATTTTGTTCCATCAATATTTTTCTGTTCCTTAAAGAATATCTGTACATTTTCTCTCAGTTCTTTCTTCTGTTCCTCTTCCTTGTCAATATTTCAATTTTCACTTGTGCTTTTGATTTGATAATTCTCTTCAGTATAAGACCTGTTTTTCCAGATTTTTATCTCTTGCAACAACAGTCTTTCCATTCCTCAGTTAGTGAACATAATCCTAATGGATAGGACAAGACAATTACCATCAGCCAGCTCTCTTCAATCTTCCTATCAGTAAAACGAGGGGCACATCAAATCATACTTCAAATATCTTACTGTTAGCCAGAAACACACACACACAAACTGAGTTCTAATGAATATATTTTATCTTTGGTTTCAGTCATATCTTCCAACTATTTTTATTTTTTCAACAGAGGCTAAGTTGCAAAGAATCAACTGTGAACTCAGCCACCAATACTGACTTTCATAATTCAGTGTTGATACTTTGATCCTTATGGCTTTTGCATACTGGTTATTCTTAAGGAGCTAGGCGTATTTGGTTGCCTACTGGAATTCACCTGGATGTTCTACATGCAACTCAAATTAAACCTAGTCAAAATTTAACCCCCAATTTTTTCCCAAAACTCTCTTTCCTTGTATTTCCCATTTGGTGGTTGGCAATATTATTCATAATTCTCAATGACTCTTGACGCTACATTTTCCTACACTATATGTCTCCAATTTGACCTCAATCCTGCTAATTCCTTTCCATTACTAAGTGCACCATACTTTGTTCAGCTTTCATGCTTTGTCACACTGATTCATTCATTTAATAAATATTTATTGAATGTGTGATCTGTGTCAGGCCTGATCGTATGTGCCCAGGATACATCAGTGAATAAAGCAAAGAAGTGATGTATTTTGTGAAGCTTACATTTCAGAAAGGTGAGATAGGTAATTAACAATTAATATAATTAATAAGTAAATTGTATACTTTAGAAGATAATATTTTTCCTTCCACAAAAAGAGAACAGGGCAAGCCTCCTGGGAATTGCCTAGCTCAATAGGTTTTTAATAAACATTTATTAGATGAATGATTTGCTGAATGAATAGTGCTTTAAACTCCAGGACGTCTTATGTTCAGTGTCCTGGAAGAAATGAGTAATGCTGAAATAAGGTCTTAGTTCATATGCTTGTTTGCTTTGGGAGGCTGAAATTCATTTTGTTTTGTTGTTTGTTTACTTCTTTCTCTTTGGTAGAATAAATGGGTGAAGGCTCAGAAAATGCTGAAAGTTTAAAATACCAAGTGAATTGCTTTAAAAAACTCATGTGTGCCTCTAATTCTTCCTCCCTCCTTTCCATGTCCTTCTTTCCTTCCTTTCATTTAATTTAGCAGGCAACTATGTAATTCCTACTGTGATTCAGCAACTATGCCTGGCACTGGAGAGCCAAAGTCTTTAAAATTTATTTATTTATTTTAAACATTGGCACCTGAGCTAACATCTGTTGCCAATCTTTTTTTTTTTCTTTTTTTCCGGTTTCCCAAAACCCCCCAGTGAATAGTTGTATATTCTAGTTGTAGGTCCTTCTGGTTGTGCTATGTGAGATGCTGTCTCAGCATGGTCTGATGAGCGGCGCCATGTCTGTGTCCAGGATCTGAACTGACAAAACCCTGGGCCACCGAAGCAGAGTGTGCAAACTTAACAACTCGGCCATGGGGCGGGCCCCAATACAAGGTTTCAATACAAAGCCACTGAACTTAGGGATCTCACAGTCAGGTGGGGAGACAGGCATGTACTGATGTCCAAGGAAGGCACCCTGGCGGGTAACAGTGAGCTATACTCACTGGCTGGACCCCAGGTTACTGCCTCCAGGCCTCAGTCTTCTTTTCTGAGAAATAGAGATAATACTAGGAACTACTCAGAGGGTTATGTTAGGATTAAATGAGTTACTATTTGTAAACTGCATAGCAAATACTTGGCAGGCCATAGTTATTTAGTCAGTTTTCATTATTTTTTTATTGTAAGTATAATATACTGTAGTAAGTTCAAAGAGAAAAGCGTGCCTGGAGATTATGGAAGTCTATGAATAGTAGAACTAAAAGTGGAGGGATGGTTCTTTGTTGTCTATAAATTAAGAAGTGAAATGTGACTGCCAGAGTTGGGATGGGGATCAGGTTAGTTATGAGGCTCAAAGAGACAGTGAGTTTGGGACTAGCCCTCAGTGAAGAATGAAAGCGAGACACGCTGCAGAGCAAGGACTGCGTTTGAAATTTCCAAACAAAATATATTGGGGAATAGAGATATGATAGAGCTATATGGAAAATACATATGGCAAGGAAGCAAGCTCTCTGTACAGCCATGAAAAAAGTAGTGGAGTTTTTACTTTAGTGGTCAATCTAGAAAATTATTGTTAGTGGATTATTTATTGCAAGAAGTCATTGTTAGAACTGTAAATTGTAACCATTAACTTTAAAGCTCTAGGGATTTGAGAAGCTTGGAATTTGTAATTTAAAAATTATGACTTTTTTTTAGTTTTAGTAGACTTTTATGTTTATTCCATAAACTGTTATGTTTTCCTACTTGTAATATGTATTTGATACTATTAACTCAAGTATATTCTCATTTTAATCTTATTTTTAGTTAATTTTTCAAGCTATAGAATTTCATGTGTTATTATTTCTGCTTGGCAGATTTTCTCAGGGGATATACTTGAGTTCAAGTACACTTTATATGATATGCAGTTATTAATACTAATTTCAATAAATTAGATAATACATTGCATTGCTGCATTTTATTTGTTCATGTAGATCTGCAAAATAATAATTTTCTTCCTCAAAATAAAAAGAATACTGATTTACTTCCTGACATAAAATAATCTTAACACACACATGAAAGTCTATGAAAGCGTATATTTGTCTTCAAAGAGCAAAATAAGATTTAGAAAAGAGGGCAAACTTGTTAGGATTTTAAATCAATATTTGTATGACACCTTTTTATCTACTGCTTGGAAGAAATAAAAACATATTAAACTTTTTAATAAAAGTAAGTTAGAGTAACTGAGAACGTTTTCAATCACATAATAAAGATTTGTTTCAGACATAAACAATGACTTTCTGTGAGCTTTTCCCTGACATCTAAAGAATTCAGAATGACATTCTCTATCCAACAGGGTTTTTCCTTCTGAAAACACAGCCCACTAAGAATCCCCAAACTACTCCGCCTCTTTGGTTCCTGTGTAAAGCACCAGGCAAGCATGAGAAACCAAAACTGGCTGGCTGAACCTTGATAAAGAAGCCTGCACAATGAGGAGGCTTAAGAAGAATTTTCCTAGAAGCTGCCAAACCAGGCCTGTCAGAGCCTGGCCCTTTTCTGGTTAGGAACAAGTGGGGGTGGTGGGAGGGAAAAAGAGGAAAGACCATGGATGGTGATCCTAGAGCAAGCAGACCACAATCCCAAGCTCTACGTAGTGATGTATCAACACTCATTCATTCATTCATCCATCCAATTCATGCAACAAATCTTTGCATGCTGGGCATTGTTCTTGGTGCTAATACAAAATAACGAACAAAACAAGTTCAGGAGACTGATAAGAAACAAATAAATATGTGATAAGTCAGGTGGCCATGTACGTTATGGAGAAAATGCAACTAGAAGGAGAAAAGGGAGTATCAGAGTGGGTTTAGACTTGCCAGATAAAATACAGGACACAGTTAAATTTGAGTTTTAGATAAACATCAAATAATTTTTTAGTAAAATTATGTCTCATGCGATATTTGGGATTTTGTAGCATAAGTGTGTTATCTGCAATATTTGGGGCATACTTATACTAAAAAATGAAATATTTGTTGTTCATCTGAAATTCAAATATAACTGGGTGTCCCCCCACCAAATCTGGGAAACCTGTTTGAGCTAGAAGAGGGAGAGGGATTCTATTTTTATATTGGGTAGTCAAGGAAGGCTTCTGATGATATGACAAAAAAAAATCAGAGAGTTAAAGGAAGTAAGGGAGTGACCCATTCAGATATTTGCAGGAATAGTATCCGTGGGAAAGAATAGTGTGTGAGTGAAAAGGCCCTGAGGCTAGATGTATTCTTGGGGGGGCCAGTGTAGATGGTGGAAAGAGAGATGGTTGCAGATTGCAAGGGGATGAGCTCAGGAAGTTGCATGGGGAGCCAGACTCTGGAGGTTTTAATAGGATAGCATAAGAACTTTGGCATTTACTCTAAACGGTATGAGAAGTCACTGGAAAATTTACGCCAGGAAATGCCATGATCTACTTTGGATTTTAAAAGGATGTGCCTGCTAAGTGGGGACTAACAGGAATGACGGAAACAGAAAAAGCAGTTAGGAGTCAATTGCAAAAATCCAAAGAAGAAATAACTGTGGTTTTGTGTGAGTGTGGTAGCAGTAGAGGTAGTGAGAAGTGGACACTTTCCGAATCGATTTTGAAGGTAGATCCATTGGATTTGTTGACAAAGTGGCTATTGTGAGATCTATGGGAGAGAAGGCAAGGATAATTGGGAGGTTTTGGCCTTGGCAATTTGAAGAATGGAAGAATGGAGTTGACATGGACTGAGAAAGCTGCAGAAGATACAGGCTTTAGAGGGCAGTTTGCAGTGTGTTTTTTAAGGAGTTAGGTTTTCAGTGGCTTAGTTTTTCTAGTGGAGACGACTAAATGTACACGTACATCTGGTGTTTAGGCAAGAGATCAGGAATGCAGCCATGTTTGTGAGTTGTCAATATATAGATGTTATATAAAGTCAGAGGACTACAGTCTCGTGCCGCATAATGACATTTCCATCAACAACAGACAGCATATGTGATTTTGGTCCCATAAGATTAGTACCATATAGCCTAGGTGAGAATCATCTAGATTTGTATATGTACATTGTACGAGGTTTGCACAACTACAAAATTGCCTAAAGATGCATTTCTCAGAATGTATCTCTGTTGTTAAACTCTACATCACTGTAGATAAAATCACCTAGAGAGACTCCAAGGATTGACCTGTGGGCAGCACAGGTAGAGGCATAGAAAATAAAAGAAACAATTGAGAAGGAGCAGTTAGAGACACAAAAGGAAAACCAAGGGAGAGTAGTGTCAAAGGAAGCAAGGGAAAAATATTGTGTGAAGAAGAAAGATAATCAGTGATGTTATTAGCTGTTGATATTTTGAATAATAACAGTAACAAATAACCCTAAGATCTTTTAATTATATCAGTTTCATTGAACAAAATACAATAAAAGATGAAGCTCATCATATCTATTAGGGGGCTTCTAATTCCTTATTTCTTCCTTTAGCTCCATCTCTCTAGATTGGAATGATTTTGGTAAACAGTTCAGCAATACAAGAAGACAAGTATGAGCCAATATTCGACAATTCCTGGCTCTTAATTCATTATACTTACATTTGTTTTAACTTTAGTTAACTTTCACATCCTTCTAGACTCTCTAGGTCTCCTGATAATATCTACACTCTTTATCTGAATCTCTATTTTAAATCTACCTATCTTTTATTTGCTTTTTCTGCACTCACCACAAAGACTTTTACATTCTTAAAGAAATGTATGAATGCAGGGCCAGGCTAAAGTTTGACTTCCCTGACTATGCCTCCCCTTATTATAGCTAATAATCTACCTTGGTTTGAAAAATATCTAAGCCATTTATTTCCTTTAAATAAAGGCCTCATCTGTTCTGTGTCCACTCCCTCAGTGTTCTACTAGCTAATCTGAAAAACAAGTCCAAATCGATGTGTTGAACAACTAAGAGCATAATTGTCTCCCTTTCAAAATATTACATTTAAAAGGAAGTCTTCACAGCACATAGTAGCTACTGAAAAACATTGTTGAAAATTTCTCTGTGAAAAGTTAGGTATGGGGACAAAGCTGATAGGAAAAGGGTTTGGGGTAGGGCTCTGAAAAGTTACCCTCAATTCACCGAAAGTGGACAGTTGCCCACTTTCCGACATGGTGGTTCTCTTTTTATATAGGAGAGGATTATCTCATTCATTTCCTCAGTTCAAACTAAATGCATAGTTTGCAAAATGTTTTGGAATTAATTTTAATCAATGAATTTCTACTTTATTTTGAGAAGACCAATAAAATGTTTTCCATACACACTCCTAGACTTCCTGTTTATTTTGTTTCTTAGAGTGTTAAACTAACAAGAATATATAAGCTTTTATTTAATAAAAAGAAAATTCCAGTTAGAAGTTGTCATATTCACAGTTGTGTTCCTAAACAAAGTAAGTATAGAGGAAGATTGCCAGATATCTCGAGTGGAGTCTAGATGTGACCTGAGAATTATTTACTAGACCCATCAAGCTACCTTGAAATCCTCTGGCTATGTCTGGCCCCTAGTGTGAGGATTCAGTGCTGCTGGCAAGTTCACCTCTGACTAGCCAATGGAATCAGGCAATAAGACTGTGGGAGCTGTAAAAATGTTACCTTTCTTGAACCTGAAGACCTTTAGTGTCTGGGTTCTATTTTAATAAAATCTAGTGCTGAGTTGCTTATCTGTTTCTTTCCAAACTCTCAGAACCTCACAAGTCAGTCCACAAAACTGAGTTGAAAATTTGGCTGGATTTCTAGAACATCCACCCCTGGTGTTCGCCAAAAATATCAAAAGGGCAGCCTTTCTTGTGGTACTCAGGCTCTTCTGATTTCAGGCCCAGTTAAATACCAGGTACTTTCTTCTTCCTTTTTGGGTGGGAAAGTAGGATATGAGTAAACTAGAAGGAGGACAGAATACCTAGACGTTTAAAAATTAATCTTTTTATATTTTCAGATGCTTGATTAAAAGTAACGTAAACTAGTGAGTTTGAACGTTTTTTGTTTGAAGTAAAAAGAGCAGCATAGAAAAAAACCTGGAGGCAATCTCTGTGCCAAGACCAAAGGGTAATTTTGTGTCCTGGCAGTTCAAGTTGTGGGTTGCTTTTCCACAACTATGCTTCCACTGCTATTACTTAGTCTGCTGAGAGTTCTGCCCCGACTAGTGCCCACATAATCTAATAATGAGCAGATGCTCCTGCTGTGGATGTTGCTCTTAGATGGTGATTTTGGGGGAGATTTAACTCTTTCATGATTCCAGAAAACAATGGAATGGAAAAAATTGAAGTCACCTAACATCCTAAAATAATTAATGCAGCTTGCAAACTTACCTACTGTATAAGTGGGACCTGAATTAACAAGAATAGAAAACCAAAAGAGAGTAATGTCTTCAAAAGCTTTCTCTTTTGTTTGTTTTCTTCCATGTTTAAAGGTCCTGGTAATTATATTCAAGATATCTGGGTTTTATTAGGAACCATTAATTAAATTAAGACTCACTACATAGTTTGTCAGAAGTAAGATATTTCTATGTTGTGCATAGTTGAGTGATAATGTGTTCAAAGTTCAAGGTCTAGCAGGTAATGTCACCTGGCTAAATGATGGCTCCAGGAGCAAGGTTTTGTCTTTAGGTTTTGAGGAAGCAAAAATACATGTAAAAAGATATGTAGCTAGACAATTCTCTCTTTAACCACACATCTGTGGACACCTCAGGTACAATAGGTATTACCGAAATCTAGAAAATATGCTTAAGAAGTTTGCACCAGATATGTCTCCTTAGGGTATAAATTGTCAATTCTGGTTGTGCTGGTTTAACTGTCATGTCTTCTGGAATCCACCCCATAATTCTAGAAAAGAGAGTGAAGAGCTTTACCCTGTGAAAGATGGCAGATCCTTAGTTTGATTGACAGTTTTCTTATTTAATAATTTTAAATACATTTTTATAATTTTAACATAATGAATGGAGATCTAAGAGGGATCCCCAAAATATGTAGAGTAAAATAAAAATTTATTCACACTACTCATAGGTGTTCACTTTGAGTTATTTATTTACTCAAGTAAAAGTAAAAAAAAGTAAAAAAAAGTAAAAAGAAAACACAAGTATTATTTACACTTGGGTTTTCTTTCTTTCTATCTTTTAAAAAAACTGTATATATTAATTTCTGTTTTGTTTTCTTATGAAATAGAATCATTTTCTATGGGTTTTTTCCTAATTATTTGCACTTAGCATTTTATATATATAATTTTGTCTTTGGTGAGGAAGGTTGGCCCTGAGCTAATATCTGTGCCAATCTTCTTCTATCTTGTGTTTGGGATGCCACCACAGCATGTCTTGATGAGCTATATGTAGGTCCACCCAGAATCTGAACCTGTGTACGCCAGGCAGCTGAAACTAACACTATGCTGTGGGCAGGCACCAATTAATTTCTGTTTTTAACTTCATTATCTTTTCCCTAGTTCCTTTAAGTGTGTTTTCTTTTCCTAATTTCTTGAATGCTTGGTTTATTTTCATTTTTTTTTACATAATTACAAAAATATTTCAAGGCTGTGATTTTGTCTCTCAATACCACCTTGGCTGCATCTCACAAGATTTACGTGTAAATTATTAATTTCACTATTTTCTAAATAATCTGTACCTGTTAATTTTTATTTCTTTTTGGTGCAAAGTTATTTAGAAAAATTACTGTAAATTACACAATTAGAATTTTTGCTTGTTTTGTTTGTTTCTTTAGCCTTTGATTATCATTTATTATATTATTACATCATGGTCAGAGAATATGCCCTGCATAATTTCAGCTCTGCAAAATACATGGAAATATTTGGCGAAACTGTAGAAGACTACTTTTTTCTATATGTTTCATAAATATTATATGTTTTATATTCTTTATAGTGCTTATAGTTAAAATATGTTTATTAATTCAGTCATGTTAATTACTTTTATCAAATGGTTTATATTTTTTCGTGATCAATTAGAAGCATCAAAGACAGAGAACAGTGTGAAAACCTTCTGAGAAGTTCTGTTTCTATTTACTTTTTACATAATGTTTTTTAATGCTATTTATTTACCATATAAAGATTTGTGACATTTTTGCAACTTTATTGTAAAGTGCACTTTTTCTGTATAAATGGCCTTTTGTAATCTGATTACTTTTTCCTTCAAATACCTTTTGGTTTTACACTAATATTTTCATCCATACAATTGAACTTATGGACAACTTTTCTTGTTAAAAATAAAATTTTACCTGAAGAGAACTGGAAAGATGGAAAGATCAAAGTCCATCATGATATAGTTAGAACGGGATAACTGCCCTTGTTCTTTTCTAGAGGGAACTTCTTTGCCTGAAAAATTTTTTCCTGTCATGCAGGTGATAACATGCAACATTAGCATGAAAAAATATGAGAAGAAAGGATTTGCTCTTGACTAGTTAAGAAATAGGCTTAACAATTCACAAATTTCTTATGGGATTAGACTTTAATAACTAATAATCACCTTTGTCAAGGAAAATGTATTCGACACTGTGAGAAGTAATTGCAATTTATGGAAATGTTTTGAACCAACATAAGAAAAATCAAAGTATTGCTAGTGACAATGGTAATATGAAGTTGGCACACTGTGCTAGAAGGAAGAAGCATCTTGATCAGCTCATTCTCTGGGCTTCCTCTCAGACAAGACTTCATGTCCAGAACTTCTTAGCTTTGGTTCATTAAACTCACACTTCATCACCACAATTAAAATCCTTTTTCCACAACATCTTAAAAGAGAGATTGCAATTAATTCCATAGATACCTTTTCCTCTTAACACTATATTTCATACAACTGTCTTTTTTTTTTTTTAACATCTAACTACTTATACATGTCCTGACGTAATGCTTTTTTATTTGTTCATGCCTTTTTTTTCCTGTCACTGATGGTAAGCTTTTAGAGGATGGGAATCTTCCTGATTTAGTTTGCTCCTTCCTAGATAGGCTGAGCACAGAAACATGCTTAAAAGTACACCATGCTGTGCCAGTTATCTCCTTTTCTAACATTATCCATCCATACCTCTCCCTACATTTTTTCCTCCCTAAAGAGCATAATAATTAATATGAGTAGAAGTGTTAGGTAGAGAGGTGAGGTATAAAGATGAAAGAAGTTTCAATTTTCTTTTTAAATCTTCAATCCTTGACCACAATTATTAAAAAACTGTATTGGACAAGGCCTACAATATAAATAAAGTTTGATATGTTTTCATAAAATTTGCCATTGCATAGTCAATTGGGTGAGAGGGAGTAGCCGACAGCTAAGTTAGACGTAAGTTGCTGTATCATCTCATTAAAGGAATCCAAGTAGCCTCTTGTCTCAATCTTTCTATTAATTTTCATTTATGTTTCAATCACTTCATAGTCTGCTGATTACTGAATGAGCTATTATCTTTGTAGTCTGATATTAGGGGGCCTTAAAAAGAAAATTGTCTGGAGCATGCAGTACCTGGTGGAGGTTAGAATAAAACAATGCCAAAATACACTGGCTCAATCTTGGACATCAGGCTCCCTGAATAGTCTGTAATTAAGGAGGAGTTGAGGAGGAGTGGTACTTGTCTTATGTAAACGAGGGATACGTAATTGAATTAAGCAGTGGGGGGAGGGGAAGAAAACAAAGATCAAAGCTCAAGTAACATCAGTTCCTGTTCTTGGCAACAACATTAATGATGAAAAGATTTCTTTGTTCTTTTGTATATTATACCACCCCACGTAAAGCGAACACACTATTGCAAAATTTGTAATTTACCCAAAGACTGACTATTTTGAATGTGAAAGGATAGCTTTAGCAGGTTTAGTGTTAGGAGTTTTAGAAATCTCCTCCTAATACTTCCTATGTGGAACTTTAAGGTGGAACATGAAAGCAGCTGACAATATTAAGAAAAAGAAACCCTTAAGACTGAACACAGGTTATTGGTTCCTACACATAAACTGTGCAGTTGAGAATAGCCTCAGGGGGCCATTTCCAGGGAAAGACTCACCTGGTGAGGTCAGAACCTCAGGAGTTTAAAAGCAAGGGGCATGCTTCATTACAATGTGGACTGGAGGTGAGCGAACAAGATCCCATCGCTCTTTAGAGAAGCTATTTCATGGCTCGCCCGAGTGCTCAGGCATAAATACACAAGCAGGAGGCCCGTTACAAGGGGTTGAGACAAGTTGTAGCACTATCTGAACGTGAGCCAGGCCAAACTGCTAGGGCCCGAATTAAAAGGAAACGGTTTATAGGCTGTGGGACCTCTTACCAATCCATCTTTTTCACTGGGGAGAAAAAAATCCCTTTCGCAGAGGTGATGAAAACCTGTATTAAAAGGTGACACAGCAGAAAAAAAAGAGGCTGAGCCAATTGGTTGAGCATTTCAAAAAACAAGAAAAAAACAGCCAGCATGGTTTTAAAAATATTTAAGTGGGGAGGGAAGAGAGGGAGGAAAAATCACGAAATAGTCTATGATTAACAGTTCCAGGACAAATGATATTGACAGTAAAGAACATTTAGAAAATTCAAGAATTATATTATATTTAAGCAAACCTCTTCTTTTTTATAGCTGCATTATGAATGTGTTGATGAACCCTTTGCAGTGGTGTGAGATGTGAGGTTTGTAAAATTCATCAGCCAATTAAGTGGACCCATAGCTAAAGCCAATGTTCTTGATAAGTCTAAGGAGGAGACAAATTTATGAATTTGATAATTGCTCTTCTCTGCTGTGGATATTAGCCTCTAGATGACCTTCAGCATACTTCAAGCTCTCTTTCTTAGCCCCACAAGCCTATAGGCACTTGCGGTACACGTATACTTCAATCGAGATCATAAATATCATTGCCCTTTACAGGTTGTATGGCAATACATATACAGTACTATGTTAAGGGTCTTTGGGAAAGTATCCATATAGAACATATCTTATTCTTTGGTGTTAATACAAAAGGTAATAGAGGATTTGCTAGGTGGTTCTATGACTGGAAAGAATGGAAATTTCTCACCCAGACCACCCTACAAGAATGGACTTATTGCCCCACCTGCCAGCAGACAGTCTCCATCTGTCAGCTCCTTCAGGGTTTGCCAAAGTTCCTGTGGACTGCTTCCTCCAAGAGATGCTCTTCCTGCCCCACAACCCATCCCCGTTCAATGACTGATGGGGACAGGTATAAATATCCAGTCATTTCTGGCAGGACAGGACAACTCTGAAGGGCTTGTCTATGCTCCAGAGCTTTCCTGAGCTTTTGACCAAAGGTTTATCGGGCTTCTACGGATATTCAACTTCTCCCTCTGCCCAAACTTACCTCCTCTCTTGACATATTCTACTCACCCAAATTCACTCTCAGTTCCTGCTTCCAGAGAAAACAACCTGTGAAATAAGACCATATTAAGAGAATGTCTAATAAGTGTTCTCTGCATCAACCTTATTTTATAGATTAAGCAATTAAAGTACAAATGAAGAGAACTTGCTTGGGATGAATAGTGGATTACATATTAGATATTAGGGCTGCGGTTTTTAAATCTGATTAGCCTCTCATTTTTCTGATTGTAAGACTTACCAGGGACATTCAATAAGAATGCCAAACTTTGGAAGTTGTAGTTCCATTGGTAAGTGAAATTCTAGGCTGTCAATAACTTTAGTTGTGTATTAAAACTATGTACAGGGCAGCTAATGAGCTAAAACATATGAGAATATTAAATAATTGAGAATCACCATTGTTTCCATTTTTTTCTAAAAGATTTCTGTTATATCTCTTATATTTTCAGGAGAATTATGTAACTGGAGGGGATCTTGATGATTATGTGGTTCACACTTTTCAGTTGGTACATGGGTAGAATTTGAAACTATAATCTTGGAATTAAACATGAAAAGTGGGCAATATGCGTTGAGTGGGCCACAATTAGATAAAACCAAAGACAGTCAATGCATTGCATGGTATTGGGGGTGAGTATGAACCATGAAAGATATGGATAATTAAGGTGTAACCATCTTCATGCTAATTAGCTAGTTTTTGCTAATCAGTTATTAATACACATTTATTTCCAATAAAGTGTAAAATGGTAATGCAACTATGTGACGTATCCTGCCACTTATCTTGTTTGCATATATTTCAAACCTTCAAATTGAGTAAAAAATACTCATTTAGATCATGAGTATTTGTTTAGTATTTGCTATGTATTAGGCAATATTTTAGGTGCCGGGGATATAGTGGTAAACAAACATGCAAAGTCTCTAACCTCATGGAGCTTATATTTCTGGTGGAGGAGATAGTAATTTAGAAAGCAATTAAGTAAGTAAATAAATAAATACAATCCATAAGTATACAGTCATGTACTGCATAAACGATGTTTCAGTCAATGACAGACTACATATACGCTGATGGTCCTATTAGATTAGCACCACATAGCCTAGGTGTATAGTAGGTTATACCATTTAGGTTTGTGTAGGTACACTCTATGATGTTTGCACAATGATAAAATTGCCTAACAACACATTTCTCAGAATGTATTCCCGTCATTAACTGATGCATGGCTGCATGTTATAATGTCAAGTAAGTTGTAGGAATAAAGATGAAGAAGGGTAAGAGGATAGTAACATGATTGGCTGCTCTAGGTGGGATTGTAAAGGTTAGACTGTGGGAAGTTAATTTGGAACAGAGAGCTGAACGAAGTAAGAGAGTGGGTAATGCAGATATCTGGTACACAAGTATTCCAAGCAAAGTGTAAAAGCCCTGAGACGGGAAGGGTTTTGGGGTATAAAATAAATCAAGGAAAGTGCTCTTGGAGTGCAATGAGTAATCTGAAGTACGTAGGAAATTAAGTCAGAGTGTTTGCCAGAGGTTGGATCTTGTGTGGGCTTACAAGCCATGGAAGGGACTTTGAATTTTATTCTAAGTATAATGGGAAAGCACTGGAAGACTGAGGGCAGGGATATTATATAATGTGATTTATCTTTTAAAAGGATCACTGACAAATGTGTGGAGGTGAAACTGTAGGGAGCAACAGTAGAAGCAATTAATATGAGGAATATTGAGGAGGCTATTGCAGTAGTATAGACAAATGGTCATAATGGCTTGGCTTTTGGCAGTAGCCCTAGAGACGATGAGTTGTTGGATTTGCTAATGATTTCGATGAGGGGCGTGAGAGAAAGAGAGCAGTCAACAATGACTCTCAGGTTTTTATTCTGAGCAACTAAGTGGATGATGGTACCATTTACTGAGATGGAGGCCACTATGGCAAGAAATAAAATGGTGCCATGAGGAAGCATTGACCTATTGCCAATGGTTCATGCATGGCATGATGGAGTTTCCAAATCTCTCCTTATGGTTCTTAGTCCTTCATCATTTATTTGGGGTCAAAACAAGTACAAAATAAGAATTTGACATGCCAGAATGCCAAATGAGGAAAAACTAGAACTGGAAAGCATAAGATTATAGGATAGCAGAGAAGTGATGCCTGTGGCAGAGCCTTTATTTGTCTAGAATAGTTACAACAAAGCAAAAGGGACATTTTGCCTTTCTATTATGAATGTAAAAAACACAACATAAGAGTTCCTTGAAATTCTAAGATGGCCCTATTCTTTAATTGATATTTTGTTCTAAAATACAGTAGGATGGAATTATGTGAAAGATCTTTTTGACTGTAATTTTCATTTCTATTCCTTACAGTACAGTGTCTCATCCTCAGCTATGTATTCAGTGCAAAATAGACAAATTATAGTCCAGCTTCCAATAATCCCCTTTTCCTTGAGCTTTTCTTTGCTGTTTTAGGTGGAGGACTGCTTTAACTGTGGCTTCACATATGTTTGTGAAAAGGAACGTTGGTTGTAGGTATTTGAAAGATTGTGTTTACATTTGTTTCCTTTTAAATTTTAGCCACAGTGCTTAAATTCAGATTGTTTCAAGAGATGCTCATAAGATCACAGCTATGGCCCCAGTTAGGATCCCCTGAGAATTTGAAGCCACAGTGGGCCTCAGTGCCAAGACAGTAATATTTAAACAGTTGATGTTGACTGATTCTACCACCTACCATACCAACCTTCATCCAACCAGCCACAAACACCTACAAAATAAATTCTTTGTTAGTTCTACCAAGACCAAATGTGCATTTGCCTGCAGAAGGTTTTGTCAAAAGCAGAACATGTTAGTGAGGAGCTTTTACCAATATCATTCCATCATCATTATCATTGTCATAATCATCATTGTCTTGGGGCGGGAGGAAGGGACAATTTGTGACAAGGTGATACATTTCTTGGACACAAGAATGATTTCTAATCTCTTTCCCACACACATCATAGACTCTTGTGTCTTGAGGTCTTTTAATATGTTATGCATGTTCAGAGACTAGTAGTGGTAATGACAAAGCTAACTTAATTGATGTCCTGCAGTAATATGTAGTTCCAACTAACTCTTAAAAAATGGCAACCAACCTACAGAGAAAAATTCCAATCCTTAATTATTATGAATATAGCTACCTAGGTGATTTATCTCTGAAGACATTTCAATGGGCATTGAATTTTCCAAATAGGTCAATTAATGTCATATTAATTGCTGTTCTTACGTTGCCCCAATTGACCTATTTCATATTTGTGTGACTCCAACGAGAAAAAGGAAAAGACAACAGGATAAACCTTTCCTTTCAAGCTGCTGTAATGTCCCATCTTTCTGGAATTGCATTCAGAGTAAGGATTTTGTATGAAAGGGCTTCAGGAAGTTACAAAACTCCTTTACATGGCCTGTTGGATCTGTGTACAATTTCCAGCATTACCCAGAATAAATACCAGGAGACTGGTGTGGTTTATACAAGAGTTTATAGAGAAAAAAAATCCACCCACTAGCTCCCATGCTGAGGATTACAACCAGGTCTCTGCTGCCAAGTTCTGTGTTTAGGTAAAGCATGAGAAAATCTGCCATTTTTTTTAAAGTCACAAAAGCGTTTCTATAGTAAAGAGTGGTAAGAAGCTGACAGCTTTTTATGCATAAAAGGCAGCTGTTCCTTCTCAGGTAATATTATTAATAAACCCTAAGGTAATGTTTGCTCTGAAATACATCTAATTGAAATAATTTACTCTGACCCTTGGAGAATTATGAAACTGTTTTCATCATGTTCACACACAGCAAAATAATTATGAGATGCCATATGGAAAAGCCATCATGTGGTAGATGTCTTTCTGAATCTATATTTTTGAAATATTTCTCACAGATAAATCATATAGCTAATTCACAAAGTAGAGGTGAACAGTGCCTTTTCCACGTGGAGATTTGATGTGAAATGCTTGCAGTTCCAGAATATTAACAGGGGTGTTGACATCAGTAATTACTACAGTTATGAGACATTTTTCACAAAGTATTATGAGAGCAATATCTGGTCATACAGGTACAAAAAATGTATGGGGCTTTACACATAGCGTATGAAATATCTAGGTACGTTTAGTCTCAGAAAACAGCGTGGGTACATTGGTGACTGAGGTACTTTTTGCCTTTAGCATAAAATCTGTCTGGAAAGTTCCAGCAGTTTCCACTGAGATAGCACATTTGGCAAGATGAGACTGAGCGTGGTATGTAAGGACTTTCGGGAAAACTTGTCAGCTTTCACAGGGAAAGGTCCAAGTGTTTATGGGAACTATGAAGTGGTGTTGGGTGGCTCTCAAAGGGATCTGCGGGGTCATTTGGGACAGGGATTTGAAAGCTTTTTGATTGAAGCTCTTCTGAACTTATCAAAATGGTTAAAAGTCTGGCTGTGAGTCTCATGAGAGCAGACTTTCTTGTGAAATTTCTGGTATGGTACTTTCCTGCTGGGGTGAGAAAATCTTAGTAGGACAGACTTTCTCACCATATTTTAATTCTTGAGATCCACGTCCCTGTTAAACCCAGGAAATGGAGAATCACAGGAAACCGAGCTTTACTTTAAACCTCTGGGAAGTTAAGATTCAGATTTCTCTAGAGTTTCAACTGTTTAACTAAATCAACTTGCCCCATTTCCTGAACATGTCCCTCCCCCTCCGAAAAAGATGGGGTGCAAGAACAAAAAGGAAACACATAAAGAAAAAAAAGTTTTTAAAAGTGAAATCCACTTTTCCATAAGCTTTCGGTTTCTCCAAACTTCTATTAAATAGAAAGTGGTAAATAAATACACCCTGTTAACCTTGTGGTAGTTAAAATACCTAGTCTGCATTTCCTACCTCTCCAGGAGTGGTATCAAGAGCCTCTTGGACCCTCAGCATTGCCACAGTTTTTAGAGGGATCTCCATTTCCAATGCCCATGACTGGATTTCAGAGCACATGGTCTCAGTTGCAATAAATGAGCATTTTCTTCTTCTAACAGCTCTTTTGAGGCAGCCGCTGGGATGTGGACTCTGAGTCTGGCCAGGCAGTGTCATCTTCACAATTAGCTAATAGTTGGCACATTGAAATCCTAGTTCCAGTCCCCTCGGGTCCTTGCAGGAGCCTCCCATTCGTATACAGCCTCATCTTACTTCAATTCCTCACGTTCAATTTTCCTTAAACTTTAAAACACATTTATATAAAAGCTCGTGTATGTAGATACCATCCACAAATGTTTACAAGATTTTTGCAGAAATGCGTGACAAAAATTTTTTCTCTTTCCCAAAGTTGCAGTTCTATCTTCAACAACGGAACACGGGATTTTTTTAAAAAAAATAGTAAATTGCAAAACTGGAAACTTGACAAAACGATGAACTGCTGCTATTTTCTAATATATTTCGGGGCAGATCCTCGTACTTCCCATTTTTAAACAACTGCCAAGCATTTGTTTTTATATCTACTAGACATCTGTGCTATTGGTGAGCACTGTTTCTAGCTATTGACCGTCCTAAAATAAAGGTAACATTTTTTCTGTGATTTATAGTCTATCATTATTATAGTGCAGCCTCTGAATGCGAGAACTAGAAATTTATTGCACACTTGTGTCTTATCCCCAACTCATGTAATAGAAGAAAGGTAAAATGTCTTGGCTTGTTGAGGGCTCTCTTCTTTAAGCAGCTGTCTTTTTTGGTGGGGTGCTTGCAGCTTGATTAAACTACACGGCGAAGGTCAGTGACCAAGCTTTGCCTTTAACAGTTTCCCATAACATGTATTCCTCATAGGGAGCTTTTCTCAGCTCAGGTTATTTCCAGCAATGTTCTCAAACCAAAAGAATGGCCTTTGCAGTAAACCAACACATTCCCACTTTTTATCCTTTATCTCACACGTAAGCGATGACAGCATTTCTGTTTCTTCTGCTGACTGAGCCAAGAAAAACTGGATTGATGAGGCTGTCTCTTTTTCATAAGTGTATTATATTCTTTCTTTGACCTTTCAAAACATGGGAATCTTCAGTTTCGTAAGACCTCTTAAGGAGGGGAATTCCCCACCCCCATTCCTGTCTACTTCTCATCGCTTTTTGCCACTGTGTGGCCAGCTATCCTTGGGAATAAAGCATTCAGTACATATACACGCAGACTCACACCAATCCCAAACACATTTACTGGAAATTTAGACTATGCAGCAGAAGTATAAAGAAAAGCTTTGCCATAGGGTTGGATTCCCAACTTCTGTTACACTCCACAAAACTTTTTGGAAGACACTATTGTGAAGAAATTAGATATACTGCATAAATATTTAAAAAAAATAAAGTAGCTAACGCTAAATGAGTGAAACTTAAGAAAGATATTTTGACGTCTAATTTCCTTTTCCAAAATATATCAGTAACATTTTCATGGTTTCCCACTCATTCTTGCTTATTAATAGTTTCCAATTCCTGATTATGCTTTATGTGTGAATGACTGATAACTATTTGGGAAGGGAAACAAGAGAAGATGGCTAAATTCACAAAGCCAAATCCTAATTACTGCTTCTTTTACATCCTTCAGTCAGGCACCAAAGTGCTTATAAATTTTTAGTTTAGACTCCAGATTCTCTTTCTTAGGTCAGTAAGACCTCCTATCTTTAACTCTGATGAAACTTCGTTGAGACTATTGCAGTAAACTGATTATGTCCTAAAGGAGAATGCAGACTGAGGGCAGTTTCTCAAGACATTGCCAAGTGCAAACGGCTGTTGAGTAATTGGGTTTCCCATTGCTCTCAGAGTATCAAAACAAGCACCTGAGTGTTACCTCAAAGTTTCTCTGCTTAGACCCTCACTTATTTTTCTCATCTCAAAATCAGGTAAAATGCTTTGTAGAAAACTGAAACCATCAGCCAAACTATTTTATTTATGAAAGTATGGTATAAATGGAAATATTCCTAGAAATTCCATTTTTTCCCCTGTGGGGTGAGAACCACAAAAAGAGCTGAAATCTAACCACTCAGAAGTTAATTGCACGTGAAAAGAGGGCTTAGAACTAAAGTATGAAGATCAGGAGGCTAGGTCTTTCCACAAATCTCTAGATTCCACTGACCATCTGCCAATTAAAGAAATCTATTTTGCTATCCTACAGGGGTCTCACAATGAACCCATCTAAAGTGGAATGTTTAATTCTTTCCTCCAAACTGTTTCTTTCCCTATCTAGTGTATCTCAATAAATGACACTATTATTGACGCAGTTGCTCAAGATAGAAAACCAAGCGTTCTCTTTGGTTCCTCCCTTTCCTCAATACCTACAAGTTACATATCAGCAAGTCTTCTCTACTGTCTAATTCTCTTCATCCCTACTGTTTGCACCCTAGTACCCTAGATTAAGCCACCATCATATTTCATCTAAACTATTGAAATAAGCTCCTGATCAGTCAAGATCAAAGGAGGAAAACAGAGTCAATGCCTGGTAGTTGAACATTAGGAGCATAAAATGTGTTATAAAGTGATTAGGAATGCTGAAAAGCCAAATAAGGATAGTGTACCCACCCCAACATTAGCTACATCAGCAAAACACTTCCATTCCTAGACCTGGAGGGCAACGGGAGAAGGCAAAGATATTAAAAGAGCCAAGGAACAAGGGCCACACAGCAGAAGGTGACATCACAGTGGGAGCGGCTGTTTAGAACCCTGATTAGAATTAGAACCACAGAGAGATCAGGCTACTACCAGACGTTCTTCCTGAAGCAGTGAGACGGTTGTGTGGCCAGCTCGACTTGTCCCTTTCTTTGGCCCCAAACTCATATCACAGATTCCCATTTATCCCACCTAGCTTGACGGCAGTTGACGAAAGTAGCCTTGGAAATGTTTGTAAAAAGCCAATTCCTGGAGAGCAGAGTAAGGGGGAGGAACGAATCTGTGAGTAATAGTGCAAATAAGTGTCGCAGTCTGCCTCTTTGGCTATGCAGCATGTATTCTCCCAAAATATGTACAATTTATTGTCATACAACAACAACTTCATGTTCCATCTAAGGAAATACAACCCAAACACAAATGAAGAGATTCTCGCACCTCCCCACATGAAGTCTCATCATTCACTGTTCACTCTCATATTGAAGGTCTCCAGGTGACACAATGCCTTCTTCATCAGGTCTATATGTGATTCCACGAAGTATGGAGACTTATGAATTAAAATGTAAACTTCAGGAGCCAGCCCCATGGCCGAGTGGTTAAGTTTGTGCACTCTGCTTCAGTGGCCCAGGGTTTCTCAGGTTTGGACCCAGAGCACAGACATGGCACCACTCATCAAGCCGTGCTGAGGTGGTGTCCCACATGGCACAGCCAGAAGGACCTACAACTAGAATACACAACTATGTACTGGGGGGCTTTGGGGAGAAGAAGAAGGAAAAAAAAGAAAAAGAAGATTGGCAACAGATGTTAGCTCAGGTGCTAATTTTTTTTTTTTTTAAAGCACACTTAAGCATTGCCAGCACTCTTCACATACACAGTAGAGAAAGAGGAAAGAGTAAAATATGAATAATTTATTAATAGATACATAATGAAAATAAGGAGCACTTTTAGAGCCCTAATTTCTGTCTCTAATCATGAGGGTGCTTCTTTCATCCACCTTTTCCTCTTGCCCTAATACAGAACCTCGGTTGGTCAGGCTTCTATGTCTGGTTGGTGATCCAAGACTTCTTTCCTAAAGAGTCTGAACACTTATTGGTTCTGGCTTTATTGGGTAGTTTTTGTGAATTTTACTACTGGGCTTGGAATTATTAAAGGAGGAGAGTCCCAATGAATTCTATCATGTTTCAGCAAAAATTTCCTGTTGATAAGTAATTTCCTGATCAATATCCACATCCCCTTCCTTTGCCTGATGGTTCAATGGCAGGAGAAATCCAAACTATCCAGGTAGTGGTTTTAACTTAAAATTCAATGGGACAATTATTGTGTCATTAATGAAAGTACTTCCTTTTTTGGGAACTAAGACCTGTAAACCTGCAAAGTGTGAAGTTATAAGGACAGGAAGCAAAAATGATGCAAGTATAGACATTCGGTGTAATAGTGAAAACAGTAACTCCTACTTCTAATTCTTTGTTCCTAAACACTTACATACTGGCCATGGGAGAAGCAGCACCTTATACTGTCCCTCGTTTAAAGCACCCAAAACTACCAGATTGAGGTCTTCCACTGACTTCCAAGTGAATCATCAGTAAGCCATTCACTATTCTATTAGGTCAGTTTCCTTTGGGCAATGGGGTACATTGCAATACAAGTGAATTTCATGGGTATAAACCCATTGCTGCACTTTTTGCTGTGAAATGTTGCCTAATGTGTTGTGAGATTCTATGATTATTAACAAGATAGTCCTGAAAGTTCATGGATGATAGTGCTGGCAGATGCATAGCAAATCCATTTAAAGAGTAGGTATGTGTTCTAGTGAAGACAATTGATGCCCCTTCAAAATTACAGAGGTTCACTCTTTTCAACCTGTTATCAAGAAGTTGATGATCTCTTTGGGTATGATGATATGTCAGCTGTTAAGCATTGGCCACTGAGGTTGTACATAGGACACTATGCTGTGGAGGTAAAATCTATGCTGTTCTGCCCTTGCAAAGCTTCTATTTCTGGCATGATAGTACCTTTGTACATGGACCCACTGAATGAGCACTGGAGTGTCTGGGGAAGGCAGCTGCCTGATATCCACTGTATGAATTACTTTGCCCATCTGATTTGAGAGCCTTCTCAACAGTGGGTGTCTTTTCGCTGAGCATTTCACATGAGATACAAACACCTTCGTGCTTTGTGCCCATTCTTGGTACGAGCTTTTCTTCATCAGTCAACTGCTCATAGGAAATTTCTCATAGATCACATGTGTGGGCTGAGAGAGGCAAGGATAGTGTGGGATAGCTTATCTAAAAATAAAATCAGTGTTATTTGACTCTTTCAAATGACTGCCTCTCAGTTCTGCTCTCTCTTGAATTATCTATTTATCTATTCTCCTCAGTCATCACATCTTTGGACTATTGGGACATTATGGGGTGGCAATAGCTTTAGCACTTCACATGGGTGCCAGTTTCAGGGCCTAAGAATTGTCTGAGCAAGATATCCTCTCTGAAACCCTCAGTAGTTCTGCATTTTGTTTACTTCCTAAACTTACATACTGTGGAGTCTTATTTCTTGACTCTGGACCCTGACCTTGAAATTGAATTGCTTTGAAGAACTCTTTCAGTAGGGATAATTGTTATCTTTATTAGCCAGAGTGAACATAGCCAAATGAACATATCTGACATACCTTTATTAGTCAAAGTGTGCATTGGGTGGGATCTAAGGAAGCCAGCTCTTAGCAGTTTCCTTAATTTTCTCTTAGTTCCAATTTATCTCGGTAATTTTCCAGTGTCTTTGCCATTGCTCAAAAAATTATCTTGGGGTGGAGAATATGTGTTTTATAATTCCATAAATCATGGGAATAAGTTGTTCTGGTCATTTTAAGTTGAAGACCTGAGCCTCTTTCCTGTATGCTCCCAGAGGCTGGCTTGGAGCAAAGCTTTGTGTTTCACACAGGTCTTTACTTAAGGCTCCAAGGAGCCTTGTATCTGTCAGGATCCTCAGTCCAAGATGCAGAAAGAAGTTTTGGATATTTCAAGCAGAAAATGGAGTTATCAAAGGACATTGAGGACTTTATTGATGGCCAGGGAACCAGGCTACACCACTAAGAACTACATCCAGAATCACACCAGAGTACTGTCCATGACGACATCGTGTTGCTGCCATCCTTCCTTCACTACCGACACTTTCGATGCTGGATGCTGGACATAGCTGGGAGAAATGTTGCACACTACCATTTTGATGTGTATTTTTCTAGGACCTTTTCAAAATATACATACATATTTTTGTTTCTATTCAAACTGGAATGTTTTTTAAAGTTAGCAATACACTGTGAACATATTTTTCCAATGCTTAGAAAATTTTTTCTATAATATAATTTATAGTGGTGCATAATAGATTGTTACATAGCTCTACCAGAGTTTATTTAACAAATCCCATATTGTTTGTGCCATTTCCAAATCTTTATTATGTTACATAACATTTTAATGAACATCCTTGCATTTTTGTTTTATATAGATTTCAGGATATTTCTTTAGGATAAAATTCATAGAGGTTGAATTGTTGTTTCAAAAAACATGGCAGTTTTTAAGTTTTCTATTTGACTTGCCAAATTCCACTTCTGAGAGTTATCTTGGGGGATAAAGTGCAGACCCAGGGTCATTTTTTGAGAAGCAATTTGTTATGGAAAATAGAATAGGATGAAAGATTCTTTATTCTCTCATTCCCAATTCCCACTGTCATTCTGTAGCATTTCACTTATCCAGATTGCAATTCCAACTCTGACATTCCTCTATTTTTATAAGATTTTTATAAGGATTAAATTAGATAATGCATAGAATTGCTGCTCATCACATGCCTTGCACAAACTGAAAACTTTTTAGAGTTAGCTATTACTACTGTTATTATTAATCTGTTTTTTCTCACTCTTCTCATCACTGATGGTCAACTTTCATTGGTACAGTTATTTCTCTGCTGTTTTTTGAGGACTCCTGATATGCACAATATATGCATGAAAAATTTCACTCTTTGAGAACACTGAGGCACATATTCAAAATGATATTGTAAAGGTGAAACAATTATACCTATAAAAACAAAATTCTTTCTCTACTAAATCTCACATTATCCTTAAAATTTCTATAAAAAGTACCAAAGTGGTCTCTCATAAATTGGAAAATATTATTTTCGCTGATAGTCTTAGAAATATTTAGGATAAAAATGTACTTTAAATTCATCTTGACAGAAATAGTTTGTTGCAATCACATCACTGACACATACAGATATTACATATATGTCACCTTGAGTTAATAGTGACCTGAGGAGGAAATTTGGTTTAGCAAATCCCTTCTAGTAACACCCACAGAACTGAAAACTTATCCCACTTCTTGGTGGTCTTCTGCCCATCCAAAGCTCCTGAGGACCATAAAACATGCTGGTTCCTCTCCTAACTGCTGTGAAATACATCCTGTGAGACCCAGGGGAAAATCATTCTGAGGTTGGGCATTCCATGGAGATTCAATATTCCATATTTTGAAATGTAGCTAGAAGTGGAAATGGATTTACTTCTCATGATCTCTTTGCTCATAATTAGCGATATAAAACATAGAGTTCAGAAAGCAAATGAAATATGATTGAAAAGAAAAGCCTTGATTTTACATACGAAATTTCTTTACCAGATGGGTGAACAAGGGTAGCTTAAGATAGTACTTCAAATTAAACAGCAATGTTGAAACTATGAAATACTAAACTTCTAACACCCATGACCTAGTTCCTAGAAAGAAAGTTATCATATATTATTAAAGTGTTCACACATTTAATAAATATTAAAGCATTCATTACATGTAAGGCATAAGAACTTATACCTCACTCAGTAATGATATTAATAACAATTCAGTAATCATTAATGACAATTATGGTGTTAGTAACCACAAGGCAGGTTTGTTAGGGTTTTTCTTTTCTTTTTGTTCTCTCCTATTTATCTTGACTTTCCTTAATTTAATTTTAGTCTCTCATTTAAATATAACCCCTCTTGTTCCAAAAAGCATTTATGACAAACATGTTTATAATTTGGATATTGTCCTAGCAGTCTTTTCTTTCAATTTTTCCTCCATTACTTGGGACTAATTGCTGTGATTTCTCTCTTTTCCTTCTTTAAAACCACCATATATAGAACATACGCTCTTGTGTGTGCAACTAAATATCTATATGGAATTCAAAATCTTTGATAATATTAAGATTGGGCTTGACTCACAACGATATTGACTTAGTCAATGCATTGACACTGGGTTAATTAGAACGTTCTGCATGGTTAGGAAATCTGGTTATTTGGGTTCTGAGTTCTCTTTTGGTATAGAAACTCCATCTTTTGTTATGAACTCAAGACATCATGTTTTTTAATTGTATTCTGGAGGAAAAAGAAGACAGTAACAGTTTCTGAGCATCTACCATCTGAAATCTTTTCTCTTTTCTCAGTAATCCTCACAGCAGCCTTCTGTTTATTACTTTCTCTATTTCAAACATGAGAAAAAATATGTATAGTACTAAATGAGAAAGCCGGGATTTAAATTCAGATTTGCTTTCACTTATTTAAACAACAAACACATATTATATGCCTCATTGTGTTTTAGACATTGGTGTAGTGGAAGTTGTTGGAGGTTATGGAAGTGTTGTGGTGGTGGAAGTGATTCCAAAGTCACTTCATATTCTACTATAATATTGCTGAAAAAATTTTAGATACTTTCTTGGTATTTCCTGAAGATTCAAATCCTAACATTGCAAGTCAAATGTAATTTACAAGTGAATCACGTAGCCAAATACACTGATTTGTCTGCTCTGGTGTTGTCATCAAAAATAACAAGGTCTCGATGTAGTCTGCTTCACTCTGAGAATATGGAGGGCCTGTAATATTCAATGTGGAATATACAGCAAACACGAAGCTGACATGCTCCAGTGTGGCCATAGCCAGAGGTAGATTTTCATAAAACTAATGTTTAAGCTTCCAAAGTCCTGGGAAGAGACCCCAGTAATCATCGTTTTATTTTCCTCTTTCTCTTTATTTGCGAAAGCAAGGCAATTTGTATTCACTTTCTTCATGAATATATTCCAAATTATATAAATTTTAGTGAGAACAAATCCTTTACCCACCACTAGTTGTACCAATTTTCGAAATATTGACTGGCTCACATACTGGTTAGTTACTAGCCACGCCCCAAGGCCTAGGGGTCCCTCCTCCACTCTAGCTACAGTGGCTTCTCCATGGAAATCACCTTGCTCTCTTTCTAATCCAGCCACTGAAAGGTTATGCCAGTACAACAGGTAGACTGCAGCACACTGCTCCAGAGCCATGGTAGGGCCTGTTTGCATTGGTTGTGTCTTGTGCTATTATCAATGGTTAAATATTTTGAATATCATCCCTTGCAAACCTGAAGATTCAACTGAATTTCAAAACTCCCATAGCTATTGAGGGACACTTGCAAAGCAATGTCAACTGTTTTGTGAGGATCCAGTTACTTTGGCTTGATAAATGGGTCAAACTTGAACCCACCTGAATGCCGAGAGTTTCCCAAGT
Organism: Equus asinus; assembly: GCF_041296235.1. Taxonomy (NCBI): domain Eukaryota; kingdom Metazoa; phylum Chordata; class Mammalia; order Perissodactyla; family Equidae; genus Equus; species Equus asinus. The sequence goes on from NC_091793.1 coordinate 88,018,291, forward strand.
AATCAGGCCAACCTGAGTCAGGTATAGAATCAAATCACCATTTGATTCACTGAACTTGTTACATTGTAACCTTTGACTCTCAGGATCTTGGGGGAGAGGGAGAAGAAGTGAGACTGCATAATGGCTAAATCTTCTCCCTTTCATCTCCTTTCCTAATTAGACCTATGGTTTAGGAAATGGTTGTTTTCTTCCATCTTTCTCAATCCTGCCCCCAAGGATTAATTTTAAGGCCTGTACAATGAAATAATTAACGTTTTTAATTTGACAAGGAATTATTTATATTTGGACCTCAATGGTTCCTGAATTGAATCAATCATAAATCCTTGGTTCACGACACATTAAAATCATTTGTCATAAATGGCTGTCTTTAATTTCTATTAATTAATTCATTAATTAAAATAGAAGGAATACCCATGAACTCACCACTCAACCTAAGAACTGGAGGGTTATCAATAACTAGAGTGAACCCCTGTCCCAGTTTGCCTGAGACAATCTTTGTTTACTATAATTCTCCTGGTATAATTACTAATAGTGTCCCCTTTCGCTCTCAAAATTCTCCTGGTCTTAATGATATATTACATTATAACTCAGCCCTGTGTTTCTTCCTGGCCCATCCCTCTGCCTCCCCTCAGAGGAAAATGCTATCCTTAACATTGTGTTTATTGTTGTATGGTATTTATTTGCTTGTTTGTTTTTGTCATACATATGCCAAAATATTACATTGTTTTTTTTAAAACTTTAGAAGAAAGATGTCATACAAGTCTTCTCTTCTGGAATTTGCTTTTTCCAGTCAACATTATGTTTCTAAGATTTATCCATATTGTTATGCTTACAAATAGCTCATTCACTTTAATTTTCTTTGCTGTGTTATATTCTACTGTGTGAATATACTACAATTTATTATTTACAGGTAATTATTATATGGATTGTTTGCAATTTTAAGCCATTACACCCAGTTTTATTCTGAACATTCTAGTAAAATTCTAGAAGCTGTGTGTAATAATTTATATTGGAGATATGTGTATATATATGTATACACATATTACAAATAGAATTGCTGTAGTTCATGTATGTATGTATATAGCACGTGTGTGTGTGTGAGTAGAATTGCTGTAGGGTTAGTGAATGTTCAACTTAAAAAATATAATATCAATGGACTTTCTGGGGTACTGATATTTCTGTTTCTTGATGTGAGTGCTGATTATAGAGATGTATTAAGTTTGTGAAAATTCAGAGAGCTTACACTGTGTGCAATTTCAGCATTAAATTATTATTAAATAAAGAGTTACAAAAGATAATGTCAAATTGTTTTTCAAAGTGATTGCACCAATTTATGTGCTCACCAGCAGTGTATTTAACACAGATCTTTAAAGGAAATTTTAAAAGAAAATATAAATTTATCAGTAATTTTACCAATAAAATATTATTGTTTTTAATTTTCATGTATCACGTATATTTGGCAATTTTTTAAAATATCATTTTTTGACATAGGAAGGTAGAATAAGGGCTCATTAGATAAATTATAACTCATTGAACATCTGTCTGCAAAGAATATTTGTTAATGGAATAATAAATTAAATTTTGCCTATTTGTTAACTACATCATACGAAAATTGCTGGATATATTTTCACCAAATTTGGAGTCTACGTTTAAGAGGGCCTGAACTAAAAATAGAGATTACTCAACATACAAAGAATTCTTTTTGTAAGTCATACAGTTTCTAAAAGAGATATGTAAGTATTTTTCAGAGCAGCTCATGCGATGCCAATTGAAAGAAAAATGGCGTATAAATGCAGACATTAGTGATAGAGAAAACAAACTGTGTTTTAAGCACAAACTCAACTGGAATGACCCAAGGCACACACTTTGAATGGGAGGCATTGATTGGTGATTGAACAGCTGCTTAGAAGGGACAGTCCACAGGTGGGGCCTTCTGGACTCTTGCCTCAGTTTCTTCACACTCCACTCACTGCTGTCCTCCTATTTCCTCTTTCTTGGTCTGTTTTTCTGTGTGTGTTTCTTGTCCCATTTGGCATTCTTCCAGGTTCTGTCCTGGACTCTCTTCTCTTCTCCCTGCCTTCTCTCTCCCTAAGTGAACTCTTCCAGTCTCATTTTCCAAATACTCTCTGTAGGCTGATGACTTTCAAACTTTTTCCCAAAAGATCTCTTCTGAGCCCCAGATCTTCTATCCAGCTGCTTATTCTCTATCCCCGCTTTGATACCTCAGGGGCAGTTGAAACAATGTCTGAAGCTAACTGCTGATTTCCACTCCTCCTTAGTCTAGTCCCACGCTCCCTTTTATTTTCCAATCTTGGTAAATGGTACCACCCCCACCTAGTTGTTCAAGCCAGAAGCCTGAATATTATTTTTGACTCTTTTCTCTCTCAAACTCCATATCAAATTCATCGAGTCCTAAAAATTTGACTTTCCAAATATACCTCAAGTCTGTCCACCTCTATCCACGTCCACTGTTGTCAATTGCCCTCATTCAAGGCTTTGTCATGTTTCCCTTATATTAATGAAACATTTTCTCCCTGGTCTCCCTACCTCTACACTTGTTCTTTCTAATCCATTATTCACTGCACAGGCAGAATCATCTTCCTAAAAAGTAAATCTTATCATGCCACTCTCTAGCTCAAAATTCTAAATGACCTCACAGTTTATGCAGCAGAAAAGGTCAAAATCCTCACCAAAGACCAAAAGGATCTACATGATCAGGCTCCTGCTAACCTTTCCAGAATCTTCTTCCATCTTCTTCTATATTTATTAATCTCCCATTACACCGGTCTTATTCCAATTCTTCAACCTAGCCTGAACTTTCCTCTTTCCAAGATGGTCTCATCCCATCTTCCTTTGATAATTCCTACTTACCCGTTGGGCTTAAAATAAAGTGTCAGCTCCTCAGAAAACTTTGCCTCACCCCGTTCCCCCATCAACATCAGATCCCCTGATAGACTCTTCGACAGCACCTCATCTTCCTTCACAGCACTCAGCGCTGGCTGTAATTGTACTCACATTTTTGTGATTATTGGCTTAATATCTCTTTCTCCACTGGAAATACCTATGCTACCTAAGGGCAAGGGACTGTGACATTTTTGTATTCTGGCCCATAGTGGGTACTCACTAAAACTTACTGAATGAATTAATGAGTCAATTAAATATTTATTGAGTATCTTCTATTGAGCATGATAATCATTTCAAAGAAGGAAGAATACAAATTAATTCAAAACAAGTAAAAACTCCTAAACCACCAAACCTCTAAACAATTAGAGGACAAAGGAAGATAGCATACAATTAAGTGTGAAAATGTGTGGTGCAGTGTGAAACTGCTGGAGGAATGCAAGGAAGAAAGAGCACATCTGGGGTTCCAGCAACTCCATGAGTCTTCTTTGGAGTGGCTAGAACTTCTATGAGCATAGGATTTGGTCGCTTCAAACAATAGATAGAAATTTTTCCTCTCCCATAGCCAAGCCTTAATTATACCAATTATTGATTTTTTAACAGCAGTTCTTTTGTTGTTGTAAAGGGCCTCATAAATGTGTTATTATTTAAAATTCCTTTTTTCATCTTGACTTAGTCATATGTTTCCCTGCTTTTCATACCACCCATTTGAGTGACATCAAGCTACTCTGCATTTGCTCTAGTGGGGCTGTCCCAAATCAGAGCCTTCAGAAGGACTGGTGTTCATGGCACCAAAGTGACACTCCCCCCACCCCCAGCAGCAGATGAAATATTTCAAAGGGGACATCTGCCACCACCACGGAGATTTTATGGAGTACCCACACATGTAGACGCACTAAAGTGGGCATGACAGCTGAAAAATATTAAAAGTGTGTGTGTTTTTAAAAACAACTTATGGTTAGGAATTAAGAAATGACTTTTAAATAAGAACAGAATTTTTTTTTTTTTTTTGCAAGTGTGGACTTTTTTTTTTCTTTTTCTTTTTTGAAGACCCCACACTTGCAAAATCTTTTAGGTCATGTGTTTGCTTTACAAAACATTTGGCAAGTAATAGGTGCCATGGGAATATATCCACTCCATCTGGAATCAGCAGATCTTCCTGGTTTCACTGTACCTGCGTTACCACCAGTCCCCACGGCTCACAAATGTTTTTGTTTTCTTGCTTTAACAAATTTTGGATGCAATCGTTAAATGGAGGAGCTTCACTAAAGTGAGTTCTGCCTTAAATTTTGTAAGGCAAACTTGGGGAAGAAAGTAAATGTATATTTGCCAATTTGATGTTTACAAAAATGAAACCTGCGTAGATGGAATTACTTCTTTTCCTGATACAGCATTTTCTTTTACAAAACGAGGCCCAGTGAACACATGTTATTTCTGACCTAGTTTGGGTTTTTTTTTCCCCCAGCGGAAAACTTTTTAAAGACATTTAATTTTTATTTAGATAATAACAAGTTATGGGTCATGTTGTCCTAACTTTTGTGCTCCTTTTAAAAATTGAACTAATATTGAAACTGGAAAAATGATTTGGTTATCTGATCCAGCCACTGTCAGAGTGAGATTGTTTCTTGCCATATCTTTTCTTATTTTCAATTTCTGTCATCAATTCAGGATAGTTATATTACTTCAAAAAGAGCCTTCTGGATTTTCACTCCTCCAATTATCTTATTTTGTTTTATTTTATTTTATTGTGTTTTATCTTATTTTATTTTAAATGAGAGTTCATGTAGAAAATCAGGCTTTTAATCTCACAAATACAGCATCCCTTGTTTGATATTTGGATCTTTTTTATTTCAGTTTGGCAAGAAATACTGTGGGAATAAGTGTTTCTGCCAAGTATCAGTTATTTAAATATTTCATTACCTCACAAAATAAAAAAGAAGACATAAAAAAATAGCTTATCTAAGACAATTGGACAAAGACAAAGTCCTGATTTATCCGAAGACTGAGTTTCTGCCCTTTCTTTAAAACAACATTAGAATTTTTAAAATTCCTTTTTAAAATTTCTGAGGATATGCGTACTGTTAAATTAATTCCAATGTTGACAATTGAAGACATAGCTTTCTAAGTAGGAAATATTTTAGTATCAAAAAAGGACTTTTTCTCACAAAAACAAAACAAAACAGAATAACAAAAAGCACCAATATTATAATAAGGTACTAATCTAAATATACTTAATCTAAACATTAAGATGAAGAAAATACACACACAAACACTTACAAATGCATTTCATTGATCTCAATGCCTCTTGCCATTTTCTTGCTACACATATAATTCTAACTAAAAAGATTTGAGGGGACAGTAGTCATAAGAAGAGCTTGGGGGTGTATGTGTGTGTGTGTCTATAAAAGCAAAGACTGTGAGCTAAACCAGAGATCCTATGTAGAAATTAACTATTTTGTATGTGCTAAAATTTTTTGTTTGTTTAATTGCTGCAAAATACAACTTTGCTTTTGGTGCAGAGTCATAGACTTAAACATTCTGGTCTTTAAACTTAGTAGAAATCTAAGTAGATTGAAGTTAAGGTCTTGTTTTACTACTGAAAATATATTGTCTGGTTTATCTGGCAAGAAATAGTCAAATCATCTTTAGTAAAACACATTTTTTGTTTCTTATTTATTTCACCTACTGGCATATAAATCTGGCTTCAATGTCTTTATTGACAAATTTTCCAAAATATGACTTTAAAAAGTAAAGAAAAGAAAAAGAAAGTACTAATGTATTTTACAAAAGGAATCTTATTAGGTCTTTGCCTGTAATGCTGGGGCATTTGATTTAAGGTTGCTTCTTTTGGACCCAGTTCAAGGGTCTTCATTACTGATGGTTTCAGAATGTCCTTGCTTTTAATCCATGTCAGCCATCTGACAAATCCATAGCAGGGGTGTAAGGGAAGCATATTGTCAAATTCCAGTATATTATTATTTAATTATATTTTAATTTCCTAATGACAGATGGAATCCCTTTATGCCAGCCTGTTGCTCTAGGCCTAATTTTAAATTTCCATGTTGAAATAAAGTGAATTCCTCTATTTCAATCCAGAACAATTGACTTCTCAATGAAAAACACTGAGCCTCTGAGAAGCAGGAGATGGTCAAGATTCTAGGACACAATTTTTTGGGTGCAATTGAACATAATTTGAACACTAATAGCTCACACATTCATTCTATGTCAAATGCAAGGCTCTAATTTTAATGGATGGAAAGATCATATTTTTAGATATTCTTATATAAAGTGAAACCTTTCAATATCTTATTACCTACACTTTTTGTATAATACTATAAAGATGAAAAGAATAAGTGATTATAGCAGACATTATAGAACAGACGCAACACTTATTATACCTGTGACTTTGCTGATACTTAGATTTCTTTTCTAATAATTATTTTTGGGATAAGCCTCTGAAATCTAGTTACGGTAAAACTCTAAATATTTCCATATTCCAGGGATCAGGGGAGACCTCAAGTCCGATTATACTTCTCAAGTCTTAGATGACATAGAATATTAAATTACAGGAAAAAAAATATATCAGTGCTTCTGATTTTGTTAATAAAAAACAGGTTTTAATGGAGTTTTAATTTATTTGTAAATCTTTGAAAATAGGTTGTTCTCTGGTATAACGACTCAGAAGGTGCTCCACAAAATAAGTAATTTCTGAGACATTCTCCTTCTATAAAACACAGTTTTAGTAATTACTGGATTTTCTTCCTTTCTTGAATGGTTTCGCTTAATATAGATACACACACACACAGACACACACACACACAAACTTGGAGCCTTATAAAATATATGTGAGTATTTTTCATTTTATTCCCTTGACTGGTAAATTTGGTCAAGGCATTCAAAATGTGGGTTATGGGCAGAGATGGATGTAGGTTTTGAGGCCTGAAACATATTCAATTTGACGGAACCTCCTTGAGCAAAAGAATGCAAAATTACAAATATAAAAATAGATACAAGATCTTGGAAGGAAACTGGCTAGTGAAGTGTCCAAATCTTATGCTTCATTAGCATCTCAGAAATATTTCAGCGAATTTAGGAGTATAGATTGAGGCCTCTGTGTGAAACTTCAGACCTCTTTCTAATTTTCTTGTCCTCTTCTGCACTTGATTCCCAAGGAGAAGTGTTAATGTTGACAGTTCATGGCATTTATGATATTAATATGCTAAGGTACTAGTCTCTCTGTCTCTCTCTGTCTTTCTCTGTCTCTCTCTCCCTCATTCTTTCACAACTTCTTACTCATTCTCTCTCTCTCTCAAACTCTGTGTTGGGTCATTTTGGAAATTTTTGTCATCTCTTCTTTTTTACACATTTTTAGATTGGGAAAAGTCTTGATAAGACCTGGGTGAAACAATCACATTGTTCTTATTGAGTAAGAAACCCTTAGTTTCCCCCTCTCTCTTGAAGTACTTTTCTCTGAACACATTCTTCCTTGCCATTGATGTTTTCAGATATAGAAAGCTAAGACTCACGGGTGGACATAGGTCAAATGTCTCAGATCCAAAGCCAGGCAGGTGATAAAAATGAGCAAAGCATATCTGGGATAAGAGACACAACCATGAGTGGTAGAGACTGGAAATTTTGCCTGATGGACAGAGCCGCCAAGCTTTAACCCTGGAAAAATGTAACCAGGAAATATATTTCCAGTGGTGCAAATCTTTTTTTTTTTTTTTCCTCCAGAAAAAACAACAATCTGGCTTTTAAAATATGAAATCTTCTGATTTTTAAATGTTTTCAAATAAGTCCATATTTTCAAGAATATACTGATGATCAAAACTCATATAAGCCTGTTCTGGCTAATGCTTGTCTACTTGTAATCTCAGGTCTGTAAGAAATGGGTAAAGACAGCTGTCAGTACACTTAGGCTGTAGGTTACATAAGTCTGTCTATAGCTCAGGGAAGAGGAGTCGTCTTCTGCTCCAGCATAGGTTTTCAAAAATGGCTTTTCCTACTGCATCAGAGGGATGAAGATCATTTATTTGCTTTGCCATAACCACTGCATGCATATGTCTCCTCCAATGACCTCATGTGGAGTCAAGATGGAGACAGGACGTGAGAGAGAATGGCTGGTGGCAGGACAATATTCAGGTGTTCATGGTTTTGGATTTCTCCTAAAATACATTTCAATTCTACCTTAAATGTTACTAACATTTCATGAACTTTCCTTTCAGGAGATCTCTATAACTTCTTCCCAGGCTTTAGACTGTAGAAAGTGCTCCTTAACTCTATAGTTGTGGCATTTTGTGGTTTCAAATCCATCCAAGAATGCCGTGCTATTGAGGATTTTTCTATTCCCACATTAAACATGAGAGCAGCACGACTATATAGAATGCATTTCCTCTTATTTGGCCTCTTGACATTTCCAGTATCCTCTATAGCTGAGCCTGGAAGGGGCTTTGCATGTAGTTGAAATCACTTGCAAAAAAAGAAAGCAGGTCTGGAATCTCATATCTTTTTTCTCTAGGGATCATCTATGCTATAAATTGACATCAACACATGATAGAAATTGGTCACTCCCTGATACAGTCATTCAGGAATTTTTGCTATTTTAAGGCCTATTATTATTTCCAGCAGTTGCTACTTCATCATTCAGCAAAATACAGTCATCCAGAACTTCCTGACATATCAGTAGTTCTGTTCCGGACCTTAACTCCCCAGTAGCCAGCCCTGCCAGTTAACACAGACACGACAGGACCAAGAGCTCATGCGCCTGGCTCGAAGAAGAAATGGAGTCCACTCTGCTTCCACCCCTCGCCCTTTACTTTTCCTGGGAGCCTGTGTTCGAGCAGGCTTATTTACGTGAAATCTGGCAGATTTTGAGATTGTACCCTGCCTCTGTTAGTCCAATTGAATCTGCAACTTCTCTTTGTAAAAATTGAAGGAACATGAACAATAAAGCAAGTGAAGAAGAGAACGGAAGACAAAACACACAGAGTTTGTTGCAAAATACACAGGAGTAAAGAACAGAAAATATGAGGAAGAGAAAACTATGAGAGTATAGGAATCAATAAATAGGAAAGAATTAGGAAAAATGTATGCTCAATTACAAGCTGCTCTTTCATTTTTACCTCCTAAAGAGTATTTGAATGTTTTACAGAATTTCTTTAATTTTACATGAGCGAACTCATTGGAATGAGGTTCTTTTACTCTTCTTTTCTTGTCCATTACCTTGGTTCACTATAGATTTTACATCTGTCTAGTTGCTAAATTAATGCTTCATAGGACATAACGCTCACTACTGGCCTGATCCTACACTTTTTCTACAAATGCCTTTGTTTTATTTTGCAGGTTTTTTGAATCTCCAAGGTTTCAAAGCATGGATAACTGAAGATTCATTAACTTAAGCACTAATGAGTTTCTAAATAAAGGTTTGTATGGAGGTAGCTTTTCATACATAAAAATTTAACCAACTTCAGAGAATAAATCAACTAAGTATGGGCAGAAAGGACATGTGAATTCTCTGTAGCTGTGAGGGCTTTTAAAAATATATAATTGAAAAGAGGTCATTTTAAACCATAGTTTTACTGCATTATCAGTTTCTAGTAGGTAGTACAGACTGATTCTGAGCTGTTGTTTGCTTAGATGACTAAGTTGTCATTTTTAATTAGCTTTTGTTTTTCTTAAAGGCTAATTGCTTTTTTAGAAAAATCAAGATTACTTGATTGCTAATGACAAGAGTACCATGGTTACACATTTTTTAAAGAAAATTCCCAAACCTACCTAATTGTATAAAACTGCTTGTCTTTTGATTTTTTTACAATAAAGTACATATTTTTAAAACCAGAAAAATACATATTTACAGATAACATTAGCAAAATAAAATGTCTTGTTTTTGGCAAGAGGATGCTGCTAACATATTTAACACAACATTAACAAACATTTGTGGTTCTATTTGGCTTTAAAATATACCTTATATCTCCATTTTCTTGTAACTAGCATAACTTTCTGCACAAATGTACTATAGCAACCAAATAAACACGTTACATACAAACGTGTTTTTACCGATACCCCCTATTGGTAGGTATATGCTATGAGGATTTTCCCTCTCCAGATCCTATCCCGAATTGCACTGTGTTGTCCATGTTTTCTTATTGTTGGGACTTACCGTATACAATGTTTAGGTGAAGGGGTAATAGGGTGTTGTCTTTGGCTGTAGAACAGAGATTTTTCTTTCTGTAGAGCTAATTGGTTCACAAATTAAACGGATGGTTAGGGTTTTTTCCACTCTAAAAAGCAGTCAGCTACATTAAACATGTCAGATCCCTAAATTCTGCTGGACTCCTTGCAGGGTGCAAATTTTCTGAGCACCTACTACATGGCAGGCGTTGTTCACAATAGTGAACATAAGACAAAGCCTCCTGTCCACAAGGGGCTTCTATTCTAGTGGGAGAAGATAGATTATAAATAGAACAAATAAGAAAATTAAGTGGAGTATTAGAAGGCAGTAAACGGCATGAGGAAAAAGTGAAATGGAGAATAGAAGTGCAGGTAGGTGTAAGAATTGCAATTTTAAATAGGGAGGCTTTACTGAGAAGATGATACTTGAACAAAAATTTGAAGGAAGTGAGCCATAGGGATATGTGGGGGAAAGCACTATAGATAAAGACAACTGCAGGTGCAAAAGCCCAGGGGTAGGAGTGCTCCTGGTGTCTTCATAGGAGAACAAAGCCACTGCAGTATAAGAGGAGCAAGCCAAGGGAAGCACACAAGGAAATGAGGGCAGAGTGAAAAGAGGGGATGAATCTTAGAGGGCCTTCTAGACCCTCAGAATGATTTTGAATTTTACTCTCCAGGAGATAGGAGGGGAGGTGCTAAGCAGGGGAACGTTCAAATCTCACTTCTGACCTGAGAAGAGCATTCTATTGAGTAGTGACGAGTGGAGCAGGGCAAGCTGGAGGTTGAGGGATCATTTATGAGGCTAGTGCAATGGTCCAGGCACAAAGAGGGAATTTTATCAATTGTCTTTAATGTTTCTCCATTTATCACAGTTGAGAACTTCAGTTCACTACCCTCATAGAGAAAATTATGGTCAAGCGTTGAGAAGGCACCCAGGGCTCTCCACCTGACTCCATTCTTCACATTCTCCCCCAGCACAGAAATGGCCACAGGGAAAGCCTTCTATCAAACTCTGTGACATCTTGGTAAATATGTAATTATACATGCAGCATCTTCATATGTTCTTTTCAGCAACAAATTAATATAAACCAGATGTGCAGTGAGCCAGAGTACGCTCGGGAGGTTGTCCTGAGAAAGTAAAGACACATTGATTTAGAGTACACACCTGCAGTTCTTGCTGCTGTGTGCTGCTTCTGCTGTAGCTTTGACGTCAGCTGCTTAAGGGAAGCCTCAGCTTCCCAAATCCTCTCTTGTTGATTAAGTAGAGGAACTCTGGGTCAATAAGGTCATCTAATCACCTCATTGCAAAGCCCAGAGAATCAGGGAATGGCGTCTTCCTATAAGAGGTCACTAAACCCCACCTAGTGTTTAACATGACCTGCTTGCTTTATAGTGAGCTTGAAACAATCGCTTCTAGTTATTCGTGAAAATATAGATGCAGAAAATGTAAGAACAGGGAGGAAGATTTGAAAGGTTGTGAGTAAAATATCACCTTGCTCTGCTCTCCCCATAAGTCAAGAAATAAAGGCTTTCACTCTAAACAGGATCATGTATGTAAGACACTTAAAACAGAGATAAAGAAAAATGGCTTTATTAAATCAACAAATAGTCAAAGAAAAGGATTGAAATCTTGGGGTTTAAATTATTTATGGGAATAATCCCAAACCATAGCCAAACGAAGCACTAGACACTTCTTACATCAAAAGGGTTTTTGTTGATTTTTAAAATTTCCTTGTTTTGCTGCTAAAGAGCTGAGTGGAACTTTACTTTAAACTGGTGAAATACGCATAGTTAGAACATTCTTCTTAAGTATTAAATGTCTACTAATTATTGAGGATATTGTCAATAACTCCATCCCACCTTAAACTCTGATTTTTTCAGGTTTTAGTTATGTCCATTCAAATCAATGCATTTAGATTATAATTCAAAATTTTGCTTCAAATAATATTTTATTAATAAAGATTTTGTTAACCCATCACCCGTTTTTTATCATTATTGGTTCTTTTGTATAAAGAAATTGCAATTTCATATAAAGCATACAATGTCCAAGGTGGAGTTATTTATGCACCTAGTAAGGCAGGCAATTTGAGTTCTTTTTCTCTTGGTCAGGGTGAACTTGGACTTCCTCCTTTTAATCAATAACCCAAGAATATTTTGGCAATGAAAGTGATAGGTCCCAAAGAAGCTATAGGCCACAGGGGAAAACACGCCCATATAGAAAAGAGCTGTAAATGGGGATTATAGAATATGCATTCTCTTAAGATATGAAAATTAGAGTGCTCTTCAGTGCTGTCCGTCTCCTCTTGATGCAGCTATGAGTCCTGAGAAGAATACTCGGCTCTGCTGAACTTCTCTCCTTCCTTTAGCAGACATCACTTGGACCCTGTGCTCTTCCATTTCCTCTTCTAATAAAATAGAATAATACCATCTTCTTCCACAAATATGAAGGGTGATACAAATGACAATGTTTTATTTTTTAATCTCTGGACAAGATAAATGACTTGAGGACAAGGAAACACCTATTTTTTGCTTTCTTTTTTTTTTGAGAAAAAAAGAAAGAATTAATTTCGTTTGAAGAAACACAGATGTCCTCAAATAGGTCCTGTGTGCCAAAAGAGTTCTTTAGAAATTCTCTGATGAGTCAAAATTCCAAGGTTCTTTCCCATGTTGGCTTGTGTGGTTCCCTAATATTGCTTCGAGTTAGGTCAGAGCGATAAGGCGTCTCTCACTAAAATGTTCCTACAGTCCTCTCGGTTGTCAGACAATTCCCTGAATTCCGAATTTCTCCAAAATCTTACCCCAATAAGTTTTTTTTTTATTTCCCGCTGATGCCTGAACAGAGCCATAAACTAGACAATGAAGGGAACAATATTTGCAAGAATGACGATTGACTCAAATACTAATTGGTAATATCTGTGTGCAGTAGTTTCCTTCAATATATGTTATATTATACTTAACTAGACTCCTGTCTAGGATATCAGACATTATGCATTTGGACAATATTTGTTATACTTTGTTTAATTATCTTTTATAGATTATCAATAGAGCATTTTAAAAAATGAATACAAAGTGTGTGCAGAGTGCTGCTCCATAACTGAATGGTTGTGTATAATTTTGTCCTCGGTAAAATTTCCCAGAGACCCTTCTCTGAAGTAGTCATTTAAATGATAGTGATCTTTGGACGATGCTGTTAGGATTAGATAATAAGGGTATGACTCATAAACATGTCATTTAAACATGGGAACAAGTAACTAGAACCCACTCTCTAGCCAAAAACCTCTCATTTTTATGGGTTTTCCACCCCCACATGAATGGCATACACCTCCAGCCTTTAAACTGGCAGGTTTTCTTAGAAAAATGACCCATTCTATGATGAAGAATACCTAAATCCCACAAGTAAAAGAAGCAGCCTGTTATTACTCTTCCTGTTCAGCACATGAAAAGCAGAAGAATGTGAGAACCAGACCCAACCTGTAATTTGGTAGCCAAACAACAGATTTGTGCTGTAACAGGAAAAATAAAAATATAGCTCTACTTTGGTATTCTTGGCTGATCTGCCCTGGAGGAGGAGTGAAACTTTGCTTGATTTTCTTGCTTCCAGAACAATGTTCTTGTCTGCCACTAGATTCCAATTAAAGAAGCTTGTGCACATGGGGATTTCAATGTTTGTTCCCATTCCGAGGACTGAGATTAAGGAGGATATGGCGTGTGTTTGCTCTGTCACATGTCAGGCCTTCCTCTGCTGATGCACACACTTCCTCTTAGGTGCACTTTAGGATTGAACTGTTTTAGGCTGTATATTTTTTCTCTTTAAGTAAGTGATAAAAGATAAACTGAAGCACATTAAAATTTTCAAGAGTTATTTGAACACTTATCAATTTGAATTTGGCAGCTCCAAAGCTGGTTAGAAGTGCTCCACTGACATGAGCTAGGGGAAAAGTTTTTATAGAGAAGGCAAGAAGCGAAGTAAAGAAATCATTTGATTGGCTATAGCATAGCAGTTGCTTTAGGTGGGAAAACCCATTTGGCTGTCTGTGATTGGTTGTTCCTAACTGTCATTTTGTGAATTCCAGTGCATCGTCTCTAACTTAGGTTTTTGTTTGCTCACATAGGCTACAAGGCATTAGAGCCACCTCAGTCTAATGGCCTCCTTGTTTAATTACTCTAACACAGTTACTCTAAAACATAGTTACCGCACTATAGAAGTAATCAGAGTTCCTCACATCTGTGATTGACTACAACTTGCTTAGTGACAGAAAGGACAGATTTTCCTAGTTCGGTCTACAATTCAATAAAAGGGAGATTGATGACAGTCCTTGTCTTATCAATACCACGGATACATAGTAACCCTTTTGAGAAAGGTAATATCATATTTAGACCTATTATTATATACACACACATACACACACCTACACACATAAATAGACACACATATGTGAATATATACATATATGTATATCATTTAACTGGGAATATTTATATTTGTCTTGGTCTCTACAACAATAGCTATGAAAAACATGAAGACAGTGTTATTCTCCGTCATCGAAGACAAGATTTTTCTCATAGATAAGTGGGGAAAGGGGAATTTGACACAGTTGTAAGAAAAATAGCTTTTAATCCACAAGAAGTCCCCAAAGCACAAATCATTCCATCAAAACGCTGGGAATCTGAAGCTCCAAAGAGAGACTTGATCCGTGGCCAATAGTTCTTTATCTGGTAAGCGCTCTGGAGTCAAACCGGGGATTTGGTTCTGAGACCAGCGAGTTCTGTTCATTCCAGGTTGCCTTGTAACATGAGGTGTTTGGATCCCAGGTTGCCTCGTAACCTGAGGTGTAAACCTACCGGTTTCTTACGTCTGTATTGTTCCATTCCATTGCCCTTTTTATTGAGTAGTGTGTATATACTAATAGAACCTTCACACTCTAAAACCCTGTGCAAAATTGTTTCCATCATTACATAGAATTGTATCAACATCATATGATTTTGTGTGCAGTATGCATTCATAAGACAGTATCACAAGATCGATATTAAAATATTTTCCTGATAGATGGGAAACCTAAAGAATCTCTTAGTGGGTTTCAGGAAGAAACAAAGGATTACTAATTTTGGCAAGCCTCTGTATTTAAAATATGTGTATCTAGATGAGACAAAAGCTAGCTTTGTCCATCCTTTCTGTAGCTTCACCCTAAATTGGTGGACTTAACCTCTGTAGCACTAAGTTGCGGTTACCTCCCCATTCACCTCTGCGACTAGGACAGGGGAGGGTGAGGAGAAGTAAAAGACTTCTATGTTTCAGGATCATTGAAGAGGGTTAATGAGAGCACCAGAGCTGAGCTAGTGCTTTGAGTTGGTGAGTCTATGTTACAAGAGCATTTAGAGAAGAGATGTGTTTTTAGGGTGTTGAAAGTCTTCCTGAGGCTGGGAAGTAGACTTCATATCTCCTCAGCCTCTCCAGTGTAGATACTCTTAACCTTGAGAGATGCCGTTATCGCTCATGAGGTGGTTCAGGGCTTCTGAAGGTGGGGGCTCAGCATTAATAAGTACAGCTGTGGGGGTCACAGTGGCAAGTACCCGTGCCCAGCAGAGAAGGCTCCTGATGGTTTTGTCAGATGAACATAAGAGCAATGTTCAGTGTGCACTGATGACCAGAGTGCCCTGCTCCAAATGTTCTGGAACGACCCAAGAAGAAATCATGACTAACTCACAACATCCTTCCAGAAAGACAGGAGGGAATTCTGAGAAGATTGTTTGATGATTAAGAGAAATTAAAAAAAAAACAAAGCTAAAGACTAAATTTCATTCACATGACAGAATACCTAGCCCATTCAGATGGATTCTCTTTCCTTCTTTTTGTCTATGTGCTTATCCTTCATCCAAACTTTGAGGTGAGAAGATAAGTTGGAAAAAAACCCATGAAAATATTTCCTGGCATCTCCCCCAGGAATGAGTGATGAATAGAGGCTGGAAACAACTCTAAAAGCCATTTTCTTTGCTCATGTGAGGTCATGAGGTTGCTCTGTGCAACTCTCTGGGCACAAGAATGAATGAAAATGGCACAAAACACACCCAAGGTCTATCATTGATTTAAAGTGATTGATGGCTGGTCTTGTCTGATTGTGCTACATTGTCAAAACATCCATCATTCCAAACAAACCCTGCACTCCATAGTCCAATATACAGTTACATGTGGCCAAAGTGTTGAGGATTTATTTTTTTCTCAGAGAGCAGTTGGTGGTGGAGTGGGGGCAGAAAGAGAATGTGTTACTTCCTATTACAAAACGACAAAACTGTTGTCTGTTAGGAAGAAAGTACTCTGATGACACATGCTAAATTCTTGTTAAGTTTATGTAGGAGTGTGTTCATTTCCATCGAGCAAACCACATTTTCCACATTTCCCACACTTTCCTCAGGCTGTGTCTTCCTCAAGCCTCTGCACAAAATCTAATATTTGTCCTCCTTAAAGAATCAGCCATTCCTAATTCCTAGACCAATCTGGTTTGAGACAGGAAGTTCATTTTTTTAGAATAACTGAGAAATTATTATAAAAGTGTTTCATCCTCCTTACCCAAAACATAGATAAAGAAAAGTATGAAGAAAGAAAAATCACACATGATTACCTCCTATCCCACATCTAACCATATCCACTCTTTCCTTGAATGTTTTAACGAGGTCATTGCAAAACCTTCCAGTACATGATGCTTGGGGCAGACAAGGAGTGTTAGCCTCTCCTGACTCACTCTCTTGGGTTCATAGGGCTGCGCAGGGGTGTGTGCTGGAGCCCTAGGGGTGAGCCCACCCATTGTGAATCACCAGTGGTGCTTATCTCACCCATGACATGGCATCTCCTGCTTACCTCTAAGCTCCAGGGTTGAGCCCAGAATCTAGCTTTCCTCTCAAGCCCTGAAGTGCCTCCAGTCGCATGAAATCTCAGATCCATTCCTGCTCTAGGTGCCATCGTTCCTGGAACTTGCATTCTTCCTGAGTCATCATTCAGAACTCTGTCTTTGTACAGTACTAAGGACCAGGCTTTGCTCTTGCCAGGTATAATACCTCCCTAGATCTCTTTTCTGTGCACCTTTCCTTCCAGAATCTAGAGAGGAATGCTGTTTTGCCTCGACATCTGAGTACCTTTTGCATAGATTCCATCCCATCCCTCCCTGCTTCCCTGATGCTGTATTATGACTATCTCTAAGCAAGTTTCACTGTGTCTTGGACCCTGGTACTAAGCTTGTATCATGAATATGTGTAGCTGTATTCCACGGGCACACTTCTTTTTTTCTTAGCTGTTAACCTCAGCCAGGCCTTCTACCATCGTCGGCTCCTAAATCCTGCAGAAACAGACTTGCCATGGCTTCAGTAGCAATGTTAGTTGGGTTAAAGAATTGCCCTAGGCTTCTCTTTTTACCATTCCCTTCAAAACTTTACCTGCAACTAGTTTCTTTGATACTGAGATTCTTCCTCTTTGGGGAGCTCCTTCAAAGTGATGTTTCATCCAGGTGGTTCATATGACTTTTGGGATTCGAATCTCCCAAGATGCTTCTTCTTGGTTCATTGCCTTAAGCCAGTGGTTCTCAATTGGGCGTGATTTTGCCCCACAGGGAACATTTAGCAATGTCTGGAAATATGTTTTATTATCATAACTGAGGGAGTGCTGGCATCTAGTTAGGAGAGGCCAGGGATGCTGCTAAACATTCTACAAGGCACAGAACTGGCCCACATGACAAAGAATTAACTGTTCCAAAAAGCAAATTGTGCCAAGTTTGAAAAACTTTGCTTTATGCTGTCCATATCATGGCCCATAAGCGTATGGGGCCACACCCAACTCTGCCTCAATGCAAGCTGTGCCTCCCCTTTCTCTATGACTCTTGAAGAGACACTCAACACCCCTTCACCTGCCTAACTCACCACTAGTGGGTGCATATAATGCTGCACCCTGAATACTCTGCACTGAAAATCAACTGCCAGGCCTCGCCAAAGAATCCTGAACCCTGCATCAGTATATGAAAGGCACTAAGCTAGGCATGGAAAAAGACATATTTTCTGTGCTCCAGTACTTTTAGGATAACATGGAAAATAAAATGTGTTCCCAGATGACTACATAACATCCATATAAGTTACTCTGACATGAATCTGTCCAACTAATTAATTACATGGAAAATGGCTACTGCTGGCCTCGTCCCTCCTTCCTAATTCCCAGGAATATCTTCAATTTTGGATAGGCACTCCCCTAAAAAAAAGTTGAATAAATAACTAAGATCCAGAAATAATGTATAAAACACACCAAGCCAGTAATTTCATGTGGAAGCCAAAGTCCTCGTGATGCCAAAATTCTTATCTAGTCATATCCTTCACTTCACTTAATAATTCATACGTTTAATGAATTGGAATATGAAACACTTTGCTTCCATTCTCAGGGCAATGCATTTTTACTTTCCATTGCCATCATCTTCCTCATTGCTCTTAGTTTTTCCTTTACTTACCTGCTTCAGCTGAACCCACACAGCCTTATCTTCCCAGCCAGTTCTGAGCTTTTCCCTCAAACTCTCTTCCCCTGCTATCCTTTCAATTTCACCTCTTTCTGGTATTTATTTTTTTTCTATGTTTTGTCTCCTCAATATTTTACTATAACAATTTTCAAACATAAAGATACCTTGAAAGGACTATAGAGTGAAAACCTACATATCCACCACCCAGATGCTACAATGATGCTTTGTTTGCTTTATCACATATCCATTAATCCATCTATCCACCTTAATTTTCGATGCATTTCAAAGTATGTGCCAGTTGTCAATATACCTCACCTTAAACACTTCAGCATGCATCTTATTACTAGAATTTAATGTTTCTTCACATATTTTTTGTGATAAAATTTACATACAGTGAAATGCACAAATTTTAAGTGTACTGTTTAATGTTTTGACAAATACATACACCTGTGTCACCCAAACCAGAGAGTTCTCTTTTAAAGAACAAAGCTGGCCTTATTACCTATTAAGTCTGATCTCAGCTCAGCATGTGAGCAAATTCAAAACAATATATTCTGCTCCAGTGATTCCTATATCTGAAACTGTCCGAGGAGTTATTTTAGAAACACAGATTCCTCTAATTCAACCTTGATTCACAAAGTTAAAGGTAGGGCCACAACAATCTGTAAGTCTTAAAAACTGCCCAGGTGATTCTGATGATTAAAGTTTGGAAACCTCTGTCCTAGGCTAGTGTGCCCCAAACTTGCCTGATAGCATTCATCCAGGGGGTGCTTGTCAAATGCACAGATTACTAGGCTTTTCCCCTGGAAATTTGGATTCAGTAGTTGTAGGACTCAGAGTTTGTATCGTTTCATTTTTGTTGTTGTTTTTACCTAGCTATTCATTCTCTCATTTATTAAACACATATGTGCTGAGTGCCTACTATGTGTCAGGCACTTGGACAATTCTGGGCTTTGGGCAAGTGTGAAAATCACTCTATCAAATGTCAAAATAATATCAAGGTTGGAGCTGGAATATGACTTGGAAATATTGGGTGGTAACTTCAATCACCACCTCCCTCCAAGCCCCTTCTCTCCCTCCTGCAAATGCTGCTGCAGTCAGATGTGTAATGTAGCCAACGCATCCAAGAAGTGAAGTCTTATCCTGAATGGTCCATCACTCAGCCACTAGCCAGGAGATTGAGTTAAGAGAAAGGAGTTGTACTAACAGGTTACGGTACTGTGATACTGGAGCCTTTTGGCTACATCCACAGCCTCAACATTTGCAGACGTTTTGAAGGGCCTGGCGTCCAAAATAAACTCAAGAGATGCATGCCCTCTTGAACCCTTGAAAAAAACTCTGTAGTGTTTTTCTAATCACTTGGCTATGCAGTTGACATTTAATGTAGCTATTTCCTTGGTCTGTTTAAGGCTCTTGCCTCCCATTGTCTTAATATAAGCCCAAGAAATGGGCAAGATGGTAATAAAGCCCCACGGGGTCACATCAATGATACCCACAGGCTGCGCATACTCATTTGGATTTACTGAAATGATGGATGATTGGGCAGAAAAGTAGCAACACAATTCTTCACTCAATGGGCTCCAGGTCAGAGCTGTCTCCTTTGTGGGGAATGCAGAATGGTGCGCCAATCCTCCTAGCACTGGTACATGTTCATCAACAAAGAAGCTCTGGTATTTTTTCTTCATTAAGCATAAAGATGGAAGTTATAAGGCAGCTATACACAAACTACTATGGGAGCACAGAGCAGGAGATTTTGCATGTATCTGAAACTTAAAGCACTTATGGTGGACGTGGCACTGGGTGGAATACTCTAGTAGAAGGGAGGGGCATGGGCAAGGGCATCCTTGCAGGGAAGTACATCATGCTTGGAAATGAAAAGCTATATGTTTTGATTGGCATGTAGTGGGTGTGAGAAGGATCAATGAGTAGAGAGGCTGGAAATGTAGATTTGGGCCAGATTAAAGCAGGCTTTGAATTTTAAAGCTAAGAGATTAGGGTTTATTTTATGGGCAATAGGGACCCATTGAGCTGAGTGTGCTATAATCAAAGCTGCACCATAGCAAAATTACTTTGGCAGCAGCTTGAAGAATAAAAGGCAGCATGGACTTAAGACTTAGAAGACCAAATCTGTGTGCTAGAACTGCCATGCATTAGCTGAGTGAACTGGGGTAGGTCATCGAATCTTTCCTCACCAGTTTCTTCATTTGTAAAATGGGTATGGCAACACTTATCCTGTAGGGCTCTAATGTGGATTTGAGACAGTGCATTTTAAAGTCCACTAGTAAGCCTGGTGGATATAGGCACTCAGTAAATGTTCACTAGAAAAGGCAACATTGGAGGCACAAAGATTTAAGAGGGTTTCTCCATAGTATGAGTAAAAACCATAAGGGTTTGGAGAAAAAGAAAGGATTATGAAAGATAATGTCAAAGAAGAGTCTCTAGATCTTTAAAAATGTGGAAAAGAAAAAATAAAAGATGTCAGATATGTTGACAATTGGTGACAGCAAGGATGAAGATGCCATATCAGAGGCAGGAGTAGTGAAGAAGGAAGATATTTGGTAATTTCAATAAGAAGCACACATCACATAGAATTTAGCTCTTCAGCTAGTTATGTCTGGAAATAATATCAATTATAATAGTAACTGAGAAATAAATAACAATTGCCATATAATGCCGTATTTCTGGCTCCAGAATCAGGGAGCATAATCTCTGTGTTATACTAAAAGGAATTAGAATCCTAGAACAATTTCTAGATGACTTAGCTTTGAATATTTCAGTCCTTCAAGACTGGTCAGGTCTAGCTGGTCTACTGTGGAGAACTATGAAGAAGTAGCATGTCAATGACTTCCTACTGAATTAGATACAAATTTTAGTCAACAAACTAAGATGTTTATCTTTATTCTATTTAAATACATTCAAATCTAACAAAGCCCTCATTCTACCATAGGTTTTAGGTAAAGCCAAATTGTTGGGGGACTCCTCCAGCCATTAGTCAAAAGTCCATGTTATGCATTGCTGAGGCTCCATCTGTGTCAGGCTACATAGACGCCTTCAGGTCTCTGCACCTCTCAGGTTTCCTAGTGGCAGGGGAAAGTTGAAGATTCTAGAAGTCCAAACTTCATGTCCACTGTCTTTACTTGCATCACATCCCTGCTATAGTATGTTAGCCCCTCCACAGGACTATGCCACAAACAGTGCCTGATACACCTAATTCCTCCCCAGTCCAGGGAAGTCTCTCCGTCTTCTCTACTTGCTGCCGCCTTTGGAGGACTTCTCCTTCTTCCCTTCTCTCATCATAACACCAAAGATAATTTTTCAATGAGTTTTTCCTTTTGCAAATAAGAAGAAAGTGCCTCCACTTTTGGAACTGCAAACATACAGTTCAGGGCAACATGCAACATATACCAAGTGAAGAGATCGACTCAGTAATTTAAAGCCTCCCTACAAAGGAAACTCCAAACCCAGATGACGTCAATGATGAATTCTACCAAATGCTTAATAAGAGTTAGCACCAATTCTTCATGAACTTTTCAATAAGTTAGAATTGGAGAGAATACTTCCCAACTCACTCTAAGAGGTCAGTATTACCCTGATACCCAAACCAGAAAAAAGCATCACAGGCAAACTACAGAACAATATCTCTTATAGATATAGATGCAAAAATCCTCTATAAAATACTAGCAAACCAGATCCAGTAGCTTATAAAAAGGATTATATACCACAAACTAGTGGGATTTATCCCAGGAATACAAGGTTGGTTTGCATCTAGCAATCAATTAATGTAATACATATGCCGGTAGAATAAAGGACAAAAACTACATGATCATCTCAACAGATGTAGAAAAAACATTTGATAAAATCCAACACTGTCATGATAAAAGTACTTAATAAACTAGGACTTGAAGGAATCTTCCTCAACTTGACAAAGGGCATCTACAAAAACCTGTAGCTACCATCACACTTAATGGTGAAAGACTGAATGCTTTCCCCATAAGATCAAGAAAAGGACAAAGATATTACTCTTGGCACTTATATTTAACATTTTACTGGAGATTCTAGCAAGAGTATTTAGGTAAGCAAAAGAAATGAAAGACATCTTTACTGGAAAAGAAATATTAAATATCTGTATTTGTAGAAAATATGGTCTTGTATATAGAAAATCCTAAAGAATACATTGAAAAACTTAGAGCAAATAAATGAGTTCAGCAAAGGTACAGGGTACACATCAAAATACAAAATTTAATTGTATTTCTATACACTAGCAACAAACGTTGTGAAAACAAAGTTAAGAAAACAATTCCATGAAAAAGAATAAAATACTTAGGAATAAATTTAGCAAAAGAAGTGCAAAATTTATACTCTGAAGACTAAAATATATTGCTGAAAGAAATTAAAGATGAGTTACTTAAAATGGGAAGATACGTGATGTTCATGGATCAGAAGATTTAACATTGTTAAGATGGCAATACTCCCCAAATTGATCTACAGATTCAGCACAACCCTTATCAAAATCCCACTTGGTTTTCCTGCAGAAGTTGACAAGCTGGTCCTAAATTCATTCAAGGGACCCAGAAGAGTCAAAACAGTCTTGAAAAAGAAGAACAAAGTTGAAGGACTCGTACATACTGTTTTAAAAACTTACTACAAAACTACAGTAATCAAGACAGCTTGGTATTGGCATAAAGATAAACATATAGGTAAGTGGAATAGAATTAAATTCCATGCATAAACCTTTAGGAAAAAGGTGAAGGGAAATACATATAGAGCAAAACCCATTATATCTATCTTAAGAGAAATAATTCCATATATTATCTGTCTATCATGCCATAATATTTTTTTAATGATTCTCTACAAAATTATTTTGGAATGAATATAATTAATTGGAATGAATATTGTCAAATTGACTTTTGGCAATTGAATATTTTTGTCACTGCAGAGAAAACAATCAGTATTTCTCTTCTCCACTCCACTACATTATTCCCTATCCACCTCCCTAACCCCTGGCTCCATTGTCAACCACCTGGTTAACTCTCTGGAAAGGATAAGTATTAGCTGATTTAAATACATCTGAGGTATAAACTATTCATATCCCAAATTTTCCTGAAGCTCAAAGGTCCTCAGAGGGTTAGTGAGCCAGAGTATCACAAAAGAATTTCTGTGACCTCTGAAGACAGATCCAGCCAAGTTACCATATTACCCAGGATTAGGGTTTAGAGCAAGGCAGGTGATTTGGTAAGAAAAACTGCCTAAGCTCCCATCATAAAACTATGGTTCAGTCATTAAAGTCACTATAAAGTAGCAACTGTTTTAAAAATTGTCCCCTGAACCAGAACCAGAGATTAGTATTTTAGGAGGGTTGGGAGGATTTAGTTAAGATTTAGGAAGAAATGAGGAACATTCAGAGGTATCAAATTTGAGAGAGTATTAAAAAAGAAAAATGTTCTTTTTAAGAAATTGTAAGTAGGAAAATGAGGTGGATTGCTGCTGTTTCAGAAGGGGCAGGGAGGGGACACAACAACACCAATAATTAATCTTACAATATCTGAGGCTGAGGGAGATTAAAGTAAATGAATATGAGTGACTTGAGTTTGTTTTGGAACAGAGAACCTATTTAATAATGAGGCAACTGCCCAGACCGAAAAGAAATGTTTGGGAAGGGATGAAGAAAAGTTTATAAAGGCCAAATTTATTGAGCTCTTAAAATATGATCATGTTGGAGTGAATTTCAAAAGTTGTGATTATTAAAACTACTTACTATGTCTCTTCATTTTTATCCTGCTAAATCCTGCCAGTTAAAGAACACACAACTTAAACTATTGTAACAGAATCCAGAGAATCCACCAAACTTTATTAAATGTTCCCCCAAAACACACCGAAGGCAACAAAAATCAGTTTTGCCTACCTTTCAAATGTTACTTTCATCTTGAGTCAGTAAACCATATGTAATGTTGTAATGAAAAAAAAAACCTAACTTGCCATTGTCCTGAAGATATTGTGATATTTATCTCCAAAAAAGATATATTTCCCACTGTAGCCTTCCTATCACCAAGTATTCTAGCAAATACAAATGATAGGTGCTATGGAACAGGAAAATTCCAATGCATTTATAATCTAAATATCTACTCATACTTAAAAAAAAAACCCAGACAGATAAGTTTCTTCATCTAAATTAAAACTACAAACACATGAATTTTACATTTGAGATATTAACATTAAAGAGAATATACGAGTTTGCTGGTAAGAGATGGGATAAGAAAGAAGGAAAGGCAGGACAGGGAGGCAGCGCCACTGGAAATACACTGATAGATTAACAATTAAAAAAAGAAATAGAAGGAAATCGCCTACAAATTTTTACAGGAGAAGGTTAATCTAAATGGACTTGAGAAGTCTTGAAAAGGTTAGCTGTCACATTTAATAGCAGGGGCATATAGTGGTCACCGGCTACCTAAGAGAAGTTGGGAAATTACTTTCTCCAGCTTACATACTTTCCAGAAAGATCAGCTCTTCAGTGTCTCTGGCTGGTCTGCATTAGGAGGGCTCCCCATTCCCTGGAAGGTTTTGTTAACCTAGCTAGCAGCAGGTCCTGATTGGTCATGGGAGAATCTGGGCTAAATGGTATACATTTCCGATGATGTAAAAGTAAATTAGAGAACAGGGCAAGTTATTACACCAGAGAACGTGGGGCAATGGGGAATAATAAAAATCAGGCTACTCTAATTTCCTTTGAACAACTAAATATATACAGGTCATTATTTCCTGTAAGCCGCGGGCCTCCCAGTACAAGCCCTGGCCCTGCGTTAAAGCCTCCGAGACAAAAACAACAAAATGCAGTGTGGAGAGAAATGAAAAAGGCTCTGATGCTATTTAAAGAATGGATTAAGTACAGTTTTCAGAGGCCGGATTTCTTCTCATATTCGAATGTTAACTTAGACAACTGAGGAGGAAAGCTCACCTTGCTTGAAAAATTCAGATGCTCCCCTAACAGTAATTTCCATTCTTGTTCCTTGTAGTCTGTTCCCGTACATCACTGAGGTGGCTGAGCCACATTTTAACTTCTCTTTGCCAAGGCTGGATCATAAAGGGAATCACAGTTTCTTCCAGAATTGGGTTTAGGCTACACTTAACATTATTTCTCTGGAGACTGATCTTAGTCCTTAATTTTTTTTTTTAAAGATTTTATTTTTTTCCTTTTTTTCCCCAACACCCCCGATACATAGTTGTATATTCTTCATTGTGGGTCCTTCTAGTTGTGGCATGTGGGACGCTGCCTCAGCATGGTTCGATGAGCAGTGCCATGTCCGCACCCAGGATTCGAACCAACGAAACACTGGGCCGCCTACAGCGGAGCGCGCGAACTTAACCACTCGGCCACGGGGCCAGGTCCCTTAGTCCTTAATTTTAAGCCTATGCCAAAATTGGTCTATTTTCCCAGGACGTACACCATGCTACTTTTACAGGAAGGAGGAAGTCTGTTTTCCAGTCTTAGGTAGGTCCGCACATCCCTCCCAGTATATGAGGACTTCTAGGCTGTCAGAAGAGGCTACGTATAGGCCCACAGCATCCAGCGTGTTGGCAAGAGAATGACTGAGAAAGATGAGTCCTTTACCAGGGCTTTTGGCTGCATAAACCCCTTATATCCAAATCACCTGATGAGCTTATTAAATATGCTGATTATTGGGCATCTAATTAAACTTGCGGAGGAGTGGAACTCAGAAACCATTTAAATAGTGGCCCCAGGTGATTCTTTTAAATACTAAAGTTTGAAAACCACTGTTAGTCATTCTCACAAAACTTATCCAAACGGACTGCTAGGGACTTTGTGTATCATATTTGTAAGTGGAGACATCTAGAACTAAATTCATCATGGCTGTGCCAAGTTCTTGTTACATGCACTATAATATCATGGAGAATAGGATTTCTTCCCCTGGCTAAATTCGTGTACTACTCTATCACCTTATAATAGAGTCCTGTTGCATTTTCACACGTCCTTATTGTTTCACCCAAGGAAGGATGCACAATCGGTGAAGCTTTTCTCACATGGGGATTCTTGGTTCCCAGACAGCTAGACTGGGACAAAGGGGCTGGGTGACGGTAGAGCACTCTCACTCCGGAAGTCTGGCCTGGTCCCACAAAACCTATCTAGTAAGACTGGAGACTATCTGGTGATGGCAAAGGTTGAGTTGAGACCCTAGAAAGCCAGCAGCCTTGATTCAGGAGTTCAGCTTGAGGGATGGGGGCAGTAAATGAAAGACAAAAGGAGAGGGGGGTAGTCTGGCTACCCCAAGACAAGATAAAGCCATCTAATGTATGTCTAAACATGAGTTTCTTTATTACCAAATATGTAGATAGAGACATAAGGTCTCCTGTTGTACCTGGGATAGTTCTGGTTTAGGCCTCTTGAACTGGTGCAATCATTAATTGCTCCCCTTTCGCTCTCGAAGGTGTACAGTTGGGACAAAAATGATGTGCAAATACAGTGATATCTGGTCCTTCTGTCATCTTTGCTGGTCTTAAAGAGAGACTACAGGGGCCAGACCAGTGGTGTAGTGGTTAAGTTCATGTGATCCACTCAGGCGGCCTGGGGTTAGTGGGTTCGGATCCCTGGTGCAGACCTCCACACCGCTCATCAAACCATGCTGTAGTGGCATCCCACATACAAAAAAGAGGAAGATTGGTAACAGATGTTAGCTCAGGGCCAATCTTCCTCACAAAAAACAAAAAAGAGACTGTATATCCACATTTTATTATTGAAAGGTTATCAAGTCCCTTTAAGACTTTATTGTTGCTTAGCCTTAGAGCCTTAATAAGATGAGAGAAATAACAAGTCCCAGTGGTACTAAGTGTGGAGTGGAGGAAGGGTAGCATCCAAGAGAATGGGGTAGAATAGAAAGATTGAGGACAAGTTTGTTTCAGGCCATATTTGATACTACAAAAAAATCCCATCACTTCTGATAGTTATTTTTTCTTTAAAAAAAAAAGTTATGTTTGTAATTCAGAGCACTCAAAATGCTTAGAAATTATCTTTTTATCAAAGCATTGAATGTATTTATTTTTATAATTTTTCTTAGTTATTAAATAATAATCTTGAAAATTAAATAATAATATATTTGAAAAGTCACACTTTTCCTCCGATTTACCCAGTGTTAACACTTCTAACAACCTTTTCCAGCTTTTTTCTTCCCCATCTTCTTTGGTAATAGTCTAAATATTACTAACGACATGTTAGAAAAAAACTTCCTACCTTTTCAAGAGATGTTGTTATTCTAGAATCATAGAAAATTGGACATTGGACATCTTTGTTGAAAGAAAGCAGTTCTCATAATTCTGTTAGGTCTGGGAGGCAGAGAAGAAAACAAAAATAGGGGGCTAATATCTAGCATTTTAAAATTTGGGGGAAAAAAAGATACTTCCATAGAACTGAGTTCTGTTGTCACTGCCAGAAAGTATCTCTGAGAAAATAAACATATACACCCCCTCCATAAAAAAAAAAAAGTGAGAACAGGATTTTTTTTCCTCTTAATTTGCTGTTTGTTTCTAAAAAAAATCCACCCCCACATAGGTCACTTGGAATTCATTTTGTCTACATCCTGGACTGCACGTAGAGAGACAAAAAAAAATGCCTGGGATCTGAAAAGAGGAATGTGGTAGGGCATGGGAATTGCAATGTCGTGGTGGTCACCAGAGCATATTTTGGCTTGTCTTAAAACAAGCAAGCACCGTTGGACCTTTGGAATACTAGCAAATTAGTCCCGCTATCAGGCTACCTATCAGAGGCTGGCTGCCTGAGAACAAGTGTGTGGGTTTGTAGCTGCAGCCTGAGGCATTGGCAGGCCCTCTGTCACCCCTGCCCGCTTTCTGACTTCCAGCACTGCTCAGCGACCTCTGCCCCCATCCGGTGTACTGTTACAGTTCATTTCAATAATTAAACAGTGCAGGGATGGCAAGACTTTTGTGTTGTCAAGAGAAAATCAGGGCAGTGGCTTTTTCTTAAGACTGAAATCAGGAGTGTTTGGGTTTAATTATATTAGCTAGTGCCTGTTCATTAATTTTCCCAATCATAGGGAGACATGTTTGCCGGAAAGATTGGCAATGGGTTAAAGTGGTTATTAAGGCAGGGCATTTCAAAGGAAAGGGATCCGAACTCTGACAAAATCAGATGTCTGAAATTTCAATCAAGCACCCTGGGTTCCAATGGCAGTTTTACTCCTTGAAATAAGACAGCTTCTCTCCCATCTGGGATCCCAAGTCGCTCAGGGAACTGGACTAAGCCATTGGATGCCAGCTCCAAATATGCTGAGCTCTCAATGCCAGAAAAATTAACTGCTCCCTTCAAACTCCAAATAATTGGTTGAAGTACTACTTTTGAAAAGTCTCTTACATCCTCACTTACTATTGCTCAGTGGAGCTTTACCACCTCCCCACTTCAAGAAAAAAAAAAAGCAATATAATGTACTTAGTGAAAGCAGCAAATTTGCTATTTTTGCTACTTTAGCAAAAATGTTAATACTTCAACTTTTTGTTAGGGATGTCTTGGAAATTTTGCTTATTTTTTTTTCCCTTTAGAGAGTTTAATGTGTACCTTAATGCCCCCTTTCATTATCGGCCTGGCCTTCTTCCCAGCTCTTCCCTGCTGACTCCAGACCTATCCTGGTTATTTTGTGGTGGTGGCTGGCTCTTGGTCATTCAGACATGTTTGTGGCTTATAAGTGTATCAAATTAGATGCTATAGTCTCCTAGGTCTCCTCCCTATACTGACAAAATTTGTCTTGCTCACAAATCTTCACTGGCCTCCCTAGATTTTCTTTTTTGTCATCTATCTTCTTTTGGAGCCTGAAAGATGTCCAATGCCTGTCTCTATTCACAAGGAAAATGGCCAAATCATAAAAATTCAAAGGTGTCCTACTAACCCTTTTTAATCCTTGAGGATCCAGTTTGCCAATGAATAATAGCCTTGATGTTTAAGCTCGTAACCAGTCATGTTGATTACACTGAGGCTCTAGAGAATGAAGCAATGGCTATAATAACCCTGTATTCTTCCCAATTTCAGCTGACGAGCTCTATTTCTTTCCTGACGAGCTGAAGATTCAAATAGAGATGACCATTAGAATCTGGGTAATATTGCTCATGTTTATTTCTGCAGGACTTTATTTAGTTTGTCTCTAACTCCTGTGGGCTCCTAAGAGCTATGCAACAGAGAGTTAAGAAAATGGGTTTTGGAGCTAGATAATCTGGGGTCAGATCCTAAGCCTGTCTCTTTTGGGCAAGTTCCTTAAGGTCTATTACCATTTTCTCATCTGTAAAGTGGATTTGATAATAACATCTACCTTAGAGCATTGTTGGAAGAATTAAATGAACAATACTTCTATAGAACAGTGTCTGCCACAAGATAATAAACGTCAGTTCTTATCACAGCACCATGAGCTGATATCTATTACAATGTGTAAGACTCTGACTTGTAAATTTCATTTAGATGCTTTTATTTCTCTACAAGCTCTTTAAGAATAAAGATTTGAGTTCTTTTCATTTATGTGTCCTTAATGCAGCAGTGCAGTGCCCTGTACAAAGTTACTCAATAAACACTTATTACATGGATGGATGGATGGATGGATGGATGAATGGATGGACAGATGAAAGTACGGATGTGTAGCATTGGGGATGGTCCTAAGCAAGTATTTTAAGATCATGAAGGGTGTCTCTAGTGATATCTCCTTTCTATCACTTCCTTCAACTCTTCAGATTGTGTTGCCTCTCCAAGCTTGGACATACTCCAAATGTTGTTTTTCCTCCCCTTTCCTATCACAAGTTTCCTCTCTTTAGTCCTTCTCAGTGACTAATTATCTAGTTTGATCAGTAAGTGAAAGGGGCTTTATGTGTCATGACTTTAAGATAACTTGTAAATTTTATCAGAGAATTTTTTTCTCACTGCTTCATTCCAAGGAAGTGACTAATATGGGGATTTCAATATGGGTTTTAGGAAAAGTATTTTTTGTAGGAGGCTTTTGGACTTTGTAAAAATCATAACCTATAAACATCTGCCTTCTCTACCTGGGACTAAAGCTGACCCTAAAGAGTATTTGTTCCAATATACAAACGGCTAAATAAACTCATTTAGGATGAAAAGGTAGGGGGTAAATATTGAAAGACTAAGAGGCCCCCAGGAAGCCCCCTGTGGCATAGGCTGAGTTATAGTTTAGCAATAGGTTTAACACATGCAGTTTACCTCTCTCCCGAGCCCAGGGGAAGTAAATCTAGAGTGTCAACATGAAATATTCAAGTCTCATATTTTCCAGGTGTACACAAGCCAAATCTCGCAATGATGTTGGCGACTTCTCAGAGTTGCAAAATAATGGAGAAATTTTCAAGGGAATGATTCTCTGGCTCTATTAAGAATATCCTTTATTTCTACTTGTTCTTTCAAACTTGATATTTCAACACGGGTGGAAGGTCAAAGCAGAACTCACACAAGTGTCACATATCTCACTGAGGCAACAGGTATATAATGAAGACTTCCTAAAGCTGAAAATACAATGGATGAAACGAGAATTGACAGAAGACTCTGAAATTTACTATTCACACAGTTGAAGCATTATTTAGCCAGGTTGGGAATATGTCATTACCGGTTTTCCAAATGCCTGGATAATGGCTGTTGGTTACTAAGAGCAGAGTTAAGGCACTGTTGAAAGGGTCCTCAAACTACAGAGGAAGGTAATAGAGGGGGACGAAGGATACAGCTGGCATCCCCTCTTCATTGTAGGCTACCTTCACTCATTGTAGATGCCCTGAAAGAAGTGTGTAAAAGAAATGTAGAGGAGAAAGAGAAGGGGACCTTGGGCTCACTCATGCTGAAAGGGTAAGGACTGAACAGAAGGGGGAGCAGCATAGGAGGTGAAAAGGGAACAGTCACAGAGGAGAGGGAAAGATTCAAGAATTTAATTCTACCAGACGCAAGAGAGAGGAATAATGCTCACTGGAAGGTATTACCTGCAGTAAGATGGAACAATGTGAGAAATAAGGAACGGAGTGAGGATATATTTATTATTTACCTACTACATCCAGGCCATGTTCTATCAAATCATCAATCCTCCAGTGTAGGCGTTTTTGGTCCCCATTTCAAAAAAGAGTAAGTTACAGCTCACTGAGGTGAAGCCAGATGCCTCATGTCAGTGTTGAGT
Source organism: Equus asinus (assembly GCF_041296235.1). Lineage (NCBI taxonomy): Eukaryota > Metazoa > Chordata > Mammalia > Perissodactyla > Equidae > Equus > Equus asinus. The sequence continues at coordinate 88,050,020 of NC_091793.1, forward strand.
AAAAACAGGTCCAGGATTCCAATGCACATTGTCTGGTCCCATCTAAATTTTTTCAGTACCTTCTGCACTTCTTTTCTGAATCGTCTGCCTCTCAATGAGGGCCTTCGATTTGACTTTAACATTGTTCTTCAGTTTCCTAAGTAAAGATGGAAACTCCAGAGGGAGTAGCACGGTATGGTGAAGAGGAAGTTGTTTTGGGAGAGATGGATCCCTTAGTTCTAGTAGAAGCCTTGTCACTAACTAGCTACGTACTTTTAACCACTAGTTTAGGCTCCTTTCTTCCTCCTCTTTGAAATGATGGAGTGGTAACTCAGTGTTGCTTTAAGGTGGCTTTTAGCTCCAACATCCTGTGGTTCAATTGAGTTAAATGAAAGCGAACATAACTAGATGAGGACTGGGCTTCTAGCAATAATACATTAGCATACTCTAGCAAGTAAGGGTTGTTAGGGTCATTAAGAGAAACGCTTTAAATTTATATTCCATTTAGAAGATCACATTAGTAGATGCAAAATAAATTACATGAGGATATTGAACAATATGAAATTCAGAAGACAGATATTTCAAAACTTTTTGGAAAGCTCTGGAAGAGAAGAAAGAAGAGAAGTCGGTAGGAGAAAGGTTGAATCAAAGTTTTCCCCCCTTTGGGGAAACAGCTGCATTACTGATGTTCCTTTCCTCATACCAGAATTGTGTACTTATTTCAGGATATGGAACCACTTGTAGCATTTTTTTCCCCTCTCTTACTAGTTCCAACAAGTAAATCACATCCCTAGCTAGGTCATGCCATATTCTTTGTTTGTTTATTTTATAACTTGCTCTAAGTACCTTAATAGTAACAATTAATCTAATCTATCTTGTATTCAATACAGAGACTGCTAACTAAAATAATCTGTTATAATCACACTCTGCCTAAATCAGACCTTAAATCTCTAGTATACTTCACAGATTTCTAAGTTATTTTCTATATACCAAAACCTCTCTGGCTTCTTTATGCAATGAGGTTGGTATGAATAAATAGATTGAGTTACAATACATTATGAAACTTGATTTTCACACAATCTTATGAAGAAGGTAAAGCAGATTTTATTTTCATTTATAGGTGATGAATCTGAGGCACAGAGACGTTCACACACTTGCCTCAGGTTTTTTTGTTGTTGTTGTTGTTGTTTTGATTTTTGTTTTTTTACGTTACGAACCATGTAAGTTTATTGGAAGAGATGGTAAAACTGGAAGAAAAAAACTTAGGTGAAGGCTTCTGAAGGGCAATATTGCAATAGGCATGCCCAGCATGGTGACCAGGAGAAGTCACTCCGTTTCTATGGGGAAGGCAGTCCAAGCTCAGTTCTTATCATTAGTCGTTCAGGGTGAACTTGTCAAAGAGGTACTTTCTGCCGGCTTCCGGGGCCCCCATCTTGCACAGCCACCGAACTCTAGACTTGACCTGCACCTGCAGGTAGTGAATCCCCAGGAATTCACACAGGTGGGTGTCCCTCTTGTGGGTGGCCATCTGGTGCAGATCCAGCAGGCTCTGCTTCACGCTCTTCTCCAGGTGGAAGGCACAACCCTATAGCCTTCAGGCTGCTCCCCCATTCCCAGCAGTCTGGCTTCTCGGTGTTGTGGACACTCATGCAGCCCCTGCATTAGTTCTGCAGCCGCCTCAGCTTTTCCGCGTGCTCCCTCTCCTCCCGCGACTGCGACAAGAAGGCCTGGGTGAAGCGCTTCAACGCCACGTCATTGGGGTCGAAGTGGGCAGCGGATGGATACAGGTAGGAGGGTAGAGCTCCAGGTTGATCTGGCTGTTGACAGAGGACTCACAGTTGGGGTGGTAGTTAACTAGTAAAAAGATGAGTCTAGAACCCGGGAACTCTAATTCCAGTAGGGAATTCTAATTCCCTTACTCCTTTGATTTTGGCCTGCATAATATTCAGTTTTGTCCTCTAAGTAGTCTTGGGGACATCACAAAACTGAAACATCAGATATAAGATAGAGATGTGGGATAGAAGACAGAGACTAGAATTAAAACCATTAGCTCTGAGTGCTAATGAGAACGGCACTGCTTAACTGTTTGGCTTTGAGCCGAACTTCCCTAACCTCTCTGAACTCTTAAAGCAACCTTTCTGGACTTTTTCTTTGCTTGTAAAATGTGGATGATTACCCATAACTTGGAAGGTGTTGTCCAAAATAAATAATTTTACCTCTTTGAAAATAACTTTAAAATTGTATACTGTATAAATATTACCTTTTTATTTTGACTATAGAGCCAAATCTTTAGTTATCGATATTTTTGTCAAAAAATAGCAGCGTATATAATTTAAATAATTCCAAATCTACTCATTATTTCTTTTAGTTTTGATGTAGTTTATTTTTAGTAATTATAAATATAACGTGGCCATGTTATCATAAGGAAAATGAACATTAAGAAATTAACCTTGTTTCTCTATTCCTAGATCTTGCCTTCTCTTCTCTGCTTACAAAGAATATATAGCTTCTCCAATCAGTAGTTCTTAGAGTGTGGTCCCTAACCAGCAGCATCATTATCACCTGGGAATTTGATAGAACTGTAGATTGTAAGGTTCCTCCCCAGACCTTCTGAATCAGAAACTCTGGGTTGAGGTCCTTGAGGTCCAGTAATCTGTGTTTTAAGAAGTTCTCCAGGTGATTCTGACTCATGGTAAGGTTGCAGAATCAATGCCTTAGATTAGTATGAAGCACTCTCTTAAAGTCCTGCCAGCTCCACAAATGTTGGTTGAATGGCTACTAAATGCAAGATACTGTGCACAGTGAATAGAGAATTAAAAGAATAAAGCAGATCTCATGATTCCTCCTTCTGACGGTCGATAGTGTTTAAATAGAAATAAGAAAGGGGAAAGGACTGTGTTAAGTAATACAAACATTAAGTTTAAAATCCAGTTCAACTGGGTTAGAAATGGCAAGTAATTCAATTCAGGATACAAGGATATCTCTGTTACATAACATTTGAGACTTATCCCACATGCCCAGGAATCAGGTCTTGATAGGAGGTGTTTGTCTTTCCTACTAGCATCACAGATCAGGAAAATACCTCAGAACACCCAATTTCTCTTAATGAGAGCAGGAGAGGGAAAGAGAGAGGGAACATAATATTTATTTAGTCACAAGGTCTCTCTCAGAAAGGAGAGTAATAGCTTTTTGTTCTGCTCAGCTCTTTGAGGAGAGAGAAACTGGAGGCAGGATGGTGGAAGAAGGAGAGATACCACAAAAAGGAGGCAGAAATGTCGGTGCTGTGTGCAAAGTAGATCGTGTGAAAAAACCCTCTGAAGGCCCCCAGGCCAGTGTCATTACTGTTGGGGAGGTTTTAATAAGGTCGGGAAGAAGCTGTCGCTCTCCTGAGCACATTCCCAAAGGCGTGTCATCAGAAAGCAATTTAGGAACTGAGACTTCCAACTATTTTGAGTCGATAAAATTATTGGGTTTACACTCTCACAATGTAAATTTATTTGGGTGTTTATTTTTTACGACTTTCATAAATGTACAGTTAAACACAGACAATAGAATTTAAAGAATGAAAATCAGCAAATAGAATTGCTGATATTTTCTTCACACTACCCGTTAGTCTGTCTTGATCTCCTCACTGTGAAGTTCCTAGTTTAGACCAAGGTGAAAAGGCGTTAGAGGTTACGGAGGGGAAGGAAGGATAGATCTGCTCACTATGTCCTCAAGCATCAGTGATCCAGATAGACATGTAAAGACTGCAGTTTTTGATGGCTAATAGGTATTTGGATATGCCGAACCCGCTACTGACTAATAGTGTAAGATTCGTTCTTTCCCCATCCTGATGCTTTCTCACCAAATTCCTTCAGGACTCAACGAAGCTTCTTTTAGTGGTAGAGTGGTCACCATGGAATGTAAGAAAAGGAATGTCCAAACTTATCTGGCTAACACAATACCCCTTGCCCCATGACTCAAAAACCCACAGTTCTATAAACAAAACATAAAACAAAATTAGCAATGTGTTTGAGAGTGCATTGGGAAGGTAGGAAGTTAAAGGGAAGGGTTTTGATGAACCCAAGGCAGGTTTAAAGAAATAACTTTATCTAGCAATTCAGTGCACAAGAATTTAGGCAATACTAGAAATTGGAGGCAGAAATGACTCATAATCATTTGGAAAAAACTTGTGTAGGTTTTTGGGTTGCTGTTTCTGTTAAATGGTGTTTTCATTTGGGTGTGGATGTGTGCAGCATGGGCCAGAGACACCGAGGAAGTGATTTTGTTGAAGGAAATAAAGTAAAAGAAATATTAACTCAGGTCTAGAAAAAAAGAACCAGCCAGGTTCTTTAGGCTGGGGACTTAACCTCTCATGGAGAGAGTATAGCACACCAATAGTTTATTTATAACCGTGAAACCCAAGTCAGCAAATCAAGAGCCTTGCCTAGGTATCTATTTTCAGACTGAAGATCCTCCTTGAATAATGACTTGCCTAAGTTTACTGTCTGATGTTTATCTTAGTTTATGGCCAGAATCAAGATATTCAAACTCTTCTACCCCATGTCCTCCCACACATACCTTATATGTACGCACCTTAATTAGACAAACATTGTCATGTTTGTTGTGGTTATATGGCCAAGATCAGGATCACTATATCTTTGAGTATAACTACCTATCTCCACTGCATGATATTCAGGAGTATACATAGGAAAGAGAACATGCTAGAGAAGTATATTCCTATCAGTAATGTCAGATGCAAACCAATGCCCTGTGTAGTTTATTCATCCTGAACCAAACTTGACCATGTGTGGGCCTCAAGGATCCCTTTTGTCTGTTATTAGATTAGAAGGAAGAAGACCACAGACCTCATTAGTATTGTGGATGGAAAGATTGAGGTAGGATGTGATCCAATAGACAGGCCACCCAAAAGGGAACTTTCCAGATAGAGGTAAGAGCTTCTAATAGGGTCTCCTCTTTCACAGGTGAAACCAAATCCCCCTGCTAACTACCAGTACAGGTCTTGAGGATGGAATGTGGGTAGAAGGAAGAAGGGACCCGTACAGAGACTATCTTCCTTTTTATAGCTTACAATAAAGTATAGTACTTTTTCAAAAAAAATTGTCTGAACATTACCAGTTTCAAAAATTAAGGAGAATCTTCAAGTACCAAACCCATATATATTTGAGGAGTAAATGATGAGCCAAACTGAAGATAAGATATTGCCTCCTACAGTGATCTTGAATTGAGAATCGATTTTACTATCATTATTGGGCTGAGTAGAGAGAGATGTTCTTCACAAAATTCACATCAGAGAAGTATTTTGCGTGCTTTCTAGATTTCTAAGTTTTCACATTCCTGATCCAGGATGTGAAAATATGGTTCATCTCACTTTTCAGTTCTGCTCTCTTGGTGATGACTTCCTGGAATATATATTGAAAATGATTCATACACCATAAGATTTCCGTGATTAACTTGCAGTGTCTGCCATTGGTGTGGAAAAAGGGACTGGAACTATGTATTCATGTATTTGACATTCAGGAAGAATAGGAGTAGGAAGTGAAAAGAAAGGAAGAGAATAAGAAAGGTGGGTAGAAATTTGTGGTGTTTACAGAAAGTAAGATACAGCAGGAATACCATATGAAGAAATGAAGGTTCCCAAGGAGAGGGCAAGGCTTATGCTTCCAGAGCACATGACCAGAAGGATCAGATACTTGACTTAAAACAATTTGAGTATTTTGGTATCAAAAAATCCCTTAAATCTATGCACACTTAAAAGATCCTAAAAATAAGCTCAAAGGAAGAACAAGTCTGTGGCTCTTTGATGTAGGACAAATTCAGGAAAGAACTGTTGGAGCCCTGAGTGAGTTTTCCCAAAGGATTGTAAAGGATGCAGTGCTGAGCCAGTGCACATTCCTTCTCATGGTCTCCTTTACCTTTTCCCTGCTTTCTTTCTGATGTCTCTTGTTGTTTATGGCTGAACATTTAGGGCTTCTTCGTTTTAATGAATTCTTTAGCCTTTGACTTGCCTGTCACCACTGAGTTTTATGCTTTTGTTATAAGGCAGTGAGCTTGCTCCACACACAGTCCAAATTGAGCAAAAACCCCTTGCAAAGCCCCCCAAATGATGCCATTGTCCTTTTTAATGTATGCTTAGAGAAAGAAACAATCTGTTTCATTCCTTGTGTTAGAACAGCTGGAATGAAATGAATAGAGGGGGCTGAGCAGTTCTGCAAAATCTTTGATAATAGAGAAGTACAAGTGTTCCCCGTCAGCAGTAGGATGATAATTTCTCTGGTATGAATGATGTAACCAAGTGGTTGTGTATTACTGCCCCATTCTTTCTTGTCCCAAGACACCCTTGGAAACGCGATGCTACATCTCAATGGGATTTTCCAGTACAAAGATTCTTTTCAAATAACATAATTGTGGATACACACCACTCCTACAGAGGTAAGTATACTGAAGATGTGCCAAAACATTAGGGCAGAAATTCAGTTCCCATGGCACACAAGCAGGAATCCAACCATTTGCAGCAATAAATAAATTTTTTGTAGACTCCAAGATTATAAAGTATACACTCTCTATAAGACTCAAATTGCCTGTTTGTTTGTTTTGGAGTAAAACAACCTGATAAATGAAACAAGAGAGAAAAGTATACAGGAATGCAGAATATTTTTGTTTCACAGATGAAATTGGTATATTTCTATTGCTCTTTAGCATAGAAAGCCTATAGGTGATAAGAAAAGATTTAAAGAGATAATTCTTTGCTTAACATTGTTTGAACTTTTACTTCCTTAATTGACTATGTGAAGAAAAGAAACAAACACACAAGCAAAAGAAAAACAACAGCAACAATAAAAGATTGTCTAATCTAAGGTCCAACCAAAATGAAATCCAAGAGAAAAGAGCATAATGTTGGAGACAAAATGGGCATAAATAAAGAAATAATTGGGTGTCAGATCTCTGGAAATCACTTCTATGCACAGCAGTTGAATAAACCTGCCTTTGGACATGTGAAGATCTATTATGTAGAACACATAATAGACATAATTTCCCCAGGGGGAAAAATTAGAACCAATGGATAAACCATAGAGAGGCAGATAGCTCAAAATAAGAAAGAAAATTATAACTACATATATTCAACAGTAATCATGACCACCATCACTGGGAGTTCTCAAGCAAAGAATGTAGTAAGGAAGACCAAAGGATTCCCTGCCATCCTTCCTGAATTTCCCAGGCTATGATATTGAGCTATGATGGTCGAGTTTGTACTTGAGGAAGTTTATTCACCTAGGAGCACCATGGAGAATGAAATATAAGACTCTTTTCTTTAAAGAGTGAGAGGTAAGGAAGGGTCTGAATCCTGGATGTTGTCCAGAACTGGCTTTAGTGGACATTTGTTTTGATCCAGCATTCATTCTCTCTCTTTATTTTGGCTAAAATCACACTGAGTTTTCTAGGAAGACCACCTCTCCCTTATTCTTAATTCATTCGTTTGGGGTTCACATCCTCCACTACTAGGGGAAATCTTTACATGGATTCGCTCAATAAAATCATTACATTCCTGGCCACAGTGATTGGTTAAGCAATGAGTGTATGATTCAAAACCAGCCAGTTAGGGCTAATGAAACCTAATGGGGAGTCTCTTTGCTAGAGTTGTTGAGAGCCCGCAACAAAAGCCTAGAGCTTTTAGAAGTCCTCTTGTCATCAGGAGGGAAGAGCCTAATGTGAAAATAAAGGCAACTCAGAATAAAGCAGAGTGCGATGGGAGCGTGCAAGCTCTTGAAACTAATCATGCTTAAAACTAACTTTACCGCTAGATTGTTTACTCTTTGAGCCCCCATCCCTCCATTTAACTGTTGTATTTAAGCTTATTTGAGTTGGTTTTGGTCACATGCAACCAAAGTGTCCTGATTACTGCATGGATGGCCAGTGAGAGCAATAGTATGAAGTGCCAACAGTCACCAAGGGCCAGGAGAAAAGCAATGGCAAATTTGGCCATCTCATGATGTTTCTGGGAAGCTGGCCCTGAATATTATACTCTGTTGACCTTAACCAGATTCTCTCCTCATATCACTGACTGAATCTTAAGTTTTTTTCTCTCAACCTCTGCTAAATAATTTAGTTTCCTCATAGCCTTTCCAAACCAATCACATCTGATTTCAGTTATTCTAGACTTCAGGTCATCTTACTTTTTACAGACCTAAGTACACGGGTGTAATTTGGTGCAACGAAAAATGCTGATAATTAAATTGATTGAAAATGCTCACCTGTTATTGTCTTACTGGATTCTACCCTTCTCCATTTCTTTATTCTAGTATTGAGTTATTATTATTATTGAATTATGTATTATATTTGTGTTTCATTTGAATACTCTAGAAAGAAAAGGAATTAAGTTATGAATGGTTAGAATGATGTAGTATTTATAAAATCATTTTATTTCTATTTTGACATTTTATTTGTAATTTTTAAATTGTCCTTAAAGTACTTTGGCCAGGTGCCTGGTATATATCATTTGTATTTGCAAAGGAATTTAATATAATTTGATTATATATAATTTCTAATACATGATGAATCCTTAAGCAGTTGTTTTTCTATTTTGTTTCTGAAAGAGTATGCTTCCCAGAGACAGGAGACAGCATGATAAGGAAGTTAGGGAAGTAAGAAAATTAGAATTTAGGACACCAATGTCTTAAGGTAGGAAAATGCCATAGGTTTTTCAATTTCTCACTTTTTTTTTTTTGAGGAAGATTAACCCTGAGCTAACATCTGCTGCCAATCCTCCTCTTTTTGCTGAGGAAGACTGGCCCTGAGCTAACATCCATGTCCATCTTCCTCTACTTTATATGTGGGATGCCTGTCAAGCCAAGCAGTGCTGTGTCCGCACCCGCATCCAAACCAGTGGACGCCAGGCTGCCAAAGCAGAATGTGCAAACTTAACCTATGCACCACCAGGCTGGCCACTCTCACTTTTGATTATTGAGAAAAAAAGCCTAGGTACTCTACTTTTTTGAAATAGTGAAGAAAGGAAACCATTATCTCTTGTTTTTCTGATTGCAGTGCTTCTTGATTTTTAAAATAGAAAGGCGTGTATAGAAAACAATGGCACTTATTCTGAATACTGAGGTTAAAAAATAAGATTACCAGCAATGAGAGGTGACTGGCCCAGGGTTCCAGCTCCTCTAGTCTTACCTAACTTGTCTCAGGGTAGAAGGAAGCAATATTCTGGACTTCCTCGTAACTTAAAGCCATCACCAAAGCTAATTGTTCTGAAGCTTGGTCACTTTTAAGAACAAACAAATGGCTCCAAGGGGCATAGAACTGTTGCTTATTTTCCCACTTAATTCCATTTCAAACATAAAGAGAGAGAGAGAACATCATTTTAGTTATGGCAAACTGCTTGCTGAGATAAGGATAAGTTTGTTCTATGGAATTACCTTGCTTAGGCATTTTTTTTCTATTAAGGATAGCTACACCGTATACTTCAATGGTTTAGAATTTGTTTTTAGAAAACTTGAAATATAAGTCTCTTCTTTCCTTGATTTAGTCTTTTGTCCAATACAAATGCAGCAAGTAGGACCTCTGACTTTGTGTAAGAATGCACAAACCTAAAAAGTTATGGTTGAGGGTAATGCCCGCAAGAGTGAAAAAGTGTTTATTTTATTTGAGGAAGCATACAGATTACATGTATAAAAGCTATAAGCAACAAGCAAACAAAAGTCCTTCCCTATGGTCTCCTCCAGGGTCCTTTCTGTAAGAGTAATCTCTAATGGCAACACTTTACAAAACCAAAGAGCCAACATAAAAAATTAAATTGTGGTTTAGATAATAGAATTTTTTACATTTTTGTAGTTTAAAGAGGCTGGATTTAGAATTCAGGGGCTTTGGGATTTAGTCCTGGCTCTGCCTCTCTACTCTATTCCCTGCCAATAGGTCTAGACCAACGCTTCTCAGACTTGAGTGACTGTTGGAATCATTGGTAGAGCTTGTTAAAAATACAGATTCCTGGGTGGACCCCACCCCAAGAGTTTCTGATTCAGCAGGTCTGAGTTGGGCACCGTGCATTTACATTCCCAGTGGGACTAACGCGCTGATCCTTGAAAAACCATTGATCTAAACCTCAGTTTTTCTCATCTTTATAATGTAGGAATTCAATTAGGCCTATCCATTATAGCCCTAAAAAGTAGGAGACAACCATTTCCACTTATTAAAAGGAAAAAGATTTCAGTTTAGAAGTTGTATACTTTAAAATATCAATAAAATTTTAATTAACTCTCACAAGCACCTTGTGAGAAATATAGGATGAATATTGGCACCCTTGTCCAGGTGTGGAAATAGAAGCATTGTGTATTTACATGTCTGAAATTATCCAGCTGGATAGCAGGAGAGTTAGGACTAATATTGTCTCTCAACTCAGAGTCCTATTTTCTTTTGTTTATACGTATATAAGTGAAAAACAACCCATTTACAATCTTTATTCATTCATGGTATTTAGGAAGAGGATTCTGTCTTACTTGGATCACACATGCCCCTTGAACATACCTTTTTAGCAGAGGCAGGTAATAGTTTAAAAAAAGAAGGAGAAAGAGAAGAAAAAGCAACAGAAGCAGCAAAGCACAAAAGAAATAGCATTTTATGGAACAAGCCACTTGTCATCTTTGAAGATATCAACAATGCTAAAAGAGAGCGTCAGTCAGGACGCTTATGTAAGAACTCTCTATTCACTGTTGTGGTGCAATATATATATATATATATATTTCATTAATTGAGATGAGACATCAATTACAAACAGATGTAGCTCACATTGCATTTCTGTACCTTCTGTCTGAACCTAATTGCTGTCCCACACCAACAAATGTGTGCTCTTACCTCACCTTCAGTATCTCAGCTGCTGGAAAGTAAATCCCCAAACATTCCTTGATTAAGTTCTTGTTTCATGCTTGCAAGTTAATATTGAGATGCTAAGCCAGAAGGTGGAGGCATCGTTAGTGACAACGAAAATTAAAAGCAAAGTGAGAATTAATTTGTTTCTATAGCTGTCAATGGAGATCCTCCGAGGGAATGCTAGTATATAGCTCCAGTTGCTGTATTGTGCTAACAGGGATTCCATCAGCTTGTGCATCTCGGGTGAACACCAGCCATTTCACATACAATGGGATTTCAGGCCATCCGATAGGTTGGACCTCATGGTGACTTTGTATTTTTAGTTTTCAGATATACTTTTACAAACACTTTCACATGACAGCACTGCTACTCTTAAATATTGAAACAACCTACAAATGATATTATTTGACCTCCATTCTTTTAGTTGTTGCATCTTTTAGCCCATTCGTTTTAACCTTAAGTTTGGGAAATTAATTTTGAAATATATTTCTGAAAGTTATGCAAGGTCAAATAAATGATGATACTCATTTTGTAATGTGGCTTCCTGACTTGCAGTTTTTAGACCAGTAAAATTAAATAAAAATAAGGACTAACATAGAGTTAGCAATTTTCTATTTAATAAAAAGAGCATTGAAAATATAATGCCTCCTATTACAATTCTATCGTTTATCGTCAGTATGAACTTTTAAAAAACAAGAAAGCAGAAAAAATATAATGTCAAAATTTTAAAAATTAGCTTTATGAAAAATACAATATAATGTCTTTAGTGTTTCTTTTAAATTATCATTTTGGAAAATTTGGAAAACAAAAGAAAATAGAAGGAAGAAAAACTTGCCCCAAGTCCCGTCATCCAAAGATAACCATTGTTAATAGTTTGTCTATATCTTCATAGTCCTTTTTTTTGCATTTTTTTTATTGAGGTAAAATTGCCATATAACACTTTCATTTCAGGTATACATCATAATAATTAGATCTTCGTACATACTACAAAGTGATCACCGCAATAAGTCTAGTTACCATCTGTCACCATACAATTCATCCCCTTCACCCATTTCACTCACCCTCTGACCTCTTTCCCTTCTGATAACCACCAATCTGTTTTCTGTAGCTATGAGTTTTATTCTGTTTTATTTGTCCATTGTTTTGTTTTTAGATTCCACATGTAAGTGAAATCGTACAGAATTTGTCCTTCTCTGTCTGACTTATTGCACTTAGCATAATACCCTCAAGGTCCATCCATGTTGTCACAAACAGCAAGATTTCCTTCTTTTTTATGGCTGAGTAGTATTCCATTGTGTATATTTATCACATCTTCTTTATCCAGTCACCCATTGATGAACACTCGGGTCATTTTCATATTTTGGCAATTGTAAATAATGCTGCAACGAACGTAGGGGTGCATATATCTTTTCAAATTAGTTTTCATTTTCTTCAGATAAACACCCAAAAGTGGAACATCTGGAAGTTTTACCTTTAATTGTTTAAGGAATATCCACACTGTTTTCCATAGTAACTGCACCAAATTACATGCCCTCCAATAATTTACAAGGGTTCCCTTTTCTCCATGTCCTCTCCAACACTTATTTCTTGTCTTTTTGATAATAGTCACCCTAGCAGGTGTGAGGTGACATCTCACTGTAGTTTTGATTTGCATTTTCCTGATAATTAGTGATGTTGAACATCTTCTCATGTGCCTGTTGGCCATCTCTATGTCTTCCTTGGAAAATTGTCTATTTTGATCCTCTGCCCATTTTTAAATCAGATTATTTGTTTCTTATACTATTGATTTGTTTGAATTCTTTATATCTTTTAGTATTAATCTCTCATCAGATATGAGATTTATAAATATATTCTTCCATTCAGAAGGTTGCCTTTTCATTTTGTTGATGGTTTCCTTTGCTTTCCAGAAGCTTTTTAATTTGATGCAGTCCCACTTGTTTGCTTTTGCTTTTATTGCTTTGCTTTTGGAGTTGAAGCCAAAAGTTCTACACCAAGACTGATTTCAAGGAGCTTAGTGTCTGTGTTTAATCTATGAGTTGTATGGTTTCAGGTCTTACATTCAAGTTTTTAATTCATTTTGAGTTAATTTTTGTCTATGATGTAAGATAGTGGTCAAGTTTCATTCTTTCGCTTGTGGCTGACCAGTTTTCTCAACACCATTTATTGAAGAGATTGTCCTTTACCCATTGTATATTCTTGGTTCCTGTGTTGTAAATTAATTGACCATATATGGGGTTTCTTTCTGGGCTCTCTATTCTGTTCCATTGATTATGTGTTTGTTTTAATGCCAATATCATACTGTTTTGATTACTGTAGCTTTGTAGTAGTTTTAAGTCAGACAGTGTGATACCTTCAGCTTTATTCTTCTTTCTCAAATCTGCCTTTTGTGGTTCCATACAAATTTTAGAAATATTTTTTCTAGTTCTGTAAAAAATGCTATTGGAATTTATATAGGAATTTCATTGAATCTGTAGATTGCTTTGGGTAGTACGGACATTTTAACAATGTTAATTCTTCCAATGCATGAGCACAGAATAACTTGCCATTTTTTTGTATCTTCTTCAATTTCTTTTATCAGAGCTTCATAGTTTTCAGTATACAGGTCTTTCACTCCTTTGGTTAAATTTATTCCTAAACATTTTATTCTTTTTGATGCAATTGTAAATGGGATTTTTTTTTAAAATTTAACTTTCTGATAGTTTGTTATTGGTATATAGAAATGCAACAGATTTTTACATATTGATATTGTATCCTGCAACTTTACCGAATTTGTTCATTAGTTCTAACAGTTTTTGGTGGATTCTTTAGGGTTTTCTATGTATAGTATCATGTCATCTGAAAATAGTGACAGTTTTAATACTTCCCTTCCAATTTGGACGCCTTTTATTTCTTTTTCTTGCACAATTGCTGTGATTAGGACTTCCAATAATATGTTGAATAAAAGCAGTGAGAGTGGGCATCCTTGTCATGTTCCTGATCTTAGAGGAATAGCTTTCAGCTTTTCACCATTGAGTATGATGTCAGCTGTAGGTTTGTCATATATGGACTTTATTATGTTGAGGTACATTACCTCTATACCCCTTTGTTGAGAGCTTTTATCATAAATGGATCTTGACTTTTGTCAAAAGCTTTTTCTACATTTATTGAGATGATCACATAATTTTTATCCTTCATTTTGTTAATGTTTTGTATCATGTTGATTGATTTGTGGATGTTGAACCATCCTTGCATCCCTGGAATAAATTCCACTTGATCATGGTATATGATTCTTTTAACGTATTGTTGAATTTGGTTTGCTAATATTTTGTTGAGAATTTTTGCATCTGCATTCATCAGGCATATTGGCATACAATTTGTGGTGTGTGTGTGGTATTTTTGTCTGGTTCTGGTATCAGGGTAATGCTGGCCTAATAGAATGAGTTTGGAAGTGCTCCCTCCTCTTCAATTTTTTGGAAGTTTGAGAAGGGTACATATTAAATCTTCTTTGAACGTTTGGTAGAATTCACCAGTGAAACTGTCTGGTCTGGACTTTTGATTACTGATTCAATCTCATTACTGCTAATTGGTCTATTCAGATTTTCTGTTTCTTTATGATTTAGTCTTGGTAGATTGTATGTTTCTAGGAATTTATCCATTTCTTCTAGGTTATCTGATTTGTTGGCATATAATTGTTCATAGTAGTCTCATGATCCTTTATATATCTGTGACATCAGTTGTAACTTCTCTTTAATTTCTGATTTCATTTATTTGAGTACTGTCTCTCTTTATTTTGGTGAGTCTAGTTAAAGATTTGTCAATTTTCTTTATCTTTTCAAAGAACCAGCTCTTTGTTTCATTGATCCTTTTTATTGTTTTTTCAGTCTCTATTTCATTTATTTCCACCATGATCTTTATTATTTCTTGCCTTCGACTAACTTTGGGCTATCTTTGTTCTCCTTTTTCCTGGTTCCTTTAGGTGTAAATTGAGATTGTTTATTTGACACTTTTCTTGTTTCTTGAGGTAAGCAAGTATAGCTATAAACTTCTCTCTTCAAACGACTTTTTCTGCATCCCATAGATTTTGGACTGTTGTATCTCCATTTTCATTTGTCTCAAGGTATGTTTTTGTTTCTCCATTGACCCATTGGTGGTTCAGTATCATGTTGTTTAATTGCCACTTATTTGTAATTTTTACAGTATTCTTCCTGTAAATGATTTTTAGTTTTGTACCATTTTGTTCAGTAAAGATGATTGATATGATTTCAGTCTTCTTAAGTTTATTGAGATTTGCTTCATGGTCTAACATATGATCTATCTTGGCAAATGTTCCATGTGCACTTGAGAAGAATGTCTATTCCACTGCTTTTGGATAGAATATTCTATATACACCTATTAAGTTCACCTGGTCTAATGTTTCATTTAAGGTCAATGTTTCCTTATTGATCTTCTGTCTGGATGATCTATCCATTGATGTAAATGAGATATTAATGTTCCCTACTATTATTACATTGCTATCAATTTCTTCCTTTATGTCTGTTAATATTTGCTTTATATAGCTAGGTGCTCCTATGTTGGGTGCATA
Source organism: Equus asinus (assembly GCF_041296235.1). Taxonomy (NCBI): domain Eukaryota; kingdom Metazoa; phylum Chordata; class Mammalia; order Perissodactyla; family Equidae; genus Equus; species Equus asinus. The sequence goes on from NC_091793.1 coordinate 88,065,429, forward strand.
AATATTTACAAATATTATATCCTCTTCTTGGATTAACCTTTATCATTAGGAATTGCTCTTCTTTGTCTTTTATTGAAGTCTTTGTTTTAAAGTCTATTTTGTCTTAGATAAGTATAGATGCAACAGCTTTCTTTTCAGTTCCATCTTCGTGGAATATCTTTATCCATCCCTTCACTTTTAGTCTGTATGTGTGCTTAGATCTAAAGTGAGTATCTTGTAGGAAACATGTAGATGGGTTTTGTTTTTTTATTTATTCAGCCACTCTATGTCTTTCAATTGGCTAATTTAGTCCATTTACACTCAAAGTAATTATTGATAGGTATACACTTATTGTCATTATTTTAGTTGTTTTCTGGCTGTTTTTGTAGTTCCTCTCTGTTCTTATCTTATTCTCCTGCTCTCTTCCCTTTTGATTTCATGACTTTCTTTAGTGTTATGTTTAGATTTCATTCTTGTCATCTTTCGTGTATCTACTGTAGGCTTTTGCTTTTTGGTTACCATACAGTTCACATATAACAGTTTATATGTATAGAACAGTCTATTTTAAGTTTATAGAAACTTAAGTTTGAATGCATTCTAAAAATTTTGCATTTTTAAGCCATCTACATTTTATGTTTTTAAAGTTATATTTTACACCTTTTTATTTTGTGTATCCTTTAACTGATTATTGTAGCTATAGTTAATTTTGCTACTTTTGTCTTTTAACCTTCATGCTAGCTTTATAAATTGTTAATCTGCTACCTTTACTGTATATTTGCCTTTATCAGTGAGATTTTAATTTTCGTATATTTTCTTGTTACTAGTTAGTGCCTGTTCTTTTCAGCTTAAAGAAGTCCCTTTAAGACTTCTTGTAAGACTGGTTTAGTAGTGATGAATTCCTTTACTTTTTGCATGTTTAGAAAACTCTTTATCTCTCTTTCAACTATGAATGATAACCTTGCTGGGTAGAGTATTCTTATTTGAAAGTTTTTTTCTCACAGCACTTTGAATATGTCATTCCGTTCTTCTGAACTGCAATGTTTCTGTTGAACAATCAGCTGATGGTATTATGGGGGATAACTTTTAAGGTATCCAAGTATATACAGTCCTGTTTGACTGCAATCATAAACCTTGCTGCGCTCCAGATCAGGTGATGGCTTGGCAACATTTGCAAAACTTGGTCTTTCAGACAAGGGTATGAGCTCCTTTCTGAAAAGTGCCAACAAGCTGCAGCAAGGCCAAAGGAGAAGGCCCAGACGGCATCCCCTTGCCTATGTTTCTTTAGAGCAATTCTGTAGCTTCTAGATGTGTGGGAACCCTGAAGCCTGCCCCACAGACTGAATCTCCAGGACCAGTAAATAGACCTTTTTCACAGGAAGACTGACGATGTGTTTCATTCTGCTGTCTGTGCAGTGCCCTGGGAGTGGCAGCCTGCCTAGAACTGTCTCTCTGATTGTTTCAGGCCTGTGAGGTCCTCTTTAGTTTTTTCTTCAAGATGCACCCCTGCAAACTTTGTTGACGACCTAGAAATTTCAGGAACCACTGTGTGAAGGAGAGAGGGTCAATTATCTGTTCAATTCAGGAGGGGGGACCTGATGGACATGCTAAAGTGATGATTTTGTAACTAAGGAAGCAGTATTTCAGATCACTTGGAAAAAAGTGATGTCCTCAGTGAGTAAGACTACTAAAAATCTCAATGCATCCCTTGATATTGACTAACTAGTGTGCATGGATCTGGCCAATAGCTTTGTCTTTTCCTCATCAAATCTTGAAAGATTTGTAATTCATCATCATGATCATTTTGAGGATTTTCTGCCCTGTGCGTTATCATAATATCAGTAGGAAAACAAGATTTGTATTTTAAAAAATACACTTTGTTGTAAATGTTTTCTTGTATTCTCTCATATGATATGAGCATTCTGTGATGTCAGAAGAAACAAAGGCATGTTTTCAGATGGTATATGGATTTTGGCACAAAAAGTTACATAATCTAGTGGAACCATATGTGCACAGAAAGTTACAGAATCTAGTGGAACCCTACGTACACAGTGCATCACAGATTGGTGGACCTCTCTTCAGGACCAGGGTAGCTGGACTTCATGGGCAGTTGCCCCCAGGCTGTATATCTTTGGCCTTAGGCAGCCATGTCAAGCTGGGTCTTATAGTATAAACCTACAGATGGTGAGCAGGGTGAGTAATGTCCAGTATTTACCACTTTACTGTGGTGCTCTAGGCTCAGCAGTGAAGGTTCTAGACAACTGCTTCAGTGGCCAGCTCCAAAGATCATTGTATCCATTTTGAATAAGTGTCTTTCAGAACTTCTGGAGGAATCCTTTTTTAGGTTTCCAAGTGGAAAGTTATGTAGCTTGAATTGTGCCTCAGGTAGAAACTCAGTGGGTTGACTGGCAGCGAGGTGGAGACTCCTGGTATCAGAGCTGAGGTGGGGTGGCCCTACGTCATTAATTCACATATATTGAATTCATCTATCTTGTTGTGGACCAGTTGTGCTCTTTTAATGATGTCCATGCTACCTGCACAATAGCTGCTCTAATAATATGTATGTTCATAAAGTGGATCTTGGTGGAAAAAAGTCTGTTGGATTCAAAATTATTAAAAGAAAATTCAGCATTACATTTATCAATAAATGGAAGAGCTATTCGGTTCTCTAATTATAATTTTAACTTTTTTGATTTTTGAATGGTTGTAAAAATTGGTTTTAAAATTATGTCACTTGTTTGTAATATGTTTTGTTAATGGTGACTATTAATGGTTTGGGATGTGCTTGTATCATTTTAGGTATAGATGTGATATAAAAAGTTATAGAAGTGCCCTCCAGTATTGCTGGGCATAAGTGGGAGTTCTGGCTACCTTCTGGGACTCTATTGATAGCACCTGGGCACCATGTCATTTCAACCCCTTTTGAGAGTGAAAAGAGACTGAGTGGGGAATCTGGACTGCTATCCCAAACTTGCAGTAATGCAGTGGTGCCCCATATTCCTCCTGCTGGAGTGGCACGAGAGGAAGCTGACAAAAATAGAAGATGTACATAAGATCCAGTGCCTCATAACAGGATACCCCAAAAGTCCAAGTTCAATAAAAAATAACTAGTCCTACCAAGGACCAGACAAATCTCAACTAGAATGAAAAAAGACAATAAATAGATGCCAACACCAAGAAGACAGAGACATTAGAGTCATTTGACAAAGATTTCTAAGGAGCCATCATAAAAATGTTTCAATGTCCGATTAAAAACATGATTAAAACAAATTTTAAAAAATCTCAGCAAAGAAATAGAAAGTTTTAGCATATAAATAGAATATAAATGAAAGAAACAGATGGAAACTTAGAATTGAAAAATAAAATTAAATTAAAAACAGTGAATGGGTCAAGAGCAGAATGGAGGGGATAGAGTAAAGAATCAGTGAAGTTGAACATAGACAATAAAAATTTCCCAATCTGAACAATGAGGAGAAAATAGACCGAAAAAAAATAAAATAGACTTCAGGACCTCTGGGACTGTAAAAATCTAGCATTCATGTCACTGGAGTCCTGCAGGGACAGGGGAAATAGCTCAGGGCTAAAAGTTATACCATATCTTGGGCCATAGAACAAACCTCAGCAAAGTTAAATGGATTGAAATCATACAAAGTGTGTTTTCTGACCAAAATGAAATCAAACTATAAGTCAAGAACATATAAATATCAGGAAAATCTACAAATACTTGGAATTTAAACAGCAGATTTTTAAATAATTTATGAGTCAAAGGGACAGTCTCAAGGGAAATGAAAACTGTATTGCACTGAATAAAAATACAACATAAAATTTGTATGACACTTTTAAATAGGACTAAGAGGGAAATTTATAGCACTAAATACATGAGAAAAGAGGGAAAATGTCAAATCAATAATTTGAAGTCCTACCTTAAGAATCTAGAAAAAGACCAAAGAAACCTAAAGCATGCAGATGGAAGGAGATCATGAAGATACGAACAGAAATCAATGAAATGGAAAGGAGTAAAACAATGAAACAAAAACTTGTTTTTTTGCAAAGATCAATAAAATTTACCAACTGACAAAGATAAAAGGGAGAAGGCAAAAATTACCAATACCATTTGTAAACAGGGGATATCACTACAGACCCTGCAGATATAAAAGGAAAATAATAGAATAATTTGAACAACTCTACTCAGACAAATTTGACAACTTAAATGAAATGGACTAATTTCTTGAAAAGCATAAACTGCCACAAATTATCAAATATGAAATAAATTATTTGAATAGTCCTATAGCTGTTAAGAAAATTGAATCCATAATTTAAAAACTCATGAAAGAGGAATTGCCAGGCCCAAGTAATTTCACTGGGAAAATCTACCGAATTTTAAAAAAGAATTAAAACAAATTATACACAATGTCTCCCAGAAAAGACAAGAAAAGGGAATACATCTCAATTCATTTTATGAAGCTAGTATACACTAATGCCAAAACTAGATAATGACAGTAAAGAAAAGGAGAACTAACGTCTAATATCCCTCATGAAATTAAACACAGAAATCTTTATTATAATAATAGAATTCAGCAATATATAAAAAGAATTGTATGCCATGACAAATGTGGTTATTACAGTGACACAAGATTGGTTCAATATTCAAAAGCTATTAATGTAATCCACCATATTAATAGGCTAAAGAGAAAAACCATATGGTCATATCAACTGGTATACAAAAAGCATTTGAAAAAATGCATTTATGACAAAAATTCCAAGAAAAATGGGAGTAGAGGGAAACTTTCTCAATTTGATAAAGAAGATCTATAAGAAAACCTGCAGCCAATACTTAATGGTGACTTAATGGTGAAGAATTTGAATACCTCCCCACTAAGATCAGGAAGAAAGCAAAGATATCTGGTCTAACCACACTTACCCGACATAGTGCTGGAAGTCCTAGGCAGTGCAACAAGAGTAAAAAGGAAATAAATATCATCTAATCGGACAAAAAGAAATGAAACTTTTCATATTTGCAGATGATATGACTGTCTAACCTAGAAAATTCCAAGGTGTGTACTAAAAAACTCCTCGAAACTGAGTTTTGCAATTCTGCAGGGTACAAGATAAACATCCTAAAAGTGATTGTAGTTCTATATGTTAACAATGAACATGTGGAGACCAAAATTAAAAATGCAATGACATTTATAATTGCTCAAAAAAGAGAGAAATGCTTAGGTGTGACCCTAAAACAATATGTACAGGACTTACATGCTGAAAAGTACAACCATACTAATGAAAGAAATCAAAGATCTAAATAAATAGACAGACATACTATGTTCATGGATTGGAAGACCCAACATTGTAAAAATTTCAATTGTCCCCAAATTGATATATGTTTAATACAATTCTTATTAAAATGCCAACAAAATTATTTCTTACATATAGAAATTACTGTATAATTTGTATAGAAAAGCAAAGGAACTGGAATAATTAACAAAATTCAAAAAAGGAGAATGAAAAAGCAGGAATAGGTCCACCCAGCTTCAAAACTGATTATACAGCTACAGTATTCAAGACTGTGTGGTGCTGGTGGAGATACAGACACAGAGATCAATGAAACATAATAAAGAGCCTAGAATTAAGTCCACACAAATATGCTCAACTGATTTTTGACAAAAATGAAAAAAAGAAAGCAATTCAATGGAGGAAGGATAGCCTTTTCAAAATGGTGCCGGAGCAACTGGATATCCGCAGGCAAAAATATAACCTTTACCTAAACCTCACATCTTATATAAAAATTATCTCAAAATACATCATAAACAAATGTAAAACATAAATTTATAAAACTTTTAGAAAAAAATCATGGGATAAAATACTTGGGAGCTAAAAGCATGATCCATAGATGGAATAGTAGATTAATTAGATTTCATCAAAATTAAAAACTTTTGCCCTGCAAAAAATGCTTTGAAGAGGATAAAAAGATGAGCTACAGACTTGGAGAAAGTATTTGAAAACCACATATCTTACAAAAGAATAACATGTAGAACATAGAGAGAGCTGTTAATATTCAACAGTAAGAAACCAAGCAATCAACTTAAAAAATAGGCAAAAGACATGATCAGATATTTCATTCAAGAGGATATATAGATGGCAAATAAGTACATTCAGTAATGTTCAGTATAATTAGTCATTAGGGAAATGCAAACTAAACACACGAGATATCACGACACACCTATCAGAATGACTGAAACAAAAAATAGTGATAAAACTAAATGCTTATAAAGACAAGGAGAAATTCGTTCACTCATGCATTGCTGGTGGGAATGTAAAATGGTACAGCTAATCTGGAAAAGAGTTTGGCAGTTTCTTAAGGAAATTAAACATAAAATACCATACAACCTAGTAATTTCACTTCTGGGCATTTATCTCAGAGATATGAAAACTTACATTCATGAAAAAACCTGAATACAAACTTTCAGAGCATCTTTATTCATAATAGCCAAATGCTGGAACCAACCCAGATATCCTTCAGTGGGTGAATGGTTAAACAATCTGAGCTACATGGATGGAACACTACTCTGCAATTAAAAAGGAATTAACTATTCACACACAGAACAACTTTGGTGAATCTCCAGAGTATTATACTGAATGAAAAAAGCCAATCCCGATTAGTTACTTACTGAATGATTCCATTTATATAATATTCTTGAAATGACAAAATTATACAAATAGAGCACAGATTAATGGTTGCCACAGTTTAAGAATGAGCAGATGGAGACTACAAGCGAAACATGAGTAATTTTTGTAGTGATAGAAATGTCCTGTATCTTGGCTGTATCAGTGTCAAGACGCTGGCTGTGATATGGTACTACACTTTTACAAGATGATACCCTTGAGGAAAACTGAGTAAAGGGAACATGGGATCTTTATGTATTATTACTTACAATTTCATGTGTATCTACAATTTTCTTCAACTCAAAAAAAATTAATTAAAAATAACTTATAGAAAGAAGCTCAACTTTCTCATAAACATTTTATAAGATTTTATACAGAAATTTAAAAAAATTCAATATTTAATACACCCTCTAATATTTTTGTTGTTGTTGTTGCCTCCAGGGGAAGATTCACCCTGAGCTAACATATGTTGCCAATTTTCCTTTTTTTTGTTTTTTTAAGTGGGCCTCTGCCACAGCATAGCCACTGATAGACAAGTGGTGTGGTTCTGCACCCAGGAAGTGAACCTGGGTCTCCAAAGTGGAGCATGTCAAACATTAACCACTAGGCCATTGGGGCTGGCCCCATCCTCCAATATTTTAAATTTGTTCTTAGCACAGGTGTATAACATAAAGAAAAATATGATTAAATATTTTCACAAAGCCCAATATGGATGCCCCCTAGGTTCGTTCCAATTTATCCCAGTGTGAGTTTCAAAGAAACCAAGATTTTTATCATAAGAAAGAAAAATCCCACAAAGAAAGAAATAATTTTTTAAATCACTGGTTCGCAACCTCCAATAAAATAATTATCTAGGTAATTTTTATACCAAAATTTGCATGACTATTTTGATGGGGAATTTTATAATGGATATATTAGGCTGACACCACCTGAATCTATTGATAAGACTTCCCTAAACATCAGTTTATCAAACTAAACAGTACAAATCGTTCATTGGATGTTAAGTGGATCCTGATATGGTAAAATAGAGAACATAGAGCACAGCTATGAAGTGATTTTGCTTCGCAAATACTACCAAAAACATCAATATGAATTTATTCAAAACTATAATGCTATCCACCAGTTTATAGGAAACCTGGAGCCGAGGAAGAGGTTAAGTGATGATTTAAGGAAACAAATAGTTACATGAAGCATAAGAACAATTCAACATGAGAAATGACCCAGTTTCTTCAACACGGAAAGGAGCAACTGTTAAAGATTAAATGAAATGAGACATTTTAACCAAATGAAAAGTGAAGATCTTGTTTGTATTTGATTGGAACACACTGTTTTAGCAAAAATTAAGTAGAGACTGAATAATGATGATATTAAGAAGTAATTGTTTTATTATTTGTGTTTGATGTTATTGTGGTTATGTTTAAAATGGCCCTTAATTTTTAGAAATATGTATTGCACTTCTTATGAGTAAAATTATATGATGTCTGGAATTTGCTTTAAAACACTCCAGCTAAATAACATCATCAATGACAACCAAAGTGGGAGAATGGAGATAATAGAGTAATATTGGCCAATGTTTGTAATTGTTGAATTTGGAAGATGGGCATATAAATGATCATTATATCATCCTTCATACTTTTGCATATGTTTGAAAATCTTCCACCAAAAAAAATGCACATATATACTAATTTATGACATGCAAAAACAAAGAGAGATCAGAACCGATTGTCAGCTTTTCATAGAATATTTTAAAACAGCTGAAGTGTTCTATTTCCGGATTAGTGTATTATTTAGACACTGGCTGAAACTGTGTCAGTCATACAAAGTGAATGCCCTTGTATTTTTTCTAATATCCTTCTCCAATAGCATTTGTCATCCAGAGGCTGAGACATTAACATACCCCTGTTTTTTTCACTATATCTGCCCTTGGACACTCTATTGTATATCTATCCTCTGAAGAATCCTGACTTCAATTAATTTCTGAGGTTTAGTGGTAACACAGTTAAAGGTATTGCTTTGAAGATTCTCATGGTCAAAAAGTAAGTAAACATAAATGGGAAGAGAGATTATCTGCTTTGGCTTTTCCCTATCTTCCCCTTTCTTCCTGCCTTCCTTCCTTCCTTCTTAGGGATTCCCTTGGTATTAGTTGAGTAATATACATTAAAAACAACAACAACAAAAATCCAGTTACCCAGGGCAAATATCTTTTGCACTTGATCAGGAAGAAAACAAAATAAAACAAAACATTTTTTTTTAAGTACAGTACATTATCCTGCAGAGTTGTCATATGAGACCAGAAAACTATACTCTTGTTCAAACTCCTGAAGTTGGAAAAAAAAAAGCGATGCAAATTAAGTGTGAAATGTAAATTATTCTGAAAACTAACAAGGACAGCAACATTAAAAGAACAGAGTCATCAAGGGAAATTCAAATCCAGGACACAGCTGTGTAAAACCTTAGACAGTGAAGAGTAGCAACACTCATGTAAACAAGGAAAGGATTACATAAAAGAGAATGCTCAATGAAAAGAAATGGACTAAATCTATTTTTATTTAGAGGAGACCATTGCAAGATATTTTAATTACTGTTTAAAAATACCTTTATGGAACAACTTCCACTTACATTAAAGATAAAATGGAATTTTGCTTCATTTTGTTGAGTGTCTTTATAGCTATAGGATGTCTAAAAGGAATATGCTGTTACCTAAGGTGGTCAAAGAAGAAATTGTTCATTCATTTACTAATTCAACAATCTTTTAATGGTTCCCTGCTATGTTATGGGCATTAATGGTTCAAAATTAAGAAGATACAGTCCTCAATTTTCATGCACTTAAAATCCTGTAGGGGATGCTGGATATCAAATAGAAACAATTATTACAGTGAAATGGATCACTGGAGATATACCTAGAGTTCAAGGGGAGCTCAAAGGGGCCCCTGAGTCATACCAGGGACATAAAGATTAAATTAAGTTTTGAAGGACTAGAAGAGTTATTCTAATGGAAATAAAAAGAAAAAGATGGTGACAGCTATGGTGGGGATGGGTGGAGACAGGTTGCTGGCATTCTAAGCAGAAGAACCCATGTAAGACACGGTGGTCTGCAAACCCTTGAAGCATTCTAAAATTGAGAGTATTTGGGTTGAGCCAGAGGGTGTATTTTGGTGACCAGAAGAAGGTGCTAGATGTGAAAGGGACACAATGCACAAAGAGTCTGTCTGATAAACTGTATAACTAAATAACAAAGGGTCTGTGTGATAAACCATATAAATCAAGACTTATAAAGCATGAGAATGAATTGAAGGATGTTAAAATGAGAGGGATGATATGGTCTGATATGAATTCCACAAAGATATCCCCATACTCAAGTTGAATGGTGGTAGACTTTAGAGAACCAAAGGAGTAGTGAGAAAATCAGTGAGGATTCTATTTCAGTAATGTTCTCTTGTATCTAATATCTGTGGTTAATAAGAAGTTATTTACAAAATGGTCAGTCATTCTCCTATCCATTTTGTGACTTTCTCCTTCTCTGCTCTGTAATCAAAGTGGCTGATCCCTGCAAACTACATTTCCCAGACTCCTTTGTCCATTAGACTTCCAGTAAGGTTTAGCCAATTGGAGTTACTCGTGTGAGATTGCAGGAGAGAAGTCAGGGTATTTCTCCAAACACTATTTAATTTTATTACAGTTTAGGGGCTGGCCTGGTGGTGCAGCGCTTAAGTGCTCAAGTTCTGCTTCGGCATCTGGGGGTTTGCCAGTTTGGATCCCAGGTGAGGACATGTCACTGATTTGGCAAAAAGCCATGCTGTGGTAGGCATCCCACATATAAAGTAGAGGAAGATGGGCATGGATGTTAGCTTAAGTCCAGTCTTCTTCAGCAAAAAGAGGAGGATTGGCAGCAGTTAGCTTAGGGCTAACCTTCCTCAAAAAAATTTTTTTTTACTATAGTTTAGGACCCAACATGCTTTCTGTCTTTCTTTTTTAATAGATAGGGCCCCAAGCATAGTTGAGTAGTGTAGTAAGATATCTCCAAAAATATGCAAGATAGAATTTGATAAGTTTCAAAATAAAGGGGAAAAATATTCTTAGGGCTTAAGCAGAGAGTGAGAGCTTTAAGCTGATCAAAAAAGGAGAAATGGGTTTCATATGCTGGTTTGTTTGAATTCACTCAACTCATAATTTAATGTATTCTGAGGGCTACAGCTGAAAGCATCTCAGAGTTATGTCCCCATTGCATCACTGACCTTCATAAGATTCCTAACCTCCTGGTACTTCTCTCTGTATGTCTGCTATGAGTCCTATTTCTATGCTTCCTGTTTTGGCCTTTATCTGATAGAAACGAGCTTGTAGTACAGCTGTGTGAGCAGAGAGAGACAGGTCATCAGATGGTAAGAGGGACGGCCAGCAGACCTGATATTTACCAGGGGTAACAGAACTGATGACGTGGATTGGAAGCAGCATAATAACTTTGGGATCAGAGGCTATCCATTAATTTCTGGATCCAGAGAAGAAAATACTTAGAAAAACTATTACCAACATATATGAACTGGAAACCCTGCAGATTTCCTATATGGATGTGGAAGAGGAAGGTTTTTTTGGAGATAGATGCAATAGGGAGAAATTCCCTGTTAAATTTTGATATGAAAAAATAAATCGTTCTATTGTGGAGTTTTGATTTTGTCTTTAGATGATGCTCATGTAATGTCAGTCAGAAAGATAGTGTGCAATCAGGAATAAAAGAGGAAGAGGACCTAGACAGAGTGCCCATTTCTGCCACATGAACAAAGAGAAATCAACCATTTAACTGAAACAATGACAGCCGCAACAGTGAAAACACCAGCTATAACAACACAGCGCCTCTTCTTTTTGGTCTTAGGAGACTCATAGTGCATGGCACACTCAATAAATATTAGTGCTCAATAAATATTGGCTTAATGAATGAATGGTTAAATAAATGACAAAGTGAATCTTTTAACAGCACTTGGGTAAAACAATTTTTAAGACAATGCTGGAAATAAAGCATTCTTTTATTTATCCTCAAATCTAAGTGATCTCCAATAGGTATACTCAGACCAAAATTATTAGTATTATTTTTAATTAATAAGTTTTTTCCTCTTGCGTTGAAACAGTGGATCGAATTTTATAGATACCCCAAAGCTGTCCAAAACAGTATTTACCCTTGAAATGCAGAAGACCTGAAGCGTGAATTACTGGACATTATGCAATCATCTATTGACATCTTCATTTCCTTCTCAAGCTATGAAATTAAGCCTTCTTTTATTTTAATGATGAAAATACTGGATCTGTGGTATAGAAGGGTAAACTTGAATTTTCTTAACAATAAAAAAATACAAAGTATCATTGGCAAAGCTGCAATATCCTTCCAAAAACTGAAGCACGATAGACAGAATATTCCAATGGGCAGATGTTAACTTAAAGTGCGCATTGTTTGGAAAAGGAGTTAATTAACAACTTATTAATTGGATAGAAAATCTGAAACTGTTGTACTTCTAGCAAATACATAATTTTCTTCAAGTATTATTAAAGCGTTTTTGTTGTACCTATTAAAGATTCTTGTCTCTAAGTTAATTTCATTATGCTAATAAGCTATCATCGTTACAGAACCTAAGCTTTGATCCATGTTAATTGTCGTGATCTTCAAAGACAAAGTCACCACTTACTTTAAATGAATTTTACATCTTTTTAAAGAATCACACGGAAATTAGGGGAAGTAATTAATTTTTTATTATGTGTCTCCATATTTTTAAGGGAGGAAGTCAATGGTATTGGCTAGAATTCATTTTAACATTTAACTAGGGAAAACAGCATGAGGCAAAAAAACCGTTCAGATGCAAAAGATTAAAGAAAATTTGAAACTGGGACCTAATTTGTCTTGATAAACTTTGGTGTTTAATATGCTTCTTTTGTTCTCAGTGTGAAACTGCAGGGTTTTGATTTGTAAAAACTTTTTGAAGAATTAATTCTTTCTAATTTTTATTCATTTCTTTCCCTTTCTTTTACAGTAAGACAGACAAGTTGACCTTCAAACCATAACACTTTTAAATATCTATGAACTTACAAGGTTAAATATATTAGTGATCTGATATTAGCTATTGTACACTAACAGAGTGTGTTTCTTCTAAGGCAGATTAGACCTAGCTGTTCCTATATAAGAACTAGTTATTTGAACCTTGAGGGGTATAAGCAAATAGTGTTATTAAATTATTTGCATTTCTTTTTGTAACCAGAAAAGATCAAGTGTGGAAATATTAACTCCTTCATTTTATGAAAGTTTATTTTGTAAGAAGACAAAATGTACTGTAAGGACATATCTGAAGTGGAAAATTACTGTTTGTATCTTTAACATAACCATAGCGATGTGCATATTAGGGACCGTCAAACTAGGTCAAAAGCTGAATCGAAAACCAGAAAGGCAAAGGATCATATGGTATATTTTTTCCGTAAACTTTCGGAGAAGGGAATTTGCCAAAATTGCAATTTTGTAATCATGTATACTGTATCGAGCCACCTGACATTATTTTAAAGATATGGGCTATGGAAGAGATATTACAGTTAAACATACATTTAAAAAAAAGCAGAATTCACGAACTGATGTAAATTGGTGCTTCACAGAAAATGGAAATACATCAAATGAATTTTTTAGAGAAAATTTAGTGGCTGTAATATAATTGTTAGCAAATGGGAACATCTCAATACAACAAACAAGTTAATGGTGAAGTTCTCCCTTGCTGTGAAGGATGTCTGGGACCCATTGAAGAGGTGATGAACTTGTCATAATGGGTTCTTGAATGTAAACCAATAGTTCTTAATTCTTTGTATACAAGAAAATTACCTGATGATGGAAAAATATGAATTCTAGCATGGTGCCCAAGCGTTTATGTTTCTCACAAGTACTGTTAGCTGACTCTTTTTTTTTTTAGGAAGATTAGCCCTGAGCTAATTGCTGCCAATCCTCCTCTTTTCTCTGAGGAAGACTGGTCCTGAGCTAACAACCATGCCCATCTTCCTCTACTTTATATGTGGGACGCCTACCACAGCATGGCGTGCCCAAGTGCTTCCATGTCTGCACCTGGGATCCGAACCAGGGAACCCGGGGCCGCTGAAGCAGAATGTGTGCACATAACCGCTGTGCTACCGGGCCAACCCCATGTTAGGTGATTCTAATGCACATAGTTCATAGACCACACACCTTAAACATAAGATTAATAACAACCTCAGATTTTATGAGACTTTAAAATACATTTCAATTCATAAAATTTTTACTAGTCAAAGTGCCAATAATCTATGTATAAAATAGCCATACAAATTAGTATGTTGGTTTAATAATTTCAGTATTAATAATATTTTATGTGTTATATAATGACTAAAAAAAATTAATTAATTATATAATTAGGGCATTTCAAAATATACCTTCAAATTAGTATTGTCCTCTTCAAAACTGTAAACCTGTAAAGATTTTATGGTAAGGCTGCCATTTGTATTGTTTTCTTTGCGTATTACAGGCACTTAATGGATGTTTGTTAAATGGGGAAATTGGACTTTAATCTTTTATCCTGTAAGCCAGTATGAGACTCACTTTAAGTTTATCCATTTTATTTACCAGATGTGGCTATTTTCAAAAAAATTATTATGTGTAGACAAAGGAAAAGATTTCTACCCCTGAAATTGTTCTAAAAATGTGCTGGAGTTTATGAAGTTATTTACATGAATTTTTGAGATATTCCAGGTTCTGCAATAATACACGAACATGTGTTCCATGTGTCATCTTACAAATTTTGATAGACAGACCACATATTTGCATAAGTGCAAAGGTACAGTTTCTCCTAGACCTGCCAGCATGTGGGTGTAGGAGTTCTACATTATATTTTGAGATTGAATTTCTGGTAAATGTAATTTAGGGTGAAAAGATTTAGAAAAGAAAATTGTTTACATTAAAAAATATCAAACTCTAGCCACAACTAGAAGGACGTGCAACTAAGATATACAACTATGTCTTGGAGGGATTTGGGGAGATAAAGCAGAAAAACAAAATCAAACTCCTAAGTTCCTGCTAAACAAATCTTTTATCCTTTGACATCTCATTTGACATTTCAAATGCATTCTAGAAATAATAATAATAATCAGTGTATGGGATCATTCTTATATTGAAGATGTTGATTTTGCTACATGGAAAGGTTGGAGGACGTAGTAAAGGTAGCAAAGAATTCAAAGCTTATCCTGCATTGGAATTGTGTTCAGCTGAGGTTGAGGAGAAAAGAGGCATAAGGTTCACATCCAGCTGTATCAGTTTCTTTCTAACTTCTCAGAGCAGCCTGATGAAGATGGAAGGGAAAAGTAAAACCTGCATAAAGTTTTCTCCATCTTTGGGACTGTAAGGAAAGAATGAAGGGAGCACTGCTTTTCTTGACAGATGTCAGCGTAGAAGTTCACAGGTTCTCATATTCTCTCTATCCCAACCAAAGCCATGTGGACACTAATCTAAGAGGTAACTGCTACATATGATGGTTTAGAGCAAAACATGCCTTGTACGAATGGCAAATCAGAGGAGAAGTATATGAAGGATCAGACCCTCTGTGTATAGTTTTAGTAAATTAAATATTTTTAGATCAGGGTTGCATATGATAAAAATTATGAATAAACAAATTTAAGGTTAGGAGATGAGTGGCTGAGGAAACCAGAACTGTTCAATCGTTTAATCAAAGATGGAATTTATTGCCTAAAAATTTTGTTGCAAGACTTTTTTAAAACTATCAAAACAACACTGCAATGGCTTCAAAGAAATTTGTGATCAAAGGTGTACTAAATTCTATGATTAAGGACTGTAATCCAGACTTTGTCAAATGCTATAAGCATTGAAGAGCAATACCTCCAAATAACATCGGGGATTTACTTCTAAATATCCCATGGCTTTCCAGCCAAAGGAATATAATATTTGCTAAATGAAATAGACATTTTCCCAGCTTTTGCTTGAATTAGGGGATCATTAACATTCTTTATTCATTGTACTCTATAAGACAGGTAGCAAACTGGCCCTACCATATTTTGTTTGGCTTATATAATATTTTAAAATATTTCGAAGTTAGTTTCTAGCATTTAAAAATCATGTGATTTTATACAAATATATGGATATCTAGCTTTAATTGAAAAAATCCGGGGCCAGCCCAGTGGCACAGTGGTTAAGTTCTCACGTTCTGCTTCTTGGTGGCCCAGGGTTCACTGGTTCAGATCCTGGGTGCAGACACGGCACTGCTTGGCACGCCGTGCTGTGGTAGGCATCCCACATATAAAGTGGAGGAAGATGGGCATGAATGTTAGCTCAGGGCCAGTCTTCCTCAGCAAAAAGAGGAGGACTGGCAGTAGTTAGCTCAGGGCTAATCTTCCTCAAAAAAAAAAAAGAAAAAAAGAAAAAATCCACTATCCTTAAATACTGAACAATTTTTTTACTTAGCAAAGATGGGATGAGGTTGGGTAGAAATGTCTTTAAACACTTGCTCTGTACTTCCCTGTTCACCTTGGCACCTGTCTAGCCTCCTTCACTCACGTAAATAACTTGTCTAAGACCTAAAGACACTTGAGTTTGCCACAACTGATAAAAAACAGAGTCTACCAGAAATAAATATTAATGCTACATCTGCTACAGGAGAGCCTTCTATGTGAAAATCATTGGGATATATTGAAATTCAAAAAGATATTAAGGACAATATTGTAAGGAATGAAAAGACAGTGGAAAAACAAGAAGAGATTGAATTATTATCTTAAAAGACACGTTCAGGTAAGTTCATGTTCAAATGACCTTTTTCAGCATTTCAGAAAACCTTGGGCAAGTCTGTGAGTATTCAGCAAATCTTAGACTAAGAGAAATGAAATGGTAAGTTTTGATGCAAATAATCTTAGTTTCTGTATATAGTAAGTAACATTCTAACTTAAGAATGTCAAAATACCTCTGACTGAAGATTGTTATAAAATGTTTGGGGTTAACTATGTTAGATGCTTTTCTCTTCTAAAGACCTTTGCTTTTAACTAAATGCTTGCTTATCTTTCTAATTTAACATAGCCCCACATTCTTCTTTGTAGTAATTTTGGGCTATCTGATAACATATAATGGAAAACATGTTTATGTCTTCCACTAGTTCTTGTTGCATATTTCAAATGCTTAGAACAACAATTTTCAGAAGCTTTCATTAAGGTTAATTTAAAAACTACATTAAATACAAACAGATTTTCTCACAAACAAAATGCAATGTGTACTTAACAGACTTCTGTATGTTATATTTGATAAACTACCTCATATAAATGCAAATTTTGACTTTCTGCCAGAACCAGGTGGTATGGAAAATATTTCTATTAAACAAATAATGCTGGAAGAGCAAACTTCAAGCACTGGTATGCCGCATTGGAATAGAGGATGTTTTCGTTCAGGTTTGATGTATATTTTCAGATTGACCTTTTCGTGTGCAAAATGAAACGTACATACTGAAGAATAATATATGGTGAGCAGTTGTCTTTGGTGCGAAAGAAGTTTCAAGAAAATATACTTGGGGAAGGATTTGGTATATTTGGAGAAATAGGGGAAACTACTTTCTTTTGTTTTGCATGGTTATTTGCTAGCATCATCTCTTTTCCTCTGATAGTTATCTGACTAGCTTTCATCTCAACCACTAAGTAAAATTGAACAAGGAGAGCTAAATAAAGCAGGATAGTCCTAAACGTTGCCTCACATGGAAAAGCTTTTTTTGAACTCTCAGCCAGACAAAATACAATCAGAATATAAAAGCAAACAGAAGACATCCCCCAAACTGATAACCGTAGTCTAACCATGAGAAAAGTCTTAGAAAAAACAAAATTAAGGGACATTCTACAAATTATCTGATCAGTACTCCTCAAAATTTGTCAAGGTCATCAAAAACAAGGAAAGTCTGTGATACAGACCAAATGGGACTCCAGAGACATGATGACTAAATGTAATGTAGTATTCTATGGGATCTTGAAACAGATAAAGGACATGGAGAAACTAGTGAAATCCAAATAAAGCATGGAGTTTAGTTAATAGTAATGTATTGATGCTGGCTCATTAATTATGACACGTACTGAAGTAATGTTAAGATGTTAACAATAGCACGAAATTGAGTGTAGGGTACATGGGGATTCTTTGCAACTTTTCTGTAAATCTAAAACTATTCTCTCAAAAAAGTGTTTTTATATTAAAAAAAGCAATTAAAAGATAAATGGAGGAAATATCATTTGGCCTGAAGGTATGTGTTGATCCTTATGGGGATGCTTTATGTTCACTCTTAATAGGGTAAGAATTAGTTACACCATGAAACACACATGATGTCCACTAGAGGTTTAAGTATGCCATCTCAAAAAAGTCATTGCCTACATGAAGTTCGATGGGGAAATCCATGACCTTGACTCCATTGATACTGGGCTATCCATGATCTTCATCCCTTTGGTATTGGGTTCTAAAGATTAGGCTTAACAAACTTGCTCTTCACTATGCTGATAGGCTATATTTGTGAGGTGTTATTATAAAATTGGTGTGAAGACTTTGGAGAAATGTTTAATTTAAGACAAGGTGGTAACATGTAAGAATGTTGCAAATCATTTAAAAATACTATATTGTTGATAATATGAAATATAGGAATAATATGCACTTTGAAAATGAGGGAAACAACATAAGAATTTGAAAATTGGGAACAACATAAAAGAATTTTTAGGTTTGATATAATAGGTTAAATATCTAAAAGCAAAATAGTAAAACTAAAAAAAGTGTGTGTGTGTGTGTGTATATATATACACACATATACACACACATACATACATATATAAAGAAGAAGAGGAGGAGGAAAGAGTAGAAAGAGAAGGGAGAGGAGGAAAAGGGAGGGAGAAAGAAGAGGAAGAGGATGAGGATTTGGGGGACCTCTGTTCTAAGCAATGAGCTGTGAACTTTACATACTCTGCAAGTTTGGTGTTACTGTTAGATGGCGGACTTGTTTTTATTGTCTCAGAGATCATACATGATAAAGCTGGGATTCAAATCCAAGTCCATGTAACTCCAAAGGCTATGATTTTACATCAGTGAGTTAACATGCACATAGTAGAGCATTATCTACATAATACCCTTGATCTCAAGTAATTCTAGTACGGTTTGTTGGCTCAATTAGTCAACTATGGGAATTATTGCATTTATCTTTGAGGTACTAATAAATTAATATATTTTATTCTCGAAAATACTAAAGGACTTCCTAACCAAAATATCCATTACCAATTTTTTTTAAAGGATAATATGAAATTAAATTTTCTCTTTGGTGAAATATCTATTAACTTCAAAATGTAAATGTTGATGTATACTAACTCCATGATGTAAAATTTTGTAGGAATTGTAAAAATGAATCAAAGATAGAGGAGAAAGAGCGAGGATGACACATTAAGACACTTTGCAAGGTCTTAATGAAAAGTTACCAGGGAGGAAAAAAGAGATTTTGTTCATATTATCATTCTTGTTTGTTTGCTTGTTTACTATAAGAGCTGAGGTTTTCGTCTGTCTAAAAATAGCTATTGTTTTGGTAAGAAACGTGTTCTTCCTGCTAGAGAAGATAGACTAAGCTAGTTGAGACTACAAAGATCTCTTCAGACCTCTGATCTAATGTGTTATTTTTGCTAATCTGAGGTTAACATCACTGACTCATAAAATAACTTTATAATTGTCTCTAATGACAACATCTAAGTATACAACTCTAAAAGGCAACTAGTTTGAATAAAATAATTCTCATTAATCTCATGGCATACTTAAATTTATTTCATTTTAGTGTCAAAATGGAGCCAAGGTTTTTAGAGTTCATGACCTTTCAGAACAAAATCTTTCCCCTCCCATTGAAATGGGAACAGTTTCCTAAGAAATCATTGTCTTTTGAGAACTAATAAGTTAGATATACATATAATCAGCACAATCAACACTCTATTCCAAGAGGAAGTTAAATTTCAAAATTGGAGATGTTTTTATTAGTTCTTCATTTAAACATTTTTCTGAATCCTTGAGAGAATTCAGAACTCAGAAAAGGGTTTGATTATGTAAAATACGATTTTAGTGGTGGGTTAATAAAATCATGTGTTCTCTAGCATATTTAATTTGAAGAAGCCTAACAAATGGCATCGATTTTATAACAAAATCAATATTTGCCTTGCTAAATTGGGTAAATTCATTTCTCTAAATTTTATTTAATATCAAAAGAACAAAATTCAAAGAATATGCAAAACCAGAGACTTACAAAATTGAATATGAAGTGAAACAGTATCAAAAACTGTATTAAGCTGGTCCAGATTAGGTATTATTTAAAGCAGATAGTCAAAAGTATTCAGCTTTTAAGGTAATGTTCTCATATATTTAAATGTGAATGACTTCAAATTTAACATTATTATTATTTCTTTATATTTTTTCCCAGAGAAAATTTCAGATTTTGAGCCAAGTAAGGAATTATATGGTTGGAGTTTACATAATGCAGACCTACAGAGTGTTTTATATTATGTCTGTGAAAGAGAGCATTAGATTTCACAGAGAAAGTCATGGAGATGCCACATTGTTGAAATTTCTGATCTGGTTGCAGTGCTTAGGTTTGAATAAAAAACCCGAGGGCTAAATTCACAAAACAATTACATTTGCTTTTTGCACCCTTGATGCCCAAAACGCTAGAATTTGCACTTTTAAACAGGCAAAAGAAATTCTCTTTTCCCTCCTTACAAAACTTTAAACTTACAAATGTTTCTTACTTAACTTTAAATACTCTCCTTAGGGGTTTTGCTGGCCTGAAAAAAATGCAGGGCAGCCAAGAAAGGTGTTCCCAGCTCAGCCATCCTGTTTATCTATCTGCTTAGCTCCAGTTCATTTCAAAACACAGGCACATAAAGAATCCTACCAGGGGCATGTATAAAATATGTAGCATCACTTTAAAAAGTAGTTCATGTCATTACTTTTTAACACACATTTATTTCTAAAAGAAAGGATTTAATGATATGACCACTCAGACCCTAGTTCTCTTTACTATTGAATACCGGATTATATCCATTTAAAGCTCACTTCTAACCATCAGTGTCGGAAATATATATGCACAAATGCATATATATATTATGTATAATACATATTAAATAGATATTCAAATTCCTTCATATTCTAAAGTTTTCCTTGATATCATGTCTTTTCAATGTCAGAAATCTATTCATAATCCATAATAAAAACTATTAATTAGCTATATGAAAATCACATAGCTTTTCTTGTTAATTAAAAAAATGGAAAATAGAGAATTGATACAAAGATGGCATTTGTCTGTGTAGATGAACACCCTTGAAGTCTTTCTTTCTTATTCTTCCCAAAGCCACTCATATTGTCTAAGCACTACAGTAATCTTCCTCTCATCAGTTGCTCTTGAAAACACCCATCGTCATCCTTGTCAATCCTTCCCTCCTTCTCCTATCAAGTCTCCCTGGTTTTCATCCCCTTGGCACTGTTTGCTGCCTCTCCCTTTATATTGAAGACTCCTCTCCAGGGTCTCATATTTAGGCTTTTAGTTGTATGTGTCCCAAGACAGTTCTTTAGATCATATCCAGCACCTCATTGTACTGTTGCCTGGATGGAGGACTCTTCCATCCTTGGAATAACTTTGCATCAAGGATGGCCCATAAGTATTCCAGTGGTGAAATTATCAATACCAAGGGTGATCACACCAGCTGCATTGCCAAGACAGTTCTGCTTTAAGCTTGTTATCCCCAGGTAATTATTAACAGCACCTGGTTGTATTCTCAAGAGTCTCCGTATTTGAGTGTCACTATGTCAATAGCCAATGTGTTAAGTTGAATGGGAATAAACTCATGAGACTTGAAGGACAGATTTAGTATTTTAGGCAGAAATACTATTTGAATTATGTGTAATGAATATCTTTGCACTCCTAATGAGAATAAATGCATAAAAATCACCTGTAGTTGTGGGCTGGCCTGGTGGAGCAGCGGTTAAGTTCTCACGTTCCACTTCTCAGCGGCCCAGGTTGTCCGGTTCAGATCCCGGGTGCAGACATGGCACTGCTTGGCAAAAGCCATGCTGTGGTAGGCATCCCATGTATAAAGTAGAAGAAGATAGTGTAGGGACCTGAAATTGGCCACCCCAAGATATGTCTCTTTGGCATCAGGATTATTTGAGGCTGATTGCTTTTGATAAACTGGGACAGGGAAGGAGACTCTGAGGAATGGAACTTGCCCTTTGTTAGGACACATTTACGTTTGTAAGGTAAATCTCTATCTGTACAAGATGCCTCCCTCTTTGTACCAGGAAGAAGAAAGGGGATGACCTTCTCTCTAGAAACTCTTAATAATACCAAAGGCATAGACTTAAATCTGCATTTTATTGTGCTTCTCTGGTAACCTCCTGTAACTGACCTCCCTCCCCCTCCCAACGTTGGCATCTCCTTAAAGATGAAGCATCTTTCTTTAGGCTGGGAACCGATTGCAGCACTCATCTGTGACCCCCCCAGGCCAGGCAACACACCTGCCACCCCGCGGCGTACACTGAGACAGCAGACGTATCTGCCACTTCCATCAAGTGCTGTGCTGACAGAGCAGCCTCGTGACTATTGTAAAAGGGACATTTCAATCATATGTGAAACACCCTGTTTGGGGGTATATAACCACTCTGTGCACCCCACTTCTTCGGTGTCCTTTCTTCCTTCAGGAAGAAAGGCCCTGGGCCATGGTTCCTCATAAAGCTTTGTTTAATTTTCTCTTGCTATTCTGTCTCATGTGAATTTAATTTGTTCTACAGCCAGACGACCCCACATTTGGGAAGAGGAAATGTCTTCCTCCCCTACAATAGACATGGATGTTAGCTCAGGGCCAGTCCTCCTCAGCAAAAAGAGGACGATTGGTGGTAGTCAGCTCAGGGCTAATCTTCCACACACACAAAAAAATCATTTGTAGTGCAAAGGATCTTCTACTCAAATTGCAGAACAAGGACTCAGAGAAGGCAAATGAATGGAGATTTTTTCAGTCCAAAAGCTTTAGTGGTCATGTGCTAGTAATTAACATTTATAAATTTAAACATGCCAAGTTGGTCTCTGTAATAAGATTGTGATAAACAACTACTAAAAAAAATACCTAAGTTATATTTCTAGTGATAGTATTACTCTGAGACACCTCCAATAGCAGCCTGGATTGAAAAAGGAAAACAACACCAACTGAGTGTTAGGCATTAAGACAGGTATTATAATTATGCAATGAGACTATAAATACAGATATGTCAACACAGAGTGATCAGAGGGCCTCATGGAGGATCATGGCAATGAGAAGTTAATGTCTTGGGATTAATGAAAAGCCAAGGGAGAGGAGAAATGAGGCAGATACTGATAAGGCACAATAATTTCCCTTTCTACATGGCCAACAGAGAAGTTTAGCAATGCCCGTGTGATTGCTATCGTGGAAAGTTCATATCATTTTTGCAGGTGAGAAGAGAAATGTCTGCAAGCAGGGATCAGCACTGGCAGAGCAGAGAGACAACCATCTCAGACACATCTGAGAAGGAATTTCTGACCACTTCTAAGAAGTGACATGTGCTGGGAAATGTGAAGGCTGAACCCAGACATGAGTGCCCAGCTTTAGCACATGCCCAGCTTAGCACATGCACAGCTGAGAACAGAATGAAAGAAGCTAGAGTTGAGAAAAGTTTTGCATATTGAGGAAAACCAGAGATTCCGAGGGTAAACATACAGTGTATTCAGTTAACGATAGTGTGCATTTTCTATGTTATGTTTTCTTTTCTGTAATCTTTGTGACAGGAATTACTGTCGTATGGGCAGCGGAAATGAGAAATATGTTATTCAGTAGTGTACTGTAAAATTTATTATTTGAAGCAGTTCATGAACAATTGCATGAATGGAAACATGGATGTACTTCACAAGTGCTATTTATTCTATCCTCAAAACAATTTAGGGAAGTAGATATTATCCCCACATGACAGATGAGAAGCCTGAGTATAGACAGATTGAATAACTTATCCAAGGTTACACAAACTGTTAATGGCAGATCAGCTCTAACTCCTAAGTCCATTCATTTTTCAGTATATTAAGACTGTAGAGGGGCGAACCCTGTGGCCTCGTGGTTAAGTTTGGCGCACACTGCTTTGGTGGCCCAGAGTTTGTGGGTTCGGATCCCAGACACAGATCTACACCACTCATCAGCCATGCTGTGGCAGCGTCCCACTTATAAAGTAGAGGAAGATCGGCACAGATGCTAGCTCAGTGCTGATCTTCCTCAAGCAAAAAAAGAGAAAGATTGGCAATGGATGTTAGCTCAGGGTGAATCTTCCTCAGCAAAAACAAAAAAGATTGTAGATCAATGCTTTACAAAATTAAATGTTTCCAGCTATCACTTGATTTTTATTTTTGTTTGTTTGTTTTAATGAATACTCTGAAGCAGGTGGTCTGTAATGGGCCCAAGATTTATGATGACAACACTATTGGTCTGCAGACTACACTTTGAGTAACAAGGGTGAAATGTAGTGGTTAAGACACGGAGTGCCTTTATTCTTAAGTTTACAGGATTATTGATGCATCTTTTGTTACACATTATTTACAGACTTGCTTGCAGCAATTTCTTTTGAGTTACATTGCTTATTATTTAAGGAATTCTAAACCACCACATAAGAAATTGACTCCTATCAGGGTCTGTACTTTCTAATCAAGTGTCATATTTTGTTGGAATGGATAATTGCAGATGCAATCCATTGTCAGTTAATGATATATTTTCAGAATTCAGCAGGATCCTAATGCTAGGCTGATATAATATTTCTCTGTAGTCTGTAGTTTCCTTCCACAGTTACTACTGAATCACCCACTAGCAATATTTTTGTTGCTCTAAGGTAGCATCCAAAAGCATCTCCAGCCTGTGGAAATTTAAATTTTAGTGGAACTGTTTCATGTTTCTTACAAAGCAAAATAAAAATGCAAAATAAATACATACAAAGCAATCAAACAAAGACCCCAAAATTAAAGTTCTGTAATTCTGCCACCTGTCACCAGTACGGTTTTGATGAGACTGTTTTCATGATATAGATACTGAATGTTGAGAAGATTTCCTCTTCTATGTATTTCACAACTTTTAAGGTAATTTCAGTTACATTATTTTTTTCCATTTGAGACACTCAGGACACCTTTATTCAGGAGGCAGTACAGGTCTTAACCATAAACTATGATTCACCTGGGGAACTAGGCTGAGAGCAGTGGAGAGTTTCATTCAACTACTTTAAAAAATAGGTATCTCAGAAACTGATTATTTAAAATAATAGTAATTGTAAATACTTTGCTGTTTGTTGCAAAATCCCTTCCTTAGACTATAACTTTTTGTAGAACAGAGTCGAAGTATTTCGTTCTGCAAATGTTCAAATTATACAAATTACAATTATAAATACTAGTATAAATAACTAATATTCACGAAGAGCAAAAATTTTGTTATGGAAAAAATCCAAGAATTACCCTTGCCAATAAATTAAATTATAGTCACTCTATCTCTCTAGTTATGTTATTTACAAAGGTTTTCTATAAAGGAGAGTTCTAGAATTTGTATATATTAAGTTATTTCTTAGCCAACATAAAAAGAAAACAGAATTTTTAAAAAGTCCCCTAAAAATAAAGTGATCTGACAAACTGATTCTAAAGTTTATACGGGAAAAGACCCAAATTAGCCAACACAATATGGAAGGATAAGAACAAAGGCAGAGGACTCACACTATCTGACTTCAAGTCTTACTGTAAAGCTACAGTAATCAGAAAAGTGTGGTACTGGCAAAAGAATAGATAAATAGATCAATGGAACAGGATAGAGATCACAGAAATAAATCCACACAAATATAGTCAACTGATATTCGACAAAGGAGCAAAGGCAATTCAATGGAAAAAGGATAAGTTTTCAAAAACTGGTGCTGGAAAAACTGGACTTCCATATGCAAAAATAACACTACTAGTAATAGTCTAGATATCGACCTTAAATCCTTCACCAAAATTAGATCAAAATGGATCACATATCTAAATGTAAAATACAAAACTGTAAAACCCCTGGAAGATAACATAGGAGAAAATCTTGTTTGACACTGATATTTTAGATTAAGTATCAAAGGCACAATCCAGGCAAAAAAATTTGATAAATTAGATTTCATTAAAATTAAAAACTTCTGCTCTGTAAAACAAACTATCAAGAGAATAAGATAAGCCATAGACTGGAAAAAAATATTTGCAAAAGCCATATCTGATAAAATACTGTTATTCAAAATAGACAAACTCTTAAAATTTAATGATAAGAAAATGAACAACTCAATTAAAAAATGAGCAAAAGATCTGAATAGACACTTCACCGATGATGACATAGAGATAACAAATGTGCATATGAAAAGATGCTAAATCATCCATCTTCAGGGAAGTGCAAATTAAAACAACAATGAGAAACCACTACACATCTATTAGAAAGGCTAAAATCCAGAAAACTGACAACGTGGAATGCTGGTGAGGATGTGGAGCAACAGGAACTCTTATCGGGTTTTGGTGGGAATGCAAAATGGTACAGCCACTTTGGAAGACAGTTTGGCAGTTTCTTACAAAACTAAACATACTCATACATTATGATCCATCAATCCCACTCCTTGCTATCTACCCAAATGAGTTGGAAACTTACATCCACACAAAAACCTGCACATGGATTTTTATAGCAGCTTTATTCATAATTGACACAATTTGGAAATAATCAAAAAGTCCTTCAGCAGATGAATGGATAAACTGGTGCATTTAGACAATGGAATATCATTTAGTGCTAAAAAAGAGATGAGCTATCAAGCTATGAACAGAGATGAGGAACTTGAAAGGCGTATTGCTAACTGACAGAAGCCAGTCTGAAAATGTTACATGCTGTATGATTCCAACTATGTGACATTCTAGAAAAGGCAAAACTATGGAAATATTAAAAATCTCAGTGGTTGACAGGGAGTTCCCGGGAGAGAAAGATAAATAGTTGAAACATAGAGGATTTTTAGGGCAGGATAACTATTCCGTTTGTACTGCAATGGTGGATACGTGTCAGTATACTTTTGTCAACACCCATAGAATGTGTAACACAAATAGTAAACCCTAATGTAAACATGGAACTTGTTGATAGTAATGTGTCAATGTCGGATCATCAGTTGTAACAAACGTAGCACACTGATTAGGGATGTTTATGATGGGAGTGTTTGTGTAAGGGGAAGAAGTATGTAGGAATTCCCTGTACTTTCTGCTCAATTTTGCTGTGAACCTAAAACTGCTCTATAAAGTAACACCTATTAATATTAAAAGTAAAAACAAAACAAAAAGAGTGTGATCAAGTTAACATTACATTATATATTCAATTAAGAAATGTATAATATTCTGGTTTTTGTTTTATTTGTCTTATGCAGGTGAGTTCTTCTAACTCTTATCCCCAAAACACACACATACACACACACACACTTTTCATATGCATGTTTAATGTTTATCTCACACAAAGATTGTTTTTCATTACCTGGAAGATGATATCTTAAGGAACAATATCTTATAATGAATTGTTATGAATTTCAGATCTAAGTCATTGACTTACTTCAGGCCAGCGGGTGTGATGATGTAAAGTAGAATCGGTCTATCTAAATGACTGAATCCATTAGGAGATCAAACATATTTTAGATTCTATCACAGACTCTTAATCTAGAAGGGCTTTAGAGTCAAATTTGTTATTTAAATGTTAAAAACTCAAATTATGTGACAGTTACTCAAGAACAAATAATAAGGATAGGCATAATAATCATTGGCAAAAGGTTTTCTAACTAAAATAAGGTGATGAATGCTGTGATGGGGGAAGAACTTCATCTATTGGAATTCATATGGAAGACACTTGAGAGGACATGGATGAATTCTTGGTTACCGAAGTTTCATATTTATTTTAGTGGTTCATTAATAAATCAAAGTATTGTCATTTTAATATAGAGAAATAGAAGTCTGCAGCAATATGCATGCATTAGCCTCTTACAAGGAAAATATAACGACAATGATTTGATTTTTATATTATTTTCTCCAACTTTAAAATTTCACTTTTGCAGTGGATCATAAATATAAGATTATATGCATGTATTTCAGGCATACAAAAAAAAAACCACGGGAATATATGAAATATGTACGGAATCGTCTCTGGTGCTTTGCACTTTAACCAATTCATTCACCATTTAAAAACAATTAAAAAATTCATTAAGCTAGATTCTGCCCTTGGATACACACAACAAAACCCCCATTGAAGTCAATGGAAATTGTGCATGCATATCCAGGGGCAGAATTTGGCCTGCTGTGCTTAATTCACTCTGATCATTCCTATTAATTCAATATTAATATTTCCGTTCATTTATTCAATTAGTTCTGTGGTATTCAAAATTCATTGTATGTAATACATTGCGATCAGTCAATCATTACATTTCCAGTCCACTTTCTAACAATCAATATTTGAAGTTAGTCAAGTCAAAATGCACTTAAAAACCAAACAGAAATAGAAATAGAAGTCCCTCTGCTGTGATATCGCCTACTTTGTTTCCTGGTTTCTTGGGCCTGACCTCTCCCTGTGGATTTAGTCAGTGTGAGAGACATTAGCAAATTGTGGGGCAGAGCTGGCCCTTAGATCAAATGCTTCTTTGTGGGGTAGCCAAGTAGGGCTATCTAATAACAGCCAGATGCGAAAGACTAAGCTCATGAAATACCCACCACTTAATTAGGTCGCACAATACCATTTGGCTCCTCATCAGATTTGGGTTATCTCTTTTCTGAGCAGAGGGATCTCTTCTGTGTTCAAGGAACATAGATCAAATTGAACGCAGTATGTTAACATTACAGTATAAACATCATATGCATGAATAAGTGGGGCCAAACTCAAGAAGTGTAATGTTCCCTATGCTCCAAATTCATTTAAGTATTTCTTTAGGCAAGAGAACTTAGGTTTTGGCATAATTTCTGTATTCATTATAAGTATCCACAATATGCAAGATTATCAGCAATTCTGAAAAGAGATGTCTATAGAAATTGACAGTTTATATTGAAGTATTCATTAAGAATTCTAAAAAGAATTGCATTCACTAGTTTTGTTTTGTGATAGATTTATTGAGATTATAATTGACATACAGTAAACTACATATTTTAAATGTGCAATTTGATAAGTTTAGACAAAGGTATACACCTGTGAAACCATCAATACAGTCAAGATACTGAACATATCCATCACTCCAGAAAGTTTCCTCATGTCTCTAAAGATCTCCAACATTTCCCTGCAAGCTACCACTGATTTGTTTTCTAATAGACATTAGTTTGAAATTTCCAGAGTTTTAAATAATCAAAAAATATGCATTCCTTTGTGTCTGGCTTTTTTCACTCAGCAGAAATATTTTGAGATTCAACTTTGTTGTTGTGTCTATCATTAGTTCATTTCTCTGTGTTTCTGAGTAGTATTCCACTGTTGGGATGTATTATAATTTGTTTACACAGTCCTCTTTCAGTGGGCATTTGAATTGTTTCCAATTTGGGGCTATTGCAAATAAAGCTGCTATGAACGTTTGTGTACCAATCTTTGTACGGTCATCTTTCCCTCCACCTTGAGTAGGAGGGGAACGGCCAGATAATATGTTATGTGTATGTTTAACTTTTTAATAGGTTGCCACACTGTTTTCCAAAATGGTGTGCCATTTTACATTCCTACTGGGAGTTGATGAGAGTTCCAGTACCTCCAAATCCTCAACAACACTTGGTATAGTCAATCTATTTAATTTTAGACAGTCTCATGAATATGTAGTGAAATATACTGTTGCTTTATTTCATGTTTCTTTAATGCCTAATTATGTTGAACATCCTTTCACATGCCTCTTTGCCATCTGTTTATCTTCTTTGGTGAAGTGTCTGTTCAAATCTTTTGCCCATTTTTAATTGAGTTGTTTGTTTTCTTATTGCTGAGCTTAAAGTTATTTATATATTCTGAATAAAAGTCCTTTATCAGATTTGGTACATATTTTCTCTGAGTCTGCAGCTTGTCTTTTTATTATCTTCATAGTACATTAAAGGGCAGAAGTTTTTATCTTTTTTTTTTTTTTAGGAAGATTAGCCCTGAGCTAATATCTGCTGCCAATGCTTCTCTTTTTGCTGAGGAAGACTGGCCCTGAGCTTACTATCTGTGCCCATCTTCCTATGCTTTATATATGGGAAGCCTACCACAGCATGGCTTGCCAAGCAGTGCCATGTCTGCACCCCAGATCTGAACTGGCGAACCCCAGGCCGCCGAAGCAGCACATGTGCACTTACCCGCTGCACCACCGGGCCTGCCCCAAAAGTTTTTATCTTTGATCACAGCCAGTTGATCAGTTTTCATTTTTTTCTTTTGGGATCAAGATATTGGAAGTTATATATAAAAAATATTTGCCTAATCAAATGTCATGAAGATTTTCTTCTAGAAGTTTTATAATTTTATGTTTTATGTTTAGGTGTATGATCCATTTAAGTTTAATTTTCATACATGTTGCAAGGTGAGGACTGAAGTTCAATTTTTTTGCATATTAATGTTCAGTTGTTCTATTGTTTTAGATTGAATCTGTGTTTGTCTTATTAGTTTTTTAAGGTGGAACAAGTCATTGATTTGAGACCTTTTTTATTCTTTAACGTGGCCATTCAGTACTACAATTTTCTCTGCTTATAATGCTTTATATTGTTTTAGTATCATTCTACACATTTTGATTTATTGTGTTTTCATTTTCATTCAGTTCAAACTACTTTCTTGTTTACTTTTGGATTTTTTATTTTTTTTGCCAATGGATTACTTAGGAACATGCTATATAATTTCCAAATATTTATAGTATTTCTAGAGACCGTTCTGTAATTGATTTCTGACAATTTTATTATAGTCACAGAACAAGCACATTTTGACTTTTGAATATATTGAGACTTGTTTTCTAGACCAAAATACAGGATATATTAATAAATGTTTCTTGTGTACTTTTGTATTGTACTTGTCTATTTGTGTGCTTGTGTATTTTACATTGTTGAGTGGAATGTTATATGAATGTTAATTACATCAAATTGCTTGATAATATTTTTTTATTTCTTCTATGATCTCAATTCTATCAATTGTTGAAAGAGAGGTAATGAAATGATGGATTTATTTGCCCTTGTGATTCTATCAATTTTTGCTTCATTTATTTTGAAGCTTTGTTGTTAGAAATATCAAAGTTTAATATTGTCACGTCCTTTTCTTGAAGAGAGGTGATTATTGCTATGAAATGATCTTATTTTCCTTGGTTTAATTCTTTGTTCAGAAATCAACTTACTCTGAAATTAATATAGTGGCTCCATATTTCTCTGATTAGTGTTAGTATGGTAAATCTTTCATCCTTTTAATTTTAACATACTTGTATCTTTATATTTAATGTGTAATCCTTGTAGGCAGTTTATAGTTAGGTCTTGCTTTTTTATCTCATCTGATTATCTCTGACTTTTAATTGGGATTTTTAGATTATTTCTGTTTATTGTAGTTATTGATGTTATTAGGAGTAAGTCAATAAAAAATTTGTTTTCTATTTGTCCTATATGTTGTTTGTTCCTTTTTTCTGTTTTTCTCTTTTCAATTGAGTGTATTTTATGATTCCATTTCACATCTCCTTTTTAACTTATTGACTATGACTCTTGTCTACCTTCCTGTGTAAGACTCTTACCATAGTATACTTTTATCACTCTTCTCCCAGACATAAGCTATTGTTTCAAATTTTACTGACAAATATGATATAAACTCTACATTATATTTTTATTCTTTTTGTTTAGATAGCCCATTATATTTTAGAGATTTAATACTAAGAGAAAAGTTGTTTGCTCATGTACTTATGTTTCCCAGTGCACTTCATTTCTTTGCGTAGACCCATGTTTTCATCTATTCTTATTAAACCTGAAGGAGTTCCTTTAATATTCCTCATTTTACAGGCCTGTTGATAATGCATTATTTCAGATTTTATATGGACACAATTTTTGTTTAGTTTTGTTTTTGAAAGATATTTTTACTGAAGGTAAAATTCTAATTGACAGATTTGTTCATTCAGTACTATAAAGATGACACTCTGCTGTCTTCCTGCTATCATTGGTTTTGGTAAGAAATCAAAATCACATCCTTATCCTTTTTCTCCGTATGTAACATGTATTTTGGGTTTTTTTTTTTGGATGCTTTTAAGATTTTTTATTTATCCCTAGTTTTGAGTAATGTGGTTACACTGTGACCTGGTATGTTTTTCTTTATGTTTCCTGTGCTTAGAATTTGTTGAGCTTCTTGGATCTATAGGTTACAGTATTCATCAAATTTGGAAATTTTTCAGTCATTATTTCTTCAAAGTATTTTTCTGTGCCCCCCTCAACAGCTTCAGAGAACTCCAATTACACATATATTAGGGCATTTGAAGTGTTTCCTAATTTTCTATTCATTTTTTAAAATAAATATTTTTCTCTATGTATTTCACATTGGATTTTTCTATAGCTATGTCTTTAAGTTCACTAAGTTTTTTCTTCTGCAATGTCTTATCGGCTGTTGATCCCATGCAGTATAGTTTCATCTTTGACATTGTAGTTTTTATCTTTAGGAATTTTACTTTGGTATTCTTTAAAAAAGTATGTTTTTTCATCTCTTTCCTTAACTTTTACAATACCATTATAAAAACTATCTTAACCTTCTTCTCTGCTGATTCTGACATCTGTGGAAGTTCTGGTTTGATTTGCTTGACTTTTCTCCTAATCATGCGCCAAATTTTCCAACTTCTTTGCATGCCTGGAAATAGTTGATTGGGTGCTAGACATTATGAATTTTGTCTTATTGAGTGTCCAATAGTTTTGTGTTCCTATAAATATTCTAGAGCTTTATTCTGGAACATTGTTAAACTGTATGAAAATAATTTGATTCTTTTGCCTCTTCCTTTAAAGATTCATCAGTTGGGCCTGCAGCAGTGCTTAGTCTAGGACAAATTATTCTCTACCACTCAAGCAAGACCCTTCTGAGTATTCTACTCAATGCCATATTAATTATGAGGTTTCCCAGTCTGGCTGTAAGGGATAGGCACTATTCCTAGCTCTGAGTGATCACTGGAAACTGTTACTCCTAATTTTGGGGGGTCCTTTCTCTAGCCTTGGGTAGTGTCTTGAATGATCAGGACTCAGTTGAATATTAGAGGAGAACCCTCTGTGGGTATCTAGAGTTCTCTCTCTGTGTAGCTAGCTATTCTTTGATACTTTATCTTGCAGATTCTAGCCACCTCCAAACTCTTACCCTCATCCCTTCAACTCAAGGAGTTTGCTGCATTGGCCTGGGTTTGCCTTCCCTGGACAGTGCTTTGGAAACGATTTCAAGGCAGTAATAGGGTAATTGTAGGGCTCACCTCAGTTTTTTTTCCCATTTTTCAGGGATCATTGTTATTCATTATCTGATGTTCAGTGTTCTCAAAATCATTGTTTCATATATTTGTTCATTTCTTGTTTGTTTCAATCACAAAGATAAAGCTAATGTCGATTACTTCTTGGTCAGAGATGAAAGTCTTAGGTCGACCACTGAATCATTACGTATGTGCCATGACCTTCTCATTTGTATCTCAAGCGGGGCATAGCAAAGAGCAGTTAATAGTCCTCTCCTAGTATGATCCATCTGGATTTTCACAACCAAAAATCTGAGAGAACTGGCAATTGTTAGGTTGACTGACTAACCATAGATAAAATCCATAATTTGTCATAAAAATGATTTAGGGTTCAGAATAATTTAGTTTGGCTCAAGTCATTCTGGTTTGAATTCAATGACAGATTTTCATGTGACTCTGTTCTTTTTGTCACTAGATAAGTTGACGTGATTCCAATCATCCCACAGTAGCTTAGCCGAACTGAGTTCAGTAATTAGCTCTGTCATTTTAGCCTTCTATTTAGAGATACTACAGTGTACCATCTATAGAATGAATGAATGATTCAGATGATTACAAAGGCCACTGAAAATCTGTTCTAATTATTTTGCCATTTGCTTTATTTTTAAGCTACAGAGCTGCAGCTTTACTCTCCTAGCTCCAGGAACAGCCACTTACTTTTCTCTATTATTTTATCTTTAAAGATATAACTAAATAAGAAAATTGTCCTGCTCATTTAAAATATTCTCTTCCTTGTCCCACATTCCAAAATTACATAAAGTTTTCCATTATTCTTAATCCAATGACTTAAACAACTGTTGTGATTTCATAAGTGGAAGCATTTGACTACAGGTGGGGATTAATTTGCAAAGGCAGGAAAACTGTTGAAAACAAAGAGCTAGTGTCCAAGTAAATATCTCTTGAGAAATTAGGAAGTACAAGCTACATTGCATGAGAAGAATTGTTACTGAGTATTATGGTTTAAAGAATTCCAGGTGGTCTGCGTGGGTCATAATGCTAGTATTTCATCTTGGAATAATTTTTGTTTTTTCCAATTCAGTTTTTTTAAAACTAGTTTTTCTCCTGCAATGTACTAGAAAGTTTGTTCACATAGGCTCATTAAGTCTGTAGCTATATAACACAAAATATAAAAAAGAGGGGGTGATCTGTTGGAGAAACATTCCTTTTGTACAAACTATATAGATAAATGAAGCAAGAGAAATTTGGAGGTCACAATGGGTAAAGGAGGGTTGAATTATCTGGATCTATGCCTGATTCATCATTTCATTTTCCTTATGCAGATTTAGCTCGTGTCTCCACAGGTTGAAACTTTAGTTTAATTCAAGGCTTTTCTAATTTTTTTTGTGGGAGGAGAAAGGAATTAAAGTCCTTTTTTCTTTAGTAGAGGAGGAAATCTATGTTGGTAAGTCATGAACAGGAGAGAAAGACAAGGGTAGGTGGTTAGAATTGTTGAGCAGGATAAAATAGGCATGGCTTCCATGAACTGCTATCTTTTCTTCGTCTGTCAAGATGGACCTTGTAATTCACTCGACAATAGAATGTAGCAAATCCTACTAAAAACTCAAATGGCCTGTTCTCTTCAAGACTAATGAGCAAGTTTCATTTACCTAATTATAGCCAATTATGCCAAATTCTATTTAAATCTTCCATTTCTCCCTACCGCATAAAGAATATACTCTTTGGCATAGCATGGCCTCTTTTACAAGCTAGTCCCAATTTACCTCTCTATTTGCATCTCACGTCACATCGTTCCCTGCAGCTCCTTGCACCAAACAGTTCCTCCAAACACCATGCAGTTTTATGTCTCTTCCCTCTTATGATTTTTTTTTGACCCAGACATTTTTGCCTCTTCCTCCCAAGTATACTCCTACTCTTCCTTCAAGACCCACATCAAATGGCTTACCCACATTGAAGCCATTCTCAACTCCCTTAGCAAGAGTCACATCTTCCCCTATTCACATACTTTTATATTAAGATTTAACACATGTCATTGACCTTCACCTCCAGGAATAACATATTGTAAATCCATCCTGATATGTAAGATAATTGGCATAGGGTAGGCCTTAAATAAATGAATATATGAGAAAATTAATTTAAATGAATGGGCAAGTAGATAGGTTCTTTCACACACTGAGATACCAGTCAGAGCTGACAATGTTCAACATTATCTTCTCTTTTCACATGCATTAACAATGCACTGACCTCATTAGTAGGAATAGTTCTAGTTCATTTCAGAAGGACTTTGTTGCATTGGGCAGTCAGTGTCAGCAAAGAAGACTTGATGTACTTGTGTCTATACAGGTTGAATAGATGGAGTGAAGTAAAAAACAACTATAGATGTGGAGATTGCTGTTGTTCAGCTAACCATTGGCTGTATATTATGAACGGGGGAAAAAAAGGTAGCAAAGTGATGGGAACTTCACGTCAGGGAACTGGATAGTCATGAGCCTATTTATTGGCTTGACCCTTAGTCAAACACTTTGAAAATTGTTCTAGTAACAATCTCCCAGCTATTAGTGTAATGACTACAAGTTAAAAAAAACTTCACTTAACAGCAGTTAGATATTATGACTGCAACGGCCTGGAATTGTAATCCCTTCACTATTCTCATTCAATATTTCCACTATCACTTATAGGGTCTCAAGAAAAAAAAATCCTTTTATAGTGGGATCACTGAGATTTATCTATCAGGTAAAGTCCACCAATGAGCACCAAATAAATCATTAAAAGATTCTATTCTCAATGCTTTGTTTTTAAATAAGTGACATCTACTGTCTTTGTCATGGGTATTAGTATATCAAAATTGTCTTTGCTCAGCCTAGTAAATAAATGACATAATTGTATTTCATATTTTGTTTATTTCCAAGGCTAACAAAAAGATAAATACAGTATGACTGAAACATTAGATTCACAGAAAAATCTTCAGGAATGGTTGAATGAATAACGGTCTACTTTCACTTTTTTTCTTATCTCTGCATCCTTGTTTAAACAATGGGTGAAATTAAGGTAAATCAAATTACTTAGTAAAGTCCACCTAATATTTTAAGGACAGATCTTGGAGTGTAATCTTTATAACTTTTGGCCTGACCCTTTGAGACTATTTCCCCCTCTCATATGTCCCTTTTAAGTAAAGGAAAGAGCAAAAAAAAAAAAAAAATGCATGAGACAACTTTGAAATATTTTGCAAGATTTTAATATTACTAAAGCAAAGTTTCATTCCCTTTGTTTAGCGGCCAGCTGTGTCTGACACTAATATATAGTTGCTAGCTGCTAGCCCGCCCGGAGCGTGAGATTTTATATAAAGATTTATTTATGGCTAATTTCTTTATCTTTATACTGAATATAATACTTGCTAGTATCTTTCAGCTTGAAATTATTTTGCTTCACATCAAAGAACAGCATTAGAAATTAAAGTCCATTCACTCTCATGTATGATTCACAGCCTATGTTAAGGATCTTATAAAAGATGCTCATTTTTCTTTCTTTTCCAGACCTCCTCTCCTCTTCCTTCAGTTCACTGTATCCCTCTCCTGTCATTTCACATTGTTTAGTTCTTTCGATATTAGGAATGTATACTAATATATATTAGCCATACGTAAATGTCAGGGAGAGAAACCTTTTTCTGCCCACTGGCCTGATCCATAATCTAAGGAAGCCTCAGTTTCCTTGGTCCTCCACATTGATTGTGTATGTTGACTTTCTAAAGCACTTGCTAAATAAGAACAACATGTTTGGTACCAAGATGCCTTCACTTTCTTCTCCTTAGTGTGGAATCCTATAGCACTGTGGAACTTATAAATAATAGAGTTATTTTTAAACCACTGGATGTTTTCCAGTCACTCTATTTCACACTGGATTAATTATGTAGGAAAACCGAATTGTTCCTCACCAGTGTTACGACTTTTAAAAACAACATGCTGTTTAAATTCAGGTTTGGCAACTCCGACCTGAACCCCCTCAATTTATGGCACCACACCCATAGCATAATAAAACCTTTAGTGGTCCTTTGTCTTTTAGCTTGCCTTCTATTTTTTCTCAAGGGTGTTTTATGCTGGAAGATGCAAACAAAAGTTGTCCAGATGTTATTTGTATCAGAGCAGGATTTCAGTCCAGCTATCTGTGGTTGCAAATGTTTATTTTAATGGGTTATTGTGCAATCTTGCTGTGTAGACCTTCATGGCCTTATATGCATGTTCTCATCAATGCCAG
The DNA here is from genome assembly GCF_041296235.1 of Equus asinus. Classification (NCBI taxonomy): domain Eukaryota; kingdom Metazoa; phylum Chordata; class Mammalia; order Perissodactyla; family Equidae; genus Equus; species Equus asinus. The sequence continues at coordinate 88,102,777 of NC_091793.1, forward strand.
GACATTGTTTTTTAAAATATATCATTTTAGTTCAGTTGAATGATTACTAGTCACTAGGGGAGCAAAAAATGTAACACCTGTAGAAACACAGAGGATATTTTTGCCAATGCCCCCATGTTGACACTGTGCAAACTGCGTGATTACGAAACCATGACCAACGGGCTTTAGGTAAGCAGGAGGAAGGTGTGGTCCAAGCCCTAGCAACAGTCCCAGCCCTTAGACAAAGTTCCACTGCTGCAGTAAACATACCAAGGGTGTCGAAAAAAAGGCCAGCTGCTGCCCCATGCAGTGTGATGGAATGAAAGAGAAGCTTAGCTAAATCACCATAGTGTGAGCTGCAAGTTTATTTTAGCTATTATAACAAGCATGAGCTGGGCTTATTGTTCATTTTTAGAAGTCTAATAAAATCTTAACTGATGTTTCCTTGATACTGAAGTAAATTGTTTACGCTGTATCTAAAAACACATCTTATGCCCAATGCACCAATTAGGAGTGGGGAATTTCTAGTCCTTAAAATAAATTTTGAAACTAAATTGCATCGTATGGAAATGGACTTGGTTTTTCTGAAAGTGCTAAATTTTAGAGCTACTAGTTTTCTCTGAGAATTTATTTAAAATCAAAGGATGCTTCTAGTATACAAGTGAAAAACACATTCTCTGATACTGAAAAAAAACACTTTAATTTTAAACAGTGTTAGAAAGGATCTCTTAAGAGGAAAGTTATTTTATAAGCTCATGCTAAAAGTTTCACCCGGTATTTTCATACTAGACATTTTTGATTGACTTTGTAAGTAAAAGATAAAAATTTGGTTGAAAATAAAAGCCGCAGACAGTTTTCATAGATCAATTTTGAGGTAAATTAAATGTTGGTGTAGTTTCATAGATATGAGTAGCCCTGATAAAATTTGGTGGCCCAGAAATTAGAGAATATGATGAAGAAAGTTTTTCAAAATTTTGGAAAGAGATAGATTTTAGGTTACTGCATATGATAGTATGCATATGTCAGTCAACATTGTAGTAACAACACTATCCTATATTTGTCTTATAGTGTATAGTTTAGAAAGTATTTTGGCCATTAATTCAAGGCTTTATAGCTTTGGATTTTCTTTTTTCTTTTGTGAGGAAGATTCACCCTAAGCTAACATCTGTTGCCAATCTTCCTCTTTTTAGTTTTTTTGCTCAACGAAGCTTCGCCCTGAGCTAACATCTGTGCCAAACTTCCTCTACTTTCTAAGTGGGATGCCTCCACAGCATGGCTGATGAGTGGAGTGGGTCTGCACCTGGGATCTGAACCAGCAAACCAGGGTCACCAAAGCCAAGCATGGGGAACTTTAACAACTCAGCACTGGGGCCGACCCCCAGCTTTGGATACCTTATAGTGTCACATTTTTGTCACTCTCTAGAATCTGAAATGTCCTTGTGTACTGACTTGTTCTTCATAGGTTTGGACATAGCACTATATTTCTGTGAGATTCTGCCCCATGTACTCAAAGGGTTTATTGTTCATATAGATCAAGGGCTAGCATAGTGCCAACTCATAAAACAGTCATGTTATCCCAAGATATAAGACTTCTGTAAAATATCAATTAATCCCCTCAATTTCTCTACTAAAATCACATAAAAGAGCAGTTAAATTTGGCACATTTTTGGCTAAAATCAAGAGCATCAGAGGAGGAGAAATACATGCTGTTGCTTCCCTTCTGTGTCCAAGAGGCTCTGTCACTACAGTAAAAGCTCTGATAACCAGAAGGCTTGGTGTCTTAGTTTGGGTTTCCCCAGAAGCACGCTCTGTCTGCACGCCAGTTCAGTGAGCAGTGCAGGGTATGTTGTGGAGACCAAAGAAAAGACCTGCAGTTGGTGAGCGAGACATATGAGTTCATTGGGAGGTACAGGGAGGTCCCGTGGTGGCTGGCTGGACAGCAATGTGCCCCCTGTACCGCAGACGGCATTTGTAGGGAAGATAAGAAGAGGTCATAGGCTAGATATATTTTCAAAGCTGAGACCACAGATTTGATGATGAAGTAAATGTGTGGTTTGAGAGAGAGAGAGAGAGAGTAATGAAAGGAGATACCTCAGTTTGGGGTCTAAATGATTAGTAGATGAAGTTGCCATTAACTGAGTTGGGAGAGATTAAGGGAGAAATAAGTAAATTTCAGGAGAAAATATGAAGAACTGAGTTTGTACACGTTAACTGTGAGATACCCATTTACCCAAGTGGAATGTGTAAAGGCACAGTGAAGTTCATGGATGAGAGCTTTTCCAGAAACTTGAATTAAGTTTTCTTCAATCTAAATTTGGAGTTCATTAGTGAACTGATAGTATTGAAGCTGTGACGAACAGAGGAGATCACCTAAAGGAATGAGGGGAGTTAGGAAGGGAAGAGTCCAAGCACTGAGGCAGGGGACCCTCCAATGTTTAGACGTAGATACATGAGCAGAGGACACAAAGGCTACATGCTTCCCAAGGGGCTGTCCCTGGTACATGAGCATTCCTAGGAACAGCAGCTCACATGGAGGGGCTCTGTATCCCTTTATGATGTGATGTTCTTTAAGTGAGATAAGGTAAGATCTGGGCTGGCCAGGCCCTGGATTTTTACAAATCCCAGCAGCCAGTGTCTTGCTCAGAAGGGAGCCAGAGGGACACATGGTTGTAATGAGCTTGTAGACTTTTGCTGAGCAAACAAGGCCCTGGCCCTACACAGACCCTGAGATAAGGATGTGAAGGCAAGCAGTTTATTTGGAAGATGCAGTAAACACCAGTTGAGGGTGGCAGGGGAGAGATCCTGGGAAGTGAAGTCATCCATTAAGGATTGCTTTATTAAGCCAGCTATCCAGTGTGTGGCTGGTGCTTCACGCTACAGAGGATTCCCAGAATATGTTAGAAAACGCACCTCAGAATGATCCCATCCAAGAAAGAAGGAGATCAGATATTTATATCCCACCTCCCAAGAATAACTGGATAAGAGAGTTATTGGATTGAGGTGGCAGTGGGGAGGAGTGGAGGCAGTGGTGGTGGTGTGTTAATTCCTGGTATTTCTCTACTGTCATGAGTGTATGGAACAGCCTTCATATGTCCAGGAAAAAAGCCCTCAAGTGCACAGATGCAAATGGTGGCAAGTAACAGAAAGCCAGCCAGATGCTGCTGCAAAGTCTGCAGTATGAGGGTGGGACGCTGATGACATCTTCCTATGCTTGGGAAAGAAGATGTCCTATGACTTGGTGTTTCTAAATATTTGTGTTTTGATTCACGTTGCTAAAAAACTACTGTAAAATATTATTTTAAAAAATGTTCCCAAGAGGGGCCAGGCCCATGGCTGAGTGTTTAAAGTTCGCGTGCTCCGCTTCAGAGGCCCAGGGTTTCGCGAGTTCGAATCCTGGGCACGGACATGGCACCACTCATCAAGCCATGCTGAGGCAGCATCCCACATGCCACAACTACAAGGACCCACAACTGAAAGTACACAACTATGTACTGGGGGTCTTTGGGAGAAAAAGGAAAAATAAAATCTTTAAAAAAAAAAATGTTCCCAAGAGGGCTGGCCTGGTGGCATAGTGGGTAAGTTTGAATATTCTACTTCAGTGGCCTGGGGTTTGCAGGTTTGGTTCCTACACACACCTCATCAAGCCATGCTGTCGTGGTGTCCCACATACAAAATAGAGGAAGATTGGCACAGATGTGAGCTCAGGGCCAATCTTCCTCCAGAAAATAAAAAGTTCCCAAGAGAATTGCTTGGAGAATATGATACATACCCTTCTCCAAAAGTTCAAGATGACGTCATCCTGTGCTCCTAATTATAATTTCTCAAGGAAGAATACAACCCAAGATGTTCAAGGTGCATGGAACACAGATGATGTTTGCACTGACCTTAAAGAAATATTTCAGCAGTTTGTTCTGATTTAAAATATAAGGCAAAATGTGTTGCTTGTGATTTGTAATATTCTATTAAAAGTAGACTATAAGAAGAAAAGAAAAAATCCCAGTTAATTGAAGGATGTGCAAAATTAACTTCTATTAGTCAAAGTTTCATTGTGGCTGCCAAAAGGAAAGCAGAGTAATTCAGAAAATCATTCATCTATTTAACCAACAGATTTTATGAGATTTTTACCATGTACCAGGGAATTATAAAATGAACAGCATGAATTTGGCCCAGGCGGTGGTCAAAGTCTTTAGAGTAGTTAAGACTTGATACTGAAATTCACATCTGCTGCTCTCTGCTAGACCTCGACAAACTTCCTTAATTCCTGAGTCTCAATTTTCTCATCTGTAAAATAAGAGTAGAGGAGTTAAGGTATTTAATGAGATTATGCTTGACAAGTGCTTAAGAGTATGCCTGGCGCATATTAACCACTCATTACACGTCATTTTTATCATGGTGGTGATGGAAATGCTAGGATTGGTGCCATCAAAGTCCTAGCAATCTGCTAAAGGGGGCAGATAGACACACTGTAAGGCAGGGCAAAATACAACGTGTTCTGTGATCACAGAGAATGAGCACAATTACAGGGATATCTTTTGAGGAGGTGGAGTAAATAGGTGGTTCTTGGAAGACAGAAAGGTTTCTGACAGGTGATGTTAGTGGTCAGATTTAGAGGGTGAATGTAAATCAAAGTATAGAGTTCTAAATAGACCTGGTGTGCCTGGAACATTTAAAAGTACCAAGTACGTGAGACAAGAGCTCCTATATCTACATCTAAACATTGGAGGGTCCCCTGCCTCAGTGCTTGGACTCTTCCCTTCCTAACTCCCCTCATTCCTTTAGGTGACCTCATCTGTTCTTCACAGCTTCAATACTGTCAGTTCACTGATGAACTCCAAATTTAGATTGAAGAACCCTAAATTCCAGTTTCTGGATAAGCTCTCATCCATGAACTTCATTGTGCATTTACACATTCCACTTGGGTATCTAATGAGTTTCTCACAGTTAACGTGTACAAACTCACTTCTTCAAATTTCCTCCTGAAATTTACTTATTTTCCCCTTAGGTTTTCCAAGCTCAGTTAATGGCAACTCCATCTACTAATCATTCAGGCCCTAACCGGGTGTCTCCTTTCATTACTCTCTCTCTCAAACCACACATTTACTTCATCACCAAATCTGTGGTCCAGCTTTGAAAATATATCTAGCACATGACCTCTTCCTATCTTCTCTATGAATACCATACCGGTATCCCTCCTAGATTATTGTAATAGTCACCAAACGGATCTCATTGCTTCCTCTTGAGAAACCCAAAAGTCTCTTCTCCAAATAGCAGCAAGTTTAATCCTGTTTGAGTAAATTATAGTGTATTACTCCTTGTCAGGACACTGCAAACTCCGGGGCCTTCATTTCATCCAGATTAAAAGCCCAAGTCTCTAAACGTTCTAGAAAGCCCTCCACGATCTCACCTCTGTTACCTTTGATCTCACTTCTTTATGCGTTTCCCTCTTGATTATTTCATTCCAGTCATATTGGGTTCCTTGTTCAACAGATAGGGCTTCACGTTCCCAGCTTGGGCCTTTGTTTTGCCTATTTCCTCAGCCAAGAACATTGTGCCCCCAGACATTTTCCAGGATAATGTCCTTACTTTCTTAGAGTCTTTGTTTAAAACGCATCTTTTTCTATGAGGTCTATACTGATCACCCTATTGAATGCTGTAAGCTGCACCCTTCTGCCCCTCCCCACATCCTGGTCAAAATGATTCTATTCTACTTCTTTTTCTATACCCCTTACTGCCCTATAACTCAGTATGTTATTTAGTAGTTTTATTTAATGTTTATCTCCTCCCGCCTCCACTAGGACATAGCTCCTTGAGGGCAGCTGCTATTGTATGTTCTGTTCAGATGTTTATTAAAAGAATGCTCAGCACATGTACATGTTCAGTAAGGAGAAAACAAAAGAATAAATGCTCTTTCTTCTTTATTTTGAAATGTGCTCTTACTCCATTGACAGAAACATTTATTTCAATCTATAATACACAGTATTCCTTACTATTTAAAGGATCTTGGATATAATTTCCATACTCCTTAAAGGTTTTCTCCATTGGAAAGTGGACTATAGTATAAAATAATTGTTCTCTAGCCTATAGATTGGAAGATTCCTCTTCTTTCTAGAAAAATTATTACTGTGGATCCATATTAAAAAAAATAAACTAATAAATAACATATTGAATAACTCCAACATGGCAAGCATTATACATATTATTTCATTCAAATTCACCATAACACTATGAGTGGACATCTTTTCTACTTCAATGATTTGAAAACTAGATATCAGAGAAGTTTAGTAATTTGCCAATATTCACACAGTAATTGAGTTGATCTGAAGTTGGAATGTAGGTTTTTCTGACTCCATAGCTCTTATTATTGATTGGCCACCTCGATTTGATAAATCAATATCTATTATGTAGATATGAGAAAAATTAAAAATGTATAAAGTCCTCTGAACCTAATAAGTGAAGGATAAATGCTTTTTAATATCAGTATATCTTTAGCCGACGCGCTTTATCACATCCTTAGTACTTATCTTGCTTTCAGGCCACTCCACACAGAAAAGCTCCACTGATGTAGAGAAGACCTCATTACAGATAAACAAGATGATGAGAATTAAGCATCCCTATGGACAAAGCCAATTAGTAAGTTATACTTACTTATTATTCCAAAGATTATGAAGAGTAACAACTGTAGTGTACAGTTATACAAATTATATTCAAAAAGTTTTTTGAAGTAGCATTTCATGATATTCTCTGACTGAAAGTGATCTTTGAAATATTTTGGTTTTGGTTTAAATACTTTTTTGAAGTTTGCTCAAAACTTTGGTCTGAGTTTTCACAAGAACATTTTATTCTTATATCCTGTTTTTAAGCAAAATATTGGTGTTTTTTTGGGTGATAATTTTCCTGTTCTGTTGAAGCTAACACACATATTTTTGAGTTTCTTTCACTCCTTTCCTTACATATGCCAACTGCATTATGAGACAGAAGCATCTGTTTCAATTTCTCTCAATTGATTTTCTTTCATATTTTCTAAACCCAGATTACTAATCTGTGTCATTTTCTTCACTCTCTCCTGGAGAAGTCTTATTTTCCTTTTCCAATGCAATAAGTCATTCTTGAGAAGGGAAAATTTCAATTTCATTTAAGAAAGAAGATATTTCGTGTTTCTTCACTTCTTCTGTTCCCCAACTGCTATCAGCAAACAAGGAAATCCAGCCCCACCATCGCTTCATGCATAAATGTAGAAGCATAAAATTTTACAAAAGAAAGGACCATTGGCCACAGAAGAAGTCATCTTGTCCATTTCTCTCATTTAATAGGTGAAAACAGTGGGGCTGAGAGTTTAAATGGCCCCTAAAGACACGCCACTTGAAAGTGACTGAGCCAGGCCCACTTGTAGGATGACCAATTCTCAGTTCGCATGTATTCTATCTTATGACTTAGGTTTTCCTATTTTTTGAGATTAGGGAATTGATACTGTAAAGATGACTTTTCCCAACTGTCCACAGAAGTGAAGGGGCGTCGATATTACTACCCAGGCTTATTTTAATTTACGATAGTTTCCCAGATGAACATGTTAGCACACTGCAGTTTGGGACAACAAAAATATTTGCCTCTGAAACATCGGACTTATTTGAGAAAGTTAGAATCTGAAAAGAGAAATTCATTTGTTAATTTTCAAATAAGATTCAGTGTAACAATCTGCGTGGATTTTCTTCTTTTTTATCTGTGTGTGGAGCAAACAAAAACCCTGGTTAGCTTCATCTGCTTTCTTTTTTAAACCATACTGCAGAAAAGAGGTGAAAAAAATCAAATTCGATAGCAAGATTTCTGGTGAGATCCGTTTGCTCATCCTTAGTTTATCTTCTGCAAATGAGCATGTATAAAACAGTCCACCTACTGTTCTAGTTGCCACGGTTTAATGCAGTTCCTCTGAATGATCCTGTTAACCTAACCTTCAATTTGCTGGGGTCTGAACTCTGAATTACAGCTTACGAACATAGTTTAACAGCTGGTACAAGGGCTGCTTTTGAATTTTTAATCATATGAATTAAAGATTGCTAGAGATGCTGTTTTAGACTTCTCTGAGGAGGGATCTGATGTATAGAAAGTCAAGTATAGATAAGCCCAGGGGAATGGAACAGAGAGGCACCGGGTCTAGAGACACTAGGTTGCACATTCTGCTCACCAGATTGAGATGGTAACTGCAAAGCGTTCATTAACAATTGCATCTTAAGCAAACTTAACATTATCAAGTATTACACTGTCTCAGATGTATAACATATACTTTGTAGTTGCTTTGAGATAGACATTAGTTAAACAGAAGTGAGCATAGATTCAAAAGTCCCACTACATCAAAACCTTCAATTGGTATAGAGACAAATCGGAAGGTAGTTAATCAACATACTCAAGGATTATTTGATCAAGACTAAAGAATTTCTTAAAAACAGCAGTGTTTCTCAGATGATGAGATTTTTGTGAAATTTAGTGAATACTGACATTAGTTTAGTGGGGCTTGAACAGCGATTTTTAAAGAGCAACACAGAATAGAATGGAAAATGTCAGAATGTATCTCATTTAGCACCATTATATTGTTGTCTGAAATTTTGTGTTAGCTGTGTGTGTTTATGTGTGTATTTGTGCTGGGTAATGCTATAAAAATGTGCTTTTTTATCTGTTTAAGAACAGTTTGAAAAGCATTGGCACAGGTTATTTAAATGACTTGTATTTCTAAAATTTTTATTATTCTGATATACTTAAGAATAAATCTAGCACATGTAATCAGATATATACAGAATAATAATATTCACACATAGCAAAGTGCAGTTTTTTAGTAACTTCTAGGAAAATTCCCAGAATATGGCAACTATCTATAAGCTATGGGGAGAAAAAATATTTAGCATTAGCTTTTGTTGTTTTTTTAACTATAAACATTCATGTGTGCATTTTACTAAACCCTTTTCTTTATTATTTATTCCAGCATGAGCTTCCTTACATGCTAAAAATTGCAGTGAATAAATCCAGTTCAACTGGATATATATCCATGTCAGCAGGCTGGTGCTTTGGGGTGTAGCAAAATACTTTGCTATTTAGTATTTCAAGTTTGCGCACTTCATAAAGTATGACAACTATTCACCTGTTAGAATCATTGACCAAAATACATACAAAAGAGAAGTTAAACTAAAAACAAACCAAGAAAATTAGGGCATTAACCAAAATGAATCATGGGTCTTCCTCAATCATAATTCCATGAGTTCTCTCCCAAGAGAATCTCCTAATAAATGCAGTGTAATGTTGTCTGGTTGTCTGGACAAGAGCAGCCAAGGTTCTTTTCATAAACATAAAGATATTTGTGTTTCTTTTGTGCCGCTCCACCTCATATTTTTAAGAACAAGTAAGTATATCTGCGAGAAGCGTAGGTCATGTGGTAATGATTTCAAAGGTTTCAAAGTTTGAGAAAAACGATGTATTTAATTTGGGGGGAACAGTATGACTCTTCCTCCCACCCCAACTGTGAATCTATCTCTACACAGCCCACTGCATTCCCTTTCTGACATTGTCTTCATAAAGACTATTGAGGAGAGAAATGTACCTTTCTTTGTGACCAAGTATAGGCTTTGTTTTTTATAATTTGATATGAACAGGACAAAGCTAGATAAGTACAAAGGAATAAATGAAGACGGTTCCATTCATCAAAAGGGCTCAGGACTGGCCCGAGAACAAGGAAATGCATTGAGACAATGGATTCAATAACTGATATGGCTCATGGTGGTGAGGCAATAAGGCAAGAAGAAACAAAGGAGAACCGATTTTGGATAGCTTTTGAATACTTTTCTTACCATGTGATGAAATGGTTGCTTAAAGCAGCTGGCTGCATTTAATTATTTTTATTTCAATTTTCTTTTTTTTTTAAATGTGGTTACTTCATAGACACATTTATTTTCCAACATCAGCTCCTTAGTAGTATAATATAGAATGCCTCATTAGCAATGGAAAATGGGCTTAAGTTCGTAGCAGGAATGTTCTGAATAATGTTTTTAGATGTGGAAGAAGTTAGCAAGGGAGATTATGGAACCTCTCTCTTTCCCCTGGAGAACTTTAAAACAAGTGAAAACTTTTTATTTAATCCACAAGTTTCACATGAGGTCTGTCCTCATTTGCTGGTGCTGCTTTTACTGCACTAAGGTCCCCCTCCTGCCCTTGTTCTTCCTCTCGCTGCCTTTGCTTGGAGAGGCCATGAGAAAATAGAAATATGCTTCAGCTGGAGGGAGGATGTGGGTGCTCCTCTAGCAACTGTAATAATCTGTTACTTTATCCCTACTATTCCTCTAGTTTTCTCATTTGTCATGTAGGGGTTGGATTAGCGCGGTGGTTTTCACAGTGTGGTCTCTCGACCAACAGCATCGGCACCACCTGGGAACTTGTGAAAAACACAAACTCTTGGGTCCCATATCAAATCAACTGAGTGAGAAGCTCTCAGGGTTCAAGGGAAGGTTGAACTTCTGTATATTCAGTTATGGAATGTTCCATCACATTGAAATGTCTGAGAAATTCAATCAAATATTTGGAAAACCACCCACAAAACAACTATAAATGCGGACAGAATTCCTTACCTGGTAATGTCCACTGCCCAAGACGACACAAATATTTGCTCCTTGAGTGTCCGCTCATACTTATTTATGCCAAAGAACCAATTCATCCTAGATGGTTCAAGCAAAAGTTCATCCATTTAGTCAACAAATATTTGTTGAATGCCTGGTCTGTGCCATACACTGTGCTAAGTACAGAGGACATACTATGAAGACGACGGTCATCAGCCCATTACATGAATCCTCTGCAGAGATGAGAAAAGTATTTGGAGAGCTGAATCTGGCACTTTTTTTTTTTGGCTGCTGATGCTACCAAAAGAACTTTTTATATTTCCAATAGTTTACGCTCTGCAGGTGGAGAAGTCTTTCCTACCAGAGAGAATGGTTACATCCCCCCTGATGAAATTTCCTCAGCCTGACAGTATGTTTACTAAAAATGCTATCTTTAGGGCATTCTAAAGAAAGGCAAACTACAGTCCCAGAAAGCGCAGCAGCTGAGTTGCTTGCATGTGTTTCTAACTCAGATCTGAAGGGCGAAGCTGAAACATCGGCCGCAGCTGGAAGAATGGGGAGCCGAACACTGGCAATGGGCAAAATGGTTATTCATTTCCTCTCTTGTGATCTTTCATATTTCATTTTTGTGTATCTCAATACATAGTTGAGACTTTTCCCAGATTCACAATCAACCCTGATTATCTTCCTCCTCTCTCCACTTTTCCCTTTTTAGTTTCTTGGAAGCTGTTAGAGGAAGAAGATTAAAAACTATCTGGCATGGAACATTTTTGCCTTTTTTCTTTTTTTTTAGGTTGCTTAGTATTTGTCTAAGAGTTGAGAAAAAGAGACAAAGGAGAGAGTAAGGCCAAGGGATGAAGAGAGACAGAAAGCTTTGTTTCTCTTCAAATACGGTTTTCATCTCTGCCCTCACGTAAAAACTTTGCAGTTCATCCAGTCACAATATTTACATAATTTTAAACAGGTAGTGATTTTTTTGGTGACTAAATTATTATACAGTGTTAATCCCCTCTTATGCTCCCGTGGTTTGGTAGCTTTTTAATTTGTCTCGGGATTTAGTGTCTGTGGCAATGTAGTTTGAGTGAACAACCTAGCAACAGTTTGATTGCTTTAGGGTGTTCATAACTTTTTGCTTACCTGAGCTCAGCTGAAAATCAACTCATGAATTCTCTGCAATTATTCTCAGCCTATATATGAACACAACAAGCTGCACATAGCAGTGGAGGACATACTGGGTTCAGAACATTGAGAGGCACCACTCAGGCTATAGCCTAAAAGATCCATCAGCCTTGGGGCCGATGTCTTTGTCCTGAGTAGAAGTTTCCAGTGATCTGTAGCAAGTCTTACTCGGTTAAGAGATTTACCAATAAATTAAATATGGATTAAAAGTTATCTGATTAGATTTGCAAACATAAATACTTTAAGTCTCTAACATTGAGTTAAATGGTAGATTCACAATCTCCCCCGACTATTCTCCATCCCCCCCAACAGATGCTAAAAGATATTGAAAAATGCTAAAAGTCTGGAAAAATGGTCTTTTAATATGATTAAATTTGATAGGAATAATTGTAAGGCCCTACACTTGGATTCAGAAACAAAGTGCACAAAAGTAGGATTGGGGGTGATACGACTTAGCAACAGCATGTGTGAAAGAGACTTAGGCATTTAGTTGACAATACGCTCAGTAGGAGTCAACAGTAATGTGGCTGCCAAAAAGGCTGATGGACCCGGAGGCTGTATTCATAGAAGCAATGTGCTAGAATAAGGGAAATAATGGTGCAAATCCACTTGAATCTGCACACACAACACCTGGAGAGTGCAGTCAGCCCTGTGGGCCCCAGATGGACCCGTTTGCAAGGAACTGTGACAAGGCAAGTAAAGGCAGTAGGAATTACCACACATGAGGAACAGTTGTGGGAAATGAGGTTTACCTTTAGAAAAGTCTTAAGTCAATGGTACCATGAATAATAGACTTATCAAAAAAGGATTAGAGTTACTCTGCATGATCAAGAAGAAGAAAGAAAACCACTTTGTAGAAGCCTTGAAGAGATAAGCTAGAAAAATAATATAGGCATCTCAGTCAGACTAATCTGGCATGGACTTCTGGTTTATAAGGCTACTCTAGAAGCTTGAACAAATTTATTCTTCTCTTCTTCACCTCTGTTTTCATATTCATAACGTGAAGAGAATATCTACCTTACAGATTTGATGTGTGGATTAGAAATAACTCATTAAAAATACTTAGCCCAGTGTTTATCAGCATATGGACTCAGAATCTACAATAGCAATACTGAGTCAAAGATATCCAGAGTACTATGTGAAAAATTGGGAAGAAATATATGAAATTGTGCTCATTAGAAATGGTGATGAGATCCATGGACCAATGGAAATATAGAGAGTTGGGAGTGGATAGGTAATTACTCAAATGACCATAGGGTTTCTTTGGACCCTATTTAGAGATTATGAAACTTAAGACATTTATTTTTGGTTTGATATTCAGTGATTGCATTCGTGGGAGTTTTAACTAATAAGTAAGGCAGATCTTAAGATTATTTGTATCTCAATTTTAAACTAAATATGAAGAAGTGGGTTGGTTCTATATACAATTCTTCATGAGGGCAAGGGTTTTTTAAAATTTTTTTAATTGATACATCGTATCTACCAAAAACGGTACCTGGCAGGTGGGAGTTAATAAATATTTGCTGAATAAATGAATGAATGATATTTCCCCCATTTATAGAAAGCCATGCTCAATCTAAGTTCACAGAGCTAGAAATTACACATATAAGGGCATAGGGCAGAATTTTCCCTCAGAGAACTTTCAGCTAGCCAGTAGAATATTTTAAAAGAAGCTATGTTAAAAATATATTTAGGTTAGACATGCTCTCTCTAGTCCATATAGACCACTCATTTCTTACTATTCATTCTCAGTCTGATTCATGCAAATATATATTTTCGTTTAGGTTTTATAGGTATTTGAGTATGTAACCACTCTACACAAGCGTTTTTCAATTTGTCATTCCTGAACCAGAAATATCAGTATCACCTGGGAACTTGACGCAACTATAAATTCTCAGGTGATCTGGGTTAACAAGTCCCTCCAGGTGATTCTAATATACTCTGAGGTTTAAGAACAGCTACCATCTAGGAAGGCGTTACCTGGTAACATCTCTCGGTTCAGGCATACTCTGCAACAACAACAACAACAACAACAAAACAAATAAAACAAGAGCAAAACAGATTCCCTTGCCCCATCCCAGATATGCCTACAGAGCCAGAATCTGTGGGATCAGACACCAGAAATCTGGGTTTTTAACTTGCCTTTCAGTCCTTGGCCCCCAGGACAACTATTCTGAAGTCAGGCTAACAGGGTCCAAAGATTGGTGTTCAGGGACCCTTGGCCTAGGTGACCTCACCTCTGCAAAGCTGGTCAGTCACCTTTCATACCGTGTCAATGAAGGAAGCATTAAACATGAGGAATCAAAATAGAGCAATGCATACTGTTGTGCTTTCACCACTGCAAGCATTGATTCCCATCTCCTTTTCTCGATTTTATGTAAACCTCAGGTTCTCTTCCTGCCTTGTGCTAACTTTCAATCTTGGTGACAAGCTTTATACTGGTAAGCTGTGTTCCTGGGTCTATCCTAGTAGAAACCAATTAACATGTCACTCACTTGGGATCCCTCAGGAGTAGGGCACTGTGAAGACTCTCACACTCCTTTTTTTCTGGTTTCCATTTCCATTCTATACTTGTACGATGAATCTGCTTAGCATTATAGTTACCACTTTTACTTTTCACTAAAAAGTTGCTAATTAATTTAATTAATTAGTTTGGCAATGGACTTCTATAATCCAATCTCAAGTGACCTTTCTATTCATGGCTCTAAAGATTACCTAAATATGTAAATCTTCTGTGCCACATGGAATAACTAAAAGTAGGTTCTTTCACCTCTTTTCCATATAGCTGCATACTGCTCATTCTATGTGGACCAAATCAAACCACACCTCTGTGGAGAGTCTGTATACTGTCCAGAGAAGGCTGTGAGGATGTGCCTAGTACCGGGTAGTCATTCCCGAAAGAGCCCAAGTGGTGCTTGTATTTGGAATAAAATGCAAAGAATGACTACACAAGAAAGATTATCAGAAAGCCATTCATAAAGAAATCATCAATGTTTCCTCAAAGAATGAAGATTCAAGTAAAGCTGTTACTTGCCTTAATAACAACTTCCAATTAATCAAACGCAAAGGAAGCAAACCTCCACACCACAGTTTCTATAGTCAAGAAAAATTAGTCTTCCCAATAAAATAGCATGTTTGACTCAATACTGCAGCGTCATAGAATCACTATATAAACTCACTGAAAGAGAGAGATCATTCTCTCCACTTCTTCCATCTTTCATCTCTTAAAGAAATTCCTGTGGTGCAATGAGTGCAACATAAAACAAAGCACTTACGTGAAAGCAAAAAGAACAGAGATCTAATTCAAACAAGATAATTCAAATATTTGGATCACTTAGGTAACGTAAAGTATCATTTTATTAGGTTATTATTTCACTTAAATAAAATGATGAATAGAGTAAAGATATATATATATATAATTATTCAGTATGATATGTATGTATATGTACTTGTATGTTAGAGAAGTTAAAGAAATTTTAAAAACATTGATAGAATAAAATAACACACAATATATTGCGTGCCAAACTTCCTGGGTGAGGATCGTGGTGCCATCACCTGTTACCTGTGCAACCTTGGGAAAGTGGCTTCACTTCTCAAGGTCCCAATTTTCCCATCATAACCTGCTTCATAAAGTTGTTGTGAGGGTTAGAAGAATCACAATTTGTGAAATCTTAGAACAGTGCTCAGCATGAAGTATCGCAGAAATAGTATAAGCATGAAATGTATCATCCAAAACAGGATATTTTTAAGAGTGAAAGGGGATGGGGATGGCTCAGTGGCTGAGTGGTTAAGTTCGAGCGCTCTGCTTCGGCAGCCCAGGGTTTCGCCGGTTCGGATCCTAGGCACGGACATGGCATTGCTCATCAAGCCATGCTGAGGCTGCGTCCCACATAGCACAACCAGAAGGACCCACAACTAAAAATATACAACTATGTAGCGGGAGGTTTTGGGGAGAAAAATGAAAAAATAAAATCTTTAAAAAAAAGGAGTGAAAGGGGATGCTAAAAGCATTAAAGTTTATAGATTATTTTGAAAGGTTTATTTATTGATCAAAGAAAAAGTTTCCTTGTAAATGATAGTGGTTCATTAAAAAATAATAACAATAAAAAAAACAACTTCCAGGGCCAGCCCAGTGATGTAGTGGTTAAGTTTGCATACTCTGCTTCGGTGGCCCTGAGTTCACTGGTTTGGATCTGGAGCACTGACCCACACACCACTCATCAAGCCATGCTGTGGTGGCATCCCACATACAAAGTAGAGAAATATTGGCACAGATGTTAGTTCAGGGACAATACTCCTCAAGCAAAAATAGGAAGATTGGCATAGATGTTACCTCAGGCTCAGTCTTCCTCACCAAAAAAAACAAAAGAAAAAACCTTTTTCTTAAAAAGATGAAATAACATACATTCACATAAATTAAAATAAAATTTTTTTTATTGTTTGTTGAATATTATGAAGGAATGTAAGTAGAATAATTATTTTTGTTAAATTTTCATGAACTTAATCAGTTTTCTTAGTTTGTCTGTGTTATTGTGTAACTGGTTTTGTTCCCTAGAACAAATTTTGTTTTTCAATGTGTTTTTTGTTTTGATTTTGAATATCTTTACTGAAGTATGATTTATACGCCCTGAAATTCACTCATTTTAGGTGTACAATTCAATGTTTTTAAATAAACTTACAGAGGAGTGTGAATCTCATCACAAAGGCTTTCTATTTTTAACTTCTTTGTAAAATTACCTGCAACATTCTTCCAAGTCCCTTTTTCTGATTAATTAACTTGAAATTGTTGATGCCTTCAATTGACTCTTCTCTATGGACTATAATAATTCGAAATGAGACAATGATCTGTTAACAGATACTGTAGTACCTCATAAGGTAATGGTAAATGCTACTAAAGAGGAAATATTCTTAATCTGAATTTTCTTTAACATAAAAATACATATATAGTACTGTCTATTTTCACAGGTACTGGCTTTTTGTTTTATTTACATTACCTTTCACCAATATCTAACAATTCTTTTTGTAAGACTACATTTTTCAAATAAGTTAACGATGGTGACTGTTTTGAATGATTTGCCATATTTAAATCCTGTAAAACTGTAGGCTTTCTAATTTTTTTCCATTTCAGTACGCTGTATATATTTTTTCAGTTAAAATAAGGACCTCCAAATTTTTTCTCCCATGAGTCAAGATTTTTCAGCACAATTTTAGAATTTAAAAATTAAATAGTGCATGTTGTTTGAGAATTCGTCATTTAAATTCCTCAATTTGCCCTTTGCTATTATAAGGATAAATTTTCATTTCTTTCTGTTTGCAGGATCCTCCATACTGTTTTCCATAGTGGCTGCACCTATTTGCATTCCCACCAACAGTGCACAAGGAGTCCCTTTTCTCCACATCCTCATCAACACTTACCTCTTGTCTTTTTGATGATAGCCATTTTAACAGGAGTGAGGTGATGTCTTATTGTGGTTTAGATTTGCATTTCCCTGATGATTAGTGATATCATCTTTTCATGTACCTGTTCACCATTTTATTTCTTTTTTGGAAAAATATGTATTGAGTTCCTCTGACCATTTATAAATCAGATTTTTTTTTCTGCTATTGAGTTATTTACATATTTTGGAAATTGACCCCTTATCAGATATATGATTTGCCGATGTTTTCTCCCATTCCATAGGTTGTTGTCTTATTTTGTTGATGATTTCCTTTGCCGTGCAGAGCTTTTTAGTTTGAAGTAGTCCCAGTTGTTTATTTTTGCTTTTATTGCTTTGCTTTGGGATCGAATCCAAGAACTCCTTGCCAAGACCAATGTCAAGGAGCATATTCCTTATGTTTTCTTCTAGTGGTTTTACAGTTTCAGGTCTTACGTTCATGTTTATGCCATTTTGAGTTGATTTATGTGTATGGTGTAAGATAGTGGTCTAGTTTCTTTCTTTCGCATGTGGCTATCCAGTTTTCCAAACATCATTTATTGAAGAGACTCCCCTTTCCACACTGTATCTTCTTTCCACATTGTATATTCTTGGCTCCTTCATCGTAAATTAATTGACCATACAGGCGTCAGTTTATTTCTGGGCTCTATATTCTTTTCCATTGATCTATGTGCCTGTTTTTATGCCAGTACCATCCTCTTACTACAGCTTCGTAATATAATTTGAAATGAGGAAGTGTGATGCCTCTAGCTTTGTTCTTCTTTCTTAAGATTGCTTTAGATGTTAAGGCTCTTTTGTGGTTCCATACAAATTTTAGGATTGTTTTTTTCTACTTCTGTTCTGTTTTAACACATAGTTATAAAAATTATAGAAGAGTTTTAATACCATATTAGAATACTTAAGTTTACTTATTAAGCAGCTCTTCAAAGGATAAAACATTTCTGAAATATATTTATTGATGGACAATGAAAAGAGAAAGCATGCACTACCACATTGTTTTTTAAAAAAAATTATTCACCATTAACTTCATCACAAAAAAAAATCTGTATTTTAGTCCGTCCTACTGTGCAGAAATAAAAAAATTGTAAATTCTGACAACAGCTACTTCTATTCTAACTCAACATTTTCAGTTTGTTTGGAAACAAAAGTATAAACTAAGTGTTCACCACAGCCAATACCAACTATATTTCTGTTCTGTAGGTTTCCTAATTTAGTAAGAATATTTTTTAACATGACACTTTTCTTCATCAATATTTATATTTATGTTCATTATGAAAACAAATAATTTTATTTATTTTTGAACTTTTTAAACTAAATATTCCATGCCAGATGTTTCATTTCAGCAAAATGAACTGCCCTAATCTTTGATTTGATTTTATAAATGAGATCAAAAAATTAAACTACCACTGGAATTAACTTGTCAGTTTGAAGCATCTGATAACAAAGATAAAAGTAACGTCATTTAACCATTTGCAAAGTTCTTCTGCTAATAGAGTCAATAGCAGCTATTACTTTCCTTTTTTTATATGCACAAGAAAATTTGGACTTCAGCATAAGCCAAATTAACGAAGAACGTTAACTTGATCTAAATAAAAAGATTTGCTTTCAGAGTAATATGAGAGCCTACCTTCTTTAGCTACATTTGTTAAATTATCATCTTTGGCAGAGTTGTCTATAAACAACTGGTAACTTTTGAAGTAGCTGCTGATGCTTCTTCAAAAGAGTTGTGTCTGAGTTTTCATGTGTTTAGTGATATCATTACAGGTCCTATAGTGGATAATAAATGTCAACAAGTATTTTGTGCAAGTTAAAATTTCATCCTCTATTTTGGCAAGCAGAAATTCAATAATTAACTTTTCATTAAAAGTTTTATTGTGAAAGTTTTAAAACGAAATTTTTAACTTTCCATTTTAAAAATTTTTGCTTATGACAAAAGGCAAAAAAAGCCCCAAGACATTAAAGGAAATATACGTATTCAGTGGCTGAATGACTGAAATGTGGACTTCTACCAAACCATCCTGACCTATTGAATGCAACTATTAATAATAACGCATTGCTTGACGATAAAAAATCTAGGGCAATGCTTTCAGCAAACAGGGACAAGTGTTAATTTGGACTTTCCAAGCAAACCTGGGAACATGATCCCCCCTGCACCAGAGTCAATGCTATTCCTGTCTGTGCATGGATCAACTGGACCATGCATGGATCAGAGTAAAGCATGACCACAAATTGCATTAGTCATGTATGAATTTTTATATAACTTATATTTTACTATTGGATTTTCTGTGTGTGGGGAAACACCAAATTTCAAATTAATTTAGGGCTGGTACGAGTTTGTCTGCTTACGCTAACCTATCTCCCTCCCCAGTCACTCACTGTTCTTCACTCCATTAGCTGTGAATATAATTAAGTCTGAGGATTTTGTGGTTTTCTTAGCATGCTTACTGAGAGGAGACTTAAAATCTTTGCCTTTTTGCTTTTTGACGCTACATATAGGATAAAAACAAGCAGATAATGCTGACAATATCATTTAAGGAGTTAATAAAGAAAGAATGTCTGTCTGTGGCTAATCTGGTGGGACACTGTAGGATCATATTAAGTAATATTTGTTGAACACTTCTATAAACAAGGCATTAGCCAGTTTTTCTGATACCCATAGTGGCCTTCGTTCAGTCTCGTCATCTCTTCAGCTGAATTTCCTCATCTCTTAAGTGGACATGCAGGATTTTCTGAAAAGTCTAGATGGAATTGAGGCTGTTCAGGCTATCAGTGACTTTAGGGAAAACACATTTGTTGTGAAAAACATGGTTTGGTCCTACTAAATTGGTAGCATTCTTACTATTAAGATCTTTAACATTTTTAAAAAAATTTCTTTTAATTCCCAGCTGCCCTGATGAGGAAACTGAAATAGAGAAAATCTAGAGTACATTCCACCAGGCCACACAGCAAGGTCTGATAGAGCCAGGAAAGCCTTTATGAAATCCAGACCCTCAGACGAATGTTCTATCATCTAGACCTCCATGTGAGCCTCACAAACGTAGGTAGGAACAGCTTTCCCTAAGATGCTCATGAGGCAAATCAGAGCGAGGCTTCATTCCATGTGATTTCTAATTTGAAATGCAAACAATTGCCAATTTGTTTGACTTGTATTTATAATTATTTCCTTGTGAATTACTCATCACTAAATGCTTTATAAATATTTTCTCTCTTTCCCAATGTCTATGAAATGATCATTGCATAGAAAATGTTGGCTTTCAAGGATTTATTAATATCTCCTTTTGAAATAACATGTATTTGTAAGATAGAATAAAATCACTCTCAAGAAACAAATCTTGCGTTTGAATTCCGCCTCAGACAATGACTCATCTGATGTGCTTAATAAGATGATCTACATGGCGACTTTTATTTAAAGGTATCCGTTATAGAACAAGTAGAAAGTACACATGCACATTTGGATTTAGTTGAGCACAGCCTCGCCATCAGCTCCTTCTGATAGATTGTCAGACTTCCCTAAGTTTGAGTAAGTTGAAGGCATCTCACTGAATGCGTTACCGAATCTGGTTTCACTTTTGCCAATAATGAAAAAAAGAAGCTAGTGGCCATAATATGGCAGCAGGCATCATATGCTTACCATAATCTCAAAGGTTAGCTCTGCCTGAAGAACTGAGCCTTTTATTTCTCAGTCTTTTTGAACATGAGACATAATTTAAAGCATTTTCTAGATGGTAAAATAAATACCCCTTTACGCAGAAACTTAACAAATTCAGAGTAGAGCACGGAACTCAGTAACTTGATTCAGAATATTGCTCTTACTCTGTGCTTGTAATTATTTTAATATCGAATAACTTTAAAGAAGAAAGAAACAGCGGTTTGCCCTCTTTTGGTCCTGGCTGCCATCAAATGGCAGTCGTATGTGTGCTTTTCAGTCTTAGCTGTGGAAAAGTGCATATGAATTCAAACCAGCCTAAAAACTAAAAATCCAACATCCCCTTTTAAAAACAGAGATTCAAAATTGTTAAATATTAACAGCAATCTTCTTAAGAGAGAAGGGGAATCCATTAGAAAAAATTCAGAGAAGAGTCACATTTATTAAAGGGCCATAAGGATCGACTTTTTAAGAAAAGATTAAAGGAAAAATTAAAAACGGAAACCTACATCTGTTGCAGGAAAAGACGATGGTAACCGAAGCTGTATAGTAACGTCAACAGTCTGGGAGAGCAACTTCTCATTTTGGCGTAATTGAGAGAGTGAAATGACCCAACTCTATTTGTTAAAGGTAAGTATCATTCAGTGTTGATGTCCTAATCGAAAGGCAAGTCCTCAGCTTTAAATACTGTTTAAAACGTCTTTAAGAAAGACAGTTTAACGTGAGAAAGTGTGGTAATAATCAAATGGATGTAGAATTTTGAAACGTATTTATTCAATTCAATCTCTCCTTCCCCTCAAATCTTAAAATAGTAAAAAAAAGAGAGCTACTGAGATGCAAAATTCTCAACTCCATACACTAACAGAGGACTTCTTTTGTATGACCGACTCAGAAATGCATACGGAGGGGCAAGATAATATGAGCAACAGGGTGCAGGGAGAAGAAAATGCTCATTTTAAAACGAACAGGAAAGATTGTGTGAAACATGAAAAGCCACCCCATATCTGAAAGAGATTGAAAAGGGAAGTCAAGAATGTCATGCGTTTTCCCGTTCGCCTTACCTGATTCTTCTTGTCGCTTCGTTGGTTAAGTTTTATAGGTTGCAATAACTGGCATGGAAGAGGTATGCCTGTCAGCTGTTCACAATGCAGAATCTTGAAAAGGTCAGCATAGTAGCAGTATGACAGGCCATGTAAGTCATTATGTGACTTATAACTCATTTGTAAGTAGAATGAGAACTGGAGCAAATTAATGTAAACTCTGCCATAAGACCTCCGAAAACATGTTAGTTATATTGAAAGCTAGGTTTTCCTTTTTATCTAGATATTTTCCAACAAATGTGTTGTCTTCCTTAGGAGCAGTAGAAATAGAAAATAAGTTCAACTTGCTGTGAAGAGGTTTAAAGAAAAGATGTTAGCAGCAGAAGGAAGGCAGTTTTGGGAGAAGATATGTAATAAAATATATAAACAGGTAGTATGTGTGTTTAGGTTCCGGTTGGTGACACTTAGATGTCATTTCCTGACTAATAAAAATCTCAAGACTTTCAAAGTCATGTATTTTTGAGGAATATTAAAATAATATCAAATAAGAGAATACATTTGTGACTTTCTATAGTTTTATTCTGTTGTATCTGTTAATTGTGGAGCTTTATCTTGCATTAAAATAGGCACAATTTTATCCCATTAATCAAATGGTATTTTTGAAATGAAAACTAGTGAGGTACACATATAACACAGCACATTCATAAGTACTGAAATGCTAAAGTAAGTTGCTGCACGTGCTACAGGTGATTGATATGGAGTAGTGAAAGAGTTAATCCTCCACAATACCTTTTTTTCTCCGAGACGGTCCACTGTGCCTCTGTTCTACACTTAGGCACAGTTCCTAATGGCAAAATCTATTAGAATGCACAATACTCTCCCAAGGGAGGTGGTGGAAGTCCTGTCACTTGAGACATTTAAAACTACACTGGATAAAGCACTAGAGAGCTGTGAGTGCATGTGCTCCAACCCTCAGGATAGAATTCATGACCTAATGGGTGCTTTTCCACCCCTTAATGTCTCTGATTCACTGGGTGTTTTAATAGCTCCCTCATATTTAAGTAGATGAACAACAGTCTGTTTTTTCAATGGGAATTTAGTTTGGTCTATAATGTGTCAAGACAAAGGTGACAAGACAAACCACAAGGGAATGGAGGAAGCCTCGTGGAAATTTAATTGATCTGGAGGAGGGTTGAGCAAACACAACAGTGTATTAGGGTTTAGCAAATGCCTCAACTTTTCTCAAATGTTTTCAGTTCAAGGAAACCCAAAACACATTTGGCTAAACACTTTTTCCTTAATTTTCAAACCCATGTGTATTTCAAGGGAAATTTAATCCATGTGTTTCTGATTCATTTACACTTAGCTCATCAAAATGTGGTTTCGTAAGACCCATTTGATGTCTAAGAAGCCTTGTGAGCTTTTTTATGTCTTTTTTCTTTGAACCAGGAAGTTGCTTTTTGCCAAGAGTCAATGGAACTTCAACCCAAAAAGCAACAGTTTCGTTCGGATTTTGGAATCCTTGAAGGTGGTGGGAGCTAATGTGCAGGGAGGGGAAGTGGACACATTCAGATAGAATGAACGTTCCCATTTCTATGTTATCTATTCACATGACTTGAAAAATCTTTTTTTAATTTATACTAGAAAAATCCATATTAAATTCTTAGAAACATTGTAGAAAACATACGGATGAATTTTATTACAGGATGCAATGTTGCCAAGTGTTCTGATAATTGTCCACTAATGTGTCTCTTGGTAGTGAGTAATCAGGCCGGTCGTGTCGTATTTATCTCAGGGGCAGTTATAAAGAAGTGACTCCAAAAGGTGTTTAGATTGGCCATTTTTCTATATTAAAAGAGAAAAGCCCTCTGTCTAGTTTTTGTTGCTCTGTGCACAATACTACTGGTTCTTTAAACAAGAAATGAGACAAATAAGGCTCAGTGATTGTGCTGATTCAGGTGCACACAATCCCCTATCTCATGGTCAGTGTTCTTAAAGAGCATCTGGGGTAAGGGAACATACATCTGGTCCATCCGTCAAGTCCACGAGAAAGCCAACAATGTCTGCACCTGCAGGATGAATTACATCTTTGGTGAGTGTGAGGAGCTGCATAATGAGACAGCTGAAGAGCTGACACATTGCTTTCCTCCTACTCCTACCATCTCTTGTTTTTGCCCTCCTTTTCCTTTTTGTTCTTCTTCCTCTCCCCTTTCCCCACCTTTACACAATCACCGCTAGATAACGGATCAAGTGTGACACATTCATCCAAGGGGGAGTTGACATGGTTTACACATTGCTTTTCTTTGGTTGTTCTTTGGATGAATTCTTCGTTGAGAACAAGATAATGAAAACCAGACGGTCATTGAACACAAAATCTGCTGTCACTTTGGGATGTTCCTCTGCAGCCCATTTCATTTCAGAAAGCTTGGTCCCCGAGTTTACTCCAGGAGAGGATCCCAACCAGGTGGAATCCTGCCCCCCGTGGGCTTGGAGAATTCAGCAAATGCTGCCAATATAGTTGCTGCCTCACCTGTACATCAGAGAGCTCATCTGAATGGAGCAGCTCCTGCCAGCCTGCTATAGCTTTAGAAACATGGCCTTTTCAGTATTCAGATGAGTTCTGTTCAGGGACCTTCATTGTGGGAATTGAAGACAGAAGAATCAGAATAGGTGACAACTGAGAGTTAAAAGAGCATTGAAAGTTTTTTAACTCATGCTGACCTCAAATTTTGAACCATCGCCTAAAGGAAATGAATTCTTTAGAATGTTACGATGAATGAAGGAGAACATGTTCTTAGTTTCTGGGCTGAGTTTTGACAGAATAGAGCAAAATTATGCATTGTCAACTACGGCAGCAAGTTCAGACTACAGGTGTGAGGATAAAGAATTATTCATTGATTCAAATCCTGTATCAGTGAGTGAAAAAGCTCAAAGCAATAAAAATACAGATGAGGTCCCTGGCATTTGAACAAAAGTTTATTTTCACTTTCTAATTTGTCACTAGTTTTACACAGACACAAAAACAACATCTCAGCTATGTAAATTCATCTCTGAAAACACAGAGGTAAAAACTATTATATATGGTTTAAGATAAAAATATTCTCTTTTAAAATTGGCTGGGAAGACTCTTTTACACTCACAGAACTTATGAAAATACCCAGTCTCTTCTGCCTAATTTCAGTTCCTTTCTCAAAGACATGTAATCAAGAATAAAAACTACAATCAATGCTCAAAATGTAACTCTCACACATCTTTCTAATGCTGGAGAAATACCATCAAGTTTTTTTTCAGTACAAATATATATATTGCTTTCAAGTGTCAGAAATCTTTGTCATTATTGATCAAGCAAAACAAACTTGGTATGGTATAGAATTATCTTTTTTTTTTTTTGAGGAAGATTGGCTCTGAGCTAACATCCACTGCCAATCCTCCTCTTTTTGCTGAGGAAGATTGGCCCTGAGCTAACATCTTTGTCTGTCTTCCTCCATTTTATATGTGGGACGCCTGCCACAGCCTGGCTTGATAAGCGGTGTTAGGTCCGTGCCCAGGATCCAAATTGGCAAACCCGGGCCACACAGAAGCAGAGTGCATGAACCTAACTACTACGCCACTAGGCTGGCTCCTAGAATTATCTTATTATCTCTCCCCTGTAAGTGTAGAAATGGAAGCAAAGTGATTAACAACAAAATTTATAAACTGCTGTAATTTGCGTTACTGAGAGATGGAATGGAATCTGGAATCGTTTCGTCCAAACTCCTAATTTTCTAGGTGAAGAAACAAAAAGGTCAGTGAGCTTAGGAGGCCTGTTCAAAGTTCCCAAACTGGCTTATATCAGAGTGGATATCAGAGTTTAGCTCTCTTAAATACTAGTCCAGTGCTATTTTAACAGTCAATAAAATTTCCATACAGGAATATATTCCTGGGATAAGACACATCGGATAAGACTACAGAGATTTTTTTGAACTTGAAAAATTCTCAGTAGGTAGAATTCCAATAGATACAACAGATTCAAGTGGAATTCACTCATTGAAATGGGGTTGGGAGCCCTAGAGCCCCATATGCTTGCTCTTCCACCCGCTGGAAGGACTCTAAGGCACCTCAGAAGAACACCAAGTGCTCCTTAGGACTATGTCTTAAAACCACCATCAACGTCTCCAATTGTGGAGGATAGACACTAAAGTGACCCCCAATGACCCCACTGTATTAGTTTACTAACGATACCATAATAAATTCCACAAACTGGGTGAAAAACAACAGAAATTTATTTTGTCACAATTCCAGAGGTCTGAGATTAAGGTGTCGCCAGGGTTGGCTTCTTCTGAGACCTCTCTCCTTAGCTTGTAGATGATCATCTTCTCCCTGTGTCTTCACATGTTCTTCCCTCTGCACATGTCTTTCTTCTAATCTCGCCTTCTCAGAAGGACACCAATCCCATTGGATTAGAGCCCATCCTAATAATCTCATTTTAATTACCTCTTTAAAGACCCTATCTCCAAGTGCAGCCACATTCTGAGGTACTGGGAGTTAGACACCAACATATGAATTTGGGGGGAACACAATCCAACCTATGACACTCACCTTCTTATGTTCATGCCTTTGTTATAATCTTCTTCTCTGAGAGTGGGTGAGAACTTTGACTTGATTCTAGCCAATGGAATATGGCAAAGGTGATAGGAGTCCTCCCATGAGTATGTAATAACATTGTATAGTAACCTGTCTGTCTTGCCAACAGACTCGCTTTAGAGACTTTCTCTTTTGTTGGCTTTGAAATGATCAGTGGCCATATTAGGAGGCCCAGATGGCAAGGAGCTAAGGAAGACCTTCTGTCAATAACCTGCAAGAAGCTAGCTCCCTCAGTTTTATAGTCACAAAAAGATGAATTTTGCCAACAGCTTGAGTGAACTGGGAAGTGAATTCTTCCCCAGTTGAGCCTCCAGATGAAAATTACAGCCCTGGCTAAAACCTTGACCATGGCCTTACAGAGGACTCAGCTACAACATGCCTGGACTTCTGACCCACAGAAACTGTGAAGTGATAAATACATGATGTTTTTAAGCCACTAAGATTGTAGTAATTTATTACACGGTACAAGGAAAGTAATCCCTAAAAATCCATGAGTGACTTTGAAACCAGGCTATGGGCAGAGGTGGGAGGAATTTTGATAAACATGATAGAAAATACCTAGATAGCTATGAGCAGCAGATTATTGGCAGATATCTGGACGTTAAGGGCACTGTCAATGAGGCTGACAATGAAGAGGGGAGTATGTTATTGAAAGTTGGAAGGACAGGGATCCTTGTTATATAGTGCCCAAAAACTTAGCAAAATTGTCTTCTATGGTTCTATGGAAAATACTTATAAGTGATGAGTTTGGTCATAAGGCTGATCTTCAAGCAAAGTGGTGAAGGTACTGTCTTGTTTATTCTTGTTGATTATAGTAAAATGTGAGGGGAGAGAGATAAATTGAGGGAAGAACTATTAAAAAAAAACCCAAGATTTGATGATTCTGAAAATTCTCATTCTCTCCAGATGGAAAAAGGAAAAAAAAATTAACATTGACATTCACTGTCAGAAAAGCTTGCTCTGAAGGAAAGTCAAGGTCGTGACTCCATAACTTCTTACTGAAGCCTCAGAAAGATTAAAAGATTAGGGTAATCAGTCACAAAAAGAGATCTTTCAAGAGATTAACAATGCGCCTCAAAGATTCTTCCAATCAAATCATAAAGATTCTGCGAAGTTCGGTGTGATGCTCCTTAGCCATGTTAGCAGGATGCCAAGGTAGAGAAAGGATTATCTCAAAAATATCTGTGGGCCTAGTTTTTGTCTAGTGACATGGACCCCATTAAAATCTACAGGAGACCCAGAAAGTACTTGAGGTAATTGTTTCAATGAAGAGGTCACTATTGGCTTGGACTGAAAAGACAGAGTGCAATGCGAAAGGAGGCTGTCAGATCACCCCAAATTCTACTGGCTGGAAGTGCTGACAAAACTACTCACTTGAGAACCTACAGTACCTTTCATGACAAAAGAAGGGTGACCACAAAGCAGAACCAAGAGAGAAAGGATGGAGGCTAGAGCCACAGAGAATTATTCACAGTCCTTGACATCTAATCACTAAACTCTTGTTTGCCTGGCTAAACTTCAGAACTCCTTTTTATCTTCCATTTTCCTGCTTTTTGAACTAGAATGTCCACAAATGTTATTTTTAGGGTCTCCCCCCATTTTATATTGAGTTTGTTAGATGTAGATAACTTGTGTCTTTAGCATTACAGGGTTACAGATGGAGAGGAATGCCTCAAGGGCTAGCTGTTCTTGACAGATTATATCCAGAAACCTCATTCTTACCTAGACCTGATTTAAATGATGAGATTTTGAATGTCGAGCTGGTACTGTTACAGAATGAGACCCTTTGGATCTTTGGAGGGGGAGAATTTATTTTGCATGTTGGAGGGACATTAATAATTGATGGCCAGATGGTGGACTGTGGTAGACAGAAACCAAAATGACCTTAAAGAGCCCCACTTTCAAGCCCCGGTATAAGCCCTCCCTCTAGATTGTGGATGAGACCTGTAAGTTGCTTCTAACCAATAGAATATGCACAAAGTGATGAGGTGTCACTCTTGAAATTACGTTACATAAGAATCATCTTGCTAAAAGTCTGTCAACAGCCTAAATCAACTTGTAAGTTGTAAGTGGACCTGTCCCCAGACGAGTCTCCAGATAAGAAACACTTGTTTGTTTGTTAATCTTTTTTTTGTCCTCTCACCTATATGGGGACATGTTGCCTTCAAGACCAGGATATTGTAAACTTTTGAAATTAGGGATTATGGCTGTCATTTCTATTGTCTCCTGGCACTTAGTGGGGTGGTAGTGGAATGCAGTTGAGTGAGTAAGTAAAGGTCGGGGTTAACTTATTTCTGGCTCAAATCTTTCTTCTCCAGTATTCTCAGTAAGTTGGCTCTTTTCATACTTATGAGTGCTCTAGTTCGAGGTGCAAAATGAAGATAAAATGATGTACAGCAGGAGATGAGGAACTATTTCTTCTCTGTTTCTTTTTATCATCAAGCAAACATTTTACAGAATTCCATAACGTAACCTCTGGACATATCTCATTGGCCAGTCCTGGGTCACATGCTCATGCAAAACAAGCCCCTGGGAAGCTGACGGATAGGTCAACCACGACCTGCTAAGACCAATCGTGAATCTCCTGAGTCACTGGGGAAGAGATGGTGGATTCCCTTGAACAAAATTGACTTCCGCCAATGTAGGAAGAAAAGTGAATTGTCTGTTGTTTTGACAAACAATAGTATCCTCTTCAAGAAAATAACACAGTTTTACAAATATCCGTATTATAGAATGACTGAAAAATCCATAAATGCAAATTGAGGGCCTCCCATGGGCAGTACTCTAAGAGCTGGGAATACAACAGTGAAAAAAAGATAGAATTTCTTCTACTTTAAACAAATAATGTCACGTGTTGATGGCGTAAAAGATAAAATTTATAAATGACTTGGCAAGGATGTTGGGGGGGGGGCACTGTTTTATGTAGGCTGGCCATGTGTAATTCCATGGAAGAACAGCAAGTGACACAAACTGACCTGAATTCACACTTGTCTAAATAAAAAGAGATTCCCCCTTTTGCCCCTGTGGCCAATCCCCCATTGTACTTGCTCCAAATCTCTCTCTCGTTCCCCAATATCTCTAACCTGTTCTTCACTATGAGCCACTTTCCATGAACACTTCAGCATACCAAAGATTCTCCCATCTTAAAAATGAATGAATAGGGGCTGGCCCCGTGGCCAAGTGGTTAAGTTTGCAAGCTCCTCTGCAGGCGGCCCAGTGTTTGGTTGGTCGAATCCTGGGTGTGGACATGGCACTGCTCACCAAACCACGCTGAGGTGGTGTCTCACATGCCAAAACTAGAAGGACCCACAACGAAGAATATACAACTATGTACCAGGGGGCTTTGGGGAGAAAAAAGAAAAAAATAAAATCTTTAAAATAAAAAAAAAAAAATGAATGAATAAACTAAGAAGCAATAATGGTGGCACTGTATAGGGCTTCACTGTGCGTGTGCGGCACCACTCCATGGGGAGCCAGACACACACTACCATATAAATAGTTGCAGTGTGGTGTCTCTGAAATCTTCCTTCTACTGCAGTTTCCTGCTCTAGACACAGTCTTACCTCTCTGTCCTCCCTCTCACTGAAAAACTTCTTAAAATAATTTCCTAGACTAGTTGTTTCTTCATTTTCTTCTCTTATTTATTTCTAAAGCCACTGCAATCTGGACCCCCTACTGGGTCAACGGTGACATCTTCTTACTAAACCAAGAGACCCTTTTCAGTCTCTAGGATGTTAGACATTTTCACAGCATTAGATTCTCTTTCTTGAAATACTCTCTTCCCATTTCACATTCCCCTCAGTTTCTTCAGTCTCTCTCTTCCTTCTCAGCTTTTCTGGGGATTTCTTGCAATTCTAGGACACTCTATGTTCTGCCCTAGGCTATCTTCTCTTCTCGCCCATGTGATGCAGGTAGTGCAATGTAGACTTGGGTGATCAAAATCTTATCAGCCATTTTTTAGTGGTACACAAAGTTATTGATGTATTTTGGTTATTTTAATGCATCTAAACCATGTTCAGTTTAATTTAATCTTGGATTTTGAAGTTGATATTTTTGAAATGAGATGGATAGATAGATTGATAGAGAGATAGACAGGTAGATAGATATTGATCTAGTTATATCTATGCAACAATTAAGGACTATCTCACCTAAGACACTGTGATCTGGCACCTCCCTGACACATACTAGGTGATGAATAAGTACAGTTGAATAGATTAATTAATATGAATTCTTTTTGAGGAAGATTAGTCCTGAGCTAACTGGCGCCAATCCTCCTCTGTCCACTGAGGAAGACTGTCCCTGAGCTAACATCCATGCCCATCTTCCTCTAATTTATATGTGGGACGCCTACCACAGCATGGCGTTCCAAACAGTGCCATGTGCACACCTGGGATCTGACCCGGCGAACCCGGGGCTGCCGAATCTGAACGTGCGATGTTAACCACTGCGCAACCCACCGCGCCGGCCCCATATGTGATGTTTTAAGGAAGATTATAGGAAATACAAAATCGTGAGTGCAAACTATGAAATATTGAGGTAGAATGTAAAATATCTATGAAATGTGGCTCGATTTATTTTCTACCCCCAAATATCAATAATCTGGCATTTTGGAAGACTAAAATTTTGCATCTAATTTGATATGGGTTATTGATTCTGTTCAGACTTGAGGTTAAAGGTCAACCATTTTTGTGTTTTGTGCCATGTCCTTGGTCAGGTAGAAGAAGAAAACCATAAAAGTAAATAGAGCAGAGA
The DNA here is from genome assembly GCF_041296235.1 of Equus asinus. Classification (NCBI taxonomy): domain Eukaryota; kingdom Metazoa; phylum Chordata; class Mammalia; order Perissodactyla; family Equidae; genus Equus; species Equus asinus. The sequence continues at coordinate 88,134,023 of NC_091793.1, forward strand.
GATTTGATTATCTGGGCATTTAGATATAGGATGCTAAGTGAATATAAGACAATAAAGTGTTTTAGGGTAAACAGAGTATTTAGTTTCTGACTTATAAACAAGAAAGATAACTCAAATACACTGAAATCTCAAGAAATATAAAGCTGAAGAAATTACATTCTTATATTTTTTGAGCATAAAGGGAAAGAAAAATGATTCCGACTTCTAAACTTCCAGCCAAGCTTCCCATGGGTCAGTTAGACATTTTTATTAAAAGGGAAAAAAAACACAATATAATACATCCATTATTCTTTCATTTTGCAAAATGTCAAACTCCATGTGATCCTTTTAATTTCTATGGGTGTTCTAAACAGATTCTATCTAGAGATGGAGCTAATACACAGCGTGGCAAGTACAGATCAAAGTGTGCATAAAAAGCCCTCATGACTTACATGCACGCACACACTCACACACACACACAACAGTATCAAAAACCCTTGAATCTGACAGATATAATAAAGTGAGCTTTCTTTCTCCTGAATTTCCTATATCTAACATATCTATATTTTGCTCAATTTTGTCTCATGAAAATGAGTTTTGTGTCTAAAAGACATGGACTCCACAATGTACCTATGCTACTTTCTCACCTCCTGGAGTAGAGAAAAGGTCAGAAACAGTTCACTGCCGATTCCTTGAATAGCCAAATTGGTATTATTTTCTGAAGTTGTTCGTGGGAATAAGACAACACGATGGTGAGATTGGATAATTTCATCTGAAATGCGCAGCTTCCTTTCATCTCTTCTCTGCCCGCCCAAGGCTAGAAGTCACTTATTTATGCTCATCTTAATATCTGAGGTTTTGAACCACTCTTAGAGGCAGTGAATAGACTGATCAAACATATGTGTTTAAAAGCAAATAAACTTTATTCCACCTCCACAGAAGAGAAGCTAATGACTTAAATATGGAAAAGCAGTTTTTCCTTCCTCACTTACCGAAAACCACGAGAACTTCCTGTCTCCTCATTCGTTAAGTCTACCTATGGTGGTCTAAAGGGGAAATGCCCGAATATTAAGCCATAATCAATCATTGTACACACACTAATTACTTCTGTCCTCCCCTTTCCTTGTCATCACGGTCCAAAGCAGGTTTTTGAGACTGAGTACATTCATCCGAGCTGTTAGCTGCTACGCTCCACTGCATCCTCGTATGATCTGCCTGGTCCAGACCCCTGGAGAAAATTTGTGCATGCATACTGTATGTGAACTTTAGATAAATAAATAAACATGCGAAACAGCTTCCAGATAATTGAAAGCGAATGAAGGAGGGAGCAAAAAGAAAACAATTTCTCTGGGGATAAGCGGCTAAGGTGGCAGGTATGATTAAAATCCATATGATTTATGGCTAGGTGGATTGCTAACATGACAACCCTGTTAGTGTTTGTTTGTTTTGGGTGCATTTGACAATAAAGTTTTGTTGTTGTTGTTGTGCTTGCTGTGGGTTTTGCTCAGGAGTTAGCCACTCAGGAATTCCTAGTGCCTGACTGAGCAGTAATTTAGCAAGCTCTCTTGTGCTCTTTTCCTGTCAGCATTAACATGTCAATTCATTTTAATAGTCTGGGCATGCTCAGTGGGCATGCATTTTCTCAGTAGGTATCCCAGGGGCCCGCCCTGTGGTGCAGAAATGTGTTATAGCTTGTCTCAGACCGCAGAGACTTCAGCAGGTTTATTTTCGTTATGGCCAAGTATATTTGTTAAAACAAAGCCAAAATAATATATACAATCAAGATTCTAACAAATGAAACAGATTATGTATATTTGATTGGTAATTGAAGCTCTTTCAAAGATTAGGTTGTGAAATCTTTCCTTACACCAAATTATTATATGGTAGAGCTTTACAAAAATGTGTGCTGTCACTGCCTTTAGTTTTTGGAAGTTAAATGATATTCTGTCACAATGGGAATTTTCTGTAATCATGATTAATAGTTGAAGTGGCTTTTACGTTAAACGAGAATTTGCCTACCCTCTTTCTCATTAAAGTGCTTTCAAATGTATTCTTATCTAATATTCTGTCCATAAGTAAGTAGATGAATGAATGAAGAAGTAAGTACATAAATAAATAAATAAATAAATAACAAACAAAAAAAACAAATACTAAAATCAAACTACCAATTAGGAGTTTTGGTGCTTTATAAATCTGTCCTTCAATTGTCAAACTGGGTCCCAATTTAAATCCAAATTTCAGATGTGTTAGGAAACACCTTGTCAGATGGAAAGGAAGTAACAAAGAAAAGAAAGAGGAGATGAAAACTAATTCCATAACCAAAACCTAATTCGGTGAATGATTGCAGAAAGGTTGGCAGTTTATGCCATTTATTCAAATTACTGCTTAAAAAAGCGAGTCTTTGAGGGCACGCTTTAAAGCAGCTAAAAAATTTAAGGCGTTGTACTGTTGACACCTTTTGGATCTCAGAATTTCTAAAACTGCTAAACAATTTGGTAATATCAAGAGTAAAGGGAAATTTGAGAGAAAGATAGAGTAGAGAATTATGTCAGTTCTTTTTTGAATGCTCCATCTCAATTTTTTAATTCTTTTTTCACCCCTGGTTAATTAACCTTTGTCTACTCGATTTTGTAAGGGCAGTGAGTTGACTGAGTATAAGCTCATACGATTTTTCTGTAATGCAGTTGGTGGAAATGGTGAGGCATTTGGGCATCATTACACGATAGAACAGAATTCTCCTTAGAAGTCAGAGTTTAACAGAGGATATCTGTTAGCCTTACACCTCAGGTATACTCTTGCCTCTCCGTAGACATTCGTTAAAATAATTTAAAATAAGGCTTTTGTAAAGTATTTTGCATATAGAACATTTAGAAATTTTTGACACAAACTTTCAGAATTCTTCAGTGTCATGTTTTCATTTTTACTTCCTTTCAGTTTTAACTATGGATATTTACTAGTTACCCATTAGCAAGAGTTGTCTGAATGTTTCAAATCTTCAATGATTGGAAAAATAGACTGGTGTATTTAAGCAGTAATAACTCAATCCTAAATAATTGTGTAATATTTTAACAGATATCATCAGTTCTAGTCAGAAAGTCACAACTACAGTGCTTTTTAAGGTCAAAAATATTCACTGAACTCAGGAAGTAGCTGCTCATAAATGCTTATTCAGGTCAGGGAAAATGTTTTTCATACTCTGTATCTAAAGGGCAAAGTGGAAAGATAGAGGATAATAGGAAGGGATACAGAGAAGATTAGATGGGTGTGAAGGCAGAGGTCAGAAAAGATGGAGTGGCTCTCCTTCCTGACACAATATCCTGTGGCTTTTCCATCACTCTGCCTAGTTCCGACACCTCTAGAGTCTTCCAGATGCTCCTCTCACCCTGCGTACAAGTATATCCCTGGGTGTACATCTCTCTGTATGCAAGCACATTCACCTTAAGGAGATTAGCGAAAAGAAAAATGAAGGAACAAAAGATATTACTTGTCTTCTCAACCTTGAATTACACCCAAATTTTGTGACTTCTCTAAAGTTTGCATATTGGGAAAAACTTAAGTAGCATTTAGTCTTTTTGTCAAGATGAAAAATGATACATTTGTCCTAAAATAGTGAATACACCTTAACTCACAAAAACTTTGTTCATGTAAAATAGAATAAAAAAAAAGTCCTTCATCTATAAAGTGATTTCAGATTTTCAATGAGAGGTAGTCTATTTTCATAAGTCAGTCTCCTTATACAGGCATTAATATTATTATAAAATAATAATAATTATGATTTCAATGAAACAAACTAGAAACTATATTCTGCCTATCATCTTCTCTCTGTATTCAGTATACAATGGATTATCAGGCAGCCATAAAAATTCCCTGGCTTGTATTTTTATTCAAATATAGTGCTTTCAATTATTTTTACATAAAATTTTTGTAGACAGTTTATGATTTACATAATCTATGATTGATAATATTTTTTAATAAAAGTCCAAATCTCTGTCTCTCTCTCACTGTTACATACAAATAAACCCACCACACACACACACACACACACACACACACACACACACTCTTCAGGGCTCTTTTCAATCTAATAAGGATTATTTTCAGGACATCTCAGACATAATGTTCCAAATTATTATTCTATAATCCTTGTTCTTCTGCTGTAGATAAAAGAAGGGTACATTTGAAGAACAAATGCTTAGAAGTCTCTTTTACTTAAATGTGAAAACAATCAAAAAAAGAATTAGCTGAGAAATATACAAGAAGGTTCCATGGAATTCTGAATGAATCCTTCTACTAGTCAAAGTGTTTACATATGTTGTGTGTGACTAGAATAATGCAAGCCTTAGAAAATACTGTATTTTAATCAATTTTCACAACTATTTTGAACAGGACTTTAGAAATAATAAAAAATGTAGCACATAAATGTCCAATAGCCAAAATATACTACCTAATCATTTGCTTTTTATGGAAGTCAGGGTGGGAATAGAAAAACTATTATTTCCTTTAAATATCTTTGTCAATTTCTTTTACTCTTAGGATTTATGGCTCCCTTTTTACAGTGAATCTACTTTTCAAAGAATTGCTTATTCTTTGAAAACTTTACAAAGGCAACCTACGTGATTCATTTTCATATTATTTACACCAAATGTGTAAATCATATACTAATGACTGTAGCATCTTTGTAGTTCTTTTTAAATATGGATGAAATATGAGTTTTATTCCAAGGTACAAAACGTCATTAAGGGCTCAGGTGGTTAAAATCAACATGAAAAATACATGCTGCATTTTCTCCCCTTAAATGCAATAATGTAATCAGATTTCAAGTCATCTTACCTACCTCACTTACAGCTTTATGGAGATTAATTAGTTTTTAGACCCCAGTCACATGATCTTTTCTGACTGTCATTTAGCTGGCTGACTAGAACCTGTAAGCTGTCTCCCGTCCCAAAGGACAGATTAAATTTGAGTATTGTTTGTCTTTCTTTGATTTAAAGGTGGATTTTGAAAGTTATGGTTTAATTGTATTTTGTTGCTAATTGGAAATTTATTGTAACTTCGTTTTGGAGGAAGGTAAATATTTAAATAATTATAAATAGGTCAAACAACATAGTCTCCCTATTTTAGTATAAAAGCTGTTATTATGCTGACACCTAAAAACTAGCTTTTTGTTATTTATGATCCAGATGTTGTAACAGTCAGATGAGTTTTCTACAGTAAACCTCTACCTTACAGAGGAGGCGACTCGGGGGGGCCCCAAGTTAAGGACACTGGTAACTGGTGGTCCCAAGACAAGTTTCTAAGGTCCAAATGAACAGGGACTTTTTAAAAATTACGTGGAAATTTACTAAGCAACAAACAAAAAGAAGGACGCTTTGCCTCAGGGGAACAATTTCTGTTAAAAAAAAAAAAAAAAACCCACAAACAGAAAACAAAATTCAACGACAACAGAAACTTAATAGTGACGAATTTGTTCCTCCTTAATAATGTATTTTCTATGATTACTGTTATCCTTTATTACTCTGTCACTGACCGAGCTGAGGATTAAAATTGAAAGACCACAGCCTTAGTTTTTATGTTCGTCTACTTAGCCATGGATTCTCAATCGAGAGAAAAACAAAAGAAGAAAACACTGATAAACTACTTCAATATGCTTTACAATATGTGATTAAAGAAAGAAAAGAAATCTTGTCTGCTACAGTTGTTAATACATTGATATTTCTAGCTGGGGTCCTAATTAAGGTGTAATGAGAGATTTGGAGTGCAGTGAATTCCCTTCATTCACGTCACTAAACCAGTGAACCACAACTACACGTAGAGTTTCAGGCAGACATAAGACCAAGTGAATTAGTTATCCTATAACTCCCGTGCAGTTGGTTCCGAACTGGAGCCACTGGGGCGTAGAAGCACGGTGAATGTGTGACTGCCTGGCTGCTATGTGACTGCAGATTTTCTTTCATGGATACTTAACAATAAACAGTCACTCCACGTAGGAGAGAACTTGATTCCATAAACACATGGAATTTCCTGGCTCTTGAATGAAGACGCCACAGGATTTTCACTGCTCAGGTGTTACTGGATGCAGTGCTGATTCGGGAACCGAAATGATCTGTTTCCCTTGCCTGTGGAGTTGGATCACTGCCTTTGGCAGTAACCCCAGACTCCTGCAAATGATGAAGACATCCCTCCATGCCTACATAGAAAATGGCGCCAACATGGATGCCATTAGAAAGATTCAAGTGAGCATATGCTGAGAAAATTGTGTCATCCATACCTTGCGTGAAAAGGGAGGACTGAGAACACCAGTATAGGTTGAAGTCCATTCTCTTGAATGAGAATCCATAGGTTGTTCAAAATCTCTGTAAGGACACTGATATCATATTTTTCTGGCTCTTTTTTTCTTCCAACACATGGTTCATCCACTTGTGCTTCCTGTGTGTGACTTTGGCAATAAAGTAATCACTCCACTCTATGCCTACCTTCAAAGATTTTTTAAATAATTAGAATAGACAGAAATTATGTGAGAGAATCTCAATACGCATCCTGGAGCATTTGTATAAATAATAGATTTGATAAGCTTTATTTTCATTTTATTCATAATGACCTTTGGTGAGTAAATGCCATTTCAAATTCCATATTTGTAAACAACAAAAACCCAAAGGCAAGAGATGGGTAACAGGATAATCAAAACCTTCTTTAGATTCATTGGTCTCATCAGCCTCTCTGTTATTTTTAGAAAATGTGTCATTATGTTTGGGTTTTTTACCAGGAAGCATTGGTTCCTTATCCTATGACATTCTTTTGGTCCCGTACATAGATTTTGTGTATATGTTTAATTAAAAATAATATTAAAAAATTCTCCCATTGCCAGGTAAACATAGCATATCTAATTAGTTGTCTCCAGTGGTCTTATAACTTTAGAGTTATAACTGCAGAGTTATATTCTTTATTGGTACCTGTGTGCTGCCCCTCTCTACTTCTCCCACAAAACAGACCTGTTCCAGCAGGGGTAGACAGTAAACACCCCCATCCACAGAAATTATCATAAATAAACAAATGCCTGAATATATCCATTTCTATCACCAGTAGGCAGCATTCCAAGCCAGGCATGTTGATCCTGGTTTCTGTTCCATTGATAAAAGGGGATATGCCATTTTTGTTCCAGCCCAGAGCTGTCCAATGTGCTCTTGTAAGGCAACTTTCCATGTTGAGTGAATAAGGATCATTGTTTCCTACATAATGAGCCTCCCCCTCCTTTGGCTCTCGGTGAAAGGCTGCCACCACACTGGCTAAGAAACAGTCCTGTTTAACCGCCAAGTGTCTGCCGAACACAGTGTGGTAATGGGAATGATTTTCTTATCCATCATTACATGACTGGCACGTGAATAATTTTACCCACCAGGTCATCATGTCACATCATCCATGTTAACTTGGCTGGATCAAATGTAAAAATTATATTACTCCCACAAAACAATCATTTTTACAGGAAAAAATCAAGAAATGTCTTTATTTCTACTCCCCTCCACCCCAGTCTATTGAAGATGCTGGTTACAGAGCTGAATAGTTAAGAAAGCCACTAAAGGACATTGACTAAATTCATATTATAATTTTAATTATATATATTTTCAAGTAGCACATCTATTTTATACCTGTTTCTGGCTGGAATAGCTAACTAAGGATCTAGAGATTAATATTAGATCCAGTTCACTGATATTTATTGCTCTAAATCCAATCTATATTAGCATGTCAGCCCTGTATCAAAGCAGAAGACAGCAGTATTTATGATTATTAGTACAATATTGAATCATCCTGAACCAATTACTGATCCAATTACTGTGTCATTATTATCTTCTGAATAGGGCTTGATTTGTCTGTGATAAATATGATGCAATTAAACCACCTTTTTACATAATAAAACACTGCAGGTGTTTATTCTTAAGAGTTCACAGATACCAACAACCAATAGATTTAATTAAAAAAATCCTTGATATAAGTGTGAATTTCATTAAATTTTTCTAACTTTAATGTACATGCAAAGTGTATCTTATTGAAAGATACAATGGTGTAATCTCTTGTCCGTCTATTACTGAGAAACTATACTACCTGTCAAACCAAACAAAAATTAACGTGGTTGCTTAATATTCTGATATTTATTCAAGGCATATAAACATTAACTGAATTACTAAAAATGTTTTTAGAAATAGATATATTACAAAAAATATTGATAATAACAGCAATTGTGTATATGTAATTTTAAAACAAGTTTTTTCACTACAGATTTAAATATACTATTATTTGAATGACTCATGCTTTAAACAAGCTGAATATTAATAATTCTAAAAATGTTCTTATAAAAGACAAAAATGTTAAATAGAAAACAATATTTAAATTTAGTATTGGGGCCTGCCCTGTGGCCAAGTGGTTAAGTTTGCGCACTTTGCTTTAGCGGCCCAGGGTTTCACTGATTCCAATCCTGGGTGCAGACATGGCACCGCTCATCAGGCCATGATGAGGCAGCGTCGCACATAGCACAACCAGAGGCACTCACAACTAGAATATATAACTATGTTCCAAAGGGTTTTGGGAGAAGAAAAAAAAAATTAAAATGAGTATTATTTTTGATGTTGAAGATAACTCAAGAAATTGCCTTTGTTCTTGATGTATTTCTTTTCTTCACTCTCTCTAGCCCCAAATTTAAAATTAACATTTATAATTAGAGGAGTGGAAAAGAATGATCAATATCAGATTTACATTTTTTTTTAATTTCACAAGAATATGTTGAAGACTATAGTAATCAACTTGATATTTTATTTATTTATTTATTTATTTTGCTGAGGAAGATTCGCCCTGCGCCAACATCTGTGCCAATCTTCCTCTATCTGGTATGTGTGTTGCCACCACAGCATGGCTGCCAAAGCAGAGCACACTGAGTTTAACCACTAGGACACAGGGCTGGCCCCAAATTCTATCATTATTAATTAAAGCACTAAAATTCAGGTTAAATTGGAGACATTTTGGGAGAGATGAGCAGTTGACTCATCAATTTTCCAAGACTTTGACGTAAATGGAAGATTTTTATGATCTTATTTAAAAAAGTTGTATTACAAGTAACGGATTCAGAAAGAAAAACCCCATTGACAGGTTCAATTTATTGCCAAATAGGCATATAATACTATTTACATCCTGTAATTTTTTTGATACCTTTTGAAGAAAGAAAATTTGGTATAAATTTTAATCTACTTATCAGGCTAGTAGGTATTTAACTAATTTCGCTCAGCAGTGAAACGGCAGTTGACCACCAACACTGTTAGATGTGGTTATGTAACATGTATCAGCATTTACTGACTGCATTATTACAATTAGCCAAGAGTTTCAAACTGGTTGATGACATATAGCTTTTATCACACACCTTACTATCGGCCTATCCAGGTAATTATAGAAAGTTTGTTTTTGCTTTAAGCCTGTAATTACACAAATTGCAGTTTTCATCCTCTTTCTTCCTCTCTCTGTCTATCTCTGTCTCTCCCTCTCTCTCTTTTCATGAATAGTTCTAAATAGGAGGGAGTTTCCATTTTTATTGCCAGCATTTCAATAATTGTAGATGTGCTCTTGTAGAAATCAATTGATAATTCTGAACACCTACCATCAATATCCAATTTTCTCCATATTTTTAAAAAGCAAGAATAAACTCAAATCCATTCCAAGGAGATTAGCAAAAATGCACTTTGTTTTTTTCATCTACATTGTATATAGGGGAGGAGGGGAGAGTTTGTTGTGCCTCGCATAAAGAAGTATTAAACATTAAAATGAACCCTTTCATTGGTTCAGACTAAATTTACTCCTGTAACCACAGAAATTCAATATAAATTAAGAGTTTGTAAAAAATGGAAAATGGGTACTAGATTCCAGACAATATTTAATTTAACTCAAGTTATTTTATTTTAAAATAAAGGCAACAACACTGAGAATAAATTAATGAACTACAATTAATTATATTTACAATAAGTGGTTTGAGTTTGAAACACCTACTTTCGGCACTGATAAAATAAAACCTACATTCTGCAGAAGCTAAAGTAAGTTAAATGAAGATGCTTTTAACAAGGTTATTACTTAAGCAATGACAGGTTTACAGATTTTAGCACCACTGGGTTTTCACAGGAGCTACAGCAAGTGCTAAAATAACGCACACCTTCAGGTTCATTAAATCCACCAGTGTGATGAAATAACTGATATTTTGCTAGATTACTATAGTCCCTCAAAGAACCATCTATAAATAAGATACACTAATAACAACTGTTTGTGCTGGTAAAACAATGAAATAATTCTTCCAAGGTTTATCTGCAAGGGAAAAAAAGAGTGTTTAAGCAATACTGTTAGCATAGTTACGTCTAGTAATTTTGATTTCTTTGGAGTCACATATTTATTTATTTACCTAAAATAGGTATGTTCTGTAAAAGGTTTTGCCATGGGGCTGCACTTAGAAGGAAACTTGTAAAAAGGTGGTGTATATAAAGAGGAAATAAACTGAATCTCACCCCCAAATATTTACTTTATTGTCTGATGTTTACTAGGATATTTATGGAGGCTGTTTTATTTAAAGAACTTATAAAATTCCAACAACCGCCAGAAACGGCAGCATCTCTGATAAATTCTTTACTGTAGTCTGTTGTGAGATGAGCCAAAAGCATAAAGAGTGAATTTCTAATAAATCAATGGAGCCTGGCCTTTGGAGACCTAGAAGACATATGGACAGTAATAGACTATCTCAGGTTGTCTCATGAGTGATTCCATCTGGATGAAGTCTTGGTGTTATTCACAGCCTACTTCTCCCCTAAAACACCTTCAATCTTATCCACAGCCTCCATCTCAAATGTCAGACCACCTGGGATATGCAGCTGTCAGGCTGAAAGGGGAGCTGCCTGGGACTGGCCCTGGCCTGCTCATCAAGGAGATACTGTCACTAGCCAGCAGGCAATGCTAGGTGCACAGGGGTGACAGCACTACCGAAAGCAGGAAGATACGCCTGGCTTGGGATTTGAGATTTGAAGGGAAAAATAAAGAACTAGCTAAAACTATGGATATCTATCTCTACAAGAGAGCTGCCTCTGATACAATATTCTCTTCTTCGTGATACTTTCTTTTTTCTGGTCAATATGCATGTAGGGATCAATCTATTTAATTAGGAATGAATCAAAAATATATAATATTACACAAATATATTTATTCATACTTCATATCATTCTCAAGTCTCTTGTCCTATGTTCTCCTACATTAGTATTTATATTTTCTATTACTAAGCAAATTTAGCTTGATCAGTGCATGCCCTCCAAGAGAAACTTTTCTTTATCATAATCAAGCTTAGCTTCTTTTCTCCTCTCCTCTGCTTCCTTTCCCCCTCCGTGTCTGCTGATTTTGTGACTCTGACAGTCTGGAAGATAACTAGACCTTGTGACAGGTAGTGATTTTAGTTTGAGAAGTGACTAATACTAATCCAATAAATTTATTATTTAGCGTTTCCTTCTTCCCTTTCAGGAACCCCCCTTTAAGAAATTAGCAAACACAGATTTCCTTTGCAGCTTCAATAAATTGCATCCTTTCTCCTTAGGGATTGAATTACCTTTCTGTGATTCTGTTTTTTTTTTTTTTTTGCAAGGCTACTGAGGGTCTCTTAACTCACTGAAAATAGTCCCAGTTCAATGCAAATGATGGCCTACACAAGAGGGAAGTTACCCTATCTGTCTGAGGTGCTTGTATTTCTAAGTTTTAGGAATGGTTCCGGGCACTCCGAAATATTTATCCAATGAATGAAGGAATTTGTATATTTCTATTTTCCTGTGAAAGAGAAATTGTCTTTATGGATAATCAAAGTCCAATGTGAAGTTTTATTTGCCTTAAAATTTTCTTTTCCTACTGTATGACTTCACTCATATGTGAAAGATAAACAAACATAGACAAGGAGACAAGATATGTGGTTACCAGATGGGAAAGAGGGTGGGGGAAGGGCAAGAGGAGTAAAGGGGCACATGTGTATGGTGACAGATGGAAATTAGACGTGGTGGTGAACATGATGCACTCTCTACGGAAGTCAAAATGTGATGATGTACACTTAAAATTTATAAAAAATTATAAACCAATGTGCCCTCAATAAAAAATTAATTAATTAAAAAAACTTCCTGTCCTAAATTTCTTTTCTATGCACACTTGTTACAATCCTGTTACTCTTTGTTTAGTTTTTCTCACTATCATGTTGTGCTTATTGCTTTTTACTTCCTTTTTCTAACCCCTTGTCTACAATATCTGGCTTTAAGATAGACTCTGACAGCTAAGTAAGTTATTTGTTGGCTTGTTGTCTGGTTTGATGAAAAATGAATCATAGCTTTCTCAGGGAGACAGCACAGCATAATGGTTAAAAGCATGGATTCTGGAGCCAGGTGGAATGAGTTTCAAACACAGCCCTCCAACAATCACTGGCATGATGTTGGGCAGGACTGCAGTGGGTGCTAAGTTCTCCACAGTGAGGACATGGTACAATCTGCTTTGTTGGGTGGTGGAAGAGCTAGTCGTGACAGTGGATGAAGTGCTGTGGATGAAGTCACATAGTTCAGTGCTACCACTGAATGCCTGATATTGGCTCTACAAGTTTGACTTGATCTGCAAGTTAAATATAATGGTCTCCATTTTACTCTTAAGAAACGAAGCCTGAAAGAGTTAAGCAATTTGCCTGATGTCACATTAATGTGAACTGAGGTTTAAATCAAGGTTAATTTAATTCTAGTGTCTTTATATTTTCTGTGAGTTGCTCAGACGGCAACCATCATGACTCTTTTCTTTCATACTCCTTCTAAGTAAATGATCAAGACGGGTACTGGCTCCCCTTTTAAAATAGATTCAGAATCTGACCACTTCTCTCTACCTCCACTACTACCACCTTGGTCTTAAATCTCCATCATATCTTGCTTGGAATTCTTTATTGGCTTCTTAATAGATCTCCCTGCTTTTATCCTAGCCCTTTACCTTCTATTCTCAACAAAGGCACTCAAGTGATCTTTGGAAAGTGTAAGGCCTATCATGCTGCTCTTCAGCTGAAAATCTTACACAGAAACCCCCATTTTACTGGGACTAAGAACCAATGTCCTTGCAATGGCCAACCATGTCATAGAAAGAACCAGCAAACTACGTCCAGCACACCAAATCTGCCTTCCGCCATATTTTAATAGCCCATGAGCTAAGGATAGTATTACACTTTTAAATGGTTAAAAAAATTTTTTTACCATATGATTTGTGAAAATTATATGAAATTTAACTTTCAGTGTCCATAAATATAGTTAATTGGAATACATCCACTCACATTCCTTTATGTTTTGCTTATGGATGTTTTGGTGCTACACAGGCAGAATTGAGTAGTTGGAACAAAGACTGTGTGGGTGGCAAAGCCCAAGATACTTACCACTGGACTCTTCACAGAAAAGTTTCCTGACCTTGACCTAAAATTCTGGGCCCTGACACCTCCAGGAGCTCCTATACTACTCCCCTTAACTCACAGTGCTTTAGCTGCAGTGGCATTCCTACTCCTGCCTTGGGGCCTTTGCACTAGCCATTTCTTCTTCTGGAATGCCTTTCTCCTAGATCTCAACTATGCTCATTCCCTTTACCTCTTTCAGATGGTACCTGCTGACTGGGGTGACTTACGCTGGGCACCCTATTTAGTACTGTCATGTACACCCTACTCTTTGTAGTCTCGTTCTCCCTTATCTTGTTCTGCTTTTTCTTCTTCTCTCATGACACTTACCATCTTCTAATGGGCCACACAATTTGCTCACTTATTATGTTTTTTGTTCATTTTCTGTCTCTCCTTGCTAGAATTTAAGCCCCATGAGGGCAGAGTTGTTTGTCTGTCTTGTTCAGTGATATATGCCAACCACCTAGAATATTACCTCAGAAGCAACTGCACTCAACAAGTATTTGTTAACTGTTGAATTTTATATTACCTCTTAGTGAACAAAGTATTTTAATATTTGACCTCTCGTATGTCGCTAAAGATGCTATTTTCATTTAATATTTTCTCTTCACCTTGGTACACACAAAGAAAAATGTGCTTAATTATATAGTTAACTAAGTAAATGAGTATGCTGTATTAAACATCATTCTCACTTTACCAAGAAGAAAGTCACTCTTCTACTGCTTTACACCGAAAAAACAATGGAATAGCTTTGAATTCTTGAGTGTGTGACTACGCATGGTAATTAATGCTTTTAGAGTTTCGAGTGTAATATATAGTTACTTTAAAGTCTTTGATGTTGCTTTAATGGCTACATAATGTCTTACATGTACAATAAGATTGTATGAAATATTCAAATAATACAAGCATTTCTTTATAAGGAATAACATTAACAAAACATTATTCGTATATATTTTTGAATAGTATTGCAGATACTCATATAAACAAAAATGAAGAAAGTGATAAATAATGGCTAAATAATGTATGATTGATTTTAAGTGAAACTTTATAAAGTATTTTGAGAAAAAAAAAGGTTTCCAAAGCAACATTTCCTTCATTGCCTGTATAAAGTTTTAAAGTTTAATTTTGGCATGGTTGATTTAAAAAAATTAACTCAATGCAACATGAAATAAGATTTTAAGTGGAAAACTTAGCTTTTTTCTGTAAATTTAGTTTACCTGACTAATTTACATTGAATGCTGCCATATAGTCTAAAATGAGCAAAAAATTCACAAGTGCTTGTAGTAAAAATGACTGCTACCACATACAGAAACATGTTTTATGTAAGAACTTGAACAATCTCTTTGAACAAGGCGTCCTAGGACAGAAAACACAAATTATACTAATTCAATTATTTGCTAAAATGTTAAAAGCAGAGAAATATAGCTACGGCATTCTACCAAGTGAAAAATCCCTTTAACCTCCTGTCTGCCCATATATAATAGAATGAGATTTGATATTCAAAATAACTCTGAGATACTTTAAAATCCTAAAAGACCATTTGAATCATCTCATTACACTTTACTTTTACTATCTTAGTAAATTTTATTTCATTCTCTTCCTTTGAAAGTTCGCCATCTACTTTAGAATAAATAAAAATGTTTTAGAATCTCTACTAACGTGAGTAAAATAGAGGATATGGTCATATTACACTGATCCTATCAAACGTTTACCACCTGTTTGTGGGTTGGTGATCTATTTCTTGCTACCATTCAAATAGTCCTCAAAATTACCTGCAAACAATTAACTGGTACCTTACATTCAGGCGTCATAGAAATGGGAGATAAGGGAAGAGAGCGACACATTTAGTGAACTGGACAGGGATTAAAATCTTGAAGAAATGGGCCCAGGTAGGTAAATACTCTAGTTAGTGTGCACTTAAGTTCAGACAGTAGTCATAATTTGAGTGACACAGTATGCTGTCTTAGATCATTGGCTTTCTAGTTAATGCCGAAAATCTGTGGCCTGGAGTTTATAACAGTTTATGGACAGGGTTTTGCAGGCCCCCTAGATCTGAAGAAAGCAAACTTCCCCAAAAGCCAGAAAACTCAGAACTTAAAGATTCTAAAAGCAGGTTTTAAGAGAATGGGTGTTGAAAAATAATTTTTATGAAAATAAGTGAAAGAAAAGTGTTGATCTTGTGCAGTGGTTCAAGGTACTTTTAGATGAGGGAGTTTGGGAATATGGCAGCATAGGAGGATCCTGAGCTCACCTCCTCCCAGGGACACTACAAACCTACAACTACTTGTGGAACAATTTCCTCTGAGAGAGATCTGGACACTGGATGAAAAGAACCTCCACAACGAGGAACAACACAGAGAGGGGTGGAAATCCTGCTGAGGAAAAAAACCACACCCCAGCCACAACGTTTCATGGTCAGGAGCCATTTCAAAGTTGTAAGCATAAGGAGTTTGTAACTAATTTTATGTTTATGTTTATGTTATAATACAACATAATTTAAATCAAAAAATATTTCTATATGGATGATGTAGAAAAGACCATGACTCTGTACCTGTAGGTGAGAGTCAACATCTGCAGCACTGTCTATGTATAAGAAATTACTCAGTACCAGCAGGACAAATTCAGAGACCCACTATATGCCGAAGAAGATAAAACATCTAGAATTGGCACTGGTTTGGGGAACCTGAGTCATGGCATAGACAATGGGAAATTCAAAACGTAGAAGTGAAAGAATTAATAAAGACCTTGTGGAAGCTGGTCCTCAAAGCCTTATACAGGGAGGAGGGTCTCAACTTTGGAAAGCTTAGGGAATCCACATGAAGCACAAGAAGAAGAAGTGGGAAACCAATGCAGGATTGCTCGTATCACAAATTAAAGAGGTTCTCCATGGCAGATAGAAGCCTGTTATGCTTGAGGAAGATTAAACAGATCACATGTGTATCAATCCCGTGGCTGCCACCAACTTCTACTTCCCCAAAATGTACTCAACTAAAAAATACTGCTTGTTAATATCATTTTTAAACAACAGCTATACTTAATCATTTTATTCTTTAAATGTTTCATGCCTTTTATAGCAGATTTGTAAGAAAATTTTACTTGGTAGCAGAGTTTCATTAAAATTGAGATCACGCTGTTAACAAAAATCTCCCTTGGGAATGGACCTCATGGCTGGATCTCAGGAAATGCAGTTTTTGTGTAATATACTGAGATATTTTGACTTTGGAGTGTGTGATTGATTTGAAGAGACTGAAATTGTTTTCTAGGGATATTTCTGTGCCTATTTATATCATTCTCCTCAATGCTCTGTATGTAGTATTTTCTAGAAAAAGAAATTTGTCTAGTTTCCTAAGCAAAGACTTGCTTTTGGGCACTAGTTTTCTTCTAAGTAAGTGAAGTTGATGTCAATTTTGCACACCTTCTCAATCTACACTTGGCTGTTTCTTTGTCCTGCCATTCTCTAACTCAATGGAGAAAGTGCGTCCTTGAGAGTCTGAAGGAAGGGTAGTAGGAAAGGAACTATAGCAAGCAGGCAATTACTCTGCAAGTCATTTTCTTAAACTCTGGTAAAAAGAGTGATTAGTGGAGACAGAAATTATCTTCTAATCCTGGAAGACTAGGTATTTTGTGTGAGCTACTGACCACAATCTTTACTGTCTCCAAATAGTTTCCAGGGCACTAATTTTGTTGGAAATGAAACAATTCATTAGTATTTTGTTAAATGTTTCTTGTGTTTATCTATTTCCAGAAAATACAATGCAATGTCCAGTTTAAAATATTTCATCCCTAAACTCCTAATTATTTCGCTTTTCTTTTAGTGTGGTTTCATTTCATTTTATTTGGCAGAATTCTGCAAGAAGTCAGACACCCCCTCCAGAGTCCTGATATGCTTGCATTGATTCATTCTGGTGTAAACTGGTCCTAACATACATGTAGAAGAATATAGATAATAGAATGATAAAATTGTTGTATAGCAGAAAAATTCAGGTCAAATTTAGGGAACACACAAATCAAGTAACACTCCAAAAGTTCCAAAAAATAACAGTAAGTCGCTATTTTTAAAATCACAGTGTAGCTATTTGTTTTTGATGACCTTTTAGTCTTCTGTTGTGCTAAATTTTAGTTTAGTGAAGCTGCATATTCCCATGAGCTTTCTTGATGAATTTTATCTATTCTACTTTTACCTATGCTACTGCGCTTTAGGTAAATTATGGTGTTTTCAAGTTAAAAATATCATTCCCTTCTACTTTATTACTGTAGATATTTTGTTCAGTTATATTGGAACAATGCCTTCATTTATTCCTTTTTGTTGCTATTGTTACCTAATCATAAATGCTATAGAATGTTATATTTATTTGTATTAACAAGTACAAGTTAGTCCAAAGAAAGCATACCTTCGCATTCCTGCATTGAGCTAGTCAGACACTAAGCATGCATTTGCATTTTGAAGAACAAAAATGGATAATTAATGGTAAGGATCTGAGATACACACACACACAAACACACTGAAGAATAGAGTGCTCCCATGTCTAGGATAACATTTGCTTTTGAGATGTCTTTTAGAAATGTTTCAAAATATTATCCTCTTTAGAACTAGCTTGTCTTTATTCTATCAGTGCCACATACTGGATACGATGGAGCATGATATCAAATTTATTTCCAGCTCTTCAGATCCTGAAGATTCAGAACTCTATCTGACAAGCCAAAATGGGTTATCCTGAGAAAGAACTTGAAACTAAGATTTAAGATGGATTTCATATTCTCTACCTTTGGTAGGTCTGAATTTTTTAACACATTTGAATAATAAAAATGGTAAAGCTAACATAATATATGTATATGTGTATGTATATGAATACATAATATGTGTATGTATGTATTAATATAGTATAGTATTTAAATAATCCATGTAAAATATTTAATAACTTGTTTGATTATAACTTCTCAATAAATGGTGGTGATGGTGTGGTGAAAATAGTGATTGTGATTTGTTATGATGATGATTATTATTACACGAAATCAGATAGTAATTCATGTGGAATTAATAGATTAAAAAATTATAGTAATAAAATATCAATAACTAATGTATAAATAGAATAAATGTAATAGATATAAAAGACTGGGATCTGTTTGCTTAATATATACTGCAACAGATATTTTGTTCTCATTTTACTTAGGATAGAGGTCAACCTCAAGAGTAAGTTATGACCATTAATTTAGCAAGTTATCAGTAATTCTTAGGTGAAAAAATAAGACCTGGGGGTTAACTTTCTGATCTGATTTTAAAAAGCCATTAAATTAGTTTACATAATTCTAATACCTTACGTGGTAAAAAACTACAATAAGATTTTTTTCTTCTTTCATTTTAGGGTATTTTTATTGGAAAGAGCATGACACTGGTAGAATAGGAAGAAAAGGCGGTCATCTCCAGGTCTTTGCTCTACATGAATCTTCCTGAGTATCCAGATACTTAGAAACATCTGAATACTTAAATGGGACTAATACAATATTTGGGTGACTGAAAACATTGTTTCTTTTACATAGAAATATTTAGACATTTTGCATAGGTTATCTAAAATATCAATGATATAAGGTAACATATCAAACATATACTTTGTTCTTGGTGTGATCCTTGTGTTCACTTGCTCGCATGATAGTGACTTTAGTTTGGATGATGTAGGGGTGCCTAGATTTCCAACTATGTCAGAAGAATGGACTAATAATTCCACTCTGGCAGCCTGACTCACTGTAAACCCATGGCTAAAAAGGCACACAGACCTACAGAGAATGACAGCATCAATGGTATGTTATAGAAACTCATGCTGCACTTCTCAAAAACAAAGTTTTCTGTCTTCACAGCTTTCAATATAGCACCTTGCACTGATACTAAATTTGCTGATTGTTTTTTAAACAAGGAAGAAGTATACAAACAGGGAAATAAGGTGCCTGCAACACCCCCTGTTGAAAGCTGCATTACTTATTCTGCTAGAATGAGTTTATATTGGATAAATCTAGTACGACGTGAAAACCCTATTTCCAGCTGAGACTTAAAGATGTTTTACTAAAACATGCTTAAGCAAATGCATTTTGACGCCTCACGAGGAAGATACACACAGAGCTATCTGTAGAAGTTCAATAATTTGTGTATTGGCAGCTGAAGAAAGATGTTCTCTTTCTGATTTGCACTCAAAGATTTGCATTGACTTAATTTAAAATTCATGGTATGCACAGTAGAAATGGTTAAATATGACTTTTGGATGATAACTAACAAGGGAAAGTAACTTTTCCTTTCCTGTTCAGTAGTTAGCTATGCTACTGAAACTCCACATGCTCACCCAGAAACTGTCCTTTTAGCAGAGGGTCCCTTCACCGTGACAGCCTAAGACAATGGGACTGCTCCTTCAACTGGCCTCTCTCCACCTTCCAGGATCCCGAAAGTTTTGAAATCCACCTCAAGCCCAGGCACTGGCAAACTGGGAGAGGAATTGAAGAAGCAAAAATAAATATTAAAGTACAGAAGAATTAAATATTACCTATTTAAATGGCAATTAGGCAGTTGAAAACAAGATCATCACACCTGTACAAGAAAAGGCATACAAGCCCAAAACATCTGCTGGGATCCACCTGCCAGGCACCTGTTTTGCTGTTTCAATGCCATTTGATTGCTGGAGATGTAGAGGCTCTTGTGAGGTAATGAGTGATTTTACATTATGCATGATTGAAAACAGGTGTTCTAATGCTGTACAATTCGATGCATGAATAATTCAGTTTGTTTAGAGCAAGATCTTTCAAAGAAGTACTGCATAGGCTTTATTATTTCTATAAACACGAAGGTTAGTTTTTAAAAAATGCACAACGATTGTTCCTTTTCAGTCTGCTTGTTTATGTCAATTTTTGTGTAATTTTATGGATGAGGAATAATATCTTGAAAGGTAAAATTGATCAGAGTTAAAACATGTACGAAGTAAAATTGGAAGGTCTCTTAGCAGGAGGAAAAACGATGTTAAAATTCAATGTTCTAAGTGAAAATGCCTGATTATTTCCTTCCTGCTTTGCCTGCTTTCTGATGGTAACAAAACATTCATCTGAGAGCTATAATTAGGGAGGGGTGAACTATTTGGGAAAATAGAGAATTTGTTTTGTACCTCAGCCCAAACACCAAGCAGAGCCCAGACTTCCTTAAAGATAGAACTGACGTTAGTCAGCAGCCCTTCCTTCTACTTAGATCTCGTGAGTTCACAGCCTCTTGTACTCCACTGTAAAGTACCACTGAGAGAGACAATTGCTTTTGCTCCAATTCCCACTTCAAGTCTTGTCTACCCTGGCAGCAGTTTATTATCAGAATGTCGTGTTTCAAACAGCAAGTAAAATCCCCAAACTCCCAATATAGACATGAGATGTGTTCTCTTAGAGACTTGTTCTCTTGGAGACCAAAGACCCTGTGATGTCTCAAACTACATATCATTGAATAGTTAAGATTTCTGAGGTGTGAGAGATAGAAAACATATTTCCTTCAATCAGTACTATTTAAGTAAAGGAAAGACGAAGAGGACAGAATTATACTCATAATCACTTTGCTCTTACAGATTTACCTTTGTTGAATGTTTCTTACCATATAAACCATAGTATAAGAGAGTTATTGACTCGTAGTAATCCCTTCCTAAAATATACCACCTCAGGAAGTAGTCAGCTTTGAGCTTTGAGGTTTGGCTCCCTTCTGTCATTTTAAGAACTGTGGGGAGCTTTGCAGGGGAATCTATTATTGAAAAGCTTTTCAGCAAGAAGGAAATTGTAAGGCAGTTCCTTCATCTGAGGAACAACATTGGGAAAGCCACAAAGAAAAACAGAAGATTTGATATGAAGGAGAACACTTTCATTGCTATTGACACGGTGAATTGACTTATTCCCTCCCATTGGGATAAGGTTGGAGAGCAGGCCTTCACAAGTATTCACCAAACAGAAGTGTTGGCCTCATAAACTCCAAGAATCAATGCCAGGAAGGGCTTCAGGGATCTGGACGAACGGATAAAGTAAGCAGAAGATAGAAATGTTGGTCTGGCAATCCTGACCTAGCATAAAGTGACCTCTTTCTCCAAAAGCTAAAATAGCAAAGGTTTTTTTCTGAATCTGCTAAATATTTATATAAAATCTCTTTTTTACTCCATATCTCAATGCTAACAGATAACTAAAATATTAAGTTGAATTGTGAAATTGCAA
Organism: Equus asinus; assembly: GCF_041296235.1. Taxonomy (NCBI): domain Eukaryota; kingdom Metazoa; phylum Chordata; class Mammalia; order Perissodactyla; family Equidae; genus Equus; species Equus asinus. The sequence goes on from NC_091793.1 coordinate 88,155,666, forward strand.
TTTTTGTTTGTCAAAGTTGACTAAATATTAGACATTTCATATAGTTCAGTCTATCCCTGCTAAGTGTCCCTCAGGTGGAGGCATCACTTATTCTTGAATACAATAAACCATACCTTTCATTGTGTGAAATGCATTACTATGAGAAGAAATGCTGTCTGATAGGAGGAAATGCAGAGACAGACAAAGTGTAATACATGTTCAAGAACCACTTAATGAGAAGGTCTTGCAACCATGGTAGAAGTTGGGAAATGTTCCACCTCATACCAAGAGGTGGAGTCTCCGATCGCCATGAATCAGCCTTTCTTAATGAATTCTTTGACCAATAGATTAAGGCAGAGCTTTGCAGCTTCTGCCTGTGTCTCTTGGAATGATAGCTGTTAGGACTCTTTCTCTAAGAACCCAGTCATCATGCTTGAGAATCTACATAGTGAGATTGTGTGCACGTAGGCACCCTGGTCAACAATCTCCTCTGAGCTCTCAGCCAATTGTCAACATCAGTTCACAATCACATGAGGGAGCCAACTTGGCTGTCCAGCCCAAATGAGCTTTCATACATCTCCATCTCCAGTTGCCACTTGACTGCAAATGCTTAATTGATTAAATATGACTGCAAATATTGACTAAACATGGCTGCACATATTTTGATGCTCCTCCCATTGAGAGGTGGGGCCTATTTTCCCTCTTTGTGAATTTGGGCTGATGCTTTGAACATTGGAATATAGTAGAAGTGGTGCTATGCCAGTTCCAGGCCTACTTGTAAGAGGGCTACCAGTTTCTGCTCCTCTCTGGCAACACTTGCTCTTAAAAGCCCGCTTCCATGTAAGAAGTGAAACTCAACAACCAACCCACTCTGCTGTGAAAAGCCCAAGCCACATCTGGAGGCCCTGGATGATGAGAAGCAATTTGGGGAGTAGGGGCAGGGCTTGGAGTGTGGAATGGGGAAGGAGCACTTAACAACAGATACGTTAGTGGAGAAGCCATCTTGGAGGTGGATTTTCTTGACCCATGCTGCTCCAGATGATGCCATGTGGATCAGAGATGAACCCAGACAAGCCCTTCCTACATTCCTGACCCACCAATTTCTGAGTAAAATAAAATGATTATTTTAAGCCACTATGTGTTATGGAAATTTGTTAGGGAGCAGTAGATAATCAGAACGTGCTTCAAGAAATAACACAGATTCAGCCACTAACCATGTGTGAATGTGAGAAAGTTACTCTCAACCTCAATTTTCACACTCAAAAATGAAATACTGATCATCTACCTCCAAGGGTTGTTTTGAGGATGAAAGCACAGTGCCTAACACATAGAAGCCCTCAGTAGTTGTGAGCCATTATAATTGTTATTCAGGGCTCTACAAAGAAATAGAATATGTTGGAAAATTGTTAACCCAGAATGTCCAAGCCTCTCTATATAGTGATGCAAAGCTCTTTGGTGTGGCCCAAGCTGGTTACCTTCTGATTTTTAGCATGATGATTGTAGGTTTCAACTAGCAGATATTCATCTTGGAAGTCAGAAAGCCTAGTTTAGAGAGTAGTCATGTGCTATGCAAATGTAAATTATTAGTTTAGCTGGCAAGTTTCACTCAGAGCACAATGAGCTTATGACAATTCTTTGTGCTTGTCTTAGGTGTCCAAAAGGGTAGATACTGGGGAGGGGAATTAAAGGGTGGAGAAGTTAGCAAAGATAAACTCATATCTTCTAGTTTTATTCAGACTCACACCCCTTTGAGACCCCTACTATGTGCCTATGGGCTGATGTGACCAGTGATAAATTTCCCATGGACTAGCAAATGATTACAAGCCTATTAGAGTGTGGTAACTGTTATAATAATAGTTATTATAATAATCACATATATATTAAGGCTCAATTTCTATTAAATGTATTGTCAATGCTTTGAAGGCATATCGTCAGTGATCACTCAGTTGAAGCACATGATTATTATTGATCATTTGATTGTAAGCATCTGTGCCAAATTTTCAGCATTTTAATTCTTAGTACTTTAAGGACTGACTAAAATTGTCAGCCCCTTAAGAGTAGAAACCTCAACTTGATGCGTGTACAGACACAGTCTGAGCATTTTTAAGTGGAGAGGCAGCATCGTGTGATGGTCAAGAAGACAGGCTCAACTCCTCATTCACAACTTCCAGCTGTGTGTCCTTAGGCAAGTTACTTAGCCTCAAGTTACTTCTTTATAAAGTGGGGATACTAGAAGTAACTACTTACTGAGCTCTTATGAGGATGAACCAAATTAATATTTGCGAAGTGCTTAGAACAGAAGTCATCACACTGGACTGCCGTGTAAGTATTAGCTAAATAAATAATTATTCTTAATACTTATACTTTGGAGATGAGGAAATTGAGTCTAGACAAGTTAAATAGCTTAGATACCCTTCGTAGCAAGGTCACAATAGGCCAGGATTTAGATACCACATACCACAGAAAAAGAAAATAATTATTCAAATGCTGCTAAAGGTATATGCATAACTAAAATTGGAGTTTGAGATTAGGAGTTAAGGATTATCTAAAAGTGTTTCAGGTCATTGGGAAGTGTTATCATGCTTTGGTATATATTAACGTATGAAAAAGTAGACGGAAAATTTAGAGTTGTAAAAAGTTATGGTTACTTGAAATAATGATTTAAATTAAATTGGATCCCCAATATTGGCAACATGGTACTGTTTTCGCAACTAAGAACCAAACCAAACTACTTGCTTAATATTCCCAAGTTTGGAAAAACTTAAATGAAGCTAACACAATTGTAAACTTCAGAGAAGTGTGTTAAAAATTGAGTTATAGCAACAGAGTCTTACAGTACTGGGTGAGGCACTTCTGCAAAGACTTTAGAAGAAATTTAAAAGCAAAATGCCCATTCCTGAATTGCTGGGGGTCAGTTGAAGAAGGAAGATCTGAATATTTAAATCACCTCAAGGATAGGCTAGGCAGGATCAGTCTAAGAAAGGGCTGGAACAATTGTCTGGAGCAAATTCATACAAGGGATGAGGGGTCCACAAATGGAAAGAAAGGAGAGTCCTTCAGTCGTCATACACAGAAAGGACGACACAGAGATAAACACGTTTGTTTGAGATTAATTGAAAAAGTGAGAGTACTACATTTGTTAAATTACCATGTAGTCCATTGATGAGAAATACCTGCTCATCAGGTTGAGTTGGTCCTGATCCCCATTCCAGTCTACTACTTCCTCTCTATTCCAGCTTCACCTCTCCTCCCCCAGCGGATTGTTTTCATTGAAATCCATCTCAGTGTGCACTTCTTTGGTGTGTGGTAGGTATGAAAGCCAAGTCACAAATCGAGGTGTATAAGAAATTTAACTTACTTTTTCTGTAACTGAACCTGTTGTCTCTTTTGAGCTTCCTTTCACTATGTATTGAAAATTAAATTCTCATCAAATAGTTTCCCATCCCTGAACGCAATCCTTGAAATGGAGTACCTAATGTTAAGCTCACGTGGGAAAGAGTTGGTTGTGGCAAATGGGATCTGGTCCAGGTTGTCAGCATCCATCCACACTGACATCTGTTGAGGTACCCACATGACCTCTTCTCCAGAGCACATGCACATTACTGCTGTTTATCTTCTTGTAGCAAGCTCAAGGCTTCCCCAGGTCAGCTCTCTCATGGATGATATTGTGCTCTCTCTGGCTCACAGGATGCCACTCTGGGATTCCTGGAAGGTGCTGCACCCAAGGTCTTTCTATCTAGATGTTCCATGAAGCCATTTCTATGCTACTGCCCTTCTATAATGCCCAGTAGTGGGGAACTCTGGATATTGCTGGCTCCCTAGTCTTTATCTAGATTTTCAGGCATATTCACCTTTCTCTCAGACACTCTGACCCTAGCCAACATTTATATCATCCCTACCTTCTTCCTTGCCGCTTTCCTCAACCTGTAGAATTTTTTGTATCATCTGAGGAGAACTTCTCTTACTTATTAGGAATTAGTCGAAGTCTTTCTGGTCAAAATTTTATGCCACAAGTGCTTTAGTGTTTAGAAACACAATAATCAAGGTTCGTTGGCCTTCCAAAGCCCTTTTCAAACTGAAGATATTTCTGCTTCTGATTTGTCAAACCCCTCAGGACAACGTGATGCCTTATGGCCCAGCTGACAAGGGAAGTATCATTGCATCACAGGAAATACTGAGCAAAGCACATCAGTTCATATTAAGAGTTTATCCAGCTATTTGTAAATCAACAAATCGTAACATTTCTGGACCTGGCTATAAATGACTTTTTAATAATTTCTCCTGCATCCTTTCCAAAGTTTTTATGTCTCTGAACACAAATCCTCATTCATGCCTTTGCACCTTTACTTGTGTGACGCCTCCTGTCCCGAACTACATTCTTCTCGCTCTTTGCCTGGGCAAGCCCACACTTCCACAGAAAAGCATCATGGGAAAGAGTGTGGTGTCTGGGTTCAGACCGTATACGTTTGGCGCTACCACTTACTCCACGTGAGCGATAGACAAATTTCTTAACCTCTCTCCGCCCAGTTTCTTCATCTGCAAATTGGGAATAATAAGAGTGCCTCCCTCAAGGGTTTATCATGAGGATTAAATAAAATAATATATATAAAGTACTTAGAATGGTATGTGGTGAATAGTAAGCACTCAGTAAGCATTGGCTATTTTTACTCACTGTTCAAGACTCACTCAGCATTGCTTGCAGGTAGCCCTCATGAATGACCTTGGCTCAGTACCTGGCTTCTGAGATCCCACAGCTCCTCATGCTCACCCCATATTACTCTCATTCTCCTGCCCCTGGGAGTCATTAGGGTGAGAGGCCTTACTTCAGCCCCTGAGGGTGGAGAAAGAAGGAGTCAGAGGCACCAACTGGAAAGGGCTTAGCGTTGATTTTCTCTTACGGGAACAGGCTTTTATGTTTTGTGGAGTCATCTCTTGTGAATACATTTGCTGCAGAGTCTCTGTTTACTTCTCCAGCTCTACTGCTGCGACATCAGCACACTAGCAGGAGTGCTGGGGGAGTGAATGTGGAAGGAAGGAAGAAAAAAGATTTGTACCAAAATATTAGTAGAAGTAGGATTACTATCCCTACCTTTTGAAATAAAGAAATAAGGTTAATGGAGACAGAATGACATGTTCAGGTTCACAGGTCAGGTGATAAGTAGTTAAATCACGACTCAGTTCAGCTCTTAAGACTTCTATCATCTTGATGTTTTACTAATGTAATTCTACTTCTCATGGGAGTGTGCCCTCTCTGAGGAATATATTACAAGTGATATCTGGGCAATGAAGACAGAGAAGATTTTGGTTGCAGAAATTGTACCCTGGTTTCTCTCACTATTTTGCAGGACCTGCCTGACTTGTTTGGGTTGTAATCCCAGTTTCTTAAAGGCTTTCTATGAAACTTATTGACTTGAATCTTGTCCCAATGTCTCAAGTTTCTTGCCACAGATACAGTTTTTATCTTAAAGCAAATCCTTCATTTTCTTTGTCTGCACAAAATTCCAGGGCCTGGATATCATCTAGTCTTTGGGTAACATCTTCCAGATTTGTTTTAAGCTGATTACATGTTGCTGAACAATCAGATTTTCTGCCCTAAGCAGCACAAAACCAAGTGATGACAGCCCTGGCTCTCGGCCACCAGCAAAGTGATGATGCAGCATGAGTCTTTGATAGCCATGAGTTGATCTTGGGTGTTCTCACATGGCTACATACCCCTGAAGACTGGGAAAGGGAGTCTCCCTCACATGGTGACACAACAATGTTAAAACTCATGTGTCGTGGCTGTGTACGCCATCTCCATGACCCCCTCTTCTTCTATGCTCAGTCCACCTTTTCACATTCTCTTTACACAACCCCTTACATTTTTATACACACTTACATATCTAATTGAGGCCTGTTAAGTGTTTTAAAGAAGCTGCTTTAAAAAAGGGAATGCCAGTGGAGACTGTGTTCTGTTTGGAAATGTAGGCAGAACTTAGCTTATCGATGTAGGAAATATCAAACCTAAAATGTGGAAAATCTTGTGCTGGACTTTCATTTTTCTGGTCTAAATGTCCTATTCAAGTTTCTCTGTTCTCTTGTTTTGCTAGTCTGTCATCTTCTGAAATGCAATGACTGACGCCATATGCCAAGGCACAGTGGTGATTCCCATAATTTCATTTTATTTTTTAACTTACCACAGTAAAGCTGTCTGTGGAGGCAGAAATGTGTACCTAGAACACACAGTCAGCTGTATGCAGCTTCTAGGTGCCTGAATGCAGAATTCTGGGAAGTCACAGTGGCTTTCCCCATTACAGAATTGAGCAATACTAACTCACAGTGAACATAGGGAATGAGAAAATGACAATCAAGCAAAAAGTTCACTAAGCCTCATTAAATACTTACCAGGAGTAGGGTGCTGGAGCAGAAAATGCAAAGGATATCAAGTATAAGACAAAGTCCCCAACTTTCAGAATTTCAATCAATTTGGGGAATCCCAGCATAACGACAGCTAACTGGAAATATTGAACATGATATACAAAGTATCAACTTAGTTCTAGAGGAAACTAATTCTGTAAAAGATTAAAAAGTAAGATTGGGATCATTGTGGCTTGAAGTGATCAGAGGATGCTTAAAAATTTTGGATCCTACACTGGGCTGTGAACAGAGAGTAAGAATCAGACATTTCAGAAGCAGAAAGGAACACATTCCTGGTAGGAGGGATGCCTGAGCAAGTTTTCAGACTACAGGAGATTGAAGGGTGAATGTGCAAAAACTGAGAGAGTAAGTTTGGCTAAAAGGCTCACAGAGGTATAAAGCGAGCTATCTGTGCCTACCACCTGGTAGGATTCAAGAAACATTCATGAAATACATGGGAAAGGGTTAAAAAGACAGGTTGATGTCACATTATGATATGCGGCTATCTTCTCTGTGCTCTGTCTAGTTGGTTGAAGGTGATTGTTACTGTGATTAAAGCTAAACGTGGACTCTTCATCTAGGTCTTTTAAATATGTGCTAAACCTTCATCTCCATCAGTCATCTAGAGAAAACGTGTTTTAGTCACAAAGGCGACTGAGTGAGACCAAGTGAATGAGTGAGATTAGAAGCATCTGCTTTGTTGGAAAAGAACTCAAGGTATATGACTAACATCTAGAACACCTGCTTGTAAATGGCTCCAATAAAAGCCAGCACTCTGGAAGTGGCACCCTTTTCTGATTTTGCTGATGAGTGTGCCAACTTTCTGATTGTAAGAGTCAGAGGGAGCACCCTGCGTTACACTGGCCTCTTTCTTTGAGTCTCTTCACCAGGTTTTAAACTCCCCAAGATAGGAACTGTCTTCTTCAACATTGTAACCCTAGCACCTAGCAGAATGCCTTCCACATCTTCAGCGCTCACCAATATCAGTTGCCTGAATTACTCTGTTAAAATACCTGATGTGGTTCTTTAATTTAGAATTGTGCCAGGTCAATAAAAAGATGAACTGAGACAAATTAAATGTACACAATGGATAGAGCTAGATTACCCTACATATAAATTAAATATAACTGTAAACAACAAAAGTTGGATGACCTACACTTGAGTCACTGATTCCTCCTCATATATGATGAAAACAGTACTGTCTAGTTTGGACCCATCTGAATTCCTCTACTTGGTGTGTTTTTGAGAAATTGTTGATTCTCTCTATTTCTGGTTCGAGAAGGGGTCATTTCCCAATATTTTCAGATTTTCCAGGTTTTTGTAATTGCTCAAAGTTTATTCCTAGAACCATCCTGAAATTCCAATGCATTTTGTTTTCTCCAGTGCTCCGCAATATGATTTTTATTAATCCCTTATTTTCCTGGAAATGACAAATTTCTTTCTCCAGAGCGACAGCCTCCACTTGGAATCTGTGTGATCATCATATCTTTCCTAGTACTCTGCTTTTGCTGCAGTACCAGGAAGGGTTAGTTATATCTTGATCCTTTTCATGACAGAACAATTTTCTGATTGGAGTTAAAGATAACGTACTTTAGCAATTGCCTAAATGTGTTATAAAAAGTACCTAGAAAATCAAATAAAATCAAAGGAAACAAAAACCCTGCAAAAATATTTTTATATTTACAATGTATCTATTTTATAAGAGTGATACATTTTATTATAATAAATTCAAGAAGTAAAACAAATATGAATAAGGAAATAAAAACATACCCCCAGGGGTCAGCCCAGTGGCACAGCGATTAACACAGTGATCACACGTTCCTTCCACTTTGGCAGCCTAGGGTTTGCCGGTTCGGATGCGGGGTGTGGACCTGTGCACCACTTATCAAGCCATGCTGTGGTGGGCATCCCACATAACAAGTAGAGGAAGATGGGCACGGATGTTAGCTCAGGGCTAGTCTCCCTCAGCAAAAAGAGGAGGATTGGTGGCAGATGTTAGCTCAGGGCTAATCTTCCTCAAAAAAAATTAAAGGAGGGGGGAAGACCCCCAAACCATCATCCAGAAATGGCCTTTATTAAATAAAGATGAACTCTGTTCCTGAAAGATAGAACGGGTAGATGGATTTAGAAAAGGAATAATATTACCAACGTAAAATTATATATGTGTATATACGTATAAAACAAAGTGTCAAATATAACAGCACTCAAATTTAAAACAGGAATAAAGAAAATCTGAAATAACTTTGAAGAATTTGATGGAAGTATAGATACATTTTAAATCACTCCTAGACAATACTAGTTACTAAAAAATCCCTTTCAATTCAAGAAAAAGATTATTACAAAAATTAGGAAGTTAAGCGCAATGTTTTTTTTACCTACACTATGAAAGGAAGAAAAATGAAGAGGCACTTTTTCCATTTGTCTTTTGTTTCTCAATTTTTATAATTATAAATATGTGTGATGTCAAGATCTATAATTTCATTATATTTCATAATAAAATTCTCAGATTTTTAGAATTAAGTTTGCATTTAAATCTATTAAGTGCTTGCTCCTGGTTCTTTTACCATGGTGTCTCTATTCCTGAGTTATTTATTTGAAATTTCCTCTTGGTTGGCTTGAACCAAAAAACTCACAGATGCTGAATTTCTTGAGCATTTTCACGTTTGAGAATGTTTGTTCTTTTATGTTATAATTAATTAGTATTGGATCTGCCTTTAATATTTTTAGACCTCTTACACATTGTTCCACTGTCTTCTCTCATTAAATTAGTGAGAAGGTAAACTCCATGAGGGAAGAAAACTTTGCTTGTTTCGTTGTGGCCTGAAACAAAATCTTACACATAGGGAGCGCTCCAAAAGCATCCATGGAATGAACAAATGAATATTGCGTAAAGGATCCCGACACTAGCCTGAATCTTTCTCCCATTCAGATGTCTGCAAAACTCCATGATTCTTAAAGTTCACTAGCTTAACCAGGATGTTTTCTGGCACTGACTTTCCTTAAATGCTTATTACTGCAACATAAATGCGCCTTACTGTATTTCAAACAAATATTCCCTTTTCTCTTTTCTGTTGTTAAAAATATCAGAGTTAGACAAGTTCTCCCCTAAGAAATGGAAAATGATATCCACCATGGGTAGTTAAATGAGTTAATACAAGTAAAATATTACATGGACATAGTTTTTATTTGATCTGACTCATCCTTTAATAATTCTCAGATTTCATAGCAGTTTACTATGTAAATGCTATTTACAAAAGATGGACATACAAGACTATAATGACATTTCCTGTCTTGAACAGTTTATGGTTTTTCCTGGAGTTGATAGTTATCTTGCTTTTTGTTCGCTCAGTTTGTCTTTTATTAATTACTAATTCTTCCCTGAAAGCTTACCTAATGAAAAGCTCATATTAGTGTGTCTAATCACATCAGTGCTCTATCAGTTGTGTAATCTTTGGACATCCCTCGTGAGCCTGCTCACCTGGTCTCGTCTGGACAGGATGCTTGCTCTTCCTGCCTGCTACACAGGTTTCATCCCAGTGTCCCCCTTGCCAGCTGCCTGAGGATTCCATTCACCTCTCTTTTCTTAGATGATACATCTGGGTCTTTCTCGGATTAATCTCCTGTTTGCCCATGTTCTAGTAACCTCCTGAGAAGGGTGTACTGTAGCTCAACAATTTGAGATCTTGCATGTCTGGGAGATATATCAAATTTACTTTCCTACTGTTCTATTGAATTTTCCTTCCTGTTGTAATATACTTACTTTCCAAAAGCTCTGGGTTTTTCTCATTGCTGTTCTTTTAATATTTGCTTTTAAATAGCATACTGTTCTCGTGTCATGGATATAGCATCTGCTCTGTTTGTTCAAAATGGCCTTTTTCACTTTGTTTGCTATTTGTCCTTAATGTTCTATGCCTGTAAGTTGTCCAACGGTAGTTGTTTACAGTTATATTTAACTTGTACATAGGGTAACCTGGCTATATCTATTGCATACAGTTAATTTGTCTCAGTTTATCTTTTTATTGAGTTGATGAAACCTGATGTAAATCCATATGTATAACTAAACATCATTAACTGGAAGTTTCTATTAACTCATTGAACGTTTCTTTTCCATATGCTCAAATCTCTAATTTGGTAACACTGAATATTATTGTATTGTCTGTATCCTGATTTTATTACTTTTATTAATTTCTTCAATGTCTTCATCTCTTTTCTCTTTAATCACTAAAATTTTATGAAGCCTCGCTCACTGTTGGCAATATGGTTCTTATGCATACTTGAATGTACTTTTTCACTTTATTTGTTGTGACGTTCTCTTAGTGAGGCAAAATCCATTTTCAGCTAATTCTTTTTTTTAAAGTTACTCATCTTTGAGCCCTAATGTTGTTCCAATTTAAATTCCTCCGTAGTGTGAATCACTCGAAGAAATATTATTTTAATCCATGTTATATTGTCTTTTCGACTGTGGTCTTCATCTGCTTTTTGCATGCTATATTGCTTTTTTACTCTTCTTTTCTCCAAAGTATGTTTGCTTACTTGTCTTTGTATTTCTTTTCATTTTCATTGCTTTAACTTAACAGAGAGACTTTATTCAAGTTTTACATCATTCTGACACAATATGGTTGAATTCTCCTGTATCCTCTTTCCATCTTATTTAAGGATAGGCTATCTTCACCTCAGAACCATAATGTGTTTCTCTGTAGTCTGAGCTGTTGAGAGAAATTGTGTGTGTGTGTGTGTGTGTGTGTGTGTGTGGCAGGGTGAGTAGGGGAGTAAAGAGGAGAGGGCGGAGCTCAGCTGAACTATGTATGTGCTGTCTTGTTGGAGGTTGCAGATTTTGCTCTCTTTTCTTAGATTTTGACAAACCAATAGTTGGGAACATGGGAGCAATGATCTAGGACTTTGAATCAATCAATTTTGTCTCTCTCTCTCTTTCTGGGAAAACTAAAACCTATGCTTCTATCATACAGCCAGGTACACTTGTTACTTTTTTCTATTTCCTTACTACTTGAAGTATTTGTGGACCAGCAGCACAAACATCACATAGAAGCGTTAGCAGAATCTCAGGCTTCACCCTAGGTTTTCTGAATCAGAATCTGCATTAAAATGGGGGACATATTAGGGTGTCTGTGGTCTCAATATTGATAGCTGGGGGAGGGGAGGTCACATACCATCTGGGGCTTTTTTTTTTTTTTAAAGATTTTATTTTTTCCTTTTTCTCCCCAAAGCCCCCCAGTACATAGTTGTATATTCTTCGTTGTGGGTCCTTCTAGTTGTAGCATGTGGCATGCTGCCTCAGCGTGGTTTCAAGAGCAGTGCCATGTCCGCGCCCAGGATTCGAACCAACGAAACACTGGGCCGCCTGCAGCAGAGCGCACGGACTTAACCACTCGGCCACGGGGCCAGCCCCACCATCGGGGGCTTTTTAACGTGTCCTTCCACGTTTTCTACTTTCAAAGATTTGTTTCACTTATCTTTATACTAAATTTAATGTTTCGTTTTATTGCCTGAGATATTTAGCTTCATTTGATTTCATTTTTGGCCCCTAGCTGTCTGGTTTCACTCCTCTCTAAACTACGAGTGTATATAATGGGAGAGCCCAGGTGGTTCTTTCTAGCTTGTCCTCTGAGATCCTGCCACTGTATGTAGTAATTTCTCCCAGTACCTTTTCTGTGATTTATTTTTTCTCTTGGGAAGCTATTCACTCTCTCTCTAAATTTCTCTCTCTCTAAATTTCTCTCTAAATTCAATAATTTTCTTTGAATTCTGCTCATTCACATTGTCTCTTCAGCAATATTTTTAGGTAATGAGAGGGAGGGCATAGCAGCCCAGCAAAAATATAAGCCACACCAGAATTTTTGTTTTCTGTCCTTGGCTGCCATATTGCACTTTTCCTTTTGATATTACTGTGGAAGCGTTCATGGTGGCAGAGTTTTTCCTTTTTCCTGGAGCAGAGAGGGAATACCATGGGAAAGAGATACTGTGCTTTAGTTTTATTCTGCTGTCTTTACCCTTAGGTTCCGTCTTAGCTTAGTTTAGAATTAATGAGGTTTTGACGGAAGCACAAGTTTAGTAAGACAAATGAATGCTTGTAAATTGTGTTTTCTTCTGAAGGAACACTGAAATAAAAGCAACAAAAACATGCATTCTGAATTTTAAGTATAAGTGTTTGATCTTACAATGCTTTAGCAGTTGGATGATGCTGGAGTTTCAAGGCTTGTGGATTGACGGCACTCCATCACGGTGGGTTTTGCTGGCAGGTACTTTTAACTTCTATCTTCTCACTACACTCCTCTCAGCCTACTCAAAAATGCCCATCAAGCTGCCCTTACTGAAGTTGTGTTGTATTCATAGCCTAGTAAGCTGTGAGTGGTATTACGGTGAGCTTCCATACATTTCTTTCAACTTTTACAGGAAGGGAAATCCTCCCAGGGTGAGAGAGAATTCTGCTTTTATGATCACTCCTGCTGAATTGTACTGTACTATGTGTGATCTGACTGGAACAATGCAAGTCAGTACTGTGCCACCATACCTCTAATGTGGAGTAACAGACCACAAGAGGACAAACAAAAAATTAATGTTATTTGTAGAAAATAAGACCCAGGGGCTGTACACTGTAGATCTAGGGTAAACGTAGAATTTTAATGATTCAGGATAAAATCAGGTAGCTAGTGGATGGCATGCATTTAGTCAACTGATTAGGAAGATAATGCATTTCAAAAGATAACGTAAGAAGCCATGGCAGGAAAGGGAACAAGAATGAAAGGGAAAGGGGGGGAAGGAGGAAGGGACAGCGAGAGATAAGGAAGTTTGGCATTTTCAAAGCTTTTTGGTTAAATGATCATAGTCTATTTGAGAGTACAAATAAACTTAGGTAAAATTCACATTCTGGAATCATAAATTGTTCTTACACAGTTACTTCTCTGGATTGAGCTCAATTTATCAAACATTGGACGTTTGATTTTAGAAGTAGAGGAGACATTTTGGTAACGTTGTTCCCTCTCAAGAATATTTCAAATTAAAGGTATTTCTTCATTTTGTCAGAATAGATTGTTATACATTAAATGGTTTGGATCTTTTTACATGTGGTAAACATCCTAAAAAAATAGCGTGTTTCAAGTAGAAGAATGGTAAATCTCCCTATTTTTCCAAATAAAGTAGGCAAAAAATAGGAGTAAACAGAAGAGGTTTTTAGTGGATTTTATGTAAAGTCACAAAGTATGTTTAGAATTAATCTTGATTTTCCTTCTGTGCTCATCTTCCAAATTCTGTTCTTCCCTAAATGGAAGAGTAGCTATCTATTTTCAGACCATCTACTCAATTTAGCAAAGCTACCGTTATCAAGCAGATAGGTTCTCAAGCAATCATTGCGTGAGAGTAACCGCTGATTTCACTGACCAATCCTCCCTGGTTACTGATATGTCAGAGCTCAGATCATAGGCAAATAATTCTACTGGCTTAGGAATATATCCAGATTGAAGAAAGGGAACTTTCCTTATCTTCCAGCAAAAATATACTTGCATCATCTAGAAAGAATCACAAAAGGTACTTCTCCAATAACAATGGGAAATATTTTATTTCATGTTGGAAATTTTTACTGAACATCTTTTAGCTTCTAGGTACCACATCAGGAATCATTAGGCTCACCCCTTGTATTATCATTAAATCAGAATATTAGAATAAAAGGCAGAACTATCATAGCTTCCATATCATTAAATATATCTAGTTGGAAAATGTATTGAGACCGAAATCTGTACTAATGTACTTTTATCAATTGTTTTGTGTATCATTCAAATTATTCATGTACATTATTTACCTTTACTTTCTATTTGACTTTCATTATTTCCTTCTTCCTCTTTGTGTATTTCTCTCTATCAAAAAAAATTGGTAAACCTGAATCTTGCAATGTCAGAGGTGGAAGGAACCCAAATGATCATCTCATCTATCCTGTTTATTTTACAAATTGGTTAAGAGATGAAACTAACTAGGGACACAGGAGTAGAGAAGGCTGCATTGAGCCCTGAGGAACTCCAAGAATAGGTCAATCAGGGGCTGGCCCAGTGGCATACTGGTTAAGTTCGTGCACTCCGCTTCAGAGGCCCACAGTTTACACATTTGGATCCCAGTCATGGACCTAGCACCGCTCAAAGAAGGAAGTGCTAGAAGATGGAACTGACAAGAAGTACCCAGTGAGAATAAGGGAGGATAGTCTACAAGACTATCTAGATTTCATTTGTTAAATATGGAAGCTATGCATAATATCTTTTCTCAGCCTTGCATGCTAACTTATAACGCTTTTATGATTATGCCTCTAAGTCAGTCATGAAACTATTAACATTTTGGGCTGAATAATTCTTTGTTGTAGGGGCTGTCCTGTGCATTATAGGATGGTTAGTAGCATCCTTCGCCTCTACCTACTAGATGCCAGCAGCAACCCCCAATCGTGACAACCAAAAATGTCTACAGGTTTTGCCAAATATTGCCTGTGGACAAAACCACCTGGATTGAGAATCACTGCTCTAACCAAATTTAAGTAATCTGTAGACGTATTGATTGCTACTAGCTGAAGGGATAGAACAACCTGAAAATAGCTGTCTAGTCTCATAGCAAAATTATTAAATTATTTTAGAAATACTTTATGGCTTGTTAATATTATAATATCAATAAATATGATGTGTATTTTTCTATACATTTAGTATTTGTATTAGTAAACAGTTCTACAAGCTTATGCAGGATTTTTGGAGCATAAGCAAAATAAAACTTTATTTTTGGCTGCCACTATCCCTTTAAAATTTATTTAGTCAGAGAATGTCTTTCCCAGTCACTAGAGATGTCCATTTTCCTTTGGGACACTCACTGGTAATAAAAATCCTCTAGTTGTTTTCAGTCACAAACCCAGTCTCAATTCAGAAAATAGCACTCTCATCTTTTGTAATAATCCTGATTTCTAACTTGATGTGGCACTAAATCTCTCCCCCAGGAGGGGCCTACTCGGGGCACTGGGAGAAGGCAGGGCAGTATGGGCTTCTCTTTGGTTCTCCTCTCGCTGGAGCTCAGCACAGCGCAGGCGCTCGTCCTCCCTGCCGCTCTCCATCCTGGGGGGCAGCGGGGATGGGGCACATGAGAGGGCTGCACCCGCCCCAACCCCCCGGCCTGCCTGGCCCGTTCCCCGCTTTGACCTCTATTTCTCCTTCTGCAGCATTCTCTTGCATCTAACCTCCCATGGGTCAGGCTCAAGGGTGCAAGAGATTGTGAGGAAAGAGTATAGCCCCATGTGGCCGGTGCCATTGTCTCCCAGCATTGAGACCCTCTGGTGGGCCGATATTTAAGGCTGACTTTCATTTCATAGGCACATTTAGGAGTTCTTCCTGCCTGCAGTGTCCCTCTGACAAAATTAGGCAGCATATATCTTGTATCCTCTGACTAATGCTACTCCTCACCCTGTGGTCTTCCAACATCCACTCCTCCGTCCATTCTCCTTGTTGGAGTCCATGACCCTGCCAGGTCTTCTTTAGCAGGAGCCCAAAAGGCCACAGGTGGGCCCTAGTCTCCATGTGGCCCACATCTGGTGCATGGGAATACTCACATCCCTCTGCCTCAGGAAACTTTGGGAGTGCAGGCCCAACCTCTACCCAATCCCTACTTTTTACTGCCGGAGGTGAATACAGTTACTAAACAGACACAGGCACTAGTGTTCTAGGTTTTCCCAAAAAAGGCCCCCGTTTCAATAAGCTCTTACTAGGCTTGAGGCAGCATCCCCAACCCAGCTCCCTGGAGAAGTGTAACAGCAATTCAGTAGCTCTTTAAAAATCTCACCATAAAATACTCTCTTAATTTTGAACCCTTGACTCTGTTTTGAATCTGAAAGAGGACATGAGTCTCCAAGAATCAGGTCCTTGATATCCACTTCAAAGGTTTTTCTAGAGTGACCTGTCTCACTTTCACTTCACTTGATATTGGTAAATCTAGGCGCCTACCTCAAACTGTTGTTATGACCTTCTGATCTGGCCATGTAAAGTTTTCATTTTCATTCTAATTATTAAACTAAAATATAGACCTTTTGCTACATGAGGATAATGTACTAATACACTAATTCCCCATGATTTTCAAAACTCCACTAAAAACTGTCTGAACCTCTATGTAATCATCTATAAAATGATCGAGTTGTAACAGATGATGTTTAGATTCATACAAGACTGAAAATTCTGTCTCTATAAAGTGTAATTCCAAAAACAAGACTGTATGTAAAAAAAATTTGACTTTATTTCCCTTAGTTTTCGTTAATCTATTTTTCTTATTAATTAGGAGAAGAACTATATTTTCTTAATATTAGGCCCAATGAGGAATTTAAAGCATGTGTAATAGTTTAATCAATCAGTATTTACTGAGTCCCTATCGTGGTCCAAGAACTGCGCCATTACAGAGTGTGAACGGCGTGGTGCAGCTTAATTTACCTCTTTCAATTCGTCTCTCTATTTTTTAAAAAATCTAAGAATTTCTACAACATTCTCCAGTGTGTATTAGGATAAATTAACCTGCCCTTTACTGGTGGGAGCCATCTCACTTGAAAGTACAATGACCATATTGCCAACAGGCTCTGTAAATCTGTAGGACATCCATAGAGCTGTGTTCTTTATTAACTAGAGCTGTCACTGGAAGTTGCTAATTTCTTTTTTAGATGTATCTTAGATTTTTAACAGTTTCCTGTGAACTTATAACAGTTATTCCCTATTCAAACACTATCTCTAGGAAGTATTTTTTCAACTTCCTCAATTTTATTTTAATGCTCTATAGTATTTATTGCCGTGGTACATAGTAAAGAGAACCAAATAATGAAACTAATGGTTTGAATGGAGTTACTCAGTGTTCATTGAAAATGAATCCTATCTCCACTTCCATCCCAGGACTATGACTGATGCAGCCACCTTCTCTTTCAAAACAGTTGTTTACCAGTTAAATTCACCTCTATTTTCTTTAGATGCAAAGCAGGCTAAAGAGAATATGACCGTTGTCCCATTCTATGACCTTTTGTAAATTCTTGACTTGCCATTCAGTTGTACTTTTGTGAGATTATAGAGAAAGATAGGCTGTCTTTGGGGGAGAAAAAAAAAAGTTCTTAATATCTAAAATTTTAATTTTGATATACTGATCTACATGAAATTCCTTGTATCATGTATCTATGTCTACACATTTCATAAATAATAAAAACTAATGATAGCTAATATGTATTGAATGCTTAATATTTTTATGTGTATTAATTTGTTTAATTCTTATAATAGCATTTTAAGGTAGATATTTTTATTATGTTGAATTTTATTAATTCCACACTGTTTTATCTTTGACTCATTCATTTGTTTTTCTTTCATTTTGATACCACATTTATACAACCTAACAAGTATGTATGGCAAAGCAGTCAGAACAACATTAAGTTGTGAAATTGCAACCAATCTTCTTTTTTTTTTCTTTTTTTTAGGAAGACTCGCCCTGAGCTAACATCCATGCCCATCTTCCTCCATTTTATATGTGGGATGCCTACCACAGCATCGTGTGCCAAGCAGTGCCATGTCCGCACCCAGGATCCAAACCAGCAAACCCTAGGCCGCCCAAGTGGAACGTGCGTGCTTAACAGCTGCGCCACCGGGCAAGCCCTCCAATCTTATTTTCTCTGAAGATTTGCTTTCATGGATTTTGAGGGGTTCTCTATTTTGAAGGGAGTTGTGGCAGCCGGGAGCTATTGATCAATAAGTGTGTAGAAAGACATATGATGCAGCAGGGAATAGAACAATTGAAGCTTTGGTTGGCCCTGTGGGATGCTATACACAAAAGATACTTATATGCATAAAGAAAAAGAATTTATATTTGTTAGAGTTGCCATCTGTTTACATATTAACATCCTTTTTTGACCAGGAGGCAATTATAGATACAAAGGATAAGGTGACCTAAATAATCAAAAGTACTAAGATATTGAATTTTCCTGGTAGTTTAGGCATTCAATGATTTCACAGTGACCTCTTTGACTTTCCTCTAACGTAGTCTGCTTATAAGGATTACTGCCATTTTTTTTTATTGCCCTTTGTTGTCTATTGGACAAGACACTGACGTCACCACTACGCTGTCATGCTTTGTCTACCAAAGCTGGTCTGTTAGCTGAGAGAGTAAATGGGAACCCTATCAGGAAAAGAATGTCCAGTGTTTATTCTATTTATTTCTAGGAGAAGATAGGAGAAAGCACTGGGATGTTGATTGGGGAAAAAGAGAAAGAAAAACACCTCTGGATTCATGACAATTTAGTTTTGGCCCAGGGATCATCAGAGTGTTTCCCTGTTGTCTCATGACCTGTTCCCTCCTTCCTCTTTTCAGTTTGTTTTTAATTAATCACTTTCTTTTGTTTTTACCTTGATATCTCGCTGCTTCTTCTCTTCCTTCTTCCTCCTCCTCTTCTTTCCTGTTCCTTTCTCTTCCCTTCCCTTCTTTCTTCTTCCTTTCCCTCTCCCTCCCGCTCTCTCTCTCTCTCCCTCTCTTCCTTCTCCCCCTCCTCATTTTCCTTTAAGCTCCTTCCTTTCCCCTGCTTCCATTTATTTAATGCTAATAGGATAATTTCTTCTTTGAGCACTTTCTCTCCCTCTTCCAATAATTTATTTTCAAACTTTGCCTCTGCAGGAGATAGGATTCCTTCTATTTAAGAGCAGGTCAGCCTTAAGCAGAGCACGGAGAATAGCGCCTCTACTCTGGACAAGAACCAGAATAGAATTTCTGCCAGGGCAGGTTGCCAGATTAACTTGGTTGCTGAATAGGTAGTAGCTCAGGGCCACCTTTTCCCTGAACAGAGACAATTTTCCTCCAGCAGTTTGGGGTAGGGAACTCTTTCCTACCACTCTGTGGAAACAATTTGTTCAGGTAAGTGAAAGATAAACAAATATATCCCTTAATTTATTAGTTGTGAATGAGTAAACAAAGGCTCTCTCCAATGGAGACTTTCATGGCTCTTTTGTATGCATTTTGATGCTTGTGGTAGGGGTGTTCATACTCTATCCTGGGCACAGTGGTTACAGTGATCAATACTTAAATCTACATTGTTGGACACATAGACCACACGTGTCAGAAACAAGTTACAGAACACTTTGCAAAGCAACGTGTCAACAGGTCGAAATCAATTTGGCGCAGTACAGTTGAATACAGAACTGCCTCTTACCTGCATTATTTACCACTCAAAGGCTCTTTTGAATCGGAAGTATAGTAAGGATTGCAGTAGTTGCATTAGTTGAGGTTAATGACTATTGAAAGGAACATAGCTGAATTTGGCATAAGAAGTGCCATGGTCAAATCCTGTTTAGCTATGAAAACTGCTAAGTTACTTAAATTTCAATGTGATAATCTTTGAAATGGAAATAATAACAAGGTAGTACTGATAAAGTAATGTAAATTCTTGTGATATTTGCTAGTACATTATGTGGCATATGTAGATAATTTTAAAATATTAACTTAAGAAATGATAAGTAAATGCAGATTAACTAAGGGCAATACCAAGCCTTCATTCTTTTTCACTAATTTGATGTATATTTAAATTATATTTTAATTTTAATGGCCTTTTAAACATAACGGTTTGAAATTTGGTTTATATATTTATCCAACTTTATGTCACATAGGAAAGTTTACCTGAATGTGGGCAAATATTTGCTTTATTCTGTAAATAAGCTACAGCCACCAGGAATTAACTATTTATAATAAAGAATCCTATGGTGACGCTTTCTCTAAAATAAAGAAGCCTAATGTTTCTTTCTATTTTATTTTTTTTTTACTTTTATAGATCAACTTTTCTCCATGTCATTGCAAAGCTAATATTGCAACACCTATAAACAGCTTCACAACAATAAAAAAAATACCAATTTGCCACAGCATAGGCTCTTGTTTTAAAGGAAATGGGTTAACAAATAGCATAAAAAAATTGCCATGTATCATAACTCTTTCCAAAAATCTCCATTCCATTGGCTTCAAACCTTTCCAGAGAATATTCAGACATAGAGATAATGAAAATAAGTGACATCATACCAAAAGAAAAATCTAGCTGAAATCATTATTGAACACTGGAGGAGAGCACTGACTACAAATCTTCACATAATCGTATTTAAATGTAGCTAAAAAGATCATTGAACATTCAGTGTGAAGGTGGCTCCCATTGATGTAATAGGGACCATACTAAACTGTAGTGGCAAATAACAACTTGATCTAGTTTTATTCTTAAACATCTCAACTTAAAATAGTACCATATGTTGCATGCACAATCCGTATACCCAGTGTCTTTCTTGATGATACAGTACTTGGGGAAACTGGCATGGAATATTTTATTAAAGAAGACAGAGCAGATGAAGTTGTGGTTAATAGGAATGGGGGTGGACCAAGGCCTTTATAATTATAGATACTGAGTTTGTATCCCACATTGAGTGGAAAGTATTTTGTAGCATTTCTTCTCAACAGTAAAATTTCCTTAGAACTCTAGTTTGAAAGCCATAAAAAAGGCTTGTAGTGGAGGAACTATGGGGATGTCATTTGTAACCAAGACACTAATGTTTATAATGTGTGCTGTTAAATGTTGCCAGGTGTTGAAGCTGTTATGCACTATAGACTATCATTTTTAGAAAGTTAGAAAAAAATGGTGATATAAATTTCTTTTTAAAAAGTTTAATGAAATCAATAGTAATGGCCAGAGAAAAGTCAATTGGCTTAAAGCCTTATTGTGCTAATTCTGAAAAAAGGTTATGTTTTCCATGAAATTAATATTATCACATTTGAAAATATAGGTTGTCCAAGACTACGTGATGTCAATTTTTTTAATGTTTTATGGTGGGTTGCATATGCAGGATGAAGTCCTTACTACAGTGCCATATTCTGGAAAAATTGTAACACACTATAAACAGGGAACATTTTAATCTAGAATGTCTCACCTCCATTTTATTATAATCCCCTGAGCATTCCGTATGATCAGTGTTCTGTTCTGGCCTGTGTGTTAGTTGCTGGGAAATTACAGGCCTGAAATAAACTTTAAACTGCTGTTGTTATATCTGCTGCATTGTAACAAGTTAACGGAACAGGGTCATTTGCTGCCTGCCTTTGAGGACTTCTGTCCAGCTGGGTCTTTTGCAAAGTCCCTGAGATTCATTGCAAAGAGTCAGAGCCTGAGCACCCGGACCAACGGCCTGAACCAGGTGTTAAAAATGGAGGCTGCACGTGTAGCTGAGCTCTTGAACGGGATGGCTATTTCTGTCAGCTGCGGTGATTGACTATGCTACTTGTTTAAGTTGTTCTTTCCCAGAAGGCTCCTTGAGGATTACTTTGTGGTCTTTATTGACACCTTTAAACTTTCAATAGCCATTATACTTACACTTTTTCTATCCTGTCATAACATTTTCCATCAGAATTATATTGATTTCTTTTTGTGAAAAAATATAATCATCTTCATAGTGACTGGATTTTTCTATTTCTGCCAGAAAAAAAGGCTATTAAAATGCTTGCACATCTTCCTCAAATTGATACTATGCGTTTAAAATGCTTTTGTAATAATAAATACCATACGGACATATGTATCCAGTAACGGGTTTCAATTTTATGACACTTGCTTCTTAAGAACAGACATATTTTTTAAAGGAAAAGAAAAAAAGTTTCCAGCTCTGGATTGATTGACATTTGTTTACTTAACTCTCTCCTTTTGAAAGCCTGCACACCTATTTCAACCTTGAACAGTTTCCAACTGTGGTATCCTGGAACATTTTTTCATTTATAAGTTCAGTGTTGCCAACCCAAACAAAGTATAATCAGCGATGATCCGAGCAGACCAAGCTGTCTAGCACCATACAATGTATCTGCATACTAATTTCCAAATTCCCTCACATTTCCAGAGAACTAATGGGATCATTTTCATTCTGTTACAGCAACTCAACAGTTACTGAATCACCATCTGTGTTTTCGTTAACCTGAATCAGATATGAATTCTGTTATTGCAAGGTAGAGCAGCTTGTTTAATGATTCTTAATCTTTTCTTTAATTAAATCATGCAGCCAACCTGAAAAATCTATCTTAATGCAAATTAGGAGCTTTTTTGGCATTCGCTTACAGTAATGCACTAATAAGGTTAATTTATGAAGGTTCTCTTCCAGTCTGTACAGATGATATTTGTTCACTGCATATTTTTAGCATATTGTCCCTTTTTGTAATATTTTAAGTAATAAAAACATAGTTATTTTTCACTTACACAAATGAGAGATACTGTAAGCAGCACTCTCTGTTAACCAAAACTAAGTATGAAAAATATAAAGAATTCTAGGTAAGAGGAGAATTCATTTTGTTGAATTTCAAATGCCAGTTCTCTGGAAATAACTGTCTCTCTGTAACCATTTTCAGTTTCTTAGATATATGAGAAGAGAGAGAGCTGAATAATTAGATGAGGAGTTCCATTTAAATTTTTTAATTCTTTTGGACATAAATTAGAATTATTTTATGATATTTTCTTTACTTTTTATCTTACTATAAAGACTTAGTTACATAATTATTATGAACTGCATTTTGATCATTTCGAAATACCTTGTCTGAATTCTTTTCAATAAGTAGTATAATTAATATTTATTATAATGCTAAATTCAGTGTAAACACACATTTGTGAAGCTGGAATAGATTATAAGAAATAGTACAGGATAAAAAAAAGCAACTTGTGAGAATAGTGGGATCAAAAGTTAAAGAATGAATGATAATACTAACCTTATCAAGTCTACTGTTTGCCAATGGGGCTTTCCTTCATGACCCTGACTCTGATCACATTGTGTGGTGAAATATGTCATGTCATGATCAAGACTTATAGTTAGCTGCTGTATTCACTAAGTCTCTTCTAAATCTAGATTTAGCATTTCTCTAAAGAACACCAAAGATGGTTAATTAAGGTAGAATAAAAATTATTTGCCTAAGTTTATTGTATGCATATGATTTTGAGAGCCACATACATGAAAAGCATGTTACACATACATACATGTAAAGATGTGAATATAAATAAGATATATAACATCTGCCCCCAAAAAGTTTAAAATTTTTGGAAGGATTATTAACTTTGCACTTATAAAGTTTTCTAATGTGATTCCAAGTGAAGCATCAGTGTTTCTTGAAGCATTTGTATTTCCCTTGCATCGTTTGGCAAATTTGCATGATTGTGCTCTAGTTAGGTAATCATTCACTAAGAATGGACTAAACTTTTAATAAGACTATTAGCAACTTATATCCCACATTACACTTTGAAATGTCCTATAGCAGGATGCTTTTAATGCATGAAATAAAAACTGTATAGCATTTTTGTTTTGATTTCGTCATCTATTCCCATGACATTTGGACCCAATCTCTAAATGGTGGTCTATTTATATACATTTTAATATCACAACCTGTTTCTTTAGAACATAACTTGGTATAGACTATTTCCAAAACAAAATTTCCTTATTTGCTACTGACATGGAAATTGAAAGCGTTTTTTTTTTTTTTTTTTTAGCATTTTGGGAGATTTCATTATGGAATTCAGAATTATGATATGTCATCCATCCTCCAAAGCCCTGGGAAATAGTGTAAGTAAAAGATGAGTGCTGTGGCCTTAACAAAAAGTAATAAATTGTAGAATATATTGCTTTGGTTACGACCAGGCCCCTAAGCTCACCTCCTTTATCTATAGTATAAATATATGCAAATCTTGACCTGTAGTTTTATATCTCCTAGACTTTGAAAAGATAAAAACAAGCAGATTAATGAGGTAACAAATGTATTACTGCCTTTAACTCCCAAAGTCCAGTATGGCTGTTGACTGTATTTATTATACCTCCAGGTAAAATTCAGTCCAGAGGGAACTGAGCCCAACGGAAAGCATCAGTCATTTGGAGAATAATTATATAGCTTAATTATAATTAGAATCAAAGCAAGACCCTTGTGTTCAATTGCCAACAGCAAATGGGATAAAGTATTTCAAATACTTTGGGTCAGAGATTAGTCTAAAATATATAGGCATTAAAGTAGAGATGTTCTGTGGCATGAGTGGTATCCTTGTATTTGAAACCAAATGACACAGAAATAGTTTTATCTAGGAAATTGGTAAGTTACATTCCCTTTTTACTTCTTTGAGTCAGGATCTATACAATACTGAATTATTACCTTACAGCAAAGCTGCTATTTTAAGAATTTTAAACAAATATTGACTGCTGTCAGATCAGTTTCTAGATTTATTGACTTAAGAAGTAGATATAAACTGAGGTGAAGGCAAGGTCAGGTCAATATTTATCTTGTGAATCAATAGATTTTGATACTAACAAAAAATAAAGCTCAATAAATGTATGTGGTTGATAAGAAGAGGAAAAATCTGGTCAAAAAGTTTGTAATTTTGAAATTTCCTAAGCAAAATTGACTTGCCGGTTTCAGATATTATGGGATATTATATACCCTAAGGGTATACAGGAAAAAATAATTCTGACTTGTAGTCTTGAGAACCTAAGCTATGTAACAGATGCATGCAATGTTCCTGTCTCCATAAGACAAATGTTTTTCAATCATATTGTATTATTAGTTAGGAAAGTTTTTTCTTCAATCTAGCTTTTATTTATCTGCCTCAGAAGAGAAACAAATGAGAGAATGTTTGATGCTGAAGTGGAATTTTGTTCAATTGTTAACCCCATGTTACTTGAAATGTGGTTCCTAAGAATAAACTATAATTGCTCAGTTTACTTGTATCTTATTCATCTTTGTAGCTCCTTTGTGCTCCAAGGTATCTCACTGTCTTAGTCCGTTCAGGCTGCTATAACAAAATAGCACAGACTGGGTAGCCTATAAAGAACAGAAACCTATTTCTCATAGTTCCAGAGGCTAGAATTCTGAAATCAGGGTGCCAGTGTGGTTGGGTGAAGGCTCTCTTCCAGGTCGCAGACTTCTCATTGTCTCCTCATGTGATAGAAGTGGGCAAGGGAGCTCTCGGTGGACTTTTTGATAAGCACATTAATCTCATTTATAAGGCCTCTGTCCTCATGACCTAACCACCTCCCAAAGCTCTATTTGCTAATATCATCACATTGGGCGTTAGGATTTCAACACATGAGTTGTGGGAAGACATAAACACTCAGACTGTTGCACTGGCATACTATAACACACAAATCTTGAAGTAGTGAAAAGACATTATTTTCCCATAATTCATGACTTCAGATTCTTGAGACTCCTCAATCCCTCAAATCAGTTCCAGGTGATAGACAGTTGGTCCAACATCTATTGAAGGCCACCCATGGGTAGGAAAATATATTTAAAAAATGCACAAACATATGGTCTCTGCCCTCGAGGTTCTTGCCTCGTATAATGTAGGGTGACAGAGCATACGAGACACTGAAGAGTGTTTAGAAAGCATTGGGTAGTTAAACAGAAATCATCATATTGCAAAATGTGTGCATGAGGCACAGAGTTGTGACATGTGGTTTCTTCTGGTGATACTTTTGGGGTCCTAAATAAAATGAGTTACTTAATAGGGAGTAAAGCTATATTTCTATATTGTTGTTCAAATGAGCAAACAAAATCCAAGAATTCAGGGAAGAAATGAACAAGTCATATATTATCTTTGTCAGAAAACTTTTATGAAATATTTTGGTTAGAAAATGATCACAGAAAAATACCTGCAGACAAATCTATAAGATCTTACATAGAAAGTCTAAGCTGGAATATGACCTTCAATATTATAGACTGTCACATTTTTTTCCCAGCCGATAGGAAATTTGTCTTTGTCTCAAATCTTGTATCATGTCAACTCACCTCTTCTTTTTACATAAACCACCTTCTACTTTGTACATTATATGCCACCTCTCCAAGCCTTTTGTGGGTAGAAAGTATGATTTATGTAATAGCTTTATCACCTTCAGTGCCAAGTGAAATAATTTGCACATAGTGGGTTCTTATTCAACAAATATTGTTGGTTGAACAAACTTCACAAAAATTTCATTTTTTGTAATATATGACTATTATCTTCAACTGGTATTTGTTATTAATGGATTCCCTGACAAAATGTTCCATTGCTTAGATGTCTATGAAAAAAGATACTGCTGCATTTTTTAGAGTAAAAATTGAGTTAACCATCTTGTATGTTCCCATAGCATTTTGCATATTGACTCTTACAATGTGCATCACAATTTAAAGAAATGTTTATCTGTCTACTTGCTATACTAGATTATGCTCTTCTCAAGAGAATGAACTATGTTTTCCTTTCTTGGCATCTATAGGCCCTAACATATTACTCTCCATATAGCAGTGACTCAATATTGGTTGAAATAGAAACTTGCAATAAATGAGTTATTGTAATGAAACAAATTCTATTAAATTAGGAAGGAAAACTTTTAGGACTGCTTCTCTTTGCTGTGACGACACCTACTCAATTTGTGAAAAGTAGGAGGAAAAGATAGAATACTGTCAATTCCTCTGTATTTTATATGTCCTGTTTTATTTTGTTCCTATTGACAGATTTATCAGGGTCTTTGCACATCGCTGATTTACTTTCAAGTATGTAAACAAATTCTTAAAGCCTTACAGGCCCAATGAAAAAATCTACATTTTAGTGTGAATGCTAGTAACTTTGAAGTACATGCTTATTTGAATAATCCAAACACAAACTAATGGTGTTTGAATGCATTCAAAAAAAAGAAGGAATGCAGCAAATTAGACACTGGTATGAGTCACCAGGGGGAAGGGAGGGCAGGAAGAAAACAAGCATTTTAAGGTACAGTAGTTTATTGTTAACCTGACAACCAATTCTAGTCCACAACATCAAAATTCTTCGCTAAACTTGGGAGTTACGCTTCACTTAGAGACAAGGATTGTGTGTTTCTCAAAGTGTGGTCTGTGGATAAGGTGACCACACTATCTATCATCCAAACCTAAACATTTTCAAGAGTTAAAGGGGGCATGCTTAATTTGTTTACTATTAGTATTAAGAGTAATGCTGGGCGGCCAGCCCGGTGGCGCAGTGGTCAAGTGCGCACATTCTGCTTCAGGGGCCCAGGGTTTGCTGGTTCCTATCCCGGATGCAGATATGGCACTGCTTGGCAAGCCATGCTGTGGTAGGCATCCTGCATATAAAGTAGAGGAAGATGGTATGGATGTTAGCTCAAGGCCAGTCTTCCTCAGCAAAAAGTGGAGAATTGGCAGCAGATGTTAGCTCAGGGCTAATCTTCCTTAAAAAAAAGAGTAATGCTGGGATGATCTCAGTCAATCCAGAATAGATTGTTACCTTTACTTGGCCACTTGTATTGGAATTATCTGGGGTCCTTATTTTATTTTATTCTTTTTGCTGAGGAAGATATTACTCTGAACCAACATCTGTTGCCAATCTTCCCTTTTTTGCTTGAGGAAAATTAGCCCTGAGCTAACATCTATGCCAGTCCTCCTTCATTTTGTATATGGGTCAGTGCCACAGCACAGCTGACAAGTGGTGTAGGTCTGCACCCGGCATCCAAACCCATGAAATCAGGCTGCCGAAGTGGAGTACACCAAACCCAACCACTACATCACAGGGGTATTCCCTGGAGTCCTTATTTTAAAATGTGATTTCTGGGCTCTACGCTAGTCTCTGCATCAGACAGAACCTCTAAAACTGGGCGTGGACTCTGCATTTTAGCAAGTACTCCAGATAGTAGCAGTTTACATTCATGTTGGGGAAGCTGAGATAAAGCAATAGGTCAAAAAAGAGTGAACTAGAGTGAAAAGGCAGGTTGTAAATCTTCACACTTGCCCAGGACAATTTCACTCCTTACCATACCTGAACATGGGAGACTCATGATTCTGTATGATTTACAAGATTTATGTTAAGAATTTTATAGTGGGGCTTTGAACCTACACTGGTGTTTTGCAAATCTCCTATTTTACAAATATGATCCATAAAACCAGGCCGAGGAATGACAATAGCTCAAGCCTTCACACAAGCTAGGATGCTTCTGCCCTACGCCACACACCTGCCAGTGACTCACCCGAGAGAAAACACAGGCATGAAAAAGGTGGGATTTAAATAAACTGCTTTCATCTCACTCCTACACCCAATCCTAGGAGCCCCAAAACAAGAACTATAAATTAAAAAGAGACAAAGCTTCTATCCTTAGAAAAATAAGAGAAAATATAAGGACTCTTGAAAGCAGGTATTTTAAGATCACATTTTTTTTAACTGAAAATAAATACTTTAAAGATCACATTATTTTAACTTGAAATACAGTCAAATAGATTCAAGGAAAATATATTATTCTCAGAAGAATTTTTCAGTCTCTTACTATTGTACCCATCATTCACTACGGAGAATTCTAGCCTGTGAAAGGCAGAGTAAACATCAACCAGAACCAAAGAAGAAATCATTTATATTCAACTTTTCCAAAACATGACTCTTTATTGTGGTTTTTCTGAAGAATGTTTATCTGCCAAGAAATGAGCAAGGGTAGGAACAACCGACTATAACAAGAGGAAGGTTGTTTTCTTTAGCATCAATGGTGATATATGCAGATTTCCATGTTTAAAATGAAAACATTAAAATTGTAGCTTAAGTGTTTAAATATTATTTGACCTAAAATAAAAGAAATAAATTCACCAATTGTAGTTTCTCAAAGCCGAAAGGACTATTTCTCATCTAGAACAAAAAAGGCACCATTTGTTTGATATCATTTTGATGAATTATTAATTTTATCACAGCTAAGATGACAGCTAATATTAGAACATTGAATTATTAATTTTCAAATGTGCAATAAAAAGCAGAATAAACATAAACTGAGATGTGTTTTACATACGGGTTGCAGTGCTTACATATTCTATTTAAGAAAAATATCAAAGGAAACAGAAGGAATTAAAAATCTTGTCAACACTTCTGATGAATTCTTTTACTCGGTGTTTTCTATGCCACTTTAAGATATAAAGCACAAATAACATTATGTGTTATCTGATAATAAATGAGATTATTGAACACTAAAGATATACATTATCCATATTGCAAATCATCTTTTTGTAGTTCCAAGCAAAATAGTTAAATCACAAAACGATCCTAGGAATGAGAAACATCTGTGGTCTTAAATGATTCACCTCTAATCTTTCTGGGATTATTTTATTGACAGATGAAAACTATTTCTTCAGAATAGTTTCAAGTAATTATTTTAGTCTTTTTTTTTGTCATGACAATTATTCCTGTTAGTTCATGGAATAAAGCTCAAAGAGGTCTCAGTCTTCCTCAAATGTACAGTGTTGTGGTTTCAGTTCAGAAACAAGGACGCGCTCTATAGAGCTCTGTTGCGCTAGTGGCCAGTGGTGAGTGTCCTATCAAATATCTGGTCATAAACATCCCCTGGACTCTTGAGCCTTCAAAGCCTTAACACAATTCCTGAATAAGACCGTGTTGCCATAGTGTTGGTGTCATGAGTACTCAAGTAGCGTAGAAGAGAACCACTGCTCAGCAAAGGGACAGTTAGAAGAGATGGAGAAGTGGCTGTAAGGCAAACAGACTGATGGACAATTTTTGGGACATAATTACTCTTCAGAGGAAACCAGTTACTCATCCCAGAGTTCACAACGATTTAGTCGTGATAAAAGATGAATTCACATCCATTAAGACAACAAAACTTTTTTATTTTCTTTATTATGTCATTTACTATTTAGGCACACGGATCAGGGAGTACAAAAAAGAAGAGGGAGTTTCACAATAGATTTTTTTCTTTTCACTGAAGTAGGACCCAAAGTACAAAATGATATGACTTATATCTCATCTAATTTAAATAAGAACGATTTCAACCAGAAATGCTTTTGTGATATTATTCAAAACAATAATGTTTAGTCACTATTTTTACACCCCCCCATTGCCATGTATGCCCCCACAGAGGGTTCTGTGTAAACTGCTACAAGATTATTTCATTAATAAATTGTTATAGTATCTAATAATTAAAACACATGCTTTCCATGTTATAATACATCAAATGACAAATTTACTAATAATCCAAATCACATATGAAACAAAAAGAACATAGTATCTATGTTCTAGGCCCTCTGACTCTCGTCAACTCGGTAAAATAGATGCATCTATTTTCAAAAGATTAAATAACTTGCCCGATATTGCATAACTGGTAAGAAGCTGAGGCAGAATTCAAATGTGTATCTGTGTGGATTCAAATCTCTTTTTCAGATAATACATCTCTCTCTTGAAAATTCACAATCTATATTAAACTCAAAATGTCTGAGAACTCTTAAATAATATTGTGTAAATTAACTTAGCATTTGTTTCATTAGCTTTATATACCCCTGAATCCTCATAATAGCCCCTGAGCTCTGTACTATTATGACCTCACTTTTACTTGAAAGGGGACTGAGACATGAGAGAGCAATTGTTTGTCTGAGCTCTGTACTATTATGACCTCACTTTTACTTGAAAGGGGACTGAGACATGAGAGAGCAATTGTTTGTCACCAATAGGGCTGCACTTTGAACTCAGGATGTCTGACTCTCTCAATTGTGGTGCCATATTATGTTCAAGGGATAGATTTTATTGATATAGACATATATAACACAACATACTAAACTGAATATATTGAAAATTGGAGGCCAAAGAGACTAGACTAACAGGCTCTGTGGCTTCTGGATTCATTAGGAAGAAGTGATTTCTGTTGCTTTCCTTTAAAAGAATTGAGAATTGAGTCAACTCCCTTGGAGAACATGGTGGGTTCTCTCTACTTTTCTCCCTCTTCATTTTCATTAATTGGTCTCCAGCCTTTCCACCTCTTCTTGGCCGCTGACAGGAGTCAACAAGGAGCTTCAGTACACTGAGTGTTCTAGAAAGACCTATGACCCTTCATAACCCTCACTGTTAAGAGGCTCGTCATTACTTTATGCCTTGAGACCATCAGGACTAATCTACTTGTGCTCTTTATTCATATTTATGTCACTTACCATAATAAGCCCAGTTTCTGATTCCCTTCACGCTGTTCCACCTATGTCTGCATATCTGTCCCTATTTCTATCCTTCCTGATTCCTGAAACACTTCCACTGGGCCCTCTCTGACTTATGGCCAGCCTTCCATAACCCTTCCTATAGGTCTATCTTCATCCTCTTTAAACGTTCCTTTCCCTTCTTGTTATAAAGGAATGCCAATTCTCTCCTGAGGGTATTCTCCTCTTGAACCCTCTCAAGTAGTACCTAATTTCTCTCCCATACTCCTTCTATTGCTGGACATGAAGCTATGCTGCATTTTCCCCTTGCTCTACTGCTAGACCATTTCCCTCCCTTCTCCCAGAAAATAGTCAGCCTTGAGTCTCAGCTCATCTGACTATCCCACTCAGTACCCCTCCAAGCTACAGTCTTTTAGAGATGTCCTGGGTCCCTCTCCCTCATTGTTTAAAGGTTTAATTTGTAAGCTTGCTGTTGTTTTCTTCAACAATACTCCTAACATAATTCCTGAGTATTTCAATATCTGCATAGTCAAGGATGATAATTTGATACCCTGGCCTCTCCATTCCTTGGCCTCCTCCCTTCCAATGATTTTGGCCTCTGCCTTTCCTCAATCACCCACTCTCAAGGTCCTGGGCTAGACCTCGTCACTACTACTAACTCACCCCACGATACCAATTTAAAGCCTCTCACTCTTGCAGCACCATGGCCTAGACTTATGGCTAGTTTCTGAATTCCAACAGTTCTTCAGACACATTCAAACATCCCACCATGATTTTACTTTTCCTCACTCCCTTAAATCCTCACTTATTATATTATCCAGCTTAATTGCATGGCCTATTATCAATAATTACTCCCTTACATAGACCCTTGTTTCTCCTACCCTTTTCTCTCTTCATGGCACTCAATTGGCAAAGCCCCAACTTTAATTAAATTCAAGCGGCCCTTACTATTGTCAGCCAATCACACTAGTATTTTCCCCTAGAGCTTTCATTCTCTCACATTCCTAAATGACTATTTATGACCTTCTCCTTTTTGCTCAACTTCTAACAACTCATCCCTCATCATCAGTCACACGTAACAACCTCACTTCCTATTTCAGTATGAAAACTGAGGCAATCAGAAGATAACTTCCAGGGACTCCTACTGCCATATTTATTCATCCATCCACCACCATATACTCAACCTTTCCTCTTCCTGTGGCTGAACTTTCTGTCACTCTCTGCTCTGCATTAGATCTCATACTGTCTGGTTAATGAAAGGTCGCACTCTAGCAATTCTCTCCTCACTCTTTTCAACATGAATTTTCCTCTCCATTCTGGATCATTTCTAACAACATGCAAACATGTACTTATTGGCCTCATACTTTACATAAAAACAAACAAACACTTCTTTTTATTTTGCCTTCCAATTGCTGGTCACTTTGTTTTTCTCTACAGAAAAACTCATCAAAAGAATTGTCTATATTCACTGTTTCCAATGTTTCTCCTTTTCTTTTGAACCCACTCCAATCAGGCTTTTACACCCACCATTCTTCCAGAACTGGACATCAGTGATCTTCACATAGCTAAATCTGGCAAGTAGTTACTAGACTTCATTTGGTTGAACCTATCACTGACAGTAGACGTGACTGATTATGATATTTTCCTTAAAAACTTTCTTCACTTGACTTCCAGAACATCTCATCTCCTAGTTTTTCTCCTACCTTAATAGTTGGATTTTTTTCTGTTTACTATGCTGATTCTTCATCTTCTCCCAGACTTCTTTTTGAAGCTCTATTTGTCTCCATCCATACTTTCTACTGTGACTTTCTCAAGATGTATGGCTTCTAATACTTTCAATAGGCTAAATCACCAAATGTTTATATCTATCCAAGACCTGTGCCATGTACTAGAGACTCGCAAGTCCAACTATGTAGTAATTATCTGTTCTTAAATATCTAATGGGCAAATCAAATTTAATGTGCCTAAATGTAATTCCTCATCATCTCCCAGAAGCCTCCTTCTACACTTTTCCCCATCTCTAATGAGGGCATTTAGTTTCTCCTATTGCCTAGGCCAAAAATCTTGAAGTCAATTTGACTCTTCCCTTTTTTTCTCACTTCACATCTAATCCATCAAAATATCCCATTAGTGCTATATTCAAAACATATCCATGTTACAGCCACTTCTATTCTTACGCTTTTAGTCTAATCCCTAGATGTTCTCACAAATATTATTTCTATAGCCTCCAAAATGGTTTTCCTGCCTTTGTTCTTTCTTTCTATGCTAGAAATGGATAGATTTATGTGTATGTGTGTGTGTTACTTAAAGGTGCATGCCCAATCCAGGACTAAATTTCCCAGCCTCCTAGCATATAAGTGGAGCCATGTGGATAATTATAGCCAATGGAAGACAACTGGTTGGGTCACATTTCTGGGCTGAGGTTGTTAATAATGCAGTACTCATTTCTCATGCTCTCTTACACATCCTCAGAAACCATGGAGACGTGTTGTGGAAGACCATTGCATCACGAGATGGAAGGAGTGTGGATCCACGTGTCACTAATTAGAAAAGAGTGATCCAGGGCTGACCTGGTGGTGTAGTGGTTAAGTTTGCATGCTCTAGTTCAGTGGCCCAGGATTCGCTGGTTGGGGTCCTGGGCGTGCAACTACATACTGGTCATCAAGCCCTGCTGTGGTGGCATCCCACGTACAAGAACTAGAAGGACTTACAAGTAGGATATATAACTATGTACTGGGGCTTTGGGGAGGAAAAAAAAAAAGAAAGAGGAAGATTGGCAATAGATGTTAGCTCAGGGCCAATCCTCCAAACCAAAAAAGAAAAGAAAGAAAGAAAGAAAAGAGTGATCCAAGAGAGCTACCCATTAAGCAGCGTCCACATTGGATTTTGTGTGAACAATAAACATTTTATTAAGCCTCTGAGATTTGGAGGTTGTTTGTTACAATGTATCTACTTTCTAACTGACACATTTCCCTATAGCTTGTTCTCCACCAAGCTGTCAGAGTGATCTTGTTAAAAAATAGGTCAAGTTACATCATTCTCTGCTCACTTACTTTACTCCAGTCACACAGGCATCCTAGCTCTTCCTGGAATACACCAACCACTCTTCTACTACATGCCTTTCTGCTTGCTCTTTCCTATGCCTAGAGTGCCCCACCCATAATTCTTGTATGCCTGCTCCCTCTTCTCTTTAGTCACCCTCTTGGTGAGGCTTTCCTTGACCAACTTATTTGCAATAGAATCTGACTTTCACTTTGACATGTTATATTTCATTTCCTGTTTGAATTTTCTCCAGAGAACTTATTAGTATCTCACACTCAATATTTTATTTGTTTTATGTTTTGTCTGTTCCTTTGAATTGCAGCACCTAGAAGAGTGGCTAGAACATTGTAGGAACCCAGTAAATATTTGTTAAATGAAAGAAAGAATTGAATCAATTGAAGAAGAAGCCAGAATATTGAAGAGTAAATTTTTAGAGACGAGTAGAAGCAATAGTGGTAGATGGTAGAGATGCAAGACTGAACAACACCATCATGATCCAAACTCTTATGGAAAGTAAATATAGTTGAGAACATAAATAGATAGGCCATAATGTAGTAACATAGGAAAGGTCTGTGCCAAGAGGTGAGCAGAGCATGATAGATAATGGAAGAGAGGAATCAAAGGAGGAGAACCCATTAAACTTTCTTGAGTTCACAAATTTAGAACAACACTGTTGCTTTGGATTTTGAAATTTAGACATTTCTGATAATTATGTGGATGAAGGTTTTATGGTATGAGAAGTGGAAGGAAGAAGCCAGAAGATTGAAGAGTAAATTTTTAGAGAAGAGTAGAAGCTGTTCCCTTTAAGTTTATATGGCCCGAGGCATGAATCAAGGATGATTTTCTAGCACTAAGTGTTTACAGTGAGGCAAAGAGGCTGTGGGCCAAGGGCCCTGAGGAGAGAACATATTCTCATTTTCCGTCTGAATGCACAGAAGGACCCTTAATACACATGTCTATACTTCTTAAAGACAAGTTGAACCAACATCAAGCCCCTGGAAACTATTATTTTGGTACTTGTTGCTTTGAAAACTAAGTTGGTTATCCATAGGTTTGTTCGTGGAGTCATTCAAATTATTTTTCAGCAAGTATTCACTCCCTCTTTATCCTCACCCCCAACTTAGTTCCATGGTCTCATGGTAGACAGAACGTACTTCCCTACTCCTTGACTTGTTTTGACAAACTGGATATTGAAGGACAACATGATGTGGTCCTCGAAATATGCTTGCGTTGTCAGGC
This sequence comes from Equus asinus, assembly GCF_041296235.1. NCBI lineage: Eukaryota > Metazoa > Chordata > Mammalia > Perissodactyla > Equidae > Equus > Equus asinus. The sequence goes on from NC_091793.1 coordinate 88,191,267, forward strand.
TTGTGTTCTCACACTCCTCCATTTCGGTATGAGAAAACATGCCTCAAATATGTGTTACTGTTGGTCCAAAGAAGATGCGAGATATGTGGAGTAGATCTGAACCCAACACACATATTGGAGTCAAGTCCAAAGGAGCCTAGCCATGCCCAACTTTCGAGACCTGCAGGTTGTGACTGAAAAAGGTCACTGATTTGGGGATGGTGTTAATACATAAATTATTGTGGCAAGAACTGATAAAGAATTAACTGTACTTTTCCTTTCTCTTCTTCCCAAAAATTTTGAAAAGAATTGGGACCAGGCCAGGGAAGAAGTTTTATTTCTATATCCCTAATGAAAATACTAGAGATCTTAACTGTCCTTAATGCTAAATCACTGAGGAATGAGAGAAAGTTTGGATAAGTCACCTATTGATTTTTTAAATTTTTGTAAAACCCTCTTAGACATCCCTTCTGTGAAACTGTTGCAATCTACACGTACAATAAAGTGGCCAATGTGGCTTCCACTTCAAACACAAAATCAAGTTTTTCCAGTTGTGACCAAGACCCACGTGTACACTTTGGAAGCAGGAATCAACAGACCACTCAGTTGGAGCTTATAAATGTTAGTTCCTGAAGCTGCTGGCCACACTCTGGGAGTCCAGGAATGTTTCAGGATAACACCTAACTGCATGGAAAATTGAAAGGTAACGAGGAAACATCTCTCAAATATCATACAGTATTTGTACGAGCAGTCTATCATTTATTTCCTCCGACACATTCAGTACAACATTTTTGCAGCCGAGGTACCTTTGGCCGTGCAAAGCAGGATGTTATTCTCTTATATCTGCTGCCAGAGGGACTGGAAGAGCAACAGCCTTAAAGGAAGTGTAAACATCTTTCATTTAGCTAAATGGAGTGTGAACTAGATTTGCTATATTAAAGAAGGAGCCAAAATAGACACACATACACACACACACATGCATGCATGCATGCAAATACAAAGCCATCTTCTGGCTCTCTCTTGTGAGTTTCTGAGATCTCAGAAGACTTAAATTCACAGTTGTATCAGGTTGTCTTTTTATACCATATAAAGCATACCTTATTGAAATTTACTCTTGCTATGTGACTATTGTATTTTAAAATAGCAAATATTTTTATAGGTCTTGCTATATGTAAGAAAGTGTTCTAAGCATTTTGTTAATATTAATGCACATTATTTTCAAAATAACACTATAAGGGTAGTAATTTTGTTATCCTCATATGACCCATGGTGTAATTGTGGTACAGAGAACTTAAGTGATCTGCCCAACATCACACAGTAAATGGTGGAAGTGAAATTTGATTCCAGCAAAAACCAAAATCTTTTGAACATTATGTAAATGCAAAAATAAGACAAGCTGCAGTTTTTAAAATGTGATTTATTTAACAATTATGATTTCAGATCTCATTGTGCAAATAATTTAGTAAAAACAAAAACAATTAAAAGGCTAGAGATTCTTTATCCACCTACTCATGGATTATTCAGTTTTATTTAACTCTAATTATGAAAACCATTTACCTTTTACCATGCATATCTTCGTTAACTAACTGTACTGTGCATTCATCACACACATAGAGAAAGCCTCACTGAGGTGTTGAGATGAGTGAGGGAGAAAAGAGGAGGGAATGCTGTCCAAATTAAGAAAACCAAATTACACAATGCTTATTTTTTAAACGGATCAACTTTTTCAAGTTACATAAAGTCATAGGAAAGATGGGAGAAAATAAGATAAATTCAGCTAGAGTTAGCAATAACTGCTATCATCTTCCGGTCATTATGGAAGGTTTAGCTCTATCTAGAGAGTGGAAGTGTATCCTATAAGAAACATATTTCTGAGTGGTTGTGCATTCTGTATTTCAGGTGTTTTAATTACTTGTGTCACATGACATGAAGTTCACAGGTAACATTACATGGGTTGGGGTGTTCCAGGGTGTTTACGCCTCTTAGGTCTCATCTCACATGCCATGCTGGATGAGTAGAGAGCTACTGTAATGCTATGATTTGAGTAACACCAAAAAACAAGAATTGCTAAAATTTCTTGAAAACTATTTCATACTGAGCACTATTCTGAGCATGTTTCCTCTCTTCTCTCATTCAGTCTTTACAACAGCCCAACAAGGTAAATGTTGTTATCATCGTTCCCATTTTACAGATAAGGAAATTATGCCACATGGAGGTTAATATGATCCTACAGTTAGTAAGGGTACACACTCAGGCAGTCTTGTTCCAGAAGCTGTGCTCTTAACATCATGCTATCTCTTTTCCCAAGCTTTTCCTTCTCTGCTCCTTGCCAGAGGGACTGCTTTGTCCGGTGTCATTACTTGAAAAATGTGGCAAAGAGGCATCTGCTGAATGCAAACATTTCAGTAGAGAGAGGGATGCATAAAAAGTATGAAATGCTGTAGTGGAAGACTTAGGAGAAGTCAACCTGGGCCGCCAGAATGATGCATCCAGGCGGCAAAATCAAATGAGAAGAATTGATGAAGGCAACTTTCCTTATCCCATACTTACTTCCACGATTGGCCTTAGAGCTATAGAAATGTTTTCAGGCAACAGGCTTTGACCCCCTCAGGCCCTGTACTGCAGTCCTCACTTAGTATGGCAGTTGATTGCAGCTCCATCTCTGTCACAACTGGTCATAGACTGCAGTTTCCAGCAATAAGAATATTAATGGTATCTGTGGGGAATCCAGGGACCTGTCAGCCAGTGGAGCTGGATCTTCACCTGATGCCACTCTCCCCAACTAGGATCATACATTCTTTATGATTGCATTTGCCTGATTTCCAACTATCTTTCAGCAACTTTGTCCCTGTGGAAATGAAGCACTGCTTTGAACACAATTACTTAACTGGTCCAGAAGCCTTTCAAAGAATCACACAACCGCTTTCTGCTATCTCACCTCTTCCCACAGTTTAGCAGCTACCAGGAAACCAATCTTCCTCCAAGCTAACCACCTCAAAAGATGGTCCACCTCACACCTAAAGTTTTGAGCATTTCTACTGCTTAGCAAATACTATTGTCTTGTCTCACCTACCAGGTTATTTCCCTCAGAAAAGAGACCACATAGGATGTTATTTAGGTTCTCCAAGGATAGCTGAACCTCATCACAGGGAACAGCCGTATGGGTTGCCCTATTTTTCTGGCTCCTGATGGTTTCTCTTTTATTCTCATCTTCCACGCCTCCCCTAGTCCTTTATTTGAGTCCCCAAGCACCTCGAGCACCAAGCCCACACAGACTGTGACAGGCTTTACATCTGTCACTAACTGGAAACATAAAGAAAACCTACATGAAGGAAACCTTTTCAAGTTGAACTTCTGTCAAGCAATCGGAGGAGCATGTGGTTTTGTGGTAAGATTTGTCAGAATGAGTTGTGGAAGTGGCTAAGTGTTGCGAGTGGTAAATGACTAGTTCGGTGCTCTCAGAGCTCTGTGAAGGGCGATCTGCTCGTTACCCATCAGTTTCCGATCTCTTCCGAAGCTTAGAAAAAATCCCCCAGTTTTTGACACAACATCACAAGCTATTTTTACTAGAAAAAAATTTGTTACATGTGGAATAAAAATTGCCATGTGCTGCTATTAAAAACTAGTTTTCTGATGGAAATTATTTGAAGAAAAACTCATTTGTGTGATCAGCACAGGACTTCTTGGTAGAGGATCTCAGTGCAATTATCCTTTCTCTTACAGATTAATTCACTAAATATGGTCCAGGTTGTGTACTAGGGGCTTAGGATACATGTTGGTTTATAGTCTAACTGGGGACAGAAAAATACACAATGACGTATCTACAATCTCAGATGACGAGGATAGATGATCAACCAGGCAAAGGAGATAACCATTGTGAGAGAGTCTGCCAAATTGGAACAACTAAAAGAAATTCAGTACGGCTGCAGCAAGATGAGAGAGTGACAAGTGATGACATAATCTGAAAGAGGAGAGAAAGTGAGCACGCGCTGGGGACATCTTCCTGGTCAATAAGAAATTATTGTTAGGTTTTAAGTAGTAGCATGACATGATCGGAATTTTATTTGCTTTTAAAGGATTATGCTGGTTTCAGTAAGGAGATAAGTAGGAGTAACAAGGTGAGAGATATAGTGGCTTTGACTAGGCTGGTGACAGAGGATATAGAGAGACTCGAATGGAAAGAATAGGAAAATTGGACAGAATTGATGTTGTTCAAGAGGTTAAATCTTTTCATTATACTAGATCCCCCTTCTCGTGGTCTGAGCACGTGGACCTCACCAGTTTCAGCTAAAACCAGTCTGCCCCTCCATTCATTGTGCTCCAACCACAATGACCTTCTTTCAGTTCCTCAACTTCAAAGGCTCTTGCCACTCTTGGGCTTTTTTTATATACATTCCCTCTGCCCTCTCCACCCCTGGCCCTCTAATTTAAGGTCTTCCCTCCAGGAAGCTTGTCCTAAATCCCTAATCTAGATTAGATATTCCCATTGCACGCTGACTTTTGTGTGTGTGTCAGTCACTCTTGAGTACTTTGGTATGGGGAGGGATACTCTCTCTTCCATTACAGTAGAGATCTTGTCTGCCTTGCTCTTTACTGTGTTCCCAGTGCCGAGACACTGCCTACACAAAGTAGGCTCTCAATATATGTTTATTAAATAAATAAGTAGACTCAGATGGTGTCTTTATAAGTCAATTTTAACAAACATGCTCACATTCTAAAATCAGTGACCAAAAGATTTGTTCTCCTTGGATTATTGCTGGAAATGGATGCTTGATGATGACTGTCTCCAGCTTACAGGTGATGGTCATGAGTTCTAAATTGGTAGCACAAGTAACTCATCTAAATTCCAGTTGTTCTCAATCTTGGCTGCAGAGTTTCATAACTTGGGGAGATTTTAAGAGTATTGATGTCCAGATCTCCTCTAAAGCAAGTGAATCATAATCTCTGGGGGTGGAGGTAGGCACTGGTACTTTTAGGTGTTCATAATGATTCCAATATGCATGAGAGATTACTATGTAATGTTTACTCAGCTGTATCTGAGAAAATCACAGATGTACAGATGGAGTGTCCAAATACATTGCTATAACCTACTAAGATCACAAAACCAAGGACTGCATCATCAAGTTTACAATTTATTTGTTCAACCTCCCTCAAATATTTATTGGATACCTATTATGTACCATTACTACATTAGGTAATAGAGATGTATTTTCAGGACTGACGGTGACCAGAAGCGCTATTTATTTCTTACCTGTGATAACAAAACATAGTGGCTCCAGATCCATAAAATATCTGACTTGTGTATGCGAAACCACTTTAGTTATCTATGTTTTCATCAACTTGACTTTGAAAGCTCTTGTTTTTATGTTTCATCTTCTAAGCCAGTGACGCTCATGTTTATTTTTTCTGCTTATATGTGCTTTTGCCATATTTCCACAAAGTATATGATCTGTTTAAATGTTATTACATTAGACACAGTCATAAAATAAAAGAATGTCTATTGAGATTCATCAGTTTACTCCTGTGACTTTTTCCCTTGTTCAAATTATAACGGAGGTTACAAATAAATTACTGAGAACAGTTGTTACTTTACAGGAGAAGAAGTACCTTATACATCTGCACAGAAATTATTCAGGGCCTTCCAGGAAGATTTCTTTCTGTGTGAATTTGACCGAACTATGTGTCAGTGAGAGGTATGCACCATGACTCTGCTTCAAGCTCTCAGGTCTCCCCTTGGGTTTCCTCAATGTTTTCAAGTTGTAATGGATTTGCAAACATCATTACCAATGGAACTATTTACCACCATTTTGGGGGCCCTTCCAGGGCTGCTGTGCAGAATAGAGAGGCACTGCCTCACTCCTCCATGTCATTTGCTTATGATTTCATCCAACTGGAGAAATCTCAGGCCTGCTTCCATTCAGAACCCTTGTCTCATTCTTTTATGTCACTTTTTGTTTCTTCTGGTCATGTGAATTCTCTGCATGGGATGAGGTTGAAGGATGATTGTAATTATAAAAATTCTAGGTGCCATTTTTCCCTTTTTTAGGACTTTATGAAAATGTATGCCAAGTTCCAGAGAATTGTCCTGACCAGTATGCGTTTTCTAAATGTTTAAGTTTCCACAGTCCCTCTTCTTTTTTCTCTCCATCAGTTATTAGTAAGAACTCTAATATAAGAAGTACAGAAATGATGACTATATAACTCAATTAAATTAAAAAGTTTATTCAACCAAATAAATTTGCATTTAAAAAATACATTTAAAAAGAAGGTAAAAATATCATGATATTAAAATGGGAATGCAGAGAAAGAACTAGGACTTAGAAGGTATACAGACCAAGGATTGAATCTAGTCTCTGGCAATTACTGTATCTGAAGCTTTAGGCAAATTACCCCAACTTTTCTTCCTAAACCTCAGTTTATTTAGCTGTGAAGAATTATTAATAACTCATGTTTAATAATCACAAAATTTATGTGTTTTTGGTTTGTTTCTGTTTTGTTTTGTGAGAAAGACTGACCCTGAGCTAACATCTGTTGCCAGTCAATCTTCCTCTTTTTGCTTGAGGAAGATTGTCACTGGGCTAACAGCTGTGGCAATCTTCCTCTATTTTGTATGTGGGATGCTGCCACAGCATGGCTTAATGAGTGGTGCACAGGTCCGTGCCCGGGATCTGAACCAGCGAACTCTGGGCCAACCAAGCAGAAGACACAAACTTAACCACTATGCCACTGGGCCAACCACTGCATGTATTTTTTAAAACATGCAAAATTACAAATGCAGGGAAAAATTGCTCTGTAATTGTTTAGGTAGATCTATTTTTCTAAGGCTGTGGTGAAATAAACCAAATATGGCAAGAAAATACATATGACATAGAAGTATGACAATGAATCACTTAAGTATTCATTCAAAAAATATCTAATTAATCATTAAGAAGAATGAACTATTAAGAAGAGTATAAGCCACTCTTCTTAAAAAACAAGGGCTATAGCAGTGCCAGACCTAATCCCTGACTCATGGATCTTATGTTAATATTGGAAAGAAATCTTTCAAACTCTCTATCCTACCAGCTTCCATTTCAGCTATTAGCTTTTCTTTGTACTGTCTTTTTCAAGTCAAGATCAAATGGAGCAGGGCAGCTGGAGTGTACCTTTCCTCTTTGCATTTCTGTCACTGGTCAACATCAAAAGCTTTACCTACTTTTCAGGAGAATTTTGAACATTAACGAGACAATGTTTATGAGATGAACTCCTCCGAGAAAGTAGAATATAACTGCAAGAAATTATAATTTATTGCCTCTCAAATGTTATATGATATAAGGTATTCAACTGGATCTGTGCTATTAATAAAAATGTGAAGCTTTACAGTAAAAGGAAGTCAAAATGGGGAAACACTTGGAATTTTTCATTACTTAATATGGATATTCTGTCTAATTTTTAGAAGTCATTCTAGCTTCATGAGGTACTTTGTCAATTAAATTAGATGCAGCTTCTACAAAGAGGGAATGAGCTTTGAGATACATGTTGAAGCTCTTAGGAGGCAAAAGAACAGAGAAAATTATCTTGAGGTTGTTGCTAATATTAGGATGAACCATATGTAACTACTGAGGCAATCATTTTTGTCCTACCAAACCAGCAATTTCATGATTCACTGTAGCTTGTGCTTAAAAATTGCCTTGATTTAACTTTTTATTTATTGAGAAAAATATTGAGCTGACACAATACTGCATCATGAAGAATTTGTATTAGTCATAAGAAATAACCAACTTACAGTTACTTTTATTAATTGGTATAGTTTATCAAAAGTATTGTAAAAATATCAGTTTCTGAAAAATATGGCCTAGTGGATAGATCTTCAATTCACATTGTTCATGGATTTCATTCTAACCTTAAGTGTGATATCTGGGAAGTCTGAACCAAGGAGAGGAGGTCTTCTTGGGATAAGAAGCGTTACCAACCATCCTCTAAAATCAATGATGGAGTGAAAATCCCTTTAAAATATTTATGAAACCAAGTCCCATGACTGGAAAAAGTCCACAGTTGAAATTCTTACCATATCGAAACTTAGTGACCAAAAACAGTAGACTACCCAATTTCAAGAGGTTTCTCACATCAGAGGCAGGGGCAGAGTCAGATTTGTGTAGATCAGAATTCCAACAGCAGACTTATATTCCACTGATATGCATATTTTAATACAACAGTATCCTAGTAGTACACAATAAGTAATCCAGAAGATTATTCAGATCACTACCAAGAGGTTGTGACGTTCTAATTAGACGATTGCCAAGAATAGGGATGTAGGGACATAATCTTTGATTCTTCTGGGATGCCTCATAGAGAAAACAGATTAAGAGGTAAAAAGATTTTCCTAGAAAAGAAAACAAATGAGAATTGCTCCTTCTGGATTATGTAAACACAAAGTGTAAATGTGTTCTTATAAGAAAATGAATTATGCAGTGATTCCAAATATAGCATGAAAATAAAGTGCATATTAACTGCTGAATAAAAGAAAAGGAAGAGTGATGAATGAATGCATATCTTTTGGCTCATATTTTATAAAAGAAAAGAGGCTTAAACTCTAAAGCTAAGAGGTAGTGTCAGGAGTTGGAGTAATTATTTTCATTATTAATGATTATTAAGTAAGTTGCAACAACATTTTTTTATACACTCTTTAAGTTATAGTCATCAAAAATAGTCCGTATTAATTCATTCAACTGTTAACCATCACTTGTCAAAATTAACTTTATAAAAATTCTTTCATGTTATCTTCATAACAGCCATAGAGGATAGGAACAAATATTATGATTTTATAGAGAAGACAACCAAGAATTAAATAATTTTCCCATAGCTGACAGACTGCAAATAGCAAAGTCAAATATTCACATCCTTGTACTTTATCAAGTCTGGTGGTTGTTCCTGTCTTTCACGTTCCATTTCCTTATTTCGCAGCATTTGCTATTGTAAGCCCTTGAACATCAGAGACGTTTTTTTTTTTTCTTATTCAATCTTTATGTAAAATATTCCAATACACGAAACAAAATAAAAATTGCTATATCTTTCTTAATCTACTACCTCCTAGTAAAATTACCATCTTCTCATTGCTTCTGTTGTCCCTACTGTACATGATCATTAGTTTAAGATCATACCATTAAATCCCTGGCTTGAGTCATCACGATAGAGGGATCTTCTGTTATTCTATGTCTTCCGCTGTTGTTTGGGCCATTTTAGAACACTTCATAGTAAATGGAAGGCCTTCAGTGTCTACATAGCATCCTTCAAATTTCAGTCAACATTGTGCATATTTAATTCTTGGTACCAGATTTTAAAAAGGAAAGGATAAAGATAACCAAACTCTGTTCTGAATAAGATATATAAGCTATTTAGAGAGCCAAGAACAATGTCATGTGAAATTTATTATTATAGCCCTTAGAGCACCTAGGGTGACTTAGCATTGGGAGGTGAATAGGATCTTGGTCTCTATGCCAAATTCTGAGGAGTTCAATGGCAACCCCCCAAGTTCTGAAAATTCCCAGGGCCTTTGGTTCTCATGATCCCCTTTGGATTGATTCCAGCTGTTGAAACTGTAAACTCTTGTTTCCACACACATGTCAATTCCCATGGCTTATTTCCATTCTCTATTAGATGCTGAAATCTAGACATGGGACACAGCTCCTTTTGCTTGATTTTCCTTTGTACAATTTACAGAGAGCATTTTTATACAGAGGGATCTTTATTAAAAGTTTGGGGAGATGGAGAGAGAATAAAAATGCAAAAAGTTTAAATAAGTTACTCCTTAAAGTCTTTTGACTTCACCCCAACACCACTGGTTATATTTCTTTGTAAGTTTTAGATACATTACGACATTGTTGCCATCTTCCCACTTCCATTTTCCGCTGCTATCCTCCACCCCAAATTCCTCTTTTCTAATGCAGAGTGATGTCTCTATCTCTTTCTTCTCACAAACTATGACTTTCAGTACACAAGTATCATGTATTTTCCTTCAAAGTGAATTCTCCCTCTAGGAACAATTACAGTATAATGCTGTCTTTTCATATGGTTATATAGTTTGGCCAGCAAAGAGTGTATGTGTGTGTGGGTGTGTGGGTGTGAATTTTTCAATAAGTTGTCCGTATATAAACTGTGGGAGTTTTCATAAAAATCCACATTTTCAGCTTCTTTTGAGAAATAGAAAGTCTGGAAACACCAATCCCTCATATTTGGATGAGAACAAATATATTATGCTGAATAGTGACTGGCCCTGTTAAATGGAGCGTAACTTCTCTGATTTTCAAAACTCTCACCATTCTCTGTCTTCCAGGAGGACTCTTTTTCAGTTACGTGTTTGAACTTTATAAGCTTATCAAGTTGCATATCCTAGCAAACTAAGAACCACTGAGAAAATGGATACACCTATAAAAGGTTTGTAACTAGACAATCAATGGAAGTGAGTCAATCTCTAACAAATATGGTAAACTCGTTGAAAAGACAAACTGAAAAACGAGTAATCATTGATAAAGCTTCAGGCACTGCTTATATCAAGAATAAAATACCATAGGTGACTGAAAGGCAGATCAGAATGTCCTGGGGAGCTTTTTAAATATGCCAGATATTAAAGTGAATCTGTAGAGATTCTAAAGTTCGAACATGTAGACTGAAGCCTTGGAATTAGTTTTCCTAAAATGTTTGCCAAGCGATTCTGATATAGAGTCAGGAATCGAGCAGGGACCGTAAGCTTATAGTACCTAATATATCAACAAGTTTTTATTGAGCACTGTGCCTGACATCAATATTAACTACAATGTCTGCTAAGTACACAGACTCTTCTACTTGAAGTTTCCACAGCCAACTGCCCACTAAAGAAGGATGATTTTGCCATATGACCCAAGGACAATTGAACAACAGAATGGCAAAAATTCCCACACTGTGATTTGGCTCAAAATGATTAACTGAACCAATTAGATTCTCTCACTCTGGCAACAAATGTGGAAAGAATGATGGGATATCCATGTTCACTAAAAGTTAAAAGGTCACAACAGCGACATTGGAAGGGTTCTGACTGGGCCACATGCAGTCAGAATTTATGAGAGAGCAGAAACTACAATAAGTTCAAAAAACTATGAGGTGGAGGAGAAAATACACATACAAAAACTAAAGATTGGGCAAGGCCTGGATAAGAAAATAGCTAAAATATGAATGAGTTGAGGAGCAGACACACAATCACACAAGTAGTGACTATGGAACTGGGAGTAACTGGGGGCCTAGAGAGAAGATCCAGGACCTCTAATGGCTGAAACCTCTAGCACTTACTTTAAACTAGGACTGCCCTCATATTTCTTGTCTGAGCACCTGGTTTTAAGTTTTTCCTGGGATCCCACATGCATATCCTTGGAGTAAATTATTCATTATTTGACACAGCTAAAACATGTCCTTGTTCTTTATAATCAGTTATCAGTAATATGTATGCCTTATACACACAGATAAGGAAGGGAGAGGGAAATTTTTTAGAAAACCAGCCTATCCATTAACATCACATCCTCAGCAATGTTATTGATTCCTAACACCTACACCACCTTCCACCTGAGAATACTTTCCAGGTGATGTGTGAAAATTAATAATGTATTTATTTTTTGCCTATGTAATTAAGCAATTAAAGATAGCAAATTTGTTCTGAGTGATTATGGCATTATGCTAAGTATATATAAGGGTAGTTTCACTTTATTCCAGATTGCCATCATGGGTTAAGGTCTGAAATGGCATGAGCAATGCCCTGAGAATTCAGTAAGAGAGGAGAAAGAATTGAAAGCAGAGTGAGATCCAGGGACAGGCTTAGTTTCAAGGATGGCATGAGAGGAGCCATCGGCTTAGACTTCCTGTTGAGCGCATTACCTGCAAAGACCTTTTGAAAATATTCTAATGGATACCTCCAACAAGTTTCATCAAAGTGACTGTATTAAAATGTCACGTACTTACAGTATTTAAAAACTCAACATCCAAGTATATATTCAGCTGGAGGAGAGAGAGGTCCATTTACTTCTAATCACTGCAATACAACACCCTTTCTCCTCACAGGTAAACATAAAAAAGGAAGAAACCTCAACACTTACCACCACCATTTTATACCTCTTGGTCTCTCTATTACCTCTTCCAACTTAGACTCTTGTCGTTACTACTACCTGAAACAGCTCTCAGTAAGGTCAACAATAACGTCAATATCATTCAATTCAGTGCATATTTTTTTAGCATGCTTCTTACTTGACACCCCTGTTTCTGGGAACACCTTCTTGCTTTGACTTCATGACCTAAGTGCTCTCTGAGAGATTCTCTTGGTATGCTATGGTTTTGAGGCTCACCCTCATCCATCCAGCCATGAAATTTGAGAATTCTTCCTAGTTTAGTCCCAGATCTCCTTATCCTCTCACTTTTTATTTTATCCCTTAGTAATCGCATTCTTGCCCATGCTTTCAATGACTATCTGTGTATCCTGATGCCTCACAATCTCTGTCTCCAGCCAAACCTCTTCCATGAGAGGTCTAACTACCTGCTGACTCAAAATGTAATATTACTTCAAATTCAACATATCTCATTGCTAACTCATGAGTGTTCCTCCACCTATCCCTTTACCACACATTTCTTCCAAATCTGGTAAACTTCAGAATGTCTCAGTAAGAGTTCCCTCCATTAATTTTATTTGCATTAGCCATAAATCTCAGAGTCACATACAGTGCCAACCTTTCTTTTATTCTTATATACAAATCATCACTAAGTCCTCCTAATTTGGCTCCTAAGTATTTCTTCATTTCCACTACCAAACTGCAGAACCCAAGTCAAAACTAACGTTATTGCTTGGGACTGTGAGCACTATAACCAGCAACTGATTTGTCCACCGCATCCAATCTGATCCCTCACCAATTCCATCTCAACACAGCAGCCAGAATAATATTTTGAAAATAATAAAGTGATTATGTGACAGGTCATTGCTTACAATACCTTCCATTGCAGTCCATGATTCTTAGATACAATCCAAATTCTTAAATGCCCTTAAATATGTAATCCAGCCCTGGATATCTCTCCAATTACATCTGTCATCATTTCCTGCTTACCCTTTTGCTCCAGCCCTATTTGTCTGATCTTAGTTCCCATATCATTTGGGTTTCTGTATGACTTAGGGAATTGTGTATGTACTTCTGTTCCCTTTTCTTAAAATATTTCGAAGCTCCTCCCCCTCTCTCCAGATCCATACCTACTGTTCCGAAGGATATCAGATGAAGTTTCCTTTCCTCGTGGAAGCCTTCCTTGATCTTGAGCCCACATCAGCTTTCTTTGTATAAACACTCACAGAAAGATGCTCTTTTACTTTGTTGCCGTCTCCTCCTTCTTCATTTTATAATACTTTAATAGAGGTAATTGATATTTCTTTCCTCATTAAATCCCCAATTCAGCAGATAAGATACTGCATTTTTGTCCAACATTATTACCCTAGGTTTAGAACAGTGCTTGGCTCCTAATGGAAAATCAATTAAATACTGTCGAATGAATGCCCAGTAAATAGAAGTGATTATTGAAAATGTGAAGGCAGCAATAAACATAGAATGGAGAGTATGGGCAAGAGAAAGAAGAGAAGAGATTTCTTCACAACGCCTTTAAGTCGAGGCCTTAAATTGCGAGGAATGATACTTGACAAACATAAACCAGTTCAATCAACAAGGTTGGGGGGGAATTTAACACAAGAGTACAAGAGTATCCCTTGGAATCCAAAACAGG